>NC_133970.1:24310920-24953785 GCF_031877795.1 Strix aluco
TTGCTTTCCCTGTTGAAATGTCATTATCTCCATCCATTAGTCTTTTTGCCTTCCTTCTATTTTCTCCCCATTCCACAGTAGAGGGGACTGAGTGAGAGGGTAGGGTGGGTGTTTGGCTGCTGGCCAGGGTCAATCCACCACATGTTAACAAATGTATCAATTCCTGTACAAGACAACTTCTCTACAAGGATGAAAAGCATATCACAACTAGAAGATGAAATATACTCTTTAAAAAAATCAGCTTACCACACTTTTAAAAATTTCTTTCCATTGAAGAAAGTCAGATGTTTTAATAAAAGTGGAATGAAGACACTATTTAGCTACTAATCATTCATCTTTATAAAATAGAATGAACCCCTACTTTTGCCTAATGACTTTTGCTTAAACAACTACTTTTTGCTATTACTGTAGCACTAACAGCAGCGACACAAGACAGAAATCTACTCAGCTTTCTGTTAAGACAAAACTAACTTACAAATTAATTGGTGTGATACTGTTAAAGTGACTTATAAAACTATTAGGACAAAAAGCTATATAAAATGGGCAAATAATATGTGAGAAATAGCATGGGTAGAACCTTTGAATATGTACAAGGCTGTCCTTGAACCACAGGAAAAAAAGCTTCTTTTGCTAGAATCCTGTAACAGATGGCCAAATGTGAGAGACTGAAATGTCAAATGATTGTCTCAAAACTTGCTTGTGTGTGTGCTTTGAGTCACGGTGTAGTGTCAGTAATGCCTCAACATTCATCAAGGACCAGCTGTGGCCTTTGTAATTAATCTAAGGAATGTCACCCAAGGAAGCAGGAGTGTATTGAAGGATGCACCCTCCCACTCCCTTGCAGTTGTATTGACAAACCTCTTAAACCTCAAAGAGGGGGGAAACATGGACTGAGTGAAACCAGGTGTTTCTCATCAAGCACAAGGACCACTGATCACTGGCTCCATTGTGTAAGCCTGATACTTTGTGGCTCTATTGTGTACACCAGATGCCATGCATACCTTGCAAATGACTTTGTGACTTCACCAGTGATAAGAACTGATAATAGGTGATCATTTTTGCTCCAGAAGCCAGATGATTGATCAAGAAGCATGAAGTCAGTAGATCTGTGGGAACTGAGGCAAAACCAAAGGTGGGCAGGGTGAGCAGGACCACGGATTCAATTGTTCAGGGAAATGAGTTCATGGAATACCTGCCTCTCTTTGTCTAGTATGCAAATCAGCTGATAAGATGAGCTTAAAGGGCAACAGAGAACTTTGCTGTGTGTGCACCCACCACCAAAGAACTGAAGACTGAGGACCAATGGGATGCTGCTGGATCCATGGTGGTGACTGTTCTTGTGACTCTATTCCAGATGCTTGCTTGATTTCTGTCTTTTCCTTCCATTCTGTCCTATCGCTACCCCTCTTCACTTTTAATAATAAAAACAGGCTTGGGTGTACAGCATTTGACCTCAGTTGTGTCTTAATCTCGCTCTTGGGATCGTATCAAAACCTCACCTGACATTGGATTGGGACACCAAATAACGCAACTTTACATGTAGTCCTATAGAGTCTAAATCTATGATGGAATAGTTTAGTCTGGAATGGAAAATAATAGACTATACCAGTAGTTTAAAATGATTACAGGAATACAGTTGGGATAAGAATAGATAGAAGTAGATTCAGGCATAGAAGATGCAGAACTATGATCCATGCCTTTTCATGTTTTCAACTATTCAACACTATCTAAAATTGTCTGACATGCTTCAAGCATTCCTTAGATGTCTACAAAAGTTAGCCTTCTGCACATGGTCAGAAATGTCTACATTAAGCTAAGTACTTAGCCCCTACCAACACTCTCTCAGATCCAGATATTAAACAGAGCAGCACTTCAAATTTCCTGCTGTGAGCAGGTCTAATTACACATGGCCAGGTCTCCACAAAATAACTAAAAATTAGAATATTGCCCATATCTTCCATCTCTCATGGATGTCTATGAACCTTCAGCAAAAAAAAGCAATATTTACATAACCAAGAGGAGCAACAAGGACAAGTCATAACTTTTTACATCAAAATGCTTATCTGGGATGATGAAAAGAATTCCAGGTTTCACCATCTATTCTCAAGTTCACTCCTACTTTTTTTTTTAATCCCATAACTGCTTTACATTAAACGGCAGTAGGAACAGGGACTGAACCCCAGGATTGGGTCTGATTTGCTTTACTACCTGCCCTGGTTTCATCTGGGATAGAGTTAACTTTTCTTGAGCTGGGAGGGGGCACAGACAGAGGGCCAGGCACAAATTGGCTATTGGAGTATTACATATCATGTGACATTATGCTCAGTATATAAAGGAGGCAGGTTCATTCTCGCTTCTAGTCTGTGATGGGGGGATCTTCATTGTGTTGGGATTGATGACTGGGAGTGGACTGGGTATCGGTCAGCGAGTGGTGAGCAATTGCATTGTGCGTTACCCATTTGTACTTTCTGTTATTGTTTTGTTTTATTACAATCACTAAACTTTTTTTTTTTTTTTTTAATTTCAACCCATGAGTTGTCCTTGTGTTCCTCCAGTCTCCTCCCCCATTCACTGACTGGGGGAAGGGTGAGCGACTGGCTATGTGATGTTTGGCTGCCGGCCGAGTTCAAACCACGATACCACCTTAATATTATCACTGAATAAGACCACTGCAATCTCCCCCTAGAATTCAGGTGGTGGTTGAAACCATCTAGTCCCATACCAGCCATTCTTGGCCCATTGATCTCACAGCAGTCACTAAGTATGCTGTGTGCTGCGCACCAAAACTCTACATAACAAGCATATCAGTTTGTCAAAGTCCAGACTGCCTTTTTTGCCTCACAGGCAACAGTCTAAGGCAGGGCTAGTTCTTCCCAAGCTACTTACTATGTTGGCTCAGGAACTACGTTGGTCAGCTAGACTCCCCCACCCTCTGTCATACAAAATGTTAGTTGTCATCTTATGACTAGCTCCCTTCAGCAAAGTATTAAAAGAGCTTGCTGGAGGCTGCTTTAAAATAATATAATATGGTCTTCTAGTCATACAGGATATATATCCTGACTATTTTTAAACAGAGTTGGGGAAAATAAAGCAACTCTTTAGTTTGGAATACACCTGTGCAATCCCATTCAACAAACTGTCTCTAGTAAAGCTGTTCTCTACAAGAGTTCCCATAAACAGCTGGTGCTTTACTTTCTTTCCCCTTATGTTCTTTTGGGGGGGGTGGGAGGGTGGTGGTGTTGAAAGTTTTCCAAGTCTTACTACTTTTAGCTATATGCAGGCTCTAGAGTCAATATTAAGCCTCTGCAAAAATATTTTTGAAACCCTGGTCTGACAGAAGCCTTTGACTTTTTGCCAGAGTTAAGTAAATGAATACAGCACTAAGTCTTCTGTTTTCTTGAGGATAATTAGAAGTAACACAGTGGATTAAGAAAAAAAACCACAGCAGTAACAAAGAAAGAAATTAAATTATTACAAGAGAACTCCTTTAAGTGGGAAAAGTCACTGTAAAGTAGTAATCAGTGTAAGATGAGCCCAAAAAAGAAAGCATTTCAGGTGCTTCTGCATTAGTGTCACAGGTAATTTATCTTCACTGAAAACACATGCTCAGTAAAGATGTTAAGAATGTAACTGGAGAAGAGAAAATGCAATCAGCTACAATCCACCTTAGGGCTTCAACTGCCTAGTACAATCCTTTGCAATTGGTATTATCCTCTTAAGACTTGGTGACACTGGGACTGACAACAGAGGAAGCATCTTAGTCCTAATGCACAGGATACAAGATGTGGAGACAAGCTAAGGGGCAGGTAGTGTAAATGGGAAAGGAGATGAAGCTGCTGAGCAAATAAATCTATTTTGTTTGAGCAAGGAAGGAGAAGGGTACCCCACTAAATGCAAACACCTAGCTAAAACTGAGATGAGAAGTTATTTGGCCTCATAAGTAATGCAGATGAGAGAATTTTTATTAGTTTCTCTTAAAGTCCAAGTGGTTGAAGACAACAACCCACAACAGGTCCATGAGGAAGGTCTGGGGTTTCTTTTAGGCAAGTAGCAAAAAGTTAAGCTATTGCTAGTTATAACTGCATAGCACTCATTATCTGTTAAGATAGTCAATGCAGCCTTCATTCATCCTCCCAATGCATGTGCATCATAACGCTGACTTTAATTATGTTGTTCTAAGATTCCACCCTCCACACCAAACCCTCTGCTAACACACAGGATTAGCAACATTTTTGCACAGCAAATGTAAACAGACTTCAAGAAGTCAGTCTTATGACTTAAACAAATGCTACTCTGAAGAACTGTATTTTGAACTGTCATAGAAATTCAACAGGGTATTTTGCCAAGTGCTTAAATTCAGCTATTCCTAGATTGTCAGAGTTCCTCATTTTCTTGGTGCCCAACTTCAGACCTATGCTTTAATTTACATTTAATGCAATTGAAGTAAATGTGGTCTATGTTTTGAATACAGTGATAAAAGAGGCATTATGGGAAAAAAATAAAATCTGTATGTCTCTAAAATAAATACAAATTAAAGTTTTATTAAAACACTTTCTACAGTCTATAAGAGTTCTGTCCACATTCTTTCTCCTTTATATTTTGGTTGTCCTTAAATCAGAGGACTTTTCCTCAATCAAGATATACATCAGTTAGATCAGGTAAGAGAAAAGGTAGTTATTACCTCTAAAACAGAACTAACCACAAGCAGAAGACCAACACAAAGCTATTAGCCTAGAGTGAAAGAGACACGCAAGTAGCTTATAGTGTTTCAGAAGAAAACCTGCTTTTATGGCACTTCATATTGTTACATATATTGTTATTGGCTTACAATATTCTCCAGAGGCTGCCTGAATGCCACAGACCCACAGTGATATCTCCCTCTGCCCAGTAGTGGTTCCCCTGACACAGCTGCGCTCCTGCACAGCCCTAGCAAGCAGCATCCCACCCCTCCCAAATTTTGAGAGATGCTTGGAAACAGCAGACACCCCCCTCACAGCCTCCTGCCCCATAGCTGCCGGGACCCTGCACAGCCCTCCCAGCCCCACTGCCACCCCACCACAGAAGGCAGCCCAAGAGACCAACTCCCCATGGGAGAAGGCTGTCCATCAGCAGAGAGCTTAGGAAACAGGGGAGCAGAGATGAACAAGAGGATGCCCATGACTGTCTTCAGGTCACGCTTCCCTGTCAATGCCTCGCCTGGCATCCCAGTTGTGTAAGCCAAGATGTCTTGCTAACATTTTTTTACTGAGAATAGAGTAGGTCTGTAGAGGCCAAAATAATGAGTCAGTGTTGTTCTTTCTTTCTGCAGGTCAGGGGCCATCTTCTTTTTTTATTCTTTTTTTTCTTCTTACAATAGTACATACTTATGCTCCCGTTAAAGCTCTTACTTCATAATTAGCAAATCAGCAATTAGACAGCTATCTACCTTTTCTCCTATCAGCATAAGACCACTCTAACATGCACTGTGCAGACCAATCACCTTCTTGTTCACGCGCTGTTCACGCAGCGGTAACTTCTCACAGTTCAGTACTTTTCCACAGTTCAGTGTTGCAGCTGTCTGTTGTTTTTCCCTGCCACCTTGGCACAACTTGGCAGTTTCTTGTCTTTCTTCCAAGGCCTGTTTCTCATCAAAGCCTTCTTGCTTCTCAGGGGCTGCACAGAGCTGACAGGTCGATGTCAACTTGCCTCTCTCCCACACCTCACCTTTCTTTGTTTTGCAGCTGCACCTGCAAGACTTGTTTCAAAGCTTTATCAATTAAAATTTAGACAAACATCAAAAAACCACAGTATACATAAAATAATTCTACAAAAGGCTAAGAATAATACAGCAGTTAGAGTTACTAGTTGAAAAGGGTAAGCTGGCTTCACTGCTAATAATTAAAGAATATGACTAAGTATTACAAAATAAGGAAAATAACTCCTTGAGGGGCTCATCACTCCAGTCCTTGCAGTCTCTCTGCTGGTTATACACTTTATTGACATCTATACATTCTCCACTTCTGCACTTAAATTTGCCAGGTCCAGAGCACTGAATAACACTGTTACAACTTGCTTCATCAGAGCCATCCAGATAATCTCTCACACCATTGCACTGCCTACTCCCATGGATGCAGTTCCCATCTTCACATCTGAACTGGTCTGGCCTGTAAGTCTGAGAAGGGCAGTTGACTTCATCACTTCCATCCTTGCAGTCAGGATCTCCATCACAGCACCACTTTTTGTGGATACATTCACCTGAGCTGCATTGCACCTCCATCACACTGCCATCTGTTAGGCACACACTGACCACACAAAATCAGATTCAGCACACGTCTTCTTCACACAAGCACTCTCATCATTGCCATAAAGCATATCATAAAAGTCATTAAAGCCAAAAGCATAAATCCTATACCATAAGCCATTTGCCATTCATCATTTACCACAGATCCACACCTGATTGATATTGACTAAATTATCACAGATCCACACCTGATCAATATCAACTAAATTATAGAGAACTCCACACTCCACAGCTGCAGCTGGGCTGCGTCTCACACCCGCAAAACAATCACACAACCACACAAAGGGGCCCCTTACACTTGTTACACAACATAAAATGACAAATACTACAAACATCAAAACACCATTAAGAGTATATAAAGCCTTTGTCAGTTGATTATGTGGTGTATCCAGAGAATTCCCCCTTCTTTGTTTTAAAATCAAGGCCTTTAGTGTACTGACCATCAGAAAGATTTAAAGTTAGTCCTTTTAGAATGGACAAGGGACGCCGCATCACAGTGTCAGCACCTGCTGTAAAAACTGCTGCTTTTGGTGTTCAGAGGAGGCGGGACGGATGAACACGCGCCGGGGGTGCGGTGCCGGACTTGGCCGCAGGCGGTCACTCCACGGCGGGGGGGGCTTGGGGAGGCCCGGGGCCGCCGCCGCCAACTCCGCCCTTGCAGGTGGGGGAGTGCGAATGCTGAGTACAGCCATGAGTAATTGCTTCCAGTATACCTGTTGTAAGTGAGTTTTTAAGTCCATCCTCATTAATGCTTTTCTGTAGTTCTTTAATAACAGAAAAATGCAGTCCTTCCCAACGTGGCTGACGTCCTGGCTCATAGATTACAGGAGCAACAATCTTTCTCGCCATGTCCATATCCCCTTGCGCCAAGGCTTCTTGCCTCACTTTTACCCACAGATCATCCCCAAGTAAGGGAGGACACAGGCCAGGTTCTCTTTTAGGATTTACAGGGTCAGGGCCTAAAGGATTATCACAGTCAAAAGACCCAGCATATAAAGTTTGCCGCAGGGGTTCAGAACATGTGTCCTCACCCTCTGTGTCCTCAGATAAATCTATTAGTAAACGTCTCAATGCTTTGGGGTGTGCCGGCGACTCGGGAGAGTCCCCATCAGAGTCCTCATCGGCAGGTAGTGGACATGTGGAAGGGGCTCGCAGCTTTTCTGGGGGTGTCTCAACCACAACTGTAGGATCCTTCCGAGAATCGGATCCACTAGGTGACGTGGCATTGGCTGCAGCTGCCGCGGCAGTCCGATCACTTTTTAACTGTTTCAGGGATTCATGTACCAGTTGCCATGTAGTTAAAGATGATGCAGCAGGGACCCCATTCCTTTTGCACCAAATAAGGAAAGTACGTATCGCCTTTTCCTCATATTTGATTCCCATCTTCTCCAGAATTCTTATCAAAATATATAAAATAGAGTTTTTCTCTGCAGAAATTTTTGCCCCCATCTTAGTCCCCAGCTGCTCACCTTCTCTCCAGGTGCCTTCAGTTATCGTCCGGACTAGTCAGCTCAACCTCCGCCGATCGTAAAGTTCAGCTGGGCTCCGCTACCACCGCTCATCTTCCGCAGTCCTCGCTCTGTCCCAAATCGAGTTGGGATTTGCATGTCAGGGTCATCAGTTGTAGCGGCCAAAATAACGAGTCAGAGTGTTCTTTCTTTCTGCAGGTCAGAGGCCATCTTCTTTTTTTATTCTTTTTTTTTCTTCTTACAATAGTACATACTTATGCTCTCGTTAAAGCTCTTCATAATTAGCAAATCAGCAATTAGACAGCTCTCAACCTTTTCTCCTATCAGCATAAGACCACTCTAACATGCGCTGTACAGACCAATGAACTTCTTGTTCACGCGGCAGTAACTTGTCACAGCTCAGTACTTTTCCACAGTTCAGTGTTGCAGCTGTCTGTTGTTTTTCCCTGACACCTTGGCACAACTTGGCAGTTTCTTGTCTTTCTTCCAAGGCCTGTTTCTCATCAAAGCCTTCTTGCTTCTCAGGGGCTGTGCAGAGCTGACAGGCCGATGTCGACTTGCCTCTCTCCCACATAGGTCGATGTAACTTTTGGAATGTGCAGACACAGCTGAAGGTTGGTGCTTTTGTAAAGAAGAAAGGGGTTTGAAGAGAAGAAAGTAATAAATAAGACAGTTGGGGCCTGTTCTTAAAGATTAGAGGAACAAGGACAGGACAAACTAGAACAAACCAGCTCAAGACACAACACAGCTGCACACCCTCCCCCCAAAAGACCTTTGTGAGCATGCATGAACAATGAGGTCAACCAGCAGATATGGTGAGGAAGACTACCAACGACCACCAGGGACCCCTCGAGACCACCACCCAGCAAGAAAGCGCATGCGTAATTAGGATGCAGATATTGTAATTAGGTCCAGGAAATCTAATGCATATGTAACTCATTTCTCAGAAAAATTATGAATATGTATGATCTCACTGTATATTAGCTGCCATTTATAGATCTTGGGCACACTCACTTTTTGCGAAGCTATTCACGTGTGCGCCCTGTGCTGCAATAAAGAATGCCTGCTTTCTAAAACTCCAAAACGAGTCTTAGAGAGTTCCTCTGCTGGCTTTTATGGTAACATTTTGGCACCCGAACAGGGACGCTCTGCCATGTTTCCCACGGATCCAGGGAGTCTCTGGGACCTTCATGCCAGCGTCAGCCTGGATAGTTGGGATGACACTCCATAGGATTATGGTTAGGACACAAAAATTAATTATGATTTTCCACTCAGGAGTGTCTAGTAAATTTCAGAGTAAAGGGTGACTTCTGTTCTACTGTCCATGGGGCTGTAGCTCTCTCACTCTTGAATAGTGTACTCAAGGTCCTTTTTCAGCCACCTTCAGGGCAGTGTAGGTAGTCAACAAGACCTGGAAGGGTCCTTGCCACTTAGCTCTTAGTGGTTTGTCCTTCCATGTCTTGATATAAACCCAGTCTCCTGGCTGAAATGGATGCGCTGGGATGTCTAGTCCACTTGGTGGGTGTAGGACCACTTGGTTATGGAGCTTCTGGAGAGTCTTGCCCAAAGCCAGCAGGTGTTGTCTGAGATCCTGCCTTCCCTGTAAAAATAAATCTCCAGGAACAAAAGTCAATTGGTAAAGTTGCCCATACATTAATTCATTAGGACTCACACAGTTTCTTCCTGGCTGTATTCGTATTCTTAACAAAGCTATTGGTAAAGCTTGTAACCAAGTTAAGTTTCTTGACATATCTTCCTCAATTGCAATTTGAGGTCTGATTCATGCGTTCTACCTTTCTACTAGCTTGAGGTCTGTAAGGGATATGCAGATCTCACTTAACTCCCAGATATTCTCCCACCTTTTTAACCACTTCTGCAATAAAATGGGGACCCCTATCTGAAGACATACCTGCTGGTACACCAAACCGGGGTAATATTTGATTTAGCATTTGTTTCACTACCTCACATGTCATATTGGTGCGACAGAGGTAGGCCTCTGGCCATCCACTAAACGTGTCCACCAAGACTAGGAGATATTTATAACCTCCTGTCCTTGGTAATTCAGTGAAGTCTGTTTGCCAATATTCCCCTGGGGTTATTCCTGGTTTTGTTATCCCTAAAATTACTCTCTTACCTGTGTTAGGATTATTTGTTTTACAGATCTCACATTTTTCAACTACTGATTTTACAGTCTCTGCCATATATCTACTAAGTAAGGTTTTCCTTAAATGTTTAATCAGTGTTTCTGTTCCCCAGTGAGTGGCTTCGTGGTCTTTTGCAGCCACCTCTCTCATTAGACTAGGGGTGAGTATGATTTGCCTTTGAGGGGTTATTGCCCAGCCATTTTTTTGTTCCTTTGCTCCTGTCGCAGATGAAAGTTTTGACACGGTAATGATTTAGTAAGAAATCTAGGTTTATTAATAACTAACAACAATTTATTACTACAAAATGATTCAGAAATACTGAAAGAAAGAGAAGCGACTTATTCACAGATTCTAAAATGACAAGATTCACACTAACTTACTTAACGGTACCTTTATATATACATGCGCATACACAAAACGGACAAACACACAGAAACAAAGGTGTTTGGATTCAGTAGAATAAACATAGAACGGACATACACACACAGAAACAAGGGTACGTACCCACACACACACACACAGACACACACCAATAAACAGAGAAAGAACGGGTGAAAGAGAAGCTAGCTCAAAGAAAATTTCCCTCTCGAGTTTAGAGCAAATACTCCCAATGCCTTGGCATTCCTCAACGGGCGATAATTGAGACTCGAGCGGGGGACTTCGCCCTGGCCTTCCGTAAGCTCTGGCAGCAGACGACACCTTAAGGGTTTGGTACCTGAGAGGCGTCCCAGCTCAGGGGAGATTGCTGGTCTGGTCACAGGCCCGCTGCGATCCAGGAGAGCTCAAAGGGTCTCCCTGGTGGTCGCAGTTTATAGGGTCCAAGATAATTGACTTTTGTGAGATACCATCTGGTGCCTTCCAGCAGTTGCACAAAAAATTCATGAATGTGCAACTCTGTTATTGTTCCCATTTGACCACATCCCAGGCACAGGTGTGCCAGGCCTTTAGGAGATGATGGGCCATTATAGCCGTTTCCGAGCAATCGGCAGGGGGCAGGAGCCAGGCTCGTTAATGTTATCAGTCCTTATCTCCACAGACTGGTGTAAAGCTTGGGGATGTGGGTGGAATTACACCTAGCACCAAGCAGCCCAACAAAGAGGGGCGGGGAGGGGGGGGGGCGGTAAGAATTGCACCACCACAGCTCCCAAATCGCTAATACATTTTCTATCATTTTCTTCATAATGCAGGGTTTGGTCCAATATCCTTGGTACTTTTTCAGGAATCAAGGCTAGAATTTTTGCTTTGGCCGCATCTTTTGCTGCTTTGTCAGCCAATTTATTTCCTCGCATGGCAGCATCATTATCTCCTTTCTGATGAGCTTTACAATGCATAACTGCCACTTTTATGGGTAGCTGGATGGCTTCCAGTAGCTTCAGAATTTGGCTTGCATGTTTTGTTTCGCTTTCTTGGGAGGTGAAAAGTCCTCTTTCTTTCCAAATAGCCCCATGAGCATGTATCACGCTAAAAGCATACTTTGAGTCTGTCCACAAATTTGCTTTCCTTCCTTGACTTAATTCCAATGCTCTGGTCAAGGCTATAAACTCAGCCTTCTGTGTAGAGACATTTGAGGGCAACGCCTGTGCCTCTATAATGGCATCTGTTGTAACCACAGTGTATCCTGTTTTCCTCATTCCGTTCTGTACAAAACTGCTTCCACCAGTATATAAGTTCCAGTCTGCATACAAAAGTGGTTGTTCTTTTAAATCCTTCCTGCTGGAACAGACTTCATCGATGGTTTGCAGACAATCATGTTCAGGAACGCCTTCTGGAGTTGAAGAGGATAAAAATATAGCTGGATTAACAATGGCAGTTGTTTTCAAGTTCACATCATCCTGTTCTAATAAGGCAACCTGATACTTCAGCATTCAGCTCGGAGATAGCCAATGTCCCCCCCCTTTGGTTCCAGTACTGCCAGTACCGAATGGGGAGCACATACAGTCAGTTTCTGACCCAAAGTCAATTTCCGGGCCTCGGTAATCAATATCACAGTTGCAGCTACTGCTCCCAGACACCCTGGCCATCCTTGGTTAGCAGTGTCTAGTTGTTTGGAAAAATAAACAACAGCTCTCCATTTAGGCCCTAAAAATTGGGTCAGAACTCCAAGGGCTACTCCTTGCCACTCATGTGTGAACAGTTCAAAAGCCTTAGTTGGGACAGGTAAACCCAAAGCTGGAGCTCTCATTAAAGATGCCTTGAGTCTCTTGAATGCAGCCTTACTTGCATCATCCCATTATAGAACATTCTTCTCTGCAGTTTTCAGCAGTAGATACAGCGGTTTTATTTGAGATGAGGAGCTAGGAAATTAAAATAGGATATAGAAATTAGGCACTCAAGAAATGAAGGTATAACTTAGTTTAGAGATAAAGATGGAAGACTTAGAGATCAGGCTAGGGGCTAAAGGCCCATTAGTTAAAAGATAACTAAGATTGAATAGGATAATAGATCATAGTCGATGGGCCAGAGAGCAGAACAATATGGAAACCTTGATTAATGGAAGCTGTGAGGGAACGCTTCCTGATGGAATAGGAAGACAGCCCTAAAAACTGGTCAAAACCAACCCTATGGTCTGGCCCGAGTCCAGTAGGCTACAGAGACTGCGCAAGGAACGGAGGTAAAAAGTTCAACAGTGAGGAAGAGGAGCTACTTCATCTCTGCGACCCCAGCCCACAACCACCGGGACATACTGCGCAGACGCGACTAGGAGGAGACCGGAGCGGAACATATGAAAAAGACTTTCAGGCTCATCATAATACGAAGCGGGGATAGGTCATGCATATGTATAGGCATATGTGGTGGTTTGACCTTGGCTAAATGCCAGGTACCCACCAAGTCGCTCTATCACTTCCCCCCCTTTCCCCTTTTTTTCTCAACAGGGCAAAGAGGGGAAAGAAAATAACCAACCCTTGAGGGTAAAACAAAAGCAGTTTTAATATAAGCAAAGTGAAACAAAGGTCCGCGCGCGGAAGCAAAAAAAAGAAAACAGATTTATTCTCTACTTCCCATGAACAGGCGATGTCGGGCCTTCTCAGGAAGCAGGGCTCCAATACGTGTAGTGGTTGCCTCGGAGGACCAAGGGTGACCCCACCCCCTTCCTCCTTTCTCCCAGCTTTATACTGAGCAGACGTCATATGGTCTGGAATATCCCTTTGGTCAGTTCGGGTCAGCTGTCCTGGTTGTGTCCCCTCCCAAGGTCTTGCCCACCCCGTCCCACTGTCGGGGGAAAATGTTGGAAAAAGCCTTGGTGCTGTGTAAGCACTACTCAGCAGTAGCCACAACACCAGTGTGCTATCGACACCCTGCCAGCTCCCAACATAAAACACAGCACCATGAGGGCTGCTACAGGGGAAAACCAATTCCGGCTCAGCCAGAACCAGTACAGTCTCCACCCCTTATTCCATACCATTTATGTCATGCCCAGGTCCCACATAACACTCATTTATCCATTCCGAAAGCTTTCTTCACTCCTCCAGATGTTCAGTGACTTGGCTCCCATCTGTCAAGATGGATGTTCAGGACAGGAGCAGTATGTTTGACTGTTGGACTCCAGCACCGGCTAGGTTTGGGTCATCATCGCACGTATCTGGTTCACTCTTCGTCGTTCCTACTTCCTCCATCACTTCCTGCAACATACAACTCACCCCACAGATTATTTCCCCCCCAAGGTTAAATCTCCTTGAGGCACACACTGAGTAGCCCCATCCTCCCGCATTACCCACCAAGTACATCCAGGTCCCTGAGCAAAAACAATCCCACGAGTGGGCTTGCCTTTTCCCAAGGGAGGAGCAATCCACACTGCCTTCCCCAGCCATTTCCCTGTGTGTACTACAGGGACCTTATCTCCTCCCACAGTATGAAGGGGTTTTGTTTGGGCAGGACCAGGACGGTTAACAGATCCTCTGGCGTTAATTAGCCCAGTGGCTTCTGCTAAATTTATATCCCAGTGCTTCCATCCCCCATTGTCCAATGCTCTCAACATAGTCTTCAACAGTCCATTGTATCTTTCAATCTTTCCAGACGCTTGTGGGTAATAAGGGATGTGATACACCCACTCAATGCCGTGTTTCTTTGCCCAGGAATTTATAAGATTATTTCAAAAATGGGTCCCATTGTCTGATTCGATTCTTTCAGGAGTACCATGTCGGCATAAAATTTGCCTTTCAAGACCTAAGATGGTATTTCGGGTAGTGGCATGATTTACAGGGTACGTTTCAAGCCAACCAGTAGTTGCTTCCACCATGGTGAGTATGTAGCGCTTGCCTTGGCGTGTTCGTGGCAATGGTCCAATATAGTCAATTTGCCAGGCCTCACCATATCGAAAACTCAGCCATCGCCCTCTGTTCCAGGGAAACTTTACTCATGTGGCTCGCTTGATGGCAGCACATGTTTCACATTCATGAGTGACCTGTGAGATGGCCTCCATGGTCAGGTCCACCCCTCGATCACGAGCCCATCTGTATGTTGCATCTCTCCCGAGATGCCCGGATGTTTCATGGGCCCATCGAGCTACAAATAGCTCACCCTTGCGCTCCCAGTCCAGGTCCAGCTGAGCCACTTCAATTTTGGCAGCCTTGTCTACTTGCTCATTGTTTTGATGTTCTTTGGTGGCACGGCATTTGGGCACATGAGCATCTACATGACGTACCTTTAGAGCCATGTTTTCCACTCGGGCAGCGATGTCCTGTCACAGTGCAGCAGCCCAGATGGGTTTACCTCTGCGCTGCCAATTGGTCTTCTTCCACTCCTGTAGCCACCCCCACAGGGCGTTAGCCACCATCCAGGAGTCAGTGTACTGGCCACTTTTCTCGTTCAGCAATCTCTAAGGCTAGTTGGATCGCTTTTCCTTCTGCAAACTGACTTGATTCGCCCTCTCCTTCAGTGGCCTCAATGACTTGTCTTGTGGGACTCCACACAGCAGCTTTCCACTTTCGATGGTTTCCTACCACACGACAGGATCCATCAGTAAACAGAGCATAACGCCTTCCATCTTCTGGTAACTCGTTATATGGCGGTGCTTCTTGGGCACGACCCACCTCCTCAGGCAGTGCTCCAACATCTCTACCTTCCGGCCAGTCCATGATCTCTGCCAGGATCCCTGGACGGTTGGGTTTTCCCAGTGGAGCTCGTTGTGTGATTAACGCTACCCATTTACTCCAGGTAGCACTGGTTGCATGGTGTGTAGAAGGGATGTTTCCTTTGAACATCCAATGTAATACAGGCAATCGCGGTGCCAAGAGGAGCTGTGCTTCTGTACCAACAACTTCGGAAGCGGCTCGAATCCCCTCATATGCTGCTAGTATCTCCTTTTCAGTCGGAGTGTAGTGGGCTTCTGATCCTCGATATCCCCGGCTCGAAAATCCTAATGGTCGACCTCGAGTTTCACCTGGTATCTTCTGCCAGAGGCTCCATGTGAGGCCATGCTCCCCAGTTGCTGTGTAAAGTACATTTTGCACAGCTGGTCCTGTCCGAACAGGCCCAAGAGCTACCGCCCGAGCTATCTCCTGTTTGATGTGCTCAAAGGCTTGTTGTTGCTCAAGACCCCACTCAAAATGGTTCTTCTTTCGGGTTACTTGATAGAGAGGGCTCACCAGCTGACTGTAACCTGGAATATGCATCCTCCAAAATCCCACAAGTCCTAAGAAAGCTTGTGTTTCCTTCTTGTTGGTCGGTGGAGACATAGCGGCTATCTTGTTGACAACATCCATAGGCACATGACGGCATCCATCTTGCCATTTTATTCCCAAGAACTGAATCTCCTGTGCTGGTCCCTTGACCTTGCTTTTCTTTATGGCAAACCCAGCTCTCAGAAGAATCTCAATTACTTTTTGTCCTTTCTTGAACACTTCTTCTGCCTTGTTGCCCCACACAATGATGTCATCGATGTACTGTAGATGTTCAGGGGCATCACCCTTTTCCAGTGCAGTTAGAATTAGTCCATGACAAATAGTGGGGCTGTGCTTCCACCCCTGGGGCAGTCGATTCCAGGTATACTGGACACCCCTCCACGTGAAAGCAAACTGTGGCCTGCACTCTTCTGCCAAAGGAATTGAAAAGAATGCATTGGCAATGTCGATTGTGGCGTACCACTTGGCTGCCTTTGACTCCAGTTCATATTGGAGCTCTAACACATCCGGTACAGCAGCACTCAGTGGTGGCGTCACTTCGTTCAGGCCACGATAGTCTACTGTCAACCTCCACCCTCCGTCAGACTTTCGCACTGGCCATATTGGGCTATTGAAAGGCGAATGTGTCTTACTGATGACACCTTGGGTCTCCAGTTGATGAATCAGTTCTTGGATGGGAGCCAGAGAGTCTCGGTTTGTGCGATACTGCCGTCGGTGCACGGTCCTCGTAGCAATTGGCACCTGTTGTTCTTCAACTCGCAACAGTCCTACAACAAAAGGATCTTCTGAGAGGCCAGGCAGATTAGACAACTGTTTGACCTTCTCTGTGTTCACACTGGCCACACCAAAAGCCCATCGGTATCCTTTTGGGTCTTTGAAATACCCCCTCTTGAGGTAGTCAATGCCCAAGATACAAGGGGCTTCTGGACCAGTTACAATGGGATGTTTTTCCCACTTGTCCCCGGTCAAGCTAACCTCGGCCTCCAGTACTGACAGTTCTTGACATCCGCCTGTCACTCCTGAGATCCAGATAGGTTCTGCCCCTCTATAACTTGATGGCATTAATGTACACTGTGCCCCGGTGTCGATTAAAGCCTGGTACTTCTGTGGATTTGATGTGCCAGGCCATCGAATCCACACTGTCCAATACACCCGATCATCCCTTTCCTCCTCCTGGCTGGAGGCAGGGGCCCTCTATTCCTGTTCTTGGTCAGAGTATTCACTGTCTGACCCTTGCCGTGCCAGGCCAGAGACTCCTTCATCAGGGTCAAGGGAGGTGATCTCAGTCTTCCTGTATCTGGGAGATCGCTGACTACTTTCTTGCGGTTTCACACCAGCTACATTAACAACCTTCTTGGATGTCTTCTTCTTGGCAGGGGTCTTTCCTCGCAGTTCATGTACACGAGCTTCCAACTTGAAGGTGGGTTGACCATCCCACTTCCTCATGTCCTCCCCCTGGTCACGCAGGAAGAACCAATGTTCGCCACGTGTCATGCACCTAGGTTTCCCTTTCCCTCTGACTGGGGTGGAAGAGAACTGATTTCTTGGGGTGCTCCTGACATCTAAGGCACTCGCCCATAGAGATGAGGAGGTACCAAGACTCTCTTCAAAGTTCTGAAGCCAGGAAGAGACTGCCTCCACAGTTGGTGTACATCTTAGTCCTTCTCCCACATCCATTTCTGGATAGTACATCGCGGCCAAGCTAGCAGAATACGAGGATGGTGCACCTTTAATCACCTTCCTCCACATGGCCCGTGTGCACAGGACATCCTCTGGATTTTTAGGGGCTTCATCATTATCTGGATCACTACAGATGACTTCCAGCACTGCTAATTCTCTCAGGTACTGGACACCTTCATCTGCAGTAGTCCACTTCCCTGGGGAGTTGTCCGTAAGATCTTCCTTGAAAGGATATCTTGCTCTAACACTTGAAAGGAGCCGTCTCCACAGACTGCAAATTCCGGTTCCTTTTCCAATTCCCCTTTCAATTCCTTGATCTCTAGCAAGGGAACCCAGCTGTTGGGCTTCCTTACCTTCCAGTTGTTGAACTAACTCCACCTTTGTATTGTGTGACTCTACAAATATGTATATCCACACTCTATAAATTTCTGGTAAAATGTATTGTTGGTGTGCAAGCTTTGTGGAGAAATCCCCTTGCACCCCGGCGCCAGAATAAACATACCTGCTTTATAACTCTCTGAGTTGTAGAGTCTGTATCCGCGCATCATTAGCTGAAGTTCTACTCCCACCCCGTTGTACTTCAGTAAGGTTCACAGAAAAGTTACCATAATTCAAGATAATTACAAGTTGGATGAAGGTGGAATAAGTCTAGATCAAATATAAATTGCCTCCATTGTGATAATTTAATTAAAACATGACAGTACACATAACCATACACATGGGTAAAGCAATATCTAGTTACTATGCCTTGTCTCTTTAAAAGAAGTTATATGGAGAAAAGCTTCCCAAATTTCTGGTCTTGAAAAACCTCTTATTCAGTCAGTCTCATAATCAAATTATTGTCATCTACTTCTTCTAAGTATCTAAGGCCTATATGTTTGCTGTCTATTTTTTGATATTTTACAGGTACCCACTACCATTATACTTTTACAGTTAATATGGACTAATGAGCAGAATTTTTACTCCCTTTAGTGCCAGCAAATTAGTAGGTGTCACCTGACACTAAGGGGACAGACAGGTTCTTTTGGGGATCCTTGGCAGAATGATGACAGCACTAAATCATAGTTACTATTAAAGATTTATTTTCTTAACAGGATATTATGATTTGTATAGCATAGAATTTATGATTAGAATAGCACAGAATTTCTACAAGCAGAATCAATGTAGCACAATTTATAAGTAGCATAATACAGAATTTATAATACAATTTAACTTATAATTTCTAATCACCTGGATCCTAACTTAAGTTATTGTTTCTAATTACTTGGATCCTCTGCAGATTGCATCAAATCTTAATATGTGGTTTGATATATCAATATAACAATCATAATCTAGACTCAAAAATCATATAAAAGAATACAAGTCAATCCTCAGAGGAAGCAGACGACAGTCGAGGCGTCCCTGGTCATGGGTCTCACTGTCCATCAGCACTTCCAGTCCAAGTTCCCCACTTAGGACTTGTAAGTGCTTGATTTTATAGACAGTGCTCTGTGTGCTGTTATGCTTCCCTGTTCTGTGATGGGGTCACCACGACCACCTGGTTGGCTGGGTGCCTGGGACCTTCAAGGCCAGCAAGGAAGGGAGTAATTGGCCTGGCACCAAGGAATTTTGAGGCCTGTAGGAAGGGAACAAAGAAATCTGTTTGGTTTGTCTACTTGGCTCACAGGACCTTCAGGGCATGAGAATGAGGGGAAAGGGAATGAATACATGACCCACTCAGTCACAGAGAAAGGCTGCTTGCCTCATAAAATGGCGTTAGTTATGTTAACCACGTTACGAGGGGTTGGGAGCAGGGGGTACCGGTCACATAAGTAAAAGAAAAGGTTCAGGCAACTGAAAATTAAGTAACCACAACTCTGCTTTATCTTGCTTTGAAGTGACTTCCATTAAATAAGACTGTTTCTCCAAAGGAATAGATATTGTGCTATTACAGTAAGTACTGAAGACAGCATCAGCTAATGTTTTGTAGGATGGTCATTTGGCCATTAATGATTTAATCACAAAACACTCACTACACATCCTATCCTCAGATTAGTTACCATGACAATTTTTAGCAACTGTATACCTATTATGAATATGAAATTGTAATTCACAGCAAGGTATAAGTCTGTATCAAATTGTTTCTTCCCCCCACATAAAGTATTATCTGATCTTTGCTTCCACCCTGTACCGGGTCTGGCTGAGCCAGAATTGGTTTTTCCCCTGTAGCAGCCCTCATGGTGCTGTGTTTTATGTTGGGAGTTGGCAGGGTGTTGATAGCACACTGGTGTTGTGGCTACTGCTGAGTAGTGCTTACACAGCACCAAGGCTCTTTCTGACATTTCCCCCCCCACAGTGGGACGGGGTGGGCAAGATCTTGGGAGGGGACACAACCAGGACAGCTGACCCGAACTGACCAAAGGGATATTCCAGACCATATGACGTCTGCTCAGTATAAAGCTGGGAGAAAGGAGGAAGGGGGTGGGGTCACCCTTGGTCCTCCGAGGCAACCACTACGCGTATTGGAGCCCTGCTTCCTGAGAAGGCCCGACATCGCCTGTTCATGGGAAGTAGAGAATAAATCTGTTTTCTTTTTTTTGCTTCCGCGCGCAGACCTTTGTTTCACTTTGCTTATATTAAAACTGCTGTTGTTTTACCCACAAGGGTTGTTTTGTTTTCCTATCTTATTTTCTTTCCCCTCTTTGCCCTGTTGAGAAAAAAAGGGGAAAGGGGGGGAAGTGATAGAGCGACTTGGTGGGTACCTGGCATTTAGCCAAGGTCAATCCACCACACACCCCCTATTGCCTATTCATTCATTCCACTGTTTGTATTTTGCCAGTTTGTTCTGAAATGCAAATTACCAAGGGAAAGGACTGCTTTATTTCAGCTTCTGGGACAATGGACTGTTATACTGAGTTGGGGACTCTGACATTGCTGTTGTAATAATGTTGACTTGTGTTCTGTCAGATGATTCATAAGGAAAGGTTCTCAGTGGAGAATTCTTTTTGCAATATCTTGTAGCAGCCAGAATAACGAGTCAGAGAGTTCTTTTTTTTTTTTTTTTTTTAATGCAGGCAGACAGAGAGACCTTTATTGCTATCCTTTCAGCTATTTTATGTGTTTTCTTATCATGCACGCGCCGGTTACAGCTTTTCTTTTGGCTCTAGTGTCTTGTTCACGTGCCTAAGCTAATACACTGATTTGCTATTTTCTTTTGTCCACGTGCACCGATTGAGTCACTGACATCTTCTTCTTCTGCTTCCTTATTTCCCCTTTTTTTTCAAGATAGTTCCTCTCAGTTGTTTACATTTTTCTCTCAAGGCAGAGCTGGGTCTCGTCAAGGTCAAAGCCGCCCGTGGCCCAGCCAAGATCCGAGTCCACAATATCTCCCCCTTCCTTACAGGATCCCCTTTCCCATCCCTCTTCTCTTGCAGCACTATGCTTTATTTCTCCCCAACGCCTAACCCTGGGTATCATCTGAGCTTTAGCCCAAGAGCTAAATGAATACTTAATACATTTGTCTAAAAGGAGGTTGACAGTATTACAACAGCAACATCAGAGCCCTCAACGGAGCATAACAATCCTTTGCCATAGAAGTTATTTAAAACATCAAAATAATGTAGTCCTTTCTCCTGAATATTTACACTCCAGGATAACCACTCAAAATAAATGAATAAATAAACAAAATGGGGTGCAAACAAAGATTACATAACAGAAAAAAATCAACATACTCTGCTCAGTAAGTCTCCAAGAGTCATTCACCTTGCTGAAATGAAAACTAAGGCGATTAAAAACCTTTTGAGGTGTTTTCCTCTTTTTTAAGTCAGTGTTTTTCTTTCCACTGCTCTATCATACACTCCAGCAGATGGTGTCTGAATGATGGAGATTTTCACTGTTCTTTGTCCATTCCGCTGAGATCAAAATTAATGTTACTCCATCTGCAATAAGTTCTGTCGTTTAACACATCTTCCCTTTAATGTGACTGCACTTGGATATGAAAAAAATGTTTTGACTGTATTTTATAGGAACCAGACTTTCTGAAAAAGAAACTGCATACAACAGAAATGCTTATTCCTTCTCCAACCTCTTCCTTATTCCAGTATAGAGGTGAAAATGGAGTATAGTCAAGGCTTCAAGAAGTATATTGAAAATAACAGCCACAGATGAAGTTTCTTTGTCCACTTCAACTCCTCACTTCAAGCTCATGTCTGTTCTGTCAATAAATTGGCTCAAAATAGACTGACATTTTCATCTAAATGGCAGAACTCCCTGTATTCTGATTAAATGCACACAGAACTTGCCACATGCCACATTCTGCAGTTCAGGATTAATATAAAAAAAATCCATTTAAAAATAAAGAAAACTATTCCAGATAAGAGTTTAAACCAACAGCTTTGTACCTGCAGTCAGTCTGTAACCAACACTATCAACTATTGGATACACAGGGGAAGTAGCAAAGAGAGAGGAGCTCAGATCGTTCCCCATGTCTGAGAACTATTTCTGGAGAAAGAGAGGTCAAGAAAGTTCTGTTCTTCAAGGCTTTGTATCAACACTATGGTATTACAGTAGTATAGGGACAACTTTTATCCAAGATAAGAAGTGACAGGTACCCCACCCCCAGCTTCTGATGGATGTCTACTCTCCCTGCAGGGAGCCACATGTTCCATTTGACCTGTAAGTCACTCCCCTTTTCCAGTCACATGGTCTGTTGTGACAGGCTGACAGGACCAGCCACGCCTTCCAGTTTACCTAGAAGTACATCAGACCAGGAAGGCCTTTCCCCCTACATGTACATATGGCCGTCATTTTGTTTCAGCCAACATTTTATGGCAGAGAGCTGACATTTTGTTAAATGTCATAACTCATGTGTTTTCATACTGCTCTGTGATTAGCTGACAGCCATTTCTTGACATCATCATGCCCATGTGCTCCCTGTAATTGGCAGGCAGGACTATCCAGCCCTACTATTGTCCCTCAAACAAGGTTCGTTACCCGGTGTGCAAAAGTCAGTCTTATACACAGAGCCGAGGTATCAGTTTATTTCATAGTTGCACAAAGATGGGTGCTAGGTAGTAATTCCACAAAGCTAGCACACTACACAAAGGAACTACAGTCTGTTTATCTTGTTACATGATTAGTAAAAACCTAGCTAAGTTTATACTCATTGGCCCGTAATTACCATTCCACTTGCTATTGGTTAGGTATATTTAAATTAGCCTCGCTTGCTGTGTAAATTAGCATGCATGCTCCTTGAATGGGGGAGGGGGGGAAGTCTTTTTCGGTCTTGAATTGAGTCCATGGTCACAATGTCCCCCTGCTGCCTTTACTTCTCCCCCAGTTTCCACGGATTTTTGCTGATGTCATGCTTCTTGGGTAATCATCCAGCCTCTGGCACCTTCTGGGGCAGGATGTTCAACTCTTATCAATCTCTTATCTCCTCTTCAATGGTGAAGTCGTTAGCAACACATGAATTGTTTATGCAAATCTGGAGTAACTCACTCCCTTATCTCCTGATTCCTTCTTTTGACTGTAACAGTCTTAAATCAGTAACTGACCCTTTCACTGTTCTATTTACAAGTTCAGAATGAGCAGAGTAGAAAATTTCCTGGTGATGTCAACCAGGTCCTTTCTACAAAGCTGCTTTCTAGTCAGTCAACTCCCAGCTTTTTCATATGATTGTGTAGCCCTCTCATATACTTGCCTCTTATTCCCCTTTGCAAACTGAAGCATTCTAGATAGCTGTTACTCGTACAGAAGGTGTTAAATACCTTTGGTCATCCTTGTTTACCTTCTCTAAACCTTTTCCAGGTCTAAGATATCTTTTTTTGAGATCAAGGAGCCAGAATTTCCTGTAGTATTCAGTATGTCAACTAATCATTAATTTAGATCCATAATGATATTCACCATTCTCTTTTCTGTTCCTTTCCCAATTTTTCCTAACACTTATTTTGCTTTTTTTGACTACTACTGAGCAATGAGTTAGTGCTTTCATTAAATTGTTTATCTTAATTCCAAGAGCCTGCTCCTGGGTATAGTCCATAGCTTGGTGCTCATTACTTTATATGGGCTGGATGAAAGGAAGTGAAGGAAGTTGTCAGGATATTCCACATGAAGAGAAACATTGTCTTAGAACATTAGGCTTAGAAATAGCTATTGGAACCCCAATCAGAGTAAAGGTTTAGCTAACTTGTTTCATTTAAATACTGCTATGGAAGTATTTCACCACCATATTATTTTGACATATTTGACTGTCACACTCATTAATGTAAAGTGGAAATCAAAATTATTTGTTTTTCATTCTTATCTATACCTGTAATTGAGAGGCAGAGCTAGGTTGGAGCCAATTTTATTTATTCTCTGTGAGAAGTTATGCTTGGTTGAATCTTCTAGCCTAGAGGGAGAAAGTGGAAGCTAATGCTTCTGAAGGGAAGCTGCTACAAGTATACTTGAAATTGCTAATGTACCTGTAATATAAGACATATAGTTTTAACATTAGACATCACTTGTACTTTACTAGCTTTTATTTTTTCCTGTATTTTACTGTAATGTATATAATTTCATTTATACTTTTTCCTAACTACCCTCTGTAGTCATTACCCACTTGTAAGATGTTTTGAAACCTGTAACTCCTTGCCTAGTAAAGATAAGACAGACCTTGGACAGTCTGAAAAACTCCCTGAGTACATCCCTAATAGCAGGAACCTAAAGAAAACAAGTGCCTAAGAAGACGCCAGTGTCAAGATAAGTGCTGAAAGCTGGAACAAACAGGAACTGAAGGATGGATGAAGTAACTCTGTGACCATATATGGACACAGGAAACCTAAAGTTCACTAACGGACAGTGTGAGAAAGGCTATGTGGACCCCTAAGGAGGGGAGAGGACCCTCACTCTATTTTTACTACGCATGCTCAGACTATGTAAATGAATTCTGAGAACCCATTAGCATAAGACTGCCTTTTCTAACAAATCTGATGCATATGTATGCTTTTTGTGTATATTAGCCAGAGAGTTTTGTTAGTAAGTGTGGCACTTGTGGTGGAGCGATCCCCAGTGCTGCCCAGCGCTGCAATAAAGAATACCTGCTTAACAGTTATACTCAATTCTGACTGTTGAGTGAAGCTCTTTGTTTCACTTCCTTGCAACATGAAGCGGATGCACTGGTAAATGGTACAGTATTCCATCTGACTCTTCCTTACTTAGTAGACATTGGTTTTGCTATGATTTCCAAGGCAACTGCATTTGTTACCTTGATACCCTTTTGGAGGCATCTCAGTTAGACTTCAGATCTTCAGCCATTTTTTCCTCTTCCAAAGAATCCTGAAATCCATTGCCTCCAGACGAATATAAGGCTGAAGACTCCCACAATACACTCAATCTCTTTAGCAAGTCTGACATAGTTTAGCTTCTCCAGTTATTTTCTTTTCAACAACTAGAGTGGAGCAGTTCTAGTGATTAGCTAGTTCTTGTGATAAAAAGTACTGTTTAGTTGGAACAAAAATATTTAGGAGAAAAGACATTTAAGAACTGTAAGAAGTTTATATGCTTGGCTAATTTATGAACTGGTCTTCCCTTGGAGTCACAGACAAGTTGTACTTCAGTTTTATATATACAGATTAAATTGGTCTAAGCATTTTTGTGGAAGTGAGTGTATTGTCAAAGGAGACAGTCACATGGCTGTTGTGCTGAATGATTTGTTCAGAAGAAGTTTTAATGAACTATGTTTTTACTAAAGACTCTAATCATAATGCAGGAATCGTGATTTTTAAATGTTATATCAAAGATAAAAATGTAAATCCAATTTACAGAACTGAAATAAATAAGGTTACACAGGACCTTGATAAAAAGTCACAATCCTAAAGTCATGTTGGTATGTGGTGCCAAATCCATTTCAATGAACCAAGTCCAGGGCAGATTTTCTCAATGTGTAACATTTTTATTCAAGACATATTTACACAAAATTGGACTGAAATATGTGTTGGCAGGATGCATTCAGTTTGTGTGTTAATATGTGCTCTATATGTGTGTGGGAGAGAGGCAAGTTGACATCGGCCTGTCAGCTCTGTGCAGCCCCTGAGAAGCAGAAAGGCTTTGATGAAAAACAGGCCTTGGGAGAAAGATAAGAAACTGCTGAGTTGTGCCAAGGTGGCAGGGAAAAACAACGGACAGCTGCAACACTGAACTGTGGAAAAGTACTGAACTGCGAGAAGTCACCACCGCGTGAACAGCGTGTGAACAAGAAGGTGATTGGTCTGCACAGCGCGTGTTAGAGTGGTCTTGTGCTGATAGGAGAAAAGGTAGATAGCTGTCTAATTGCTGATTTGCTATTTATGAAGTAAGAGCTTTGGCGAGAGCATAAGTGTGTACTATTGGAAAAATAAACGCTCTGCCTGCAGAAAGAAAAAAGAACACTCTGACTCGTTATTTTGGCTGCTACAACTGATGACCCCGACGTGTGAATCCCGACATGATTTGGGACAGAGCGAGGACTGCGGAAGATGAGCGGTGGTAGCGGAGCCCAGCTGAACTTTACGATCGGCGGAGATTGAGCTGACTAGTCCAGACGATAACTGAAGGCACCTGGAAAGAAGATGAGCAGCTGGGGACTAACATGGGGGTGCAAATTTCTGCAGAGGAAAGGTCTATTTTACATATTTTGATAAGAATTCTGGAGAAGATGGGAATCAAATATGAGGAAAAGGCGATATGCACTTTGCTTCTTTGGTGCAAAAGGAATGGGGTCCCTGCTGATGCGCTCTCTGCTTTTAATCTCAAAACATGGAAAGAGGCAGGGAACGCCTTATTCGAGGCGGCCACAAGAGGGGATACCATCGCTGCATCATCTTTAACTACATGGCAACTGGTACATGAATCCCTGAAACAGTTAAAAAGTGATCGGACTGCTGCAGCAGCTGCAGCTGATGCCACGTCACCTAGTGGATCTGATTCTCGGACGGATCCTATAGTTGTGGCTGAGACACCCCCAGAAAAGCCGCGAGCCCCTTCCACATGTCCACTATCTGCTGATGAGGACTCTGATGGGGACGGCAGACGTGCCCAAGTCGCCGGCACGCCCCAAAGCATCGAGACGTTTACTAATAGATTTATCTGATGACTCAGAGGGGGGACCTGTTGGTTGACCGCCGCCTGCTGCCCCTCCAATCCCGATTAAGGGGCCCAGAGGAGATGATTTGCTTACAATACAACCAGTAACAGTGACTATAGGAGCTCCCAACCCCTACAAATTTTGGCTAAAAATAAGGGAGCATGCTCTACAAGAAGGAGATTTAGAACTTGCTCAAGCTTTGGGTTCCGGGAAAAAACATGCATACCCGGTACTTGTTAACCTGGATGGCAGTCATAACGAGTGGGAACCGTTCCACTGGAGTGTAGTGAAGGAATTGAGAGCCACTTGTATGTAACATGGATTAGACTCTCCTTATGCTCAATCGCTTTTGCGAGGAATCTATACTATTGAATTAACACCTCATGATTGTCAGAGCTTGGCTCAGGTCTGTTTAACTCCTGTGCAGCAAATGATGTTTGAAGCAAAATGGAGGCAGCTTGCGCAGGAGCAAGCTTTAGCTAACCTGGAATTGCCACAAGACGATCCTCGTTTTGGGGCGGGACTTCCACAATTGCTAGGAGACCACCCTCTTAATGTCCCACAACTGCAAGCCCAATTACATACATTGATTTTACAACAAGCCAAAGAGCTGGCTTTTCAGGCTTTAGTTCAACTACCAGATGTCAGGGCTCTGAAAGCGTCCTGGACTACGATCAAACAAAAGCCAGATGAATCATATATGTCATTTCTAGATAGGCTATGGGATGCATTAGAGAAGCAAGTTTATAATAAATCACCAAAAGAGGCTCTAATTCTACAGCTTGAATGAGACAATGCTAATGAGGATTGCAGACGTGTGATTGCAGCATTACCCAGTGCTAATCCCTCATTGGTAGAAATGATAGATGCCTGTAGTAAGGTTGGAACAGCAACATATCAAATGGAGACATTAGCAAAAACAGTTGCTGCCGCGGTAAGTGTGGACCGACCTTGCTATGGCTGTGGCCAAACAGGACATTTTAAAAAGAACTGTCCAAGAAAAGAGCATGTTGACAATACGCCTGCTGCAAATATACTCTGTGCAAGGTGTAAAAAACCAGGGCACTATGCTAAGGAGTGTCACTTGAAATTTAATGCGCAGGGACAGCCCCCGATACTCCGCCATAATCAGGGAAACGGAAGGTGGAGCGCGAAGGGGGGGCCGCGCTGCGACACAAATAACTCCTCAGAATCCATTTCAGGCCTATGCGGCGGACTCACAGCAAAAACCTCAGGAAGTGCCGGAGCGGATGTTGCCACAGCCACGTCAGCGACTATTTCTGATGAGAGAGTTCACAAAGTGCCTCTCTTGGCATATGGCCCTTTAGGGAATGGATTAAGTGCCTTGTTGTTAGGACGTTCTAGTACTACTTTACAAGGATTGTTTGTTCTCCCAGGAATAATTGATGCAGATTATGAGGGTCAAATTTGTGCCATGATGTGGACGCCATCTCCACCAGTAACTGTCCCTGCTAATTGTCGTATTGCTCAACTTGTACCATTTGTTTCACAGGCCCCGGGCGCGGAACAACGGACCAGGGGAACTGGAGGTTTTGGCTCCACAGGTACTCTGCAGATCTATTGGGCGCAGAACATCGGATCTTCACGTCCCATTATGACACGTATCGTTTTGTCATCCAAAGGTACTCCAAAAGATGTGCGGCTCAAGGGGATGATAGATACAGGAGCTGACATCACTATTATTTCATCCTGAGATTGGCCCAAAAATTGGCCAACAATAAATATTGGGGCAGCATTAGCCGGAATAGGAGGAGCCACAACCACTCGTCAGAGTATTATGCCAGTTCAAATTGTTAACCCAGAAGGACAAGTGGCCACAGTACGGCCCTATGTAGTGGCAGTTCCTCTAAATCTATGGGGATGAGACGTACTGGGAATGTGGGGCACGACTATCAGTTCACAGCCAGTGGGTTTTTCATAGGGGGCACTGTCACAGAGGGCACAAAGAGACCAACCATTCCCTTAAAATGGTTGATGACTACCCCTGATTGGGTTGATCATTGGCCCCTGTCCCGAGAAAAGCTATGTGCCCTGCAGTCCTTAGTACAAGAGCAATTAGACCAAGGCCACATTGAACCTTCTAATAGTCCTTGGAACACACCTGTTTTTGTAATCACAAAGAAATCCGGCAAATGGAGGCTGCTGCATGACCTCAGGCAAGTCAATGCAGTGATGGAAAGTATGGGCGCCTTACAACCCGGGATGCCCTCACCAACGATACCAAGAGAATGGGACATATATGTAATCGACCTGAAAGATTTTTTTTTTACGATCCCATTGCATCCTGATGATGCCCCGAAATTTGCCTTTACAGTTCCAACAGTAAACAATCAAGAACCCTGTAAAAGATATCATTGGACGGTCTTGCCCCAGGGCATGAAAAACAGTCTGACCCTTTGCCAGTGGTATGTTGCCTTAGCTATCTCAACAGTTAGGAAGCAGTTCCCTAATGTATATTGTTATCATTATATGGATGACATCTTAACAGCTGCACCAACAAAAATGCATTTGCAGGAAGTGATACCATCACATAAACTCTGCAAATGCATTTGGAATTGCAAATAGTGCAACGTCCTTTGGTCTCTCCGGTGCCACTTTCTGGCCTTACTGTCTTTACTGATGGGTCCGGAAGGACTGGAAAAGCAGTTGTTACATGGAAACAGGATGGTGAATGGCAAGACCTTACTGGATGAGAATAAGGGTCTCCTCAGCTAGTGGAACTCCGAGCTGTTGCAATGGCCTTTCAATGATTTCCTCATGTTCCACTAAATATAGTTAGAGATTCCGCCTATGTAGCTGATGTTGTTAAGAGATTAGATAGATCTCTTTTAAAAGAAGTGAACAATAATATGGCAGGTGCATCCGCCCAATGAAAACAGAGCTTCTTGGCTGCTGAAGTGTAGCAGCTCCTGACTGCCTTTGTTCTCAGGGCTTCATGGTAATTGGGGCCTTTGGCCAATGGGAGCCGCTATTGACTACAGGTCAGATTCAGCCTGGGTATAAATGGAGTCCCCTGGGGGAGCCATTTCGAGCTCATCCCCTGGAGCAGCACACTGGGGTAGAGGACTCTCCCCTTGGTTCAGAACACTGCCCAAGGAAACTCCTCGAGGGGCCTTGGGTCGGGACGCTGCCCTGAGCAGGTCCTCAAGGTTGAGAGTCCTCGCTTGTCAGGTGAGTGATAAAGCGTTTTGGGTTGCCGTTAAACCCCATAGAGTTCTTTGTTATGCGTTTTGGGTTGCCGTTAAACCCTAGGAAATCATTCTGTTCTCCTCTCAGAGACATTCAAACCTGTAATTTACAGAGAGCTAGTTAATTGTGCTAATAATTAATTTTTTATTTTTGGTGGTTGGTGGTTTATTTGAGAGCCTTCGTAACAAATAAGAACCTGTTTTTTCTTTTAAAGACTTTGTGGCATGAGTTGCAATCTCGGTTGCAACCCTTTCATGTGCTACATGTCCAAAGCCATACTGGACTGCCAGGGTTTATTAATGAAGGCAATGCACAAGCTGATGCTCTTGCAGCCCCAGCTTGGGCTGCTCCTCTTCCGGACAAATTTTGACAAGCTGTGACTTCTTGTGCCTTTTTCCACCAAGGTGCCAGAGCATTACAACGACAGTTTGAATTGACTCCTGCTGCTGCCAAAGACAGAATCACAGAATCACAGAATCATCTAGGTTGGAAAGGACCTTGAAGATCATCTAGTCCAACTGTTAACCTAGCACTGACAGTTCCCAACTACACCATATCCCTAAGCGCTATGTCGACCCTACTCTTAAACACCTCCAGGGATGGGGACTCCAGCACCTCCCTGGGCAGCCCATTCCAACGCCTAACAACCCGTTCTGTAAAGAAATACTTCCTAATATCCAGTCTAAACCTTCCCTGGCACAACTTGAGGCCATTACTTCTTATCCTATTGCTTATTACTTGGTTAAAGAGACTCATCCCCAGCTCTCTGCAACCTCCTTTCAGGTAGTTGTATAGGGCAATGAGGTCTCCCCTCAGCCTCCTCTTCTCCAGACTAAACAACCCCAGTTCCCTCAGCCGCTCCTCGTACGACATGTGCTCCAGACCCTTCACCAGCTTCGTTGCCCTTCTCTGGACATGCTCGAGTAATTCAATGTCCTTTTTGTAGTGAGGGGCCCAAAACTCAACACAGGAATCGAGGTGCAGCCTCACCAGTGCTGAGTACAGGGCCAAGATCACTTCCCTGTCCCTGCTGGCCATGCTATTTCTGATGCAAGCCAGGATGCCATTGGCCTTCTTGGCCACCTGGGCACACTGCTGGCTCATGTTCAGCCGGCTGTCAATCAACACCCCCAGGTCCCTCTCTGACTGGCAGCTCTCCAGCCACTCCTCCCCAAGCCTGTAGCGCTGCTGGGGGTTGTTGTGGCCCAAGTGCAGCACCCGGTATTTGGCCTTATTGAACCTCATACAGCTGGCCTTAGCCCATCGCTCCAGCCTGTCCAGGTCTCTCTGCAGAGCCTCCCTACCCTTGAGCAAATCAACACTCCCACCCAACTTGGTGTCATCTGCAAACTTACTGAGGGTGCACTCGATCCCCTCGTCTAGATCATCAATAAAGATGTTAAACAGGAGTGGCCCCAAAACTGATCCCTGGGGGACACCACTCGTGATCGGCTGCTAACCAGATTTAACTCCATTCACCACCACTCTTTGGGCTCGGCCATCCAGCCAGTTTTTTACCCAGCAAAGCGTGCGATCATCTAAGCCTCGAGCAGCCAGTTTCGCCAGGAGAATGCTGTGGGAAACGGTGTCAAAGGCCTTAATAAAGTCAAGGTAGACAACATCCACAGCCTTTCCCTCATTTAATAAGCAGGTCGCCCTGTTGTAGAAGGAGATCAGGTTTGTCAAGCAGGACCTGCCTTTCATAAACCCATGCTGACTGGGCCTGATCATCTGGTTGTCCCGCATGTGTTGTATGATGGTACTCAGGATGAGCTGCTCCATCAGCTTCCCGGGCACCGACGTCAAGCTGACAAGCTTGTAATTTCCCGGATCATCCTTCCGACTCTTCTTATATATGGGCGTCACGTTGGCTGATCTCCAATCTGTTGGGACCTCCCCGGTCAGCTAGGACTGCTGGTAAATGATGGAAAGTGGCTTGGCAAGCACCCCAGCCAGCTCCTTCAGCACCCTCGGGTGTATCCCATCCAGTCCCATAGACTTGTGTGTGTCTATGTGATGCAATAGGTCACTGACTGTCTCCTCCTGGAATGCAGGGCTGTCGTTCTCCCAGTCTCTGTCTTCTGGCTGAGGAGGCTGGATTTCCTCAATACAACTAGTCTTGTTATCAAAGACTGAGGCAAAGAAGGCATTAAGCACCTCAGCCTTCTCCTCATCACTTGTTACCATGTTTCCTCCTGCATCTAGCAGGAGGTGGAGGCTCTCCCTGGTCTTTCTTTTGCTACTGACATACTTATAGAAACATTTCTTGTTGCCCTTGATTGCTGAAGCCAGAGTAATTTCCAGCTGGGCTTTAGACCTCCTGATTTCTGCCCTGCATAGCCTCACAGCCTCTTTGTAATCACTGTGAGTGGCTAGCCCCTTCTTCCAAAGGCTGTAAACTCTCCTTTTCTCCCTGAGTTGCAGCCAAAGCTCCCTGTTCAGCCAGGGTGGTCTTCTCTATCGCCGGCTTCTCTTACAGCACCTGGGGACTGCCTGCTCCTGAGCCATTAAGACTTCCTTCTTAAAGAGTGCCCAGCATTCCTGGACCCCTATACCCTTCAGGACCGTCTCCCAAGTGATCCTTTCAAGCAGGTGCCTAAACAAGACAAAGTCAGCCCTTTTGAAGTCCAGGATGTCAGGAACGCGTGGTTTTTTGTGCTATCGCTCTCCTTACTGCTGTATCGGTACATACCTTGCTCTGTTCATTGTTATTACTGTTATTGTTATTGTTATTGTTGCTGTTTGTTGTGTTGCTGTTGCACTGTTGTATTAAACCTTTCCTTATCTCAGCCCCAGGGCTTTGTATTTCACTCCCTTTGTGAGGGAGGGGCAGCGGCTGCATGGTCTCAGACCCCGGCAGGGCCTAAACCACCAAAACTTTTGGTGCCCAACGTGGGGCACAAGAGGGCTGAGATAAGGACAAAAGGAGAAGGTGTGTTAGAGCAATCTGTTAGGTGCAATTTTTCTGTTTTTATTTGCATTGTTTGATAAGGAACGTTTGCAATGCTGGCCAATTTGCTTGCGTGGTGGGGCTGGATTAATCCTTATATCCACTCTGTGCTCCTAGTGCTGGTGTTTGTTGTCGGTGGAAAATGTGTCAAGGCTTTTATTTTGCTGTACTGGCTACTGTCTGCTTATAATGGGTTTGTGTCACTGCTTGTGGGGGTGAATCAGTATCTGTTTGCTGCCTGGTCTTTTGTTTGGGGTCTCACCCCCTCTATGGGTGAGCCAGGGGAAGAGATCCTCTCGGTTTTTGAGAGTTTCAGCTATCCCTGGAGCATCCAGGCCAGTGTGCTTGCGGCTCTGTGCTTTCTAAATGTCTGCCAGATCTTGTTTTGGGCCATGGGGTATTTCTCCAACAATAGCACCACCCGGAAACATGCCCTGAGGGCAGATAGTTGTAAATGGCAAGGTGTGTGGGAAAAGATGGGCAAGTACCTGAGTCAGTGGTCACCCCCAATGTTTTGGGATTTCACCCCTGAACAAATGCACAGTCCTGATAAACTGGTGCAGTATTTGGAAAATGTGTGTTGCCAATCTGACAAACCCAGGGAGACACAATCGTTGCGATGTACTGGCGGCTTGCCCATGCCTACCGTGTCATCTTTAACACTGTTCACTACCCTCAAGGGGGAGAAGGGGCTGCAGGATCTGAAAGTGAACCTGTTGGTACAGCAGCTGGGCCAGGGGGACAGGCAGTGCCAGTATCAGTCCCCTCCACCAGCACAGCAGCTGAGCCAGAGGGACAAGCAGTACCAATATCAGTCGCCCCGATACGGAAAACCAAATATACCAAGAAATCCCCTCGCAGTGTACAGGGTGATGATGAACCAGGCCCATCACGAGAGCAGGAGGAAGAGCCGGAGGTAATCATCCGATCTCTATCCATGACTGAGTTGCGAGATATGCGGAAGGATTTCAGCCGCCTTCCAGGCGAGCAAATTTGCATGTGGCTGCTCCGGTGCTGGGATAGTGGAGCTGCTGGTTTGGAATTGGAGGGGAGAGAGGCCAAGCAGCTGGGACCTTTAGCCAAGCAGGCTGGTATTGACAAGGCAATAGGGAAACAGGCTCAAACCCTCAGCGTTTGGAGGCGACTCCTGCTCAGTGTGAGGGAGAGGTACCCCTACAAGGATGATGTTCTATGTCAGTTAGGCAAGTGGACCGACATGGAGAAAGGCATTCAAAACCTCAGGGAAATGGCTGTGTTTGACATGGTCTATGGTGATCTGAATGATGAGCGGTCACCAATGGATCCAGATCAGGCTCCTTGCACACAGATGATGTGGCAGAAGTTCCTGCAAAGTGGACCAGAGGCACATTCCAAAGCATTAGCAGTAGTGTCCTGGTGGCGAGACACCCAGACTCAGACAGTGGACGAAGTGATTATCCAGCTCCGGCAATATGAGGGAAGTCTCCCTTCCTCCCAACTGTTTTGCTGATTAAGGATACCAATTAAACTCGGACACCAGAGTGAAAAGAGTAGGCGTACTTTACTAGTGATAACCAAGTAATGTAACAGCGTAATACAGAGAACATGCAGTAAGAAGAAGCAGAATAGTGCACTTAAAGCAACAAACAGAGTAATGCATCAAATCATTACTACACGAGAGAGAGAGAGAGAATAGTAATTAAGAGAAATACATCACCACTTGCATATATAATCATCATCATCCAGATTCGCAGACGCTGGGGAGCCCCGGTTACAGCGAGGATTTGGAGAGCCTGTCCCGGCAAGTGGGAAATCCTACGCGGTGCGTCCACCCATAGGTGAGGCATCCAAAGTCGCTGTGAACGGGCCCAGCCTTATATACCAGAGATCGACAAGCCAGAATAGCTGGCACCTTTGTTTTGAGCGGAAAGTTTCTGGTTTCATTCTTCTGTTGGATTCCACCCAAAGCTTGTCCAGGGCTCGGGGGGGAGACCAAGGGAGTTTCTAACAAGGCCAAACACTTAGGTTCTCAGCCTTGAAGAAGGCTGTGAAAGGAAAGTCGGATACATTCTCTCCTCTCTACTGATTATATTTTGTCTTTCACTAGCGAGTTTACATATTTTACTAATGACTGCATGCCAAGTTAGGAGCTTCAGCTTGGGGCCTGTTGTTCAGGCTGCAGTATTTCAATACTTTAGCACTTTTTACACCAGCATAAGTGGGTTGTTATAACTTAGTACAATACCTACTAGCACAATGGTTATCAGTTATAAAATATACAGGATTCCTCTATAGGTCAACTCAGGCTTGGGCCTGTTGTCCAAGCCTTAGCACTTCACCAACATGCTTTGGTTTCAGCTGTAGAGGAACTGTCTCAGAGGCTCCAGAAAATGGAAGAGGACATGTCCTACGTTCCACCTGCATGGGCCGATGTCTCAGTCATTAGAAGCAGGCGTTTCCCCACCCAAGAGAAGGGCAGTGGAAGGTACACACCACGAGGCACCCTGTGGTCCTTCCTCCGCGACCATAGGGAAAACATGAGAAGGTGGCATGGACAGCCCACTTCTGCCCTAGCTGCACAAGTACAGCAGCTGAAAGGGAAGACCACCATGAAAGGGGAGTCTTCCAAGAGAGATGCAGCTCCAGTGTCTAGTCAGAAATCCCCCAGACCGAATAGAATGGCCAACAGTATGCTTGACCCTCTTGAGGGGACCAGGAAGTCATTCTTGCAGGAGTCACTCTTAGATCAAGTGAGTGATGGTGAGCAGGATTAGAGGGGCCCTGCCTCCAGCCAGGTGGAGGAAAGGGATAATCGGATTTACTGGAAGGTGTGGATCCGATGGCCTGGCACATCAGACCCACAAGAATATAAGGCCTTGGTAGATACTGGCGCACAGTGCACCCTGATGCCATCAAGCCACAGTGGGATTGAACCCATCTTTATCTCCGGGGTGACAGGGGGATCCCAACAGCTGACCCTATTAGAGGCTGAAGTAAGCTTAACTGGGAAGGACTGGCATAAGCACCCCATTGTGACTGGCCCAGATGCCCCGTGCATCCTAGGTATAGACTACCTCAGGAGAGGGTACTTTAAAGACCCAAAAGGGTACCAGTGGGCCTTTGGTATAGCTGCCCTGGAGGAGGTTGAGCAATTGTCCACCTTACCTGGCCTCTCAGAGGACCCCTCGGTGGTGGGGTTGCTTAAGGTTGAAGAGCAGCGAGTGCCAATTGCTACCAAGACGGTGCACCGGCGGCAGTACCGCACTAACCGAGATTCCCTGGTCCCCATCCATCAGCTGATCCATCGACTAGAAAGCCAGAAGGTGATCAGCAAGACTCATTCACCTTTCAACAGCCCTATATGGCCAGTGAGAAAACCTAATGGCGAATGGAGACTAACCGTGGACTACCGTGGCCTGAATGAAGTTACGCCAGCGATGAGTGCTGCAGTGCCGGACATGCTAGAGCTCCAGTATGAGCTGGAGTCGAAGGCAGCCAAGTGGTATGCCACGATTGACATCGCTAACGCGTTCTTCTCCATCCCAATAGCACCAGAGTGCAGGCCACAGTTTGCATTCACTTGGAGGGGTATCCAGTACACCTGGAATCGATTGCCCCAGGGGTGGAAACACAGCTCCACCATTTGCCATAGACTGGTCCATACTGCACTGGAGAAAGGTGGGGCTCCGGAACACCTGCAGTTCATTGATGATATCATTGTATGGGGGGGACACAGCTGAGGAAGTCTTTGAGAAAGGAAAGAAGATAATTGAAATCCTCCTGAAGGCTGGTTTTGCCATCAAGCAACAGAAAGTTAAGGGGCCTGGAAGGGAGATTCAGTTCCTAGGAATAAAATGGCAAGATGGGTGTCGCCACATCCCAATGGAGGTGATAAACAAGATAACAGCCATGGCCCCACCAACCACCAAAAAGGAGACTCAGTCCTTCCTGGGCGTTGTAGGGTTCTGGAGGATGCACATCCCAAACTACAGCCTGATTGTGAGCCCTCTCTACCACATAACCCGCAAGAAGAACGATTTTGAATGGGGCCCAGAGCAACAACAAGCCTTTGAACAAATTAAGCAGGAGATTACCCAGGCAGTGGCCCTCGGGCCAGTCCAGACAGGGCAGGAGATTAAGAACGTGCTCTACATCGCAGCCGGGGAGAATGGCCCTTCCTGGAGCCTTTGGCAGAGAGCACCTGGGGAATCCCGAGGCCGACCTCTAGGCTTTTGGAGCCGGGGATACTATACCCTGACTGAGAAGGAGATACTGGCAGCGTACGAAGGAGTTCGAGCTGCCTCAGAAGTGGTCGGCACTGAGACACAGCTCCTCCTGGCACCCCGACTGCCGGTGCTGGGATGGATGTTCAAAGGAAAGGCTCCCTCCACACATCATGCAACAGATGCCACGTGGAGTAAATGGGTTGCGTTGATAACACAACGGGCTCGAATAGGGAACCTCGACCCCCCAGGATTGGTGGAAGTGATCACAAACTGGCCAGGGAGCAAAGATTCTGGGATGTCACCAGAACAGGAGGTGAAACGTGCTGAGGAGGCCCCACCATATAACGAGCTGCCAGAGGAAGAAAAATGATATGCCCTGTTCACTGATGGGTCTTGTCGCATTGTGGGAAAACATCGACGATGGAAGGCTGCGGTGTGGTATCCCACACGACAAACCTCTGAAGCTCTTGAGGGGCAAGGTGAATCGAGCCAGTTTGCAGAGGTGAAAGCCACCCAATTGGCTTTGGAGATTGCTGAGCGAGAAAAGTGGCTGAGGGTCTGTCTCTACACTGACTTGTGGGTGATGGCAAGTGCCCTGTGGATGTGGTTGCAGCAATGGAAACAGAACAACTGGCAACACAAGGGCAGACCCATCTGGGCCGCTGAAGTATGGCAGGACATTGCAGCCCGGGTGGAGAACCTCGTTGTGAAGGTGCGCCATGTGGACATCCATATACCCAAGAGTCGGGCCACTGATGAACATCAACATAACCAGCAGGCACACCAGGCTGCTAAGATCGAAGTGGCTCAGGTAGACTTGGACTGGCAGCGTAAAGGTGAACTGTTCATAGCCCGGTGGGCCCATGAGACCTCGGGCCACCAAGGCAGAGATGCAACATATAGGTGGGCTCGAGATCGAGGGGTGGACCTCACCATTGACACCATCGCAGAGATCATCCATGGATGTGAGACGTGTGCTACAATCAAACAAGCCAAACGGGTGAAGCCCCAGCAGAATGAAGATCGATGGATAAAATATAAATATGGAGAGGCCTGGCAGATCGACTACATCACACTGCCACAGACCCGCCGAGGCAAGCACCAGGTGCTCACAATGGTGGAAGCAACCACTGGATGGCTCGAAACTTATCCAGTGTCCCACGCCACCGCCCGGAATACCATCCTGGGCCTTGAAGACCAAGTCCTGTGGCAACATGGCACCCCAGAGAGGATTGAGTCGGACAATGGGACTCACTTCCGAAATAACCTCATAGATGCCTGGGCAGAAGAACACGGCATCAAGTGGGTCTACCACATCCCCTACCACGCACCAGCCTCTGGGAAGATCGAGTGCTACAATGGACTGTTAAAAACTACATTGAGAGCAATGGGGGGTGGAACCTTCAAACATTGGGACACACATCTGACAAAGGCCACTTGGTTAGTGAACACAAGAGGATCTGCCAATCGAGCTGGCCCGGCTCAGTCAAAACTTCCACGTGTTGTAGATGGGGATAAAGTCCCTGTGGTGCGCATGAGGGATCTGCTGGGAAAAATGGTCTGGGTTAGTCCTGCGCTGGGCAAAGGCAGACCCATCCACGGGATTGTTTTTGCTCAAGGACCTGGGTGCACCTGGTGGGTGATGCAGAAGGATGGAGAGGTCCGATGCGTACCACAAGGGGACTTGATTTTGGGTGAAAACACACCGTGAATTATACTGTGCTTTTGTTAATTTTTCTTTGTTATTGCTAATTGCTAAATGGCAGCTGGACGTGATGCAGATGGTATAGAATAAAGGGGTGGATTATCTCCTGGTTTAGCTAGGATAGGGTTAAGTTTCCCCAGCAGTGGGGGGAAGCTCTAGCCAGGTTATTCAATACCATGCTGACGCCACATCCTGGTGCCCAAGCGTGGGAGCGCGGGAGATTCGGGGAACGTGTGTTTTTTTGTGCCATCGCTCTCCTTACTGCTGTATTGGTACATATCTTGCTCTGTTCATTGTTATTACTGTTATTGTTGTTGTTTGTTGTGTTGCTTTTGCACTGTTGTATTAAACCTCTCCTTATCTCAGCCCCGGGGCTTTGTATTTCACTCCCTTTGTGGGGGAGGGGCAGCGTCCGTGTGGTCTCAGACCCCGGCAGGGACTAAACCACCACAGCTTTAAGCTCCTCCTGTTTGTTACCCGTGCTGTGTCTATTGGTATACATGCACTTCAGATGGGCTGATGTTTTTCCCCCTTCCTCCTTCAAATCTAGTTTAAAGCTCTGTCAATGAGCCCAGCTAACTCCTGCCCCAAGATCCTCTTCCCCCTCTGGGACAGGTGCATTCCATCTAATGCCAAAAGGTCTGGTGCCCTGTATACCAACCCATGATTGAAAAAACCAAAGCCCTGATGGTAACACCAGTCTTGGATCTACAAGTTCATCTGTTGAGTTCTCCGGTATTCTTCTTCATCCATCCCCCCAACTGAAGGGATGAAGGAGAACACAATTTTTGCCCCTGACCCCTTAATCAGTTTCCCCAAGGACCTGAAATCTCTCTTCATTGCTTTAGGACTTCTCCTAGTAATGTCATCACTACCTACCTGAAAAACAGGAGAGAGTATTATATACCAGGAGAGACATTTTAGCTTTGTGACCAGACTGCCAACAACACATATCTGCACCTCAGCTAGGAGTTAACCCTAGAGGTCTACAGAGCCTTCAGTTGTGGCAAACAGATGTTACTCATATACCCGAATTTGGGCGCTTGAAATATGTACATGTTTCTGTTGACACCTTTTCCACAGCAGTATGGGCCACCGCCCATTCAGGAGAGAAAAGTCGAGATGTTACCTCGCACTGGAGATCTGCCTTTGCAGCTTTAGGCATTCCTCACCGCATTAAAACAGACAACAGTCCAGGATATACGGCAGCCCGCACCCGCGCGTTTTTACATCAGTGGGGTGTATCTTATGTAACTGGCATTCCTCATTCCCTCACAGGACAAGCCATTGTCGAACGTACCCATGCTACTCTCAAGCGACTGCTTGAAAAACAAAGAGGGGGAATGCAAGGAGAGATGCCACACAGCCGTCTTGCTAAAGCAATATATACTTTGAATCATCTTACCATCCCACAATATTCCAATAACCCTGTGATATTAACACATTTTTTGTTGTTACAGAGCTCAAGCGAAGTATCTGTTCCTCGTGCCATAGTCCTAGTGCGGGATCTTATCTCCCGCAAGTGGGAAGGCCCGTGGGACCTTGTTACTTGGGGACGTGGGCATTCTTGTGTCTCTACAGATCATGGTCCGCAATGGATACCTGCACGAAATGTGCGACCATTTTTATTGGCCTCCTCAGAAGTATCACCTCCGCAGTCTGGGTGCTAGCACAACCAAAACCAAATGTCTGGGTCTACCTTGTACCTTTTGCAGGAAGCAAGGGAGGTGAATCAATATTATGGTCTGCACAAACTGTAAATGCCCTGATTGATACTGGAGCAGAGGCTTCCTTAACATATGGGAACCCCAGGAAAAGCTGTGCAAACACAAATAGAAATGAAAATACGAAACCTCCCCGGACAATTGTATTCAGTCATGTTTTCCCCCGTCCCTGAATATATAATAGGTATAGACATTCTAAAAGGACTAACTTTAAATCTTTCTGATGGTCAGTACACTAAAGGCCTTGATTTTAAAACAAAGAAGGGGGAATTCTCTGGACACACCACATAATCAGCTGGCAATGGCTTTATATACTCTTAATTTCTTAAACAGATATCATTTTGCTTTGACAGCAGCAGAATGTCATTTTAGCACCACAACAGACTCTGCAATTAAACTACGGGTCTTGTATAAGGATCCCGAAGGAGGCCTGACCTGGAGAGTGGATCTGCTGGTATGGGGGAGGGGGTACGCTTGTGTTTTATTGCCCACAGGTCCTCGGTGGATACCAGCAAGGAAAGTGAAGCCATATCATGAGCTGGAAGGAGCAACCCTCCAACCCGATGCCACAGACCCCTCAACTGATGATGCAGGAATTGACACGCAGGCTACATTCCCCTAGGAACTCGGCAACTGCAACTATCACTTAGAGAAGTCTGAATTAGTAAAATCTGTATTACTATTAGCATTATTAGTATTTGATCATTAACAAAATATATAGGCTTACTAGTCACTAGTAAAAGATGTAGCTTAGACAAAATGTAGTTATTAATAAGGATGAAATGCTGTAAGAATGTGTGTATTCAACATCCTTTGTTTAGCAATATTAATAATTAAGAACCCAAGTGTTTGGCCTTATTAGAAACTCCCTTGGTTTTCCCCCTTGAGTGGTGGCCAGGCTCTGGGTGGAACCCAACAGGAGGATGAAATCAGATGTTTCCGCTCAAAGAAAAGTGCCAGTTATTTTGGCCTGTTGATTTGGATATATGAGGCTGGACCTGCTTGCAGCAACTTTGGATGCCTCACCTACGGGTGGACACATCGCATAGGACTTCCAACTTGCAAGGAAAGGTACTCCAAATCGTCGCTGCAACCAGGGTTCTCCAGCAATTGCGGATCTGAATATTAGTACCCCATTAAGTAAGTGTGCTATTCTGTATTTTCTTTATTGTTTATTATTTTGTTATACTTAGTCATATGCTTTAATTATTAGCAGTGAAACCAGCCCACTCTTTTCAACTAGTAACTGTAACTGCTGTATTGTTTTTAGCCTTTTGTAGAATTATTTTATGTATATTGTGTTTTTTGAAGTTTGTCTAAACCTTAATTGATAAAGCTTTGGAACAAGTCTTGCAGATGCAGCTGTAAAACAAAGAAGGGGGAGATGTGGGAGAGAGGCAAGTCGACATTGGCCTGTCAGCTCTGCGCAGCCCCTGAGAAGCAGAAAGGCTTTGATGAGAAACAGGCCTTGGGAGAAAGATAAGAAACTGCTGAGTTGTGCCATGGTGGCAGAGGAAAACAACGGACAGCTGCAACACTGAACTGTGGGAAAGTACTGAGCTGTGAGAAGTTACCGCCGCGTGAACAGCGCGTGAACAAGAAGGTGATTGGTCTGCACAGCGCGTGTTAGAGTGGTCTTATGCTGATAGGAGAAAAGGTAGATAGCTGTCTAATTGCTGATTTGATAATTATGAAGTAAGAGCTTTAACCGGAGCATAAGTATGTACTATTGTAAGAATAAACGCCCTGCATGCAGAAAGAAAAAAGAACACTGACTATTTATTTTGGCTGCTACATATGTGTACTGTGTATTTGTGTGTGTGTGCGTCTGCTGGGAATACATCTTCAGCCTTGCTACTGGTTGGACCTGAGGACATGGAAAGGTAGCAGCCTTGCGTCTCTCAGGCTGTTGGGTCCAGCACAATATATTTTCCCCTGACAGATTTCACAAAAGCATTTTGTGAGAATGAGTATATGTCTGTACCCTCCTCAGAGAGAGGGAAAAAAATGAGGCACACATGGATTATCTGTGATTTTTTCAGAAAGAACTGGCTATTTAGAGGACCTGAAGAGGGGCAAATGGTCCCTGAGGCTGCTGGGAGGGAGCGGGGTTTCCACCAGAAGCTTGGGGGCAGGGCACCTGTCACTTCTTAGAATCATAGAATATCTCAAGTTGAAAGGGACCCATAAGTATCATCAATTTCAACTCCCTGCTCCTTACAGGACTACCTAAAACTAAATCATATGACTAAGAGCATCATCCAGATGCTCCTTGAACTCTGACAGGCTTCTTATCTTGTATATCAGTGGTACCTATACTACTGGCAGCTAACCCCCACCTCTGCCTGAAAAATCCTACAGCTCTGTCCCTGCCTGTTCACTTCCTAGCCCTTTCTCTTTGTAAAATCCTCCCCAAACTGAGTTCCCGCCATTTGCACCCTGGCTCCTGTCCTACTTTAACACCCCCCATCCTGCAACATGCACAGTGTGCACAGCCCCCTGGATCACTCTCCTGACCTCCTGCTAGTCCTCAAAACCCATTGGGTCCCCTAATCACACCTGTCCTTTTCCCTGTCCCTTTGACCCCTCCAACCCAAGGGTCCCTGCTCCCATTTTGGGGTCTTGCCCCATCTCCTGGTCTGTCCCCAGGCTGCCCAGCCTTGGCACATAGCACATGCAGCCTCTGCACAGTGCTGCATGCTGCCACGGCATCAGGCTGTTGGGGCATGTGGCAGGGGTGATGCTGGAGCAGCGGTGCCACAGCTGGCAGTGCCAGAGGGCTGCACAGGGGGCACCTGCATCCCTCCAGTGCACCAAGCCAGGCACAGGAACAGCCCCAGTCACAGAGACCTCCAGTCAGCCCAGGCAGTGTGAGGTACTACCCTGGCCATGCACAACATCCCCCAGGCCTGTGTGTCCAGGATCCCATCCTATTCCACCAGCCTTCACGTTGTCTGTAGATGTTTCCAACATTAAGGGGACAGAAAGGTTCTTTTAGGGATCCTTGGCAGAATGATGACAGCACTAAGTCATAGTTACAATTACCAGGGGTTGGGAGCAGGGGGTACCGGTCACACTCATGGCAAACTGCTCCCCAGTGTCACACTATGGGGAACAAGAGACAGTGAGACCACCTCGGGGCCAGGACCAGAGACCATGATGGTCCCGATGGGGCCTGCACTGGGCAGAGCTGCCCCATGGGCCACGGCAAGGCATGCATGGTGGAGACTTGCCCAAACTTCTCTTAATGTGGGATTGTGATGGGTTGACCATGGATGGATGTCAGGTGCCCACTAAGACACTCTATTACTCCCCCTGCTCAGCTGGACAGGGAGAGAAAAATACGACGAAAGGCTCATGGGTCGAGATAAGGACAGGGAGATCACTACCCAGTTACCATCATGGGCAAAACAGACTTCACTCAGGGAAATTAATTTGATTTATTGCCAATCAAATCAGATTAGGGTAACGAGAAATAAAGCCAAATCTTAAAACACCTTCCCTCGACCCCTCCCTTCTTCCTGGACTAAGCTTCACTTCCAAATTCTCTACCTCCTCCCCCCAAGCAGCTCAGGGGGACAAGGAATGGGGGTTGCGGTCAGTTCATCACATGTTGTCTCTGCTGCTCCTCCCTCCTCATGCTCTTCTCCTGCTCCAGCATGGGGTCCCTCCCACAGGAGACAGTCCTCCACAAACTTCTCCAACGTCGGTCCTTCTCACAGGCTGCAGCTCTTCAGGAACAGACTGCTCCAGTGTGGGTCCTCCACAGGGTCACAGCCTCCTTTGGGTGTCCACCTACTCCAGTGTGGGGTTCTCCACGGGCTGCAGGTGTATATCTGCTCCACTGTGGACCTCCACGGGCTGCAGGGGGACAGCCTGCCTCACCATGGTCTTCACCATGGGCTGCAGAGGAATCTCTGCTCCCACACCTGGAGCACCTTCTCCTCCTCCTTCACTGACCTTGGTGTCTGCAGAGTTGTTTCTGTCACATATTCTCACTCCTGTCTTCCAGATGCTGTTGCGCAGCAGGTTTTTTCCCCTTCTTAAATATTTTATCACAGAGGTGCTACCACTGTTGCTGATTGGCTCGGCCTTGGCCAGCAGTGGGTCCATCCTGGAGCCAGCTGGCATTGGCTCTATCAGATAAAAGGGAAGTTTCTAGCAGCTTCTCACAGAAGCCACTCCTGTAGCCCCCCTGCTACCAAAACTTTGCCATGCAAACCCAATACAGGGATCCACTTGTTCTTCAGCTTCTCCAGCACTTCCTGCAGCACCTTGATCTGTCAAAAGATGCTGAGATCCCTGTTAGGGCATGCACCTGGGGCCTGTGAGTTTAACCCCTGTCTTCCCTGCCCCCCCCCCGGCCTCACCAACTCCTTCTTGCAGGAGGCACAGTGTGGAAGCTCGGCCAGCCCCTGCCCACAGGTGCCCAGCAGCAGCATGCAGAGTCATCAGGTACAAGTTCTCCATGGTGTCACTGCACCGACATGCTGCCTTTATGGGGAATCGCAGGCACTGCCTGGCACCATGTCCACACCAGTATGTGTCAGCAACCCCCACTGTCAGGCTGTGACCTCAGCTCAACTTGGCTTGGCATGGCCTGCCTTGGCATAGCCTGGCACAGACCTACCTGTCATGGCATGGAACTGCCTGGAATGTTTTGACTCAGTAGGGCCTGGCCCAACTTGGCCTGGATTAGAACTGCCTGGCATGTTCCAGCACCTTCCCAAGCTGTGGGGAAGGTGCTGCTGGTGGGAGTTGGGTGCTAGCCCCAGAAGGAATGGGGGGACGTTTGGAGTGATGGCATTTGTCTTCCCAAGTCACTGTTACACATGATGGAGCCCTGCTTTCCTGGAGATGCCTGAACACCTGCCTGCCAATGGAAAGTGGTGAATGAATTCCTTTGTTTGCTTTGCTTGCGTGCACGGCTTTTGCTTTACTTATTAAACTGTCTATCTCAACCCATGAGTTTTCTCACTTTTACCCTTCTGATTCTTCCCCCCATCTCATCCCACCTGTGGGGGAGTGAGTGAGTGGCTGTGTGGGGCTTAGTTGCCTGCTGGGATTAAATCATGACGCATGACGAGTTAAAAAAGGGACAGATATTGAATCCACTAAAATAATTACACTGGGACAAATTACTAAACTAAAATTGCCAGTAGGATCACATCACTAGAGCAAGGTATTAAAACACCAACCCCAACTCCAGTCTTCAGAAGTGCTCAGCAACCTGCAGATCCCACAGATATCAGCACACCATCTCCAGTTCTTCCAGGAAAAAAGCATCCATCAGATTCTCTGTTGTTTTGACTTCAGGGAATCATACAGAAGAGTAATATTTGTGGCATGAAAGCCAGAGAAAGGCCAAAATGATACAAGTGCATGAAATCTATAATTTCATGCTGTGTTGAACTTCCTGGCTGCTCTTACTGCACTTCTCTTTCTTAAAAAAATATTTACTAGTGAATGTGGATTATTTTTTGTTGGATTGCAAGGACATTTAGCATTTACAGAAAACATAAAAAGTAGAATTAAAAGAAATAAAGGAGCTGATAAGCACCAAATATACATTTTATTTTGTAGAATTTATTTGATTATTTAAGAGATAGTATCAACGATTTCTTTACAAACATTTAACTTAATGCCAGAAGTAGCAAGTTATTCACCAAATGAACAATGCAGTGTTAAATGAACATTATCAGTGACTGACCTAAAATCAGTAATAAAACACTAAAGCATGATGTGATGATTATTCAGTGAAAATAAATTAAGACATTTTCGTCAAAACAGCATTGTATACATATATTTTTTCTTAAATCAGTTTAAAACACCTCAACATTGTAGTTAATTTGTTCTGTAGCCCTAATTAAAATATGCAGTTAGTTCTGATGTGTAGTAAACATTTAGATTACATCCTGAGCACTCCAAATTCTGCCTTCTTAATAGGTGTGTTTAGCCCTGTGCTGAGATTGAGGCCCAGAATCAGTTTTATGTCAACCAGATTAATAATTCCATCATCTCTTAATCTAGAAAAAAATAATCAAACAATAATAATTAAAGGAAATTAATGTATACAGTTTACAGCAGGTAGTTTTTCAAGAAGTCAGAAGGGACAAGCAAGGAAGGGGATGCAGGGGGGTTGCCCTCTGTGTAAAAGAAAAAAAGGATTGACTGCACAGAGCTGTCTCTGAAAAACAGTGATGAACAGGTTGAGACCTTATGAGTAAAAATTAGAGGCCACGCCAACAAATGTAACCTCGTGGTTGGTGTTTAATACAGGTCATCTGACCAGTGGGAGCCTGTAGACGAAGCGTTCTTCAACTACAGGAAGCTCATGCTCACAGGCTCTGATCCTGCTGGGGGACTTCAATCACCCTGACATCTGCTGGAAAGGCAGCACAGCAAGCTGTAAACAGTCCAGGAGTCTCTTGGATAATCAAGGATAATTTCTTAATCCAGGTGATAGACAGCCCAACCAGAGGAGAAGCATTACTGGACCTGTTGCTTACCAACACAGAGGAACTAATTAGAGACGTCAAGATTGGTGACATCCTTGACTGCAGTGATCATGCCCTGGTGGAATTCACAATCTTGAGGAGTAAGGGCCAGGTGAAGAGTAGAGTCAGGACCCTGAATTTTAGGATAGCAAACTTTCAGTTGTTTAAGGAATTAGTGGGTGGAAACCCCAGGGAAACTGCCCTCAGGGATAAAGGAGCAGAACAGAGCTGGTAGCTCTTTAAGGACATCTTTCTTAGAGAGCAAGAGCTCTCGATTTCCACATGTAAGAAATCAGGCAAGGAAGGCAGGAGACCAGAATGGCTGAATAAGGACCTCCTGGTCAAACTAAAGTGTAAGAAGGAAGTGCACAGGCAGTGGAACCAGGGACAGGTATCCTGGGAAGAATATAGGGACACTGCCTGGATGTGTAGGGATGGGCTCAAGAAAGCTAAGGCACAGCTGGAGCTGAATTTGGCAAGAAATGGCAAGAATCATAAGAAGGGCTTCTACAGGTACGTTGGTCAGAAAAGGAAGATTAAAGAAGATGTACCCCCCACAATAAATAAGACAAAAGAACTAGAGAACAACCAAAATGGAGAAGGCTGAGGTACTCAACAATTTTTTTTGTCTCCATTTTCACTGGCAATCACTGTTCCCATATCTCTCAAGTCCCTGAATCTCAATGCAGGGACTGGGGGAATGAAGTCCCTCTCATCATAAGAGAAGCCAAGATTTGAGACCATTTGAGGTACCTGAACATGCACAAGTCCATGGGACCCGACAAGATGCATCCCAGGGTCCTGAGGGAATTGGCTGATGTAGTTGCCAAGCCACTCTCCACCATATTTGAAAAGTCATGGCAGTCAGGTGATGTCTCCAGTGACTGGAGAAAAGAAAACATCAGACCCATTTTTAAAAAAGGCTAAATAGGAGGACCCTGGGAACTACTGACCACTCAGCCTCGCCTCCATGCCCGGTAAGATCATGGAATAGATCCTCCTGGAAGACATGTCAAACCATATACAAGACAGGGAGGTGATTAGAGACAGCCAACATTGATTCACCACATGCAAATCATGCCCGACTAATCTAGTGGCCTTCTACAAAAGAGTGACTGCATCAGTTCACAAGTGAAGAGCTACTGATTTCATCTACCTCGACTTCTTTGAGGTCTTTAACACAGTCCCACACAACATCCTTCTCTTTAAACTGGAGAGATATGGATTTGATTGATCAACTGTTAGATGGATAAGGAATTGGCTGGATGGCTGTGTCCAAAGAGTTACAGTCAACAGCTCAATGTCAAAGTAGAAGCCAGTAACGAGTGGTGTCCCTCAAGGGTCTGTACTGAGACCAATACTATTTAATATCTTCATCAATGACATAAACAGTGGGATTGAGTGCACCCTCAGCAAGTTTGCAGATGACACCAAGTTGGGTGGTGCAGTTGACACGCCTGAAGGAAGGGATGCCATCCAGCAAGGCCAAGTGCAAGGTCCTGCACATGGGTCGGGGAAATCCCCAAGATCAGTATAGGCTGGGGGATGGATGGATTGAGAGCAGCCCTGCTGAGGACTTGGCGATACTGGTGGATGAAAAACTGGACATGAGCCAGCAATGTGTGCTTGGAGCCCAGAAATCCAACTGTATCCTGGGATGCATAAGAAGAAGTGTGGCCAGCAGGTCAAGGGAGGTGATTCTCCCCCTCTATTCCACTCTGGTGAGACCCCACCTGGAGTACTGCATCCAGCTCTGGAGTCCTCAGCACAAGGAAGACATGGACCTGTTGGAGTAGGTCCAAGAGGAGGCCACGAAAATGATCAAAAGTCTGGAACGTCTCTCCTATGAAGAAAGGTTGAGAGAGTTGGGGTTGTTTAGCCTGGAGAAGAGAAGGCTCTGGGGAGACCTTACTGCAGCCTTCCAATATTTAAAGGGGGCTTATAAGAAAGATGGAGAGAGACTTTTTACCAAGGCCTGTAGTGACAGGACAAAGGACAATGGCTTAAAACTGAAAGAGGGTAGATTTAGATCAGACATAAGAAAAAACAATTTTACGATGAGGGTGGTGAAACACTGGAACCAGTTGCTCAGAGAAGTTGTGGATGCCCCATCACTGGAAGTGTTCAAGGTCAGGTTGGACGGGGCTTTGAGATGTCCCTGCCTATGGCAGGGGGGTTGGATTAGATGATGTTTAAAGGTCCCTTCCAACTCAAACCATTCTATAATGATTCTACGATTCACACAAAACTGAAAAAAGTTATACTAAAGAGAGAGGACTGAAGAGTTAAATTATGCCCAAAGCCATGGAATTAATTCACTGTAACATCAATGCTTGGTGTGTATTATTTTGTGTAATTTTTCTTCTAGAACAAAGTATAAATTCTGGATAAATGGGCTATGTCAGATCTATAGACTAAGTGAGATTCTTCATACTTATTTTTAGTATGAAATCAACATTTTAGAGAAAATAGAACTTGTTTCTTTTTTAATATTCAAGTGGAAAATGACCTTTTGTCAAGGAACTATCTTCTTGTTTTAAGAATGATGATATTTTAAGGACTAAGTCTTATCATTATTTATGTTATTCAAGTTAGTTCAATTGCCAAATGAGGATGTTTGAAGTGTTTATGCTTACATCACTGAAGAGCTAGAGTAAATTTTATTTATTGCCAATATTTATTATATTTATTTTTTCTGAAGTCCATTTCTAAACAAATATAAACTAATACTTTTCTTAGTACAGCTCTGAAGGCAATTAAATCATGAAGGTGCACTATGTCAAAAACTGAGCAAATACCAAATTCACAAGTCCCCAAACTCAGTCACTTGTAAACAGTCTCTTTGACATGATCCAAAATTAAAGTTCTTCTGGTGCCAGTTCATAACAGCTCTATCCTACTCAAATTAAAATCCATATCAAAATTCCCAGCAGGCCACAAAACTGTAAATATTGTACATCTATTACCTCCCCAGCAAGATATTTAAACAAGATACTACACTGCTTGCTGCTACTCAAGTCATGATTAAACAACCATGCATTTTAAACAGGGTCTGCAAAACACAGATGCTATCTATATGTTAGAGCCTCAGTTGTTAACAATGAAACTTTGTAACCCTGAGCTTACTCACCTGTATTATTTTGCAAAAACACACTAAGAATATTTCTTTAACAACACAACTGGATAAAATGTGTGCCCATGGAAAAAAAAAAAAAAGCTGTCAAATATTGTATCAGTGAAGCTATCGCTACCAGCACTCTGAAGTCTGTGACAGCCTCCATCCACTGAAGTCCATGAGAGTATTTGCATCTTGCTGTTCTATTTCTGCTCCAACCAGAGGCAACAGCAAAACATTCATTCACTCTAGCAAAAACAAGAAAATGCCAAAATTGTGCAAGGTCAAGGGTAATGTTGTGGAGGCTCTCAAATAAGCAAACAACAACCAAAAAATTAAAAAAAAAAAATTCCAACACAACCAACTAGCACTCCACAAACATACAATAGCAGATTCGAATGTCCATAAGAGGAGAACAAAACTATCACCACAAACTTCCCAGGGTTTAACGACAACCCAAAACGCTCTGACACTCACCTAAAAAAATGAGGGCTCTCAACCTAGAGGAACTTCTCAGGGCAGTGTCCCGATCCATAGGTACCTCAGGGAGTTTCCTTAGGCAGCGTCCCAACCCAAGGGGAGAGTCCTCAACCACAGTGCACCGCTCTGGGGGGGGGGACGACGACGACGACGACTAGCTCAAAATGGCTCCCCCAAGGGACTCCATTTATACCCAAGCCAAATCTGATCTGTGGTCAATATCGGTTCCCATTGGCCGAGGGCCCCAAGTACCGTAAAGCCCTGAGAACAAGGTCACAGAAAAAGGAAATCAATAGCCACTACACTTCAGCAGTCAAGAAGCCCTATTTTCACTGGGTGGGTGCACCACCCCATGACCACAGTCATGATTCAGCTGGTTTCCTTGAAGTGTTGGTGCAGTCACCTCCTGTCTCCAAGGTTAAAAGGGAGCACAGTCCCGGTGAGTTTCACCACTCGTTGTGGATTATCATTCCTAGATAATTATACAAACACATCTTAAAAAAACATACCCTAACACGTACTTCACTGCTTATACACTACTACAATCTATTATAATCAAAATTGAAGGAAACTAATTAACCATTTTGACAAGGAAAATTCAAACATATCCAATCAACCAATTAATGCTTAATACAGCAATAATTGCCTTCAAGTCTCTTGCCACTTTCTTCATTTGTTGACCTAAAGTGGCATTAACACAATCCAAACATAAATACACTTTTCTCCCTTAATGTCATCAAGTTCAATCACATTCTATAAAGGATGCCAAATTCACAAGATTCATTCACCACCACTTTGTCATCCCAGTCTTGATTGTCCATATGGATCACCATCACCATTGCCAATAGGGATGCTGAAACCATCTGTTTCTCCAAGATCCTAAGAAAACCCAGAACTAGGCCTCGGATTAAAACCCCGGCATCAAGTTAAAAGTCAGGAATTATCCATCGGGCACTAAATACTGTGAGTTCCTCCACCTAAGGCCTCCCAAGCATGTAAACCTCTAGGTTTTACTAAGGTCATAGGCACAATGTCAATCAAAAGTAACTTTACCATAACAGGTTGACGCAAATATATTTTCAGTGGGAACTGGCTCTTGTGATTGTTAAATATAGGGGTATCACCAATCAATAGCCCCATAGGGCAAAATGCTCGTATCTTTGGGTTACCATAATTTCCCAGGGGTTATTAACAATAAAAACCACTTGTGACAACCTTATGTCCCAGTTATGTCATGAGACATTGGCATGCCTCTTAATCAAACCATTAATCTGCTCAACTATGCCATTAGCCTGAGGATAATACAATGTATGAAACACCCACTTGATACCTTCTCCTTGTGCCCAGTCTTGCACCACTGTGTCTGTGAAATGTGATCTGTTGTCACTTTGAACACTGTTTTGCTGATCAGGGATATCAATTAAACTCAGACACCGGAGTGAAAAGAACAGGCGTATTTACTAGAAATAACTAAATAATATAACAGAATAATACAGAAAACATACAGTAAGAAAAAGACAAAGTAGCGCACTTAAACAAATAGGAAAATACAGGGTAATGCATCAAATCATTACTACCTGAGAGAGGGAGAATAGTGATTAAGAAAAATACATCACCACTTGCATACGTTACCATCATCCAGACCCGCAGTCGCTGGGGAGCCCCGGTTACAGCGAGGATTTGGAGAGCCTGTCCCGGCAAGTGGGAAATCCTACGCGGTGCGTCCACCCGTAGGTGAGGCTTCCAAAGTCGCTGTGAGCGGGCCCAGCCTTATATACCTGAAATCAGTAAGCCAGAATAGCTGGCACCTTTTGTTTTAAGCGGAAATATCTGAAGTCAGTCTCACGTTAGATTTTCCCAGAGCCTGGCCGGGGCTCAGGGAAAAAACTAAGGGAGTTTTCCCAGCTTATCTAGGTGATTTGTGAGCAAGGTCACACACCAGGTCACAGGGCCAGACAATTGTCTCTGTGGCCCTGTTATTGTGGCCTTGTTACCTTGTTTACACACACAAAGAAGGATACATGTTTTATGATGTTTAAGTTACATTTTCTATACATATCTCACTAATGACTACATACGGAGTTAGCAATTTCAGTTCAAGACTTATTGTTCAGGTTTCAATATTCCCACCTTTTACATCAGGACAGGTGGTTTGTTATAATTCTAGTACAATACCTATTGATACAATGCTTGTCAGTTATAAAACATACAGGATTCATCTATAGGTCAAGTCTGGCTTGGGCTTATTGTCCAAGCCTTAGCACTTCACCAAGCCTTAGCACTTCAAACACATTCAGGGATGGGCAAGATACTAAACCATCCTTGCAAAACTCAGACTGTTTGGTCTCCGGTAGCTGTGCTAACAGCTGTAGTCATAGTTAATCCTGACACCATCTCTACTCCCAGCAAGATATATCTCCTTCCATGAGATGGCTTCAAAGGACCAATATAATCAACTTGCCAGGTGCTCCAGAGTGCCTTACCTTGTTTAATATGCTGGGCTGTGGCTTGATTTGGATAGATTAGCCTTAAGCCTCATTCAACATTGTGGACAAGCCATAAGAACTGCTTCACATATTTTCATCAACACAGGCCATCCCCAGGACCGACACTCATAATAAAGATTTGTTTTCCCTGAGTGACCTCACTTAATATGTAGTCGCTCAGCCAACTGATCCCAATCTTCTTTATCACTGTCAACTACCCTAATTTGGGCCAAATGATCTACCTGTTGATTCCATCTCACAGCAGGGCTCCCATTTCTTGCATGGTCCTTTACCCACCCCACCTTTAGGGGTCATGATCTATGGAGGAGCAGATGGCTGTGGTCCCGTGTTTGACGAAAAGGTATATGGTTTCTGCTCCCTCTTCTCTGCCTGTGATACAGTTAAGTTGTCAAGCTTGGCTACAATGTGCAGGAGTAAAGTTTCAATGTCTGCAGAGCCGGCTTGTGAGGCGGGGCTCTCTTCTCCCGAGGTGGTGTCCTGTGAGGGCGGGAGGGGCGGGCACAAGTCCTCCTCTGTACCCCCGCCCTCGCCTGGGTCCCGCCCACTACTGGCGTCTTTGGTCTCTTTCGGTTTCTCTTCAGTCCCTTTCCGGTTGGCATCAGACACACTTCCGGTGCCTCCCGCCCCTGATGACGTAGTTTTGGGTTTAGCTCCCGCTACTCGCCGCGGCCCCGGCGGCACAATCGTTAAGCCAAACGGATTTTTCGGCTCACCCAGCGCGGCGGGCGCCGCAAGCGGCGTAGAGCACCCCCGTCTCTCGTCGCTCCGGGGCGAGGGGGCTGAGGGGGAGGAAGGGGCCGGACCGTCCTTCTGGCCGTGGTCGGGGCAGGGCGGTAGCGGCGGCAGCAGCGCCGTGGCTGATATATCAAGATTAGGGGCTGGTCCGAGAGCTGCAGCGGCATACGCCGCAGCCGTACGCTCACTACTCATCCCCTGTAACGCCTCTCGGATTAATTTCCATAGCGCAGTGTAACTGCTCACTTCTCTTGCCGACTTTCCTCCATCACTGACCGAGTCCCATAGCTGTTTCCCTGTGGCTTCCCAGGTAGCGGCTTCAAATACACGCCCTGCACTGGGGATAAGTCCCTTCTCTCGGCTCCACTTTAATAAGCCTTCTAACGCGGACTTGTCATATTTTATCCCTCTCACAGAGAGGATCAGTTGGAGGAGTTTTACTGCTGCTTGCTCGTCTCTAGTAAGTGTAGACCCCATTCCTCCCCGGCCGCTGCCTCTCGCGGATCGTTAGCGCATCGCAGCTCCTTAAGAGTACAGCGTGCTGATTCTCACCTTCAGACACCGGGGCAGCGTCTGGCTTAATTTCGACCGGCCTTCCCGTGATATCACCTCACCGAGTCCTCTTCGGACTTGTGCTAATCTGATTTATGGCCCTGTTTGGGCACCAGGTGTGAGAGATTGACACATGCAAATGATCACACAGTGATTAAGCAATGCCTACTTTATTATGGTGGACAAGCCTTTTATACTGCTGGTGAAAATCACAAGATACAATCACATGGTACAATTCTTTCTGATTGGACAGTTAGCTTTGCACATGCTCCTTAAGCTCTCTTCTGATTGGATGAGAACTGCCACATCGACATTGTACAAACTTCTTCTCTGCCCAGACCAACACCCTGAAGTTGTTTACCTTCCTGGGTTCTTCCTTATTCTTCCAGGGTCAGTCCCTCGTCACATCCTTGCCGACGCTGAGGCTTTACCAGCCTTGCTCCTATGCAGGATTGCTCACATGCCGATTTCCTAGCAGGAAATCTTTTAGAATCCCCACATAGCTTAGACAAAATATAATCAGTAGTGAGGATGAAATGCTGTGAGAATGTATCCAACTTCCCTTGTTTAGCAGTGTTCAAGGCTGAGAACCCAAGTGTTTGGCCTTGTTGGAAACTCCCTTGGTTCTCCCCGCTGAGCCCTGGCCAGGCTTTGGGTGGAATCCAACAGGAGAATGAAACCAGATGTTTCCTCTCAAAGAAAAGTGCAAGTCATTCTGACTTGCTGATTTTAGGTATATAAGGCTGGACCCTCTTGCCACGACTTTGGAAGCCTCACCTACGGATGGACGCATCGCATAGGACTTCCCACTTGCAGGGAAAGGTACTCCAAATCCTCCCTGCAACCGGGGCTCCCCAGCATCTGCGGATCTGGATGTTGGTAACATATGCAAGTGGTGATGTATCTTTCTTAATCACTATTCTCCCCATCATGTAGTAACGACTTAGGTGTATTACCTTGCTTATTCTTATTTTCTATAATTAACTGTATGTAGTAATAATTAAGTGTACTATTCTGTATTTTCCTTATTGCTTATTTTCTGTATTACTTGGTTATATCCTTTAATTATTAACAGTAAAATAAACCTACTCTTTTCACTCTGGTGTCTGAGTTTAATTGGCATCCTTGATCAGCAAAACAAGCACCCTTATAAGTTGCATAGGAGTCAGTATAAATCACAGTGGCACCATTCTCTGCTGCCAGCAAAAGAGCACACAACTCTCCCATCTGTGCACTACCTTCTCCCTCCTCTATAATTGTTTTACCAGTACCAATTTCCAAAGCTACTACTTTATATTGCCATTTTAATCCCACTCAGCAAGCGGATGCATCAGTAAACCACACTCCTTGTGTATCTGAATCTGTAGTCAATTTGGGTTCCTCCTTGATTGGGGAAGGTTTATATGGTTGGCCTAACAAAACCAAATCTGGATTTATAGGCTGTTGGAGCTTGAAGATTTTAACTGGACCCTCTCTTAATTGCAGTAACTGACTAACTCCCTCTAAATAAGCATACCACTTACGTACTGTGGCCTTCTGGGCTACCCCTTCAGGGGGAGGTGATTCCTTAAGAACAGAATTTAAAAGAAGAAAAGGGCCTTGTACTACAATATCCTGCGTGGTACGTAACCTTTCTGCTTCCTTAACTGCCCTAGTAAATGAGAGGAGCCCCTTCTCTCACTCTGAATACCTCCATTCAGTTTCCTTAAATGAAGCAGAAGAAAATAGCAAAGATCTAGCCCATCCCTGCAGTCCCTTCTGAAACATACCACAATAGGAGGCATGTTCTGCAAATCCCCACTCCACCCTCACGGATCCTGTGGGTGTAAGGGCCCCAACCTCTGATAGGTCTTAAATTCATCCTTTAAAATATTCAGGGCCTCTGTATGCTGTAAAGTCCAATCCCACTCTCTATTTTTTTGAAGCAGATCATATAAAGGATGAGCAATCACCAAAAACCCTGGTATATGCTTTCTCCAGTAACCCAACATACCTAGCAGCTGCTGTGATTTTGCCTTATTACCTGGAATTTGCCCCTCTTCAATAACTGATAGAGTATCATCAGGTACCACAACTGCTCCAGCCACCCACCAAGCTCCTAAAAATTTAATTTCTTGCCCAGGACCTTGACATTTAGAGGGCAGAATATCTAGCCCATTCTTAGTTAAGAGGTCCTAGATGGTTTCAGCCACTTACCCTACCTGTTCTTTAGTATCTCCACCAACCAAAATATCATCTATATACTGATATATATGGACACTCGACAGCACTTCCACCATATCAAGAAGTTTGGCCAAAGCATTATGAGCAATAATGGGGAAATCTTTATACACTTGCGGGAGTCAATTAAAGGTGTATTGTGTCCCTTCCCAAATCAAACTGAGGCTTATCCTTGTCCCTTAAGGGAATCATAAAAAACATATCTTTAACATCTAAAGCAGCCATCCATGGATGAGCAGCTGCCTATATTGCTGTTACTATTGATGATATATTTGGGACAGCAATGTTAAAGGTGGGGTGTTGCTATTCAGTCTCCAGTAGTTAATTGTTAGCCACCACCACCCACCTGGTTTGCAGACCGGCCAAACTGGAGAATTATAAGGGAATGTGTACAACTTATAATCTCTCTTTTCTCAAGGTCGTTAATTACCTCTAAAATACCCCATTTGGCAGCAGTTGGCAATGGATATTGAGAGACACGGGTTACTTTAGATTGTGGTAATAAAGGAGCAACCTGCAAAATTCTTACATGAGTCACCCCTGTCCCTCTACCTCCAAAACTCCACACTCTGCCATCCAGTAAACACCATTGTTTACCTGCCAAAACATCAAACCCAAATATATTTCCTTTATAAGAACATAAAGCTGCCTCCACGGCTGTCATCCTCTTTTTCCTTGGTAACCAAAACTGCATTCACACTATGGGACATTTTTCTACCACCCCCGTCACACCTACTATATTTATAATCTTCCTTGATGATTTAAGTCCTAACTCAGTGGTTTGTTGTCTGTTTAAGACACTAATTTGGGCCCCTGTATCAATTAAAAATTCTAAACTTATCCGTCTGGGACCCACAGGGATATGTATATAAGGCTCCTTGTCAACGGACCATTGGTAGGAATTCACCATGCGGAGTGGGTGGCCCGACCCCCAAACCGCAGCTTCTAGTCTTTTGATTCTCTCAATTCCCCTCTTGGTGTCACAAAAGGGTTAAATTTCCCTTCCTGAGGGAGTATGGTTGCCTGCAAAGGGTTACCCTCGGGTTTTCCCCTCCAACAATTCCACCAACTTTCAGATGTCAGTGGATTGCCCATGTAACACTGCTCAGGGTACCCCCAGTGCCAATGCCTTCTGCCAGAGATCATTCCTTCCTGAGTCATAAGGTCAACTCAACCTATCCCAGGGCAGTTCAAACTCTTACAAGGAGGCTGCTCAGGGTGGTTTCCAACTAAATTGCCGAACCTTCCGATTTCCGTCCATGCCACCACCCAGGTCAGTCCATCCCATCTCATGCCCACAAGCAACCAGGTCATGCAACACTTCCGTCCACATTAACACATGCACAAGAGGGGTCGGAGGGTTTCGCTGGTTGCATTTAATAGCCCTTTGCACCCTTTCTCTGAGGGACTGGACATGTATCTTTAAGGCATCCGGGAGTCCTCTAATAAGAGGTCTAATGTGGCTGGGGTCCACTGGCATGGCAAGCGGTATTCCATACTGCCCCCTCTCATACATCTCCTGAATGCAAGCCGCCTTCTGTACTCCCTCCGCCAATTCTGACAATCCATTCACATTGATGGTAACAGGCTCCCCCTTCTCCTTAGGATCCACACCCCCAGCCCAGTAAGCCACTCGAGATGTTATTGACTGGTTACGCGCTGGTCAGTCACTTAAAAACACTTCCATCTCATCATCACTCAACAGTGAGAGTTTCCCCGTTAGAGAAACCCTCCACAAATACTCGGTTTCAGTTTCACTCGGCTTACGTGAAAACTCAGCCTGAAGTTCACTATGCTCGGGTCCTGTCCAGAGGGTTGTGTGGACAGTGGTTCAGGGGTTCCCACTTTGTGGACCCATATGCCTTCCTGTTTTAATGAGAGGTCTCACATTTCTTTCCTCCAATACCTCTATTTCCTCCAAACTACTTTCATCGGACTCTCCCCAGATGTCCCCATCCCACTCCTCAAGGTCTACACTCTTAATTAACTTTCAAATCTGAACAATGCTAGGAGGCTTTTTTGCTCATGCCAGCATAATTTCATTTTTTTTTTCCAATAGCTGCCTTTTCTCTCTTTCTCATAACAATTCTGCCCTTAAACAGAATCAAACAGGCACCTAAGATGGCGCATTTTTCCTTTATTCCACCATCCCAAAAACTTCTGTGGCTCTGTTCCAACTTTCTCACAAATGGCACCAGATCAAAGCATTTCTTCTTCACCCATTGTACATCTGGGGAAAGAAGGGCCACAACTATGCTTCTGTAATAACTCCTCTATCAATATCCTGCTGACTACGCCAATTAAAATATTGTAGAGGCTCTCAAATAAGCAAACAACAACCAAAAAATTAAAAAAAAATTATTTCCAACACAACCAACTAGCACTCTGCAAACATACAATGGCAGATTTGAATGTCCATAAGAGGAGAACAAAACTATCCCACAAACTCCCCAGGGTTTAATGACAGCCCAAAACGCTCTGTCGCTCACCTAAAAAAATGAGGGCTCTCAACCTTGAGGAACTTCTCAGGGCAGCATCCCAACTCAAGGGGAGAGTCCTCAACCACAGTGCACTGCTCCAGGGTGGGGACTAGCTCAAAATGGCTCCACCAGGGGACTCCATTTATACCCAAGCTGAATCTGATCTGTGGTCAATATTGGCTCCCATTGGCCGAGGGCCCCAAGTACCGTAAAGCCATGAAAACAAGGGCATGGAAAAAGGTGTTACAGAGGCTCTCAAAATAAACAAACAACCACCAAAAATTAAAAATTTATTATCCACACAATTAACTAGCCCTCTGCAACCATTCAACTACAGGTTCAAATGCCCGTGAGAGGAGAACAGAACAACTTCCTAGGGTTTAACGACAACCCCAAACACAGAACTAAGCACAGCTTCCTAGGGTTTAATGACAACCCAAAACTCTTTATCACTCACCTAACAATAAGGACTCTCAACCTAGAGGAACTTCTCAGGGCAGCATCCCAACCCAAGTAACTTCAAAGAGTTTCCTTGGGCGGCGTCCTGACCCAGGGGGAGAGTCATACACCGCAGGACACTGCTCCAAGGGGAGGACTAGCTCAAAATGGCTCCCCCAGGGGACTCCATTTATACCCAGGCCGAATCTGATCTGTAGTCAATAGCGGCTCCCAGTGGCCAAAGGCCCCAACTAACGTGAAGCCCTGAGAACAAGGGCACTCAATAGCTGCTACACTTCAGCAGCCAAGAAGCCCTATTTTTCGGGAAGGTGCACCTGCCACAGGTAAAGCAGTAATAATATCCTGAAATATTATTGCCGGTGATACTGGACAGCTCAGATGTTTTGACTTTGCCAATACACATTTAAAATATAGCTGGTTTCCCAGTGTGGCATCTGGCATAGAATTCTGAAAGACTGTGTCATCGAAAATAGATAGCCAATCAGCAAAAAGCCCTCTCCATTTCCTGTTGTTGTGGTTTAACCCCTGTAGGCAGCCAGGCCCCTCACAGCCATTTGCTCAGTCCCTTCATAGTAGAATGGGGGAGACAACTGGAAGGGTAAAAGTGAGAAAACTCATGGGTTGAGATAAAGACAGTTTAGAACAGAATAGAATCATTTTGGTTGGAAAAGACCCTTAAGATCATCAAGTACAACCGTAACCCTAACACTGCCAAGTCCACTACTAAACCATGTCCTGAAGTGCCACATCTACACATCTTTTAAATACCTCCAGGGATGGTGACTCAACCACTTCCCTGGGCAGCCTGTTCCAATGCTTGACAACCCTTTCGGTGAAGAAATTTTTCCTAATATCCAATCTAAACCTCCCCTGGTGCAACTTGAGGCCATTTCCTCTTGTCCTATCACTTGTTACTTGGGAAAACAGACTGACACCTGCCTCGCTACAACCTCCTTTCAGGTAGTTGCAAAGAGCAATAAGGTGTCCCCTCAGCCTCATTTTCTCCAGGCTAAACAACCCCAGATCCCTCAGCTGCTCCTCATAAGACTTGTTCTCTAGGCCCCTCGCCAGCTTCTTTGCCCTTCTTTGGACACACTCCAGCACCTCAATGTCTTTCTTGTAGTGAGGGGCCCAAAACTGAACACAGTAATCAAGGTGTGGCCTCACCAGTGCTGAGGACAGGGGGACAATCACTTCCCTAGTCCTGCTGGCTACACTGTTTCTGATGCAAGCCAGGATACCATTGGCCTTCTTGGCCACCTGGGCACACTGCCGGCTCATATTCAGCTGGCTATTGACCAATGCCCCCAGGTCCTTTTCTGCCAGGCAGCTTTTTACCCATTCTTACTCAAGCCTGTAGCATTGCATGGGGTTGTTGTGGCCCAAGTGCAGGACCCGACACTGAGCCTTGTTGAATCTCATAAAATTGGCCTTATCCCATTGATCCAGCCTGTCCAGATCCCTCTGCAGAGCCTTCCTACCCTCAAGCAGATCAACACTCCCACCCAACTTGTTGTCATCTGCAAACTTACTGAGGGTGCACTCGATCCCCTCGTCCAGATCACTGATAAAGATATTAAACAGAACCAGCCCCAGTACTGAGCCCTGGGGAACACCACTTGTGACTGGCTGCCAACTGGATTTAACTCCATTCACCACCACTCTTTGGGCCCGGCCATCCAGCCAGTTTTTTTACCCAGCCAAGAGTACACCCATCCAAGCCATGAGCAGCCAGTTTGTCCAGGAGAATGCTGTGGGAAACAGTGTCAAAGGCTTTACTAAAGTTCAGGTGCATACAAGCAAAGCAAAACAAGGAATTAATTCACTACTTCCTATCTGCAGGCAGATGTTAAGCCATTTCCAGGAAAGCAGGGCTTCATCATGTGTAGTGGTTACTTGGTAAGAGAAACACCACCCCTAGCAGCTGGGAGCACCTGTCCAGGGAGTAGCATCAGGGCAAGGAGGTCCCTCATGACTTGCCCTGCCTGGCCCCGCTGCTGTGCAGGGACAAGTGGGACATGCGTTGAGCATGTCACTGGCATTGTACTGTGCCCCTGCAGTGGCAGCAGGGCCAGGAGAGCCCTTCCTTGTGCCAGCCTTGGCTGCCAACAATGGCCACACTCAGTGCTGCTCTCAGCCAAAGCCACAGATGCTCACCGCTGTGGCATGAAATAGACAGAGGAGCCAGATAGCTGCTTCTCCGCTTGATTTGTGGCTATATTTTGACAAGGAACAGTGATTTAGCACCATACCTTCCTAGTCAGAGAGGTTTTTCTGTGAGAAAGCCACCGCCCTAGGAAGGAGTGCATGACAGATTTTTTATGCTGTTAAGACAAATGAAAAGTCAGTAGACATTTGTTCATACAGCTAGGCTAATACATAGAAGTTATCTGCTTTGAAAATATTTTCCTTTTTTCCCTTGCAGCAAGAAGCTGCCTTAAGTCTTTATGTACTTCACCTTGTCCCAGCTGCAGGAGGCATGTAACAGGATATGGTTCTATCCCCAGCCAGCCCCAGGTGGGTCCTGAAAGGCGATGCTTTATGCTATGTCTGCTTCCAAAGGAGTGCGCTGCCTTGATGGAGATCACAAAGATGCAAATACCACAACATCACGCACAGGCAGACACCACAGAGGATGCTGCAGTTTAGTTGATCGAGTGTCCTGAGGACAACTGCAAGCATCCACTTCCTCTCTTTGCCACAAACAGTCCTCCTTTAGATCTGTCTTTTCTTGGTGCCCCCAAGGGGCAGGGAGCACGAAAAGCCCATGTCAACTCTCACCTACCCATCCTGGGAGCCAGTGCAAGCCCTTAGGACAAGCACTTGCAGCCTCTCCTGCTGTACATCAGTCCACATGAGCAGGATCCAGCCCCAGAGTTCACAACCCTGTCTTGCCACCAGCTCCCCCCACACGTGCCCCATGCTTTGCTCTGTCTGCGTGTCCTGCATGTAAACCTGGGGTGGATCATGTCAGGTCACAGCATGTCACTACAGCCCTCTGTCAGACAACTAGGATAGAGAGGACACTTTGGCATTGGGGGCAGACAGTGGTACACCCCCGCTCCTGCCCCATGTTCCTTGGCCCCCATAGGAGCTGGTGGAGGAAGATAAGGGAGAGTGTGAGGTTTGTCCTGCAATGGCCTAGAGGAAGACATAAACCTAAGAGAAGGAAAAGATCTTGATACCACAATCAGGAGTTGCTTAGCTGCAAGCTGCTGGCACGGGCAAGCATAGGGAGCAGCTACCACTCCATCTGTCTGTTACCTGCTCCTCTACTGGCTCAGATCCTGCCTCTGGACCTGGACACAAGCAGCAGTGAACAAATTGACCAAGAACAACTATTTTTGCTTGCTTTCCAAAGGGGGCCAGGTGCTTTGGCAAGGCAGTGACCATCACACCACCCACATGTGGGGATCTGTTCATAAACAAGAAACTGTTCATAAAGAGGATGTCTCAAACAACTTGAGTGGGATGCCCTGTGAGGGGGGAAGCAGAGCAAACTATACGGAGGTGGACCGGTGGACCGTTTCTCTCCCCCTCCCTCCTGTTGTTGCCCAGAGACAAAACTTGCCTAACTGCGCAGGTACCAGGCAGAGAAAATGAGAACCTTGTGGAACAACCTACTGCACATGCGCAAGAAAGACTATACAAAGGCAATACCCCCTGTGTGTCTTTGTTGACCCTGCTTATTGGATGAGGGAAAGGCTGTGGATGTTGTCTACCTTGACTTTAGCAAGGCCTTTGACACTGTTTCCCACAGCATTCTCTTGGTGAAACTGGCTGCTCGTGGCTTGGATGGGCACACGCTTTGCTGGGTGAAAAACTGGCTGGATGGCCGGGCACAAAGAGCTGTGGTGAATGGAGTTAAATCCGGTTGGTGGCTGATCATGAGTGGTGTCCTGCAGGGCTTGGTTTTGGGGCCATTGCTTTTTAACATCTTTATTGATGATCTAGACGAGGGGATCGAGTGCACCCTCAGTAAGTTTGCAGATGACACTAAGTTGAGTGGGAGTGTTGATCTGCTCGAGGGTAGGGAGGCTCTGCAGAGAGACCTGGACAGGCTGGAACGATGGGCTAAGGCCAACTGTAGGAGTTTCAATAAGGCCAAATGCCGGGTGCTGCACTTGGGCCACAACAACCCCCAGCAGCACTACAGGCTTGGGGAGGAGTGGCTGGAGAGCTGCCAGTCAGAGAGGGACCTGGGGGTGTTGATTGACAGCCGGCTGAACATGAGCCAGCAGTGTGCCCAGGTGGCCAAGAAGGCCAATGGTATCCTGGCTTGCATCAGAAATAGCATAGCCAGCAGGACTGGTGAGGCCGCACCTCGATTACTGTGTTCAGTTTTGGGCCCCTCACTACAAAAAGGACATTGAATTACTCGAGCGTGTCCAAAGAAGGGCAACGAAGCTGGTGAAGGGTCTGGAGGACAGGTCTTATGAGGAATGGCTGCGGGAACTGGGGTTGTTTAGTCTGGAGAAGAGGAGGCTGAGGGGAGACCTCATCGCCCTCTACAACTACCTGAAAGGAGGCTGCAGAGAGCTGGGGATGAGTCTCTTTAACCAAGTAGTGAGTGATAAGACAAGAGGGAATGGCCTCAAGTTGCGCCAGGGAAGGTTTAGACTAGATATTAGGAAGTATTTCTTTACAGAATGTGTTCTTAGGCATTGGAATGGGCTGCCCAGGGCAGTGGTGGAGTCCCCATCCCTGGAGGTGTTTAAGAGTAGGGTTGACATAGCACTTAGGGATATGGTGTAGTTGGGATCAGTCAGTGTTAGGTTAATGGTTGGACTGGATGATCTTCAAGGTCTTTTCCAACCTAGATGATTCTGTGATTCTGTGATATGGGGGGTGGAAAAACATATGATGTGACACAAAAGCAGTACCTAGAGGCATGCTCTGGAACAAGAGCAAGGGAAGCTCTGGTACACGTGGTTATGGGCCCCAGCACAGACTGGGGCTTCCCAGTAAGTGCAGGAGTATAAGGAACTGAAAGAAGTAATGCCTCAAACATTCATGGACACAGAAAACCTCAAGGACAAGCTTTGGCCTTTGTATTAGTCTAAGGAATGTCACTCAAGGAAGCAGGAGTGTATTGAAGGATGCACCCCCACCTCCCTTGCAGTTGCATTGACAAACTCCTTAGATAAGCCTCAAAGGGGGGAAACTGGACTGAGCGAAACCAGGTGTTTCCCCTCAAGCACAAGTACTGCTAAGCCCAATACTCTGTGGCTCTGTTGTGCAAGCCAGACACCATGCTTGCCTTGTTAATGACTTCGCCCCTTCGCCATTGAAGTGGTAACAGGAACTGATAAGAGGTGATCACCTCTGGGATGACCGATAAGAAGCATGAAGTCAGCAAAAATCTCTGGGAACAGAGGAAAAACCAAAGCTGGGCAGGGCGAGTACAACCACAGACTCAACTGGAACCCATGCTCCACCTTTTTCCTCGTCTCTCATGGAAATGAGTTCATGGAATACCTGCCCCTCCTCGTCTAGTATGCTAATCAACTGATAAAATGAACTTAAAAGGAGACAGAAAATTTTGCTGTGTGTGCACCCACCACCCAAGATTACTGGTCCTGAGACAACGCTGGATTCGGGGGTGCTGATCTGGATTTTTTGAATCTCTTTCTCTCCTTTCTTTTTCTTTTCTTTTCTTTCCTTTCTTTTCTTTCTTATAGATTTATAAGAGACCACATTGCTTATTATCCTTTTCCAAGTTTAAATTGTTTTCTACCACAAGTAAAACATTTTAACTGGTTGTTTGGTGTCGTTTCACCTTAATTTAACCCGATGGGATCACAGAACCATTGTGATTGTCTGGGCTTCCAGTCTGGGTTGTGACAAGGAGTGACCAGCCAGGCACCCCCCTGCAGGAAAGGGGAGGGTCCTGTAATGCCTTTGCAAGGAAAAGTACAACTAATTATTGAGGGGTGTGTGGGAGACAACCCCAGACCCACAGATGCTGAAGACATCCCGCTCAGACGAGGGAGACAAGTGACTTAGATCTATAAATCCCCAACAGAGTGGACAATGGTGAGACAAGTCTCAAAGTCCAGACATTTGTTAACACAATGTACTAACTGGATACACAATAATTGGCTAAGTATATAACGAGTTGTGGCAAGAAATACAGTATAACTTGCATTACTTAATGGTAGTGAAGGAAGAGGGGAAAAAAGAAACGAGGGAGATGGAGAGAATAGAGAAATAGAGATCACCGCTCTGGGTTCCTGCGTCGATCCCGCCAGCGAGGGTTCCAGGAGGCATCCGCCTTCTTCGCTTCACTCTCCAAACCCCCACCTCCTTGCCCCCCTCGATTTATACACACTTTCCTTGGGTCCGTCCCCTAGGTCGACCCACATACCTACGTATCCCATGTATGGGGAGGGGTAAGGTGCTTCATGGGATGATCTTGTTAGTCTTCATTAGCATATTCAGGGGGGTTAACTTTAATATGCATTTCGTGGATAATGAAACAAAGGTCATTCACCGGACAGATGGCCCTTGAAACTTGACCAGGTGCACCAAAGTAGAACCGTCCTGTCTCCACAGAGCTCCCCCCTCCAGCTGCATCCTGTGTTATTCGGGCAGCCTTATCAGCTTTGACCTCCACACTATCCATCCCATGACTATAGTTTCGTTACTTGCGAGTGTTTGAGACATTCCTTATCTTGGAGGCCCTCCACTCCCCCCGCTATTCTTTATCTCTTTTCTCATGCTGTTTTTCTCAGTCTTTGTTTCTCACAGGCCTGTTTCTTTCAGGACTTATTTTTACAAGTTGTCACTCACATCCCACCCTGTTGCTCAAACACTCCAAGTTCTTCTTTGACCATTGTGATCCGTACACAGTGAATAAGTAGAGGGGAAAAAGAAGACGGAAGGTGAGAGGCAAGGCATACCATTAAAAGCAAGAATCCGCATAATATTGTAAGATCGATATTTACAAGCCATCTTCCCCACCCTGTGAGTCCTGAGGATCCCAGTGATGTGACCCATGACCCAGGGTTCCACCCATCAAACCAATCCGTCAGTCGCATTGCTTGAAAAAGTTGTCCGGTCCTGTTGGTGATCTCCTTCATCTTGGCACAGGCCTCCTGTATAGAGGTGGTGGCATTGTGGATGGTGGTGCAGCATTCTCCCTCAGTTAGACTCGGCATACCACACACTCCGTGTTCCTTCAGCAATGCTAGCTGATTCTGCAACGCCGTCTTAGATGCTTGTTGGGTCTGCACCTTTAATTCCCTAAAGGCATACCTTGTTCAGTTACTTAGTACATACAATTGCTAAGTTAAATTTTCCAAAACTATTTGAGGTTATACAATCACATGTAACATGCAGGTAGCATGGCAGCTTCTAAGCCCAGGGCCAACCGTTGTTCCCAGGTATAGAAATCTGGATGTCATACCCCACTGATTATGTGCCTGGCATCGCTAGGGCCGTTAAACCCTATCCATTTTCGATGTGGGGTAATGGTGTAATTAAATAAACTCTTGAAGGGCATCTTGTTGGAAAACTGATAGAACATCTTAGTCCAGCCATAAAGATCTAAGTGAGAATACAATTTAATATTCAGGTACAATTCATTAATGCTTGATTTATGGAATCAGACCCCTCCAGCCAGTCTTTGATTACTTCATCTTGCTGTTGGTAGGTGTGGTGTTGTAAGGACCATATCCAGCTATATGAGCTAACACTGTAAATGGTTAGATCCCCAAACCTGTCTGGTATTTGCAAACACCAGTGTGCAGTCCATGCAGTATTATATGGGTGACTCACAGGCTTTTTTAATTTTGGAGGTGATTCCCAATAAGGTAACTTAAGGCACAACTCTGGGTTAGCCTTCCAATAAGCGGACTCATTAAAAGTACCTGTAAAATTTCCTGTATATGGATACCATTGTTGACTGTAATTGATTGGCAATGATTTATTCCACACCCAGCAGGTATGATTCCACAATTTCTCCCATATGACATTTGATGGAGCCTGATAGAAGGTGTTCGGGCCTTGCCATATTCCTTTGACAGTGTTAATTTCTGTAGCCTCATCGATTCCCAAGACGTTTTGGAACACCTGGGTTAAATTTGCAGAACCAGTGCAGTGAGATTGACTGGGCTCATGGTGAATTTAAAGCCATCTCTGGCAGAGGTCGGTAATGTTATACATACGCCCTGATAAGTTCAGTTCCAAAAGTGCATGAATCCTCGTATTAGGTCCCAGCCTAGATTGGGGGAGTCCCCCCATGGTCCCTCCACTGCAAGGACAAATATTCAACACCAGGTCTCCCAAAGCATCTCTCCCATATAGTAGTGTAAGCAAATTACAAATAATAACTAGCCGATAATGCATATAACCATTGAAAGCGCTAAGAGTAACATAGGTCCCCTGTCGTCTAGGATCAATGCCCTGTAAAACAAATATATATATAACAAAACAATGATGGTTAGAAAGAAGGGACAATCCAACTGGTGTTGATACGGTATTCTTTCCCATAGGCATCAGTAGCCACCCACGAACAAATATTAATGGGAGTTTTTAGGTTTAGGGGTACTTGCCCCACGGTGGGCAAGCCTACTAGAACAGGTTGTCCAGGATAATGGAGCAGGTTTGCAGGGTCTTTAGTCTCCTTTTTCCTGGCGAGTATGGACGGAGGCTTAAGACAGAACGCGGTAAGTCGTGGGCATCCATTAATTCCCCACCGCCTGTTTACCCTCATTACTGCGTCTGGCACCCGTTGTGAGCATCCTGGTTCGTGGGGTTTTAGGGCCCGCTTTAGAAGCCCGCTGGTGCGTTCCACAGTCCCATTTGCTTGGGGATAGTATGGGATATGGAAAATCCACTGGATTCCTTCATCTCGAGCCCACTCCTGAACCACCCTGGCAGTAAAGTGACTACCATTGTCTGATTGGATCGATTTGGGCTTAGGCAAGCAGCTAAACCAACGTTTTAACCCCTTCACCATATTTTCTGCAGTTGCTCGAGATACAGCTTCTGCTTGGGTTAGGCCGGACACTATTTCCACCCCCACCAATACATAGCGTTTTCCCTTGGAGAGCCGGAAAGGACCAATATCATCCACCTGCCAGGCGTCCCATAGTCCCTTGTTGTCCCTTAGGTGTAGGGCTTGGTCCTTAAGAGGGTTGTGCTCTCCCAGCCGAGTACAACATAGACTACACACTGAAATAATGGTATTGCACAATTTTTTGGTTACAGACCATCCCCTGCTTATTGCCTCTTTAAACAAATCTTTGCTTCCTGAATGACCCCGCTTTACATGCAGCCATTCCAGTAAGTGTTCCCATTTTTCCTCCTCACCTTCTGTAGCCATTCTCATCAAACGGGTCATTGAATCCACCTGGTTGTTTAGTAGGTGGGCGGGGTGATTTTCTGACTGGTGTGCAGCGACCCATCCTACTTATTTTGCAATGTTTAAGATTTCCTCCCACTTCTCACGCTGCCACACCGGTACCCGATTTACTTCCCAGTGGTTTTGTTCCCAAAATGTGAGCCATTCGGTACACGCTTTGAATATGGCATAGGAGTCTGTGTAAATAAATCCTGGTTCTGTAGTCTCAGCTTCTTTAACAATCACGCTCCATACCGCTGTTAACTCTCCCACCTGAGCACTTCCCTCACCCTCTGATATGATTCGGTCCCCCGAGTCAACATGCAGTGCTACTGCTCGGTATTTCCATACCTTTCCCTCTCTTCTAGAAGATGCATCGGTGAACCATACATTCTTTAGATGGGTTTCAAATGGGGGAGCAGGTTTTATGTATGAGGGAGGGGGTTCAGGGTGATCGGAGGATGGATCTTATATTTTGAGCACTTTGGGTGCCCCCTCCTCTATCTGATGCGTGTGGCAGTAATGATCTAATTGTGCATACCACTTCCTCACTGTGTCTTGCTGTGCAACCCCCACAGGAAGGGGGGTTCTGACCAGCACCCGTTTCAAGACCTTAAATGGTCCTCATAGAATGACTGGTTGCTGCCATATGATTCTTTCAGCTTCCTGCAAAGCTAGGCTAACCACGAAAAGACCCTGCTCCCAGATCAAGTAACGCTTTTCTGCGTCTTTGAAACTGTGCAAATGAAACCCTATAGGGCGGGTTGTACCCTCCGGACCACATTGCCATGTATGTATGGATAGTCCATGAATTGCAAAACCCCACTCAATTTGGAGTGGATCTGTCGGGTGTATTGGCCCTAAGGCCTGATATACTCCCACCTCAAAGATTAACAGCTTTAAGGCTTCTTCATGGACAGCAGTCCAGGCCCAAATAGCCCTTTTGCGTGTTAAATCATATAAGGGGCGAGCTATGATGGAAAAATCAGGGATATGTTTCCTCCAAAATACCAGCAAGCCTAGGGCATGTTGCAGCTCCTTCTTATTTCCAGGCCTCTTTACCTCTTCCAGGGTAGTTAAAGTTTCAGGGGGAATGCACACTGTTCCTCCCCACCACCAAATACCCAGAAACTTTACCTCGGAGGATGGGAGTTGTACCTTTTCAGCTGGAATTTGGAGCCCTAAATTTTCTAGGTGGGTGATTATCTCTGTCTGGGTCTGTCCCACTGCGGCAGCATCAGAGCCACCGATCAGTACATCGTCAATATATTGATATACCCTGACCCCTTCCCTAGGAGGGATTTGAGCAAGCTCCTGTGCTAGTGCATAATGAGCGATGGTCGGCGAATGACAATATCCCTGGGGGAGACGTGTAAAAGTAAATTGCACGCCTTCCCATGTAAAGGCAAAGCAATCTCTGTCTGCCTCCTGTATGGGGACCATAAAGAACATATCTTTCACATCAATAGTTGCTAAGATCTGGTGGGCTTCTTCCTGTATGGTTGCAATCAGTTCAGCTATGTTAGGTACGGCAGCTGTTAGAGGACCTGTATTGGCATTTAATCGCCGATATTCAATCGTCAGTCGCCACTTACCGTTAGGTTTACGGACTGGCCACACCGGGGAATTATAGGGTGAGTGAGTTGGAATAATTATCCCTTGCTCCCGCAGCTCTGCTATTACCGGAGTGATCCCCTCCCTGGCCCATAATGGTAAGGCACAGGGTTTTACATTAACAATTTTAGAAGGAGGAAGTGCAGGCGCTTGCTGTAAAAGTCTTATAGAGGCAGTTGGGAACCCAAATTTCCATTCCCTTCCTTTCGAATCCACCCAGGCTTGTCCCTTCAATAGGTCAAGTCCCAGGATATTTGTGGGGAAATTTCCCAGGATCATCATAGCCTCTGTTGCAGTTTCATTCCCAGGTAACCAGCATTTCACCCGAGCAGTCAGCTGTGGCTTAGAGTCCCCAAAAACATCTGTAACCCAAATCTGCTTTTTGTCGGCAATTATGCCATTGCGCTTGGTGACATCAGCTTGGAGCGCTGAGATCTGAGCACCCGTATCTACTAGAAATGTAACTGGAGTTTTAAGGGGGCCAAGGGGAAAGGTAATCAACAAGTCTCCCTTACTATTTTCTGTGAGCCTCCTTAAGTGGACCCACCCACCATCCCCCAGCTCACTTACTGGTGATGGCGTGTCCGGTTTCCCGACCCGAAATCAATCAGGTCCTCTTCAGGGGCAGTTGGTGTTTGAGAGGCAATTACCACCATCTCGTTAGGTTTCAGTTCTGCCCCTCCCCTCTCCCAAAAGGTCTGCTCGGTTGGGGGGGGGCACCTTCCTTTTGTCTTTCCAGGCTCGAATGAGCTTTTCTAAAACTATAGTCGGCATACCATCCATTAACTCTCAGGGAATCCCCTGTCCGATTCCCTCAGCCCACAAGAGGTTTCTCTTTGCCCTTAAGACTCGCGGAGGGGGAGGAGATCAATTTTCCTGCTGTTCCACTCTACGTACTGAGGGCTTAGGTTTACCCGTTCCCCCGCTAAGGCCCATTCTCCGGCTGTAATTTATTAAGTCTTGATCTACGTCTCCCCAAGTTATGGGTCCTCCCGCTGCCTGTCTCCCCCGTTGTGGGGCTACTGCATCCCGCAAACAATCTTGTAGTTGTACTGCATATAATTTCAAAGAGTCAGGCAAGTCCCAAATCAGGGGAGTCATTTGATCGGGGTTAGCAACTAATAGCATTGGGGAAGGCTGCTGCGGAACTAAACGCCTGTCATGCATTAATTGGAGACAAGCAGCCTTCTGCAGACTTTAGGTCAAATGATTTACGGTTGGGGTCTCAATACATACTGGATCCCCCCTTTCCAAGGGGTCCAGACCCCCAGCCCTATAGGCAGCTCATTGACTTAACACAGAATCACAGAATCATTCAGGTTGGAAAAGACCCTTGGGATCATCGAGTCCAACCATCAGCCCTACTCTACAAAGTTCTCCCCTACACCGTATCCCCCAACACCACATCTAAACGACCCTTAAACACATCCAGGGATGGTGACTCCACCACCTCCCTGGGCAGCCTATTCCACTGTCTGATCACTCTTTCTGTGAAAAATTTTTTCCTAATGTCCAGTCTGAACCTCCCCTGTTGCAGTTTAAAGCCATTCCCTCTTGTTCTGTCACTAATTACCTGTGAGAAGACACCAGCACCAACCTCTCTACAATGTCCTTTCAGGTAGCTGTAGAGAGTGATGAGGTCTCCCCTTATCCTTCTCCTCCTCAGACTAAACTGTCCCAGCTCCTTCAATCACTCCTCATAGGATCTGTTCTCCAGGCCCTTCACCAGCTTCGTTGCCCTCCTCTGCACTCGCTCCAGCACCTCGATATCTCTCTCGTATTGAGGTGCCCAAAACTGGACACAATACTCCAGGTGTGGCCTCACCAGTGCAGAGTACAGGGGGACTATCACCTCCCTACTTCTGCTGGTCACACTATTTCTGATACAAGCCAGGATGCCATTGACTTTCTTGGCCACCTGGGCACACTGCTGGCTCATGTTCAGCTGCTTGTCAATTAGAACCCCCAGATCCTTCTCTTCCAGACTGCTCTCCAGCCACACCTCCCCAAGCCTGTAGCCATGCATGGGGTTGTTGTGGCCCAAGTGCAGGACCTGGCACTTGGCCTTGTTGAAGCTCATCCCGTTAATGTTGGCCCACTGATCCAACCTATCCAAGTCTCTCTGTAGTGCCTCCCTATCCTCATGCAGACCAACACTCCCGCTTAACTTGGTGTCATCTGCGAACTTACTGATGATACACTCTATGTCCTTATCAAGATCATCAATAAAGGTGTTAAACAGAAATGGTCCCAACACTGAGCCCTGAGGAACACCACTTGTGACCGGCCGCCAGCTGGATTTAACTCCATTAACCACCACTCTCTGGGACCGTCCATCCAGCTAGTGCTTGATCCAGCAGACCGTTCTCACGGATGAAAGTTTTGACACGGTAATGATTCAGCAAGAAATCTAGGTTTATTAATAACTAACAACAATTTATTACTACAAAATGATTCAGAAATACTGAAAGAAAGAAAAGCGACTTATTCACAGATTCTAAAATGACAAGATTCACACTAACTTACTTAACGGTACCTTTATATATACATGCGCATACACAAAACGGACAAACACACAGAAACAAAGGTGTTTGGATTCAGTAGAATGAACACAGAACGGACATACACACACAGAAACAAGGGTACGTACCCCCCCACACACACACCCACACACCCCAATAAACAGAGAAAGAACGGGTGAAAGAGAAGCTAGCTCAAAGAAAATTTCCCTCTCGAGTTTAGAGCAAATACTCCCAATGCCTTGGCATTCCTCAACGGGCGATAATTGAGACTCGAGCGGGGAACTTCGCCCTGGCCTTCCGTCTGGACCAGACGACACCTTAAGGGTTTGGTACCCGAGAGGCGTCCCAGCTCAGGGGAGATTGCTGGTCACAGGCCCGCTGCGATCCAGGAGAGCTCAAAGGGTCTCCCTGGTGGTCGCAGTTTATAGGGTCCAAGATAATTGACTTTTGTCAGATACCATCTGGTGCCTTCCAGCAGTTGCACAAAAACTTCATGAATGTGCAACTCTGTTATTGTTCCCATTTGACCACATCCCAGGCACAGGTGTGCCAGGCCTTTAGGAGATGATGGGCCATTATAGCCGTTTCCGAGCAATCGGCAGGGGGCAGGAGCCAGGCTCGTTAACGTTATCAGTCCTTATCTCCACAGACCGGTGTAAAGCTCGGGGATGTGGGTGGAATTGCACGTAGCACCAAGCAGCTAAACAAAGGGGGGGGGGGGGGGGGGGGTAAGGATTGCACCACCACAATCCACCCCGTGACTAAAGTCAATTTATCTTGTCCATAGAGTGGCAGTGTGGTTGCCTCTTGCCTCTATGCCTATAAACAGAGGATGCCATGATCCAATTACAATTGAAGGAAATTTTGTGTTTGATTAGCTTCAAATAAAAAAAACCCCAACATTATTTTGGGATGGTGTACACACGGGGATACTTCTGCAACTGAGTAATCTGTTTAACCATCCTCCAAACCTTAGTATACAATACAATTATGAGCAGTAAACATATTAAAATTAGAATTAAGAAAATCATGACCGGGTGGAACATGGAATTAAACAGCCCTGGAAGTAAACAGTCCTGTTGCGGTTGGTGAACATCCAAATAAGCTTTCCCACCATCGATGCTCTCCATCCCTTTTGAATCTTGTTAACACTTGATATATTTCTTCTATATCATGCTGGACTGTGATAAGAGTCTTTTGTCCAGTTTTTAAAGGGTAGGCACAATTCTGCAGAGACTCTCATATTAAAGACGAGGATTGTTTTCACAGTGCTACTGGTGGGCTTGCTGGATGCAGTGTTTGTTTCCATGATGTCGTTGATGGAGTTGGTTATTTCTGAACAGGAAAGAAAAAAGAACGGTCTTGGGGGGCTGGGGGGGGCGGGGAGGGGGGGAGGCTGAACAGGTTACCCCTTAGGATACTGGATAAATCCATCTAGTACTGATTTTATGTTTTATTCCATCATTATCAATAGCATCCCATGCTAAAAATCCTCATGGCTTGACGAGGGTTACTGGTATTGCTCCTACAGATGGTATTTTTGCCATCACAGGCTGTCCTGCTTTCATTGAGGACCAGGTGAGCTCATTGTTGAGGGTTTTTCCTGAAGAAGGTGTTAAGAAGGCTCGAGTAATTGGACTTCCATAGGGATCACACTGATTATTTAACTGCTGTAAAATTTCAGAAAGACATCTGTCCCATTGTCCTTCATGTGGTTTAAGATATTTTTTCAGCAGTCCATTGGCTCGTTCAACTATACCATTAGATTGTGGGTAATAAGGTGTGTGAAATACCCACTTTATTTCTTTTTGCTTTGCCCATTCCTGTACTTCTTTACTAGTAAAGTGTGAGCCATTGTCACTCTGGATAGAAGCAGGGACAGGTAAAATTGAGAACCATGAGGAAAGGCCTCGGATAGTATTCTGTGCATTAGCCTTTTGGCACTTGGTAGCTGTAAGGAGTCCAGATATTATCTCTACACCTGTTAAAATATATTTGTACCCAGCAGAGGATTTTAAAGGACCAATGTAATCAATTTGCCAAGTAGACCACAAAGTTTTCCCCTCTTTAATGTGTAAAGGTGGTGCTTTGGCAGGATGGTCCATCTGCAATTTTAATTTACACTGGGGGCACTCAGTGAGGATGGTTTCACATGTTTTCCTACTGAGGGGCCATCCCTGGCTTCGAGCTGAAAAGTAAAGTGCTTCTCGACCCGTGTGGCCTAATTTTTGATGTAACCATTCTCCTAATTGATACCATGTGGGGTTTGAGGAATCTTCAATGTCTATTTTCCTAATTTTTGTCAATTCATCCACCCTTTGGTTCCAATTTGTAGCTGGTTTATTGTCATTAGCATGAGCTTTTACCCATCCTATTTGGAATGGTGGTTTTCTGGCCATGGTTAATAGTAATTGCCAGTCTTCAGTTCTCCAGATTGGTGATTTATTTATCTCCCAGTTTAGGGCTTCCCATTGACAAAGCCACTGTGTGGCACCTGCCCAGACAGCATAAGAGTCTACATAAATGGCTTTTGCTTCATTTTGTGCTGCCAAAACAACTGCTCCTAACTCTCCTACTTGAGCACTGCCTTCACCCTCTTCAATAACTTGTTTGCCTGTTTTGATTTCTAATGCAACAGCTTTACATTGCCATTTACCATCCACTCTTTTTGCCGAGGCATCAGAAAACCAGACACCCTCGGTTGGTGAATCTTCAGTGAAGGGAGGTGCATCTAAAATTGGTGAAGGTTTGAATGGTTGTTGTAATGCCAGGGGGTCAGTATTAATAGGCATTTGCAATTTAGAAACTTTTGTGTGTCCTTCAGTTAATTGCATTTCATCCGCCACACCCACTAGATAGGCATACCATTTCCTAATTGTAGGGTTTTGTGCAATTCCCTCTGGGGGAGCAGTCCCTTTTAGGATTGTGTCTAATAAATTGAAGGGACCTCTGGTCTGAACAGTTTTTTCTTGACGTATTTTCTCAACTTGTTTAACTGCACGGACTAGAGACAAAAGACCCTTTTCCCACTCTGAATATCTTTGTTCCGTCTCTTTAAATGCAGTTGAGCTAAACAGTAAAGGTCTCTTTGGCCCATCAGGGCCGATTTGAAATAAGTTACAATAAGTACCATGTTCTGCAAAACCCCATTCTGCTATAATAGGGTCACGAGGATGAACAGGTCCTAGGGATTGATAGGTTTTTAATTCCAGTATTAGAGTTTTAATGGCTTCTTCATGTTCTGAATCCCATCTCCACGATTTTCCTTTTCGTAAAAGTGAATACAGTGGGCGGGCAATGATGGAGAATCCAGGTACATGTTTTCTCCAATATCCTAAAGTGCCCATTAGCTCTTGTAATTCTTTTCTAGATTGGGGCATTTCTGATTGTTCTATTTTATTTAGAGTATCTGGTGGGATTGCTGCACTTCCAGCAATCCACCAAGCGCCCAGGAATTTCACTTCTTTACTTGGTCCCTGACATTTTTCAGGTGGAATTTCGATTTTTGCCTCATGCAATGTTTGCCAAACTGTTGCTGCCACTTCTCCCACCTTGTTAGGAGAGGGTCCTCCAATTAGAATATTGTCTATATACTGATATAGTTTTACCTCTGCAGGGAGTGAAACTGTCTGTAAAAGTTCAGCAAGTGCAGCATGAGCAATTGTGGGTGAGTGTTTATATCCCTGTGGGAGTCTGTTAAAGGTATATTGGATACCCTCCCATGTAAACGCGAATTTTTCTTTATCTTTTTCCCTTAAAGGGACCATGAAAAACATGTCTTTTACATCTAGCACTGCCATCCAAGGATGTACGGCGCCTTGCAGTGTAGCCATTAAAGCTGCAATGTTGGGGACTGCCGCTGTCAATGGGGCTGTATTGGCATTTAAACGCCGATAATCGACTGTTAAACGCCACCTCCCGTCTGGTTTACGGACTGGCCAGACAGGAGAATTGTATGGGGAGTGAGTTCGGGAAATAGTCTGTCGTTTTTCTAAGTTTGCAATTACTTTAGAAATTCCAGTTCGTGCTGTAGCAGAAATTGGATACTGTGGGACATTAGCAATTTTTGATTCGGGAAGTGCTGGAGCTGCACGGAGTACATGCACTGTGGCAGTTTGTTGATTTTTATTATGGCTGGGGTTGGCAATTGAACCAAAAGACCACAGACTGCTGTCTGGCAAACGCCAGGTCCGGCCATTCAATGCGTCAAAACCCAGGATATTTTCATAATGCTCCTTGATCGCAAAGCGAAGAGATGTTACATGTTTTTCGCCAGGGAGCTGTAAATTAACTTTTGCTGTCTGGCACACAGTGCTAGTTCCTGTAACTTCGGTAATTTTAACCTTTCGCCGGCCAGGTCGTATGCCTAGCTTAGCGGCATCTCGCTGGGTAATTATTGAAATTTGTGCACCAGTATCAATTAAAAATTTTATTAATTGTTGTTGAGGACCAACTGGAATTAAAATGTAACGGCCGTTCTCATTTATCCACTGATAAGCTTTTACTTGCTGGACCGGCAGGCCCAATTGCCGTCCGGACCTTATCAGTTTTTTGATCCTGTGCTTTGCAACTGATCCTCTTGAGGGAGGAAAGGGTTATCTTTTTTTTTTCTCTGGGAGCTGCCGACGGGGGAGTTGGAGCATTTCAAGCGATACCTTTTTGAAATGCCTGAATCAGACTCAGAATGACGCCGGTAGGCTGTCTCTGAATCGCGGCTCTAGGAATTCCTAGTGACAATGCTTGCTTCCACAGTTCATTTCTCCACTCCCGACCCCTAGATTGTCGGTCAGAGGGTTTTTGTTCCTGAGAATTATTTTGATGCGATTGTTTAATTTGCCTAACAGTGCGACCTATATTTTTTGTTTCATTGGGGATTTCATTCCATCCCATTTCTCAGGCATGATTTATAGTTTCATGCACTAAAGTTGCCCAAGTGGGTAATACTCTTGGTTCTAATTCTTCTTCCCCACTATTTCCAATAGTTTGTGTTAAATTTACCAATTTGTTATAATTTAAGTCTTTCTGGATCTCATCCCGTTTTGCAATGAGAAAAGGTTTGAGCATGGCAGGGGCTCCTTTTATCAGTACTTTAAGTATAGCAGGAGCTACAGGTGCCGAAAGAGGAACATCAGTAGGCTTACGCTGATGCACGGCTTGAATACAGGCAGCTTTTGTAAAAGCTGCGGAGAGGTCATTTAGAGATTTGATAGGTATTAACAGAGGTTCTCCTCTCTCTAAGGCATCAATGCCACCAGCCCAATATGCCACTCTGCTTGTTAGTGAGTGGGGGTCACTCAGGGGGTTGGGACCAGCATCCAAAAAGACACCAGGGCCCCAATAACCACTGGCTTCATCGCCATCTAGTAAAATTCTATCTCCCCCGTTTAGAGACACTCTCCATAGGTATTCAGTTTCAGTCTCTCCAGGCTTATGGCTGTAACGATCTTGTAAATTGGCTATTTGAGTTGGATCAAAAGGGGTTGTTTTGCTGATGCGACTTCTCACACCACCCTGAGGTCCTGTTGTTTCTTCTGTTTTAATACTTGGTCTGACTGCAAGAGGGGGAGACTCAGGAGGCTGCAAATAATTATTTTCGTCTGAGTCGTCATTATGTGTATCACTCCAAATGTTACCATCCCAGTCTTCAGGGGACACAATTAATTTTCTGATTTGAACAATATCAGGGGGGTTCGGAGACTGCATTAGCATCATTTCAACACGTTCCCCCAGTTTTTGTTGTTTCATTTGGGATTCCTTTTAATGGCACTCAAGATGACCTGCTCCATGACCTTCCCTGGTTCCGAGGTCAGACTGACAGGTCTATAGTTTCTTGGATCCTCCTTTCTGCCTCTCTTGTAGATGGGTGTTACATTTGCCACCCTCCAGTCCAATGGGACCTCCCCAGTTAGCCATGACTTCAGGTAAATCATGGAAAGCGGCTTGTCGAGCACATCTGCCAACTCTTTCAGCACCCTTGGGTGTAACCCATCCGGTCCCACAGACTTGTGTGCATCCAAGTGGTGTAGCAGGTCTCTGACCACTTCCTCTTTAATTGTGATGACCTCATTCTGCTTCCCCTCCCCATCTCCTAGCTCATGAGGCTGGGTGTCCAGGGAACAGCCAGTTCCACTGCTAAAGACTGAGGCAAAGTAGGCGCTGAGCACCTCAGCCTTTTCCTCATCCTTTGTTACCATGTTTCCCTCTGCATCCAATAAAGGAGGGAGATTTTCCCTAATCCTCCTTTTGTTCTTAATGAATTTATAGAAACATTTTTTATTATCCTTAACAGCTGTAGCCAGGTTGAGCTCTAGCTGCACTTTGGCTCTCCTAATGTTCTCCCTGCATAGCTTCACTACATCTTTATAGTCTTCATGAGAGACCTGGCCCCTCTTCCACAGGTCATAGATTCTCCTTTTGTTCTTGAGATCCAGCCAAAGGTCCCTGTTTAGCCAGGCCGGTCTCCTTCCCCGCCTGCTTGTTTTTCGGCACGCGGGAACAGCCTGCTCCTGTGCCTTTATGACTTCGCTCTTGAAGTATGTCCAGCCTTCCTGGACTCCCATATCCTTCAAGGCAGCCTCCCAAGGGATTTTGTTAATCAGTCTTTTGAACAGGTCAAAGTTTGCCCTGCGGAAGTCTAAGGTGGCTGTTTTACTAACCCCTCTCTTTGTTTCTCCAAGGAATGAAAATTCAATCATCTCATGATCACTGCACCCTAGATGGCCTCCAACCTTTACTTCCCCCACAAGCTCTTCCCTGTTCACAAGAAGCAGGTCCAGGAGGGCACCTCCCCTGGTTGGCCTACTCACCAGCTACACAACTACATCTGTCTTTGGTAGTCAGTAATTAAGAAAACTCCTGGCCCCTAGTACCCCTGGGCCTCATCTTCTGATAAAAAGATTCAGTCTCAACCAGTCAAGGATACCCTCCACACATATTCAGTCTCGGTTTCCTGAGTTCGTTTGCTATATTTCTCCTGAATTTTTGCAAGTTCACTCTCTGGATACGGTGTTGTTCGAATGGTGACCTGCGGAGCTCCTCCAGCCTGACCATCATTGGTCTCTGTTTTAATTAACGGTCTTAAATTTGCTCCCTCATTTTTGGGGTAAAAAATTTCTTGGCTCATCTCTAACTCCTTTGTTGGATACAAGGGTCTATCCTCCAATTTTGCCAGACTCTTTAATTCCGGTTCACTATCCAGAACAGAACCGAGATCTGTCCGGTTGTGGGTTTCTTGTTCATTCTCCTCTAATTCGGACCATAAGATTTTTCCTTGGTCCAGGGCATCCAACAGAGCCGTGTGGAATCGCTGAGTGGTGTTACGCTCAGCGGCTAATTGGCTTTGCAAAATTTCAATTTGCTCCTGCAAGAATTTAGCTTTATTTTCAGTAACATTATGTTCCTCTGTCGCAGTAGAGATGGACACGACAAACATCAGATTGTGTGAAAATGACCAAAATGGCTGCAAAAGCACCTTTATTGTTCTAACAAGCCTTTTTATAACCTTCTTTAAAGTAGGTGTTCATACAGGATTGGTTTACTTTAGTAACAGTTCACGATTGGGTGATAGTTTCTCGCCTGAATCGTCAGGACAGTTCTTCTTATCTTAGTTCTCTAATCTTGTTTCCATGGCACTTCTCGGGACTTTCCGGCCTCTCATGGATACACTGTAATCTCGTCAAGGTTAAATTCTTCTTCAGTTAGACTAGAGGCAGACCCGCTGCCTCCCCCGACAATTCCCCCTTTTTGTATTTGTGCTAGAAATATTGCAGAAGCAGTCTTCTGCAGGGCCCTTTGCAGAAGACTGACAAGACATGGCAACATCAAAAGCACAGTCACAATTACCAAGATCATGACCCCCACAGTTTTGACCAGAGATATCAACCATCCAGAAAGTCCCCAACCTTTAAACATCCTTGTTAACCAATTTAATCCATCTTCTTCTGTTAAATGTTTGACACCATCCTTTAGCTGCTGTATGCTTTTGAAAATAGATTCTGAGTGGTCAGACAAATTCATGCAACACATTCCTTCAAAATCTTCACATCCATGTCCTTGCGTTAAAAGCAAAAAGTCAATTGCAGCTCTAGTCTGTAAGGTAGCATGCCTAACACTATCAACATCAGTTAAAAGACCACTAAGGGCTAATGAGGTAGCATTAGTTTGTTTGCTAAGCCAACACCCTAACTTTGTTAGTTTTTTCAATGCAGTTACCCAGACATTCTGCTTGGGTTGTGGAACTACCCATCCTTCACCCTGATGCAGGTTCCAGCACAGGCCGAACACACCGAGCAGGAACCCAGCGAGGGCTGGCATCTGTAGAGACACAAGCATAACCCCTGCCCCAGGTTAATAATTCACATGGTCCACTCCACTGACCAGTAATTAGATCTCTAACATGCACTTTGATATCTTTTTGCAAATCCTGTTTTGAAAAAAGAGAAGAGAAATGCTGAAAAAGAGGAGGTAGAGAAGAATTATCCCCATAATGGAGAAAGTTAAGAACATAAACTGCTTTATCTAAACATGCCTGTGGTGGTTCCCCAATCATTCCCCCTTTTTGTTTTTGAAGCTGCCGCTTCAACGTGCCACGTGCACGCTCAACAATTGCTTGTCCTGTCGGGGAATGGGGAATTCCTGTAACATGAGTAACACCCCACAAATTAAAAAATGTTTGAACCTTCTGTGAAACATATGCTGGGCCATTGTCCGTTTTTATTTGACGTGGTACCCCAAGCATAGAGAAAGCCTTTTGGAAGTGTCGAACTACATCTTTTCCTGTCTCCCCATTATGTGCTGTTGCTACTAAGGCATGAGAATAAGTATCAATGGAAACATGAACATACTTCTGTTGGCCAAATTCATTTATGTGAGTAACATCAGTTTGCCAAATCTGTAAAGCCTGCATACCTCTGGGATTAGTACCAAAATACACTGGTGTGTGAGTTCCTTGGCAGTCAGGGCAGGCGGCTACAATAGACCGAGCTTCCGCATGAGACAAGCCGAACTGCCGTCGTAAAGCTCGATATCCTTGGTGAAAAAATTGATGTGATAATACAGCTTGTTGCTTTATGTTAGGAACAGTACTCAGAGTCATAGCAGAAACAAGAGCACCCGCTCTGGCATTACCTTCTGTATAAAATCCTGGTAAAGTGGTATGACTACGGATGTGCATGATAAAATAAGGTTCTGTTCATAGTTGGATACTTTTCCAGAGTTCTAAAAGTACATCAAATAATAATTGATTGTCTGACATGGTCAAAACCACTTTGTCTAGTCGGGAAACTAAGTTAGCTACATACGCTGAGTCAGTTACAATATTTACAGGAGTGGAAAAAATAGAAAAAACAACAGCCATTGCACGTAGCTCTACTACTTGTGGAGAACCATTTTGATATACTACTTTGTTGTTCCAGTTGTCGTTTTCATACCATACTACTGCTGCTTTACCTGTTTTTCCTGAGCCATCTGTAAAAACAGTAGGGCCGTTCACTGGTTCTGGACGGCTTAAATTTTTTTGACCAAATGGTATTTCTCGAGCAAATTTCAGTAGCGGGTGTGACGGCAGGTGATATGACACCTGTCCCTGAAAGCCTGCCATGGCTGCCTGTAGTTCATAATTATTTGCCAAGCACCATTCAAAATACCAGTTTTGAACAGGTAAAACAATCGTAGTTGGGTCATGCCCTGTTAGTTCTGTACATCGTTTTCTGGCTTTTATGATTACATCAGCAATAAGCTCAAACAGTCCAGGAGCAGTTTTTCGTGGTCGGAATGACAGAAACATCCATTCTAGAATGTGCAGTGGGTCATCCCACTCAGAATTCCACTGCACCAAAGCACCAAATGGTACAGTTTTGTCAATTAGTACAAAGAGTTGCACCAATTGAGACAGATCTATTCGAGAAACAAATTTCTCGTGTATAGATCGTTCCACCATGTGAATTACCTTTAATGCTTCCTCAGTTAATACTCTGGGTTCTGTTGGATCATTGGAATTTTTTAATAATTCCAATAAAGGTTGCAGTTGTGAATTGGTCAGTCCGAGATAGGGTCTAATCCAATTCAGAGATCCCATTAACTTCTGTACATCATTAAGGGTTTTAACTTCAAGGTTAAGTTTCACAGGTTGAGGCATTACCTGCCTAGCTGTGACTGTTAGTCCTAAATACTTCCAGGGTTCTACTTTCTGCACCTTTTCAGGGGCGATAACTAATCCATAGTGTTGTAATGAATTTCTAGTCACATTCTCCATGTCATTCAACTGCTCCTTGTTGTTTGATGCTAACAGGATGTCATCCATTTAATGGTAACAATAACTGGTAGGGAATCTTTCCCTTACAGGTGACAAAGCTCGTGCCACAAACCATTGACAAATTGTTGGTGAATTTTTCATGCCCTGCGGCAGAACTTTCCATTGATATCTTTTTGCAGGTTCTGCATGATTGACAGAAGGCACAGAGAATGCAAATTTTTCTCTGTCTTGAAAGGCTAATGGTATTGTAAAAAAACAATCCTTGAGATCCATGACAATGATTTCCCAATCTTTAGGGATCATGGCCGGTGAAGGCATGCCGGGTTGTAGAGCCCCCATCGTGGCCATGACAGCATTGATCTGCCGCAGGTCATGCAAAAATCGCCATTTTCTTGATTTCTTTTTTATCACAAACACTGGAGTATTCCAGGGGCTCTGAGAGGGTCCAATGTGTCCAGCAGCTAGCTGTTCTGCCACCAATTCCTGCAGGGCCTTTAATTTCTCCGTTGGTAAGGGCCACTGATCCACTCACACAGGGCTATTCGTTAACCAGGTTAACACAAGCGTGGGTTGCCTAACACCCTGCAGCACAGTGGCCCCCGTTAAAAATCTGTAGTAATCTTCACCCCCCACTGTGACAAGCAATCTCTCCCCCATAAATTGAGGGGAGCTGCTGTCACATATGGTTTAACGACTGCTTGTTGGCCCTCAGGATTGGTGATCAGAATTGCCATAGCTGCTGTTCTTGCTTGTGCGGATCCTCCCAGCCCCACTACCCCTGTGTCTGCCACCACTGTGGGCCAATTAATTGGCCAATTAATATGATAGATAATAGTTACGTCCGCTCCAGTGTCCAGGAGTCCACAGACTGTAGTAGAAGGAGGAGAACTGTCTCGATTGTAGATGATGCACTTCATGGACGGATGATGTGGCTCAATGGGTTGTGACCAAAAAGTCATCGGCGCCCCAGTCGATCCAAAGTTGCTATCCTCACGGAGGCGCTGCTCTGCTTTTGGAACACAACTCAAAAAAGGTACAAGTTGAGCAATGAGAGTGCCTTTTGGAATCGTTACAGGTGGATAAGGAGTAGAAATCATAGCACAAATTTGTTCAGTAAAATCAGCATCAATACTTCCTACATGCACAATTAATCCATTCAAAGTGCTACTAGATCTTCCAACCAAAAGGGCACTTAGACCTCGTAATTCCATTGTCTTTCTCAATGTGGTGAGTCCCACCTGTTGAGATTGCTCCAATATAATAGGGGGCCAAGTGGTCTGCAGTTGAGTATTACTAAATGGCCCTTCACTAAGCAAAGTATCCTCTCTAATGTCTAGTCTCGGGTCATCCTGTGGTAGTCGTAAATTATTCTGCGTGGTTGCACGTGCCATCTGCCTCCAAGTAGATTGAAACACTTGTAATTGTACCGGCTGAAACAGCACTTGTGCGAGATGTGTAACGTCATATGAACACAGCAAATCTGTGCTGATTATTCGAATAAGTTGCATCACCTCAGGAGAATGGATTCCAAATTTCTGTGCTTTATTCTGCAAATCCTGCACCACCTTCCAGCTGATTGGATTGTGCTCATCATGCTCATTTGTGCCTGCAACAACTTTATAAACAGGGAATGCACCAGGGGCCTCTGCTGCTATATCTACAGACTGTGGACAGGCTGGGGTTGGAGAGTATGGGCTGAGGCGTTCGACCAGATCCCAGTTGCCAGCTTCGGCAGCATACTTTCTAACTCCCTCCCAAAATCGATCAGGGGATCTTGGAACTACAGTTATTGTGGATGGAGGAAGAGTCCATGGCTGGGCTTTTTTCAATATGGGTTTATCTGTAATATGCAGAGTTCGTAAAGCCGTGGTTAAAGCTTCTTCTCCCTCACTTTCATTTTCGCTCTCGCTCTCCAGCTCTGTGTTATTCGCCGTATTTTCCTCCTCGGGGGGGGGGCTGATGGAATCAGCCCTTCTGCTGCTGCGCCGCTAGGGGCTGCCGCTGCACCACTAGGTGGGGGGGGCTCCTCATTGCCCCGCAAAATATTTAATGGTGGAGGAGGAGGAGGTGGGCGAGGGCGCGATCTGCTTTTGCCCGTGAGGGGTTTCCTGCCTGCTATTCCTGAGGCTGAGGTATCCACTGCCTTTGTCCCTTTGCCACAGTCCTCCCCGTCATTGTCTTCAGGTCGAATGTCTGTTAGTTTCCCATTAGAGGCCTCACGCTCTATCTTCCATTCCTTTAAGGTTTCACTCAATAAGCGCCATGTGGTTGCCAACTCACATGCCTCTTTTTGTCCTTTAGAGACCTCATCCAATATTTTCAATCCTACTGCTTGCCATGCACTCACACTGAATGCAGTAACTGTTGTGGCTTCAAAGCCTTGCATCTTACTCCATAGCAAAATCTTTTTCAGGCTTTGTTCTGAGGTCTTAACCCCCTTTCTTTTTAATAGGGCTTTCCAGGTAGACAAAATTGTCTCCTCTTCCTTTGTTAATGACTGCCCCATAATTACAGTCCTGTTCCCGGTGGCTCACCTTTTTAGGTGTCGAAGTTCAGGTCCGGACCAAGCAGATTCCCTCTGCTCTCAGCTACACTGGGCTCCGTCTCCGCGGCTCTTCCCGCCGCCGTTATACTTCTCCTTTAAATGACCACTTCGCTCTAATCACGTCGCTCTAATCAATCACGTCGCTCTAATCAATCACGTCGGGGTCACCATTTGTCGCAGTAGAGACAGACATGACAAATATCAGATTGTGTGAAATGACCAAAATGGCTGCAAAAGCCCCTTTATTGTTCTAACAAGCCTTTTTATAACCTTCTTTAAAGTAGGTGTTCATACAGGATTGGTTTACTTTAGTAACTAACAGTTCACGATTGGGTGATAGTTTCTCGCCTGAATCGTCAGGACAGTTCTTCTTATCTTAGTTCTCTAATCTTGTTTCCATGGCACTTCTCGGGACTTTCTGGTCTCTCATGGATACACTGTAATCTCGTCAAGGTTAAATTCTTCTTCAGTTAGACTAGAGGCAGACCCGCTGCCTCCCCCGACATTCCTCGGCCAATTGATCCTTGAGAGTTTTTACCAGATCTTGCAAGGATTTGATCATCTCCCCTTCTACTTCTCTGTTCAAGTGTGTATCTTTTTGGGCTGCAGTTAGTGCTGCCCCTAATACAGCGCACACTATGGCTTTTCCTTTTTCTGGCCACAACCCTTGCACCTTCACAAGGACAGTGATACGGCTTGCCACTGCTTCTGGATTATTTCAATTATCGTGGGTCCAGACCATTACTGGAGGAGTAGGACAAGCCTTACACTCCTTCAGTTTCTCAAAAATAGGGGAGCAGTCAAGCACCAATATTTCCCGGCCAGTCATGGCTTGCCACTGCTCGAACCTCTCCTGGCTTATAGCTGAGAGGTCACTTCCCGGTTCTCCCTGTCCAAGTCTATCGGATACAGAATCGGTACCTCTTAGGACTTTAAAACACCGAAGGGGATCCTGCCAAGTACGCTAATTTTGATATCACGTCCCGCTTAGATGAGAGAGACAAATGACTTAGATTTGTAAATCCCCAACAGAGTGGACAATTGTGAGACAAGTCTCAGAGTCCAAACATTTATTAACACAATGTACTAATTGGTACACGATAATTGGATAAGTATATATTGAGTTGTGGCAAGAAATACAATATGCCTTGCATTGCTTAATGGTAGTGAAGGAAAAGGGGAAAAAGGAAAGGAGGGAGATGGAGAGAATAGAGGAATAGAGATCACCGATCTGGGTTCCCACGTCGATCCTGCCAGTGAGGGTTCCAGGAGGCATCCGTCTTCTTTGCTTCACTTCACTCTCCGAACCGCCCCCCTCTCCTTGCCCCCCCTCGATTTATACACACTTTCTTTGGGCCCGTCCCCTAGGTCGACCCACATGCCTACGTATCCCATGTATGGGGAAGGGTAAGGTGCTTCATGGGATGATGTAATTAGCATGATCTTGTTAGTCTTCATTAGCATATCCAGGGGGGTTAACTTTACTAAGCATTTTGTGGATAATGAAGCAAAGGTCATTCACCGGACAGATGCCCCTTGAAATTTGTCCAGGTGCACCAGAGCAGAGGTGTCCTGTCTCCACAGGGCTCCCCCCTCCAGCTGCATCCTGTGTTATTCGGGCAGCCTTATCAGCTTCGACCTCCACACTATCGACCCCATGACTATAATTGTTACTTGCGAGTGTGAAGTACCAAGGCTTGGACAACCAGCTCAAGCCAAGTTTGACCTATAGATGAATCCTGTATATTTTATCACTGATAACCATTGTGCTAATAGGTATTATACTAAGTTATAACAAACCACCTATTCTGATGTAGAAGGTGGAAGTATTAAAGCCTGAACAGCAGGCCCTGAGCCGAAGCTGCTAACTCAGTATGTAATCATTAGTGAAATATGCATGGAAGATGTAGCTATCTTGAATGTATCTTTATCTCTCTTTGTGTGTGGATAAAATAACAGGGTCATGAAGACCATTGTTTGGCACTGTGGCCTGATGTGAGACCTTGCGCCTAATCCAATTAGATAAGCAGAAGAACTCCCTTAGCTTCTCCCTTGAGCCCTGGCCAGGCTCTGGGGGAATCTAATGTGAGATTGAAACCAGATATTTCTGCTTAAAACAAAGGTGCCAGCTATTCTGGCTTGCTGATTTTTGGGTATATAAGGCTGGACCCACTCACAGCGACTTTGGAAGCCTCACCTACGGGTGGACGCACCGCGTAGGATTTCCCACTTGCCGGGACAGGCTCTCCAAATCCTCGCTGTAACCGGGGCTCCCCAGCGACTGCGGATCTGGATGATGGTAACGTATGCAAGTGGTGATGGATCTTTCTTAATCACTATTCTCTCTCTCTCAGGTAGTAATGATTTGATGCATTACCCTGTATTTTCCTATTTAAGTGCACTGTTCTGTCTTTTCTTACTGTATGTTTTCTGTATTATTCTGTTATATTATTTAGTTATTTCTAGTAAAATACGCCTGCTCTTTTCACTCTGGTGTCTGAGTTTAATTGGTATCCCTGATCAGCAAAACATAGTGTTTGAGACATTCCTTAGCAAAGAGGGCCTCCACTCCCCCTGCTAACTGTTATCTCTTTCTCAGGCTGTTTTTCCTCAGTCTTTGTTTCTCGCAGGCCTGTTTCTTTCAGGACCTGTTTTTACAAGTCATCTCTCACACATGCTCAGCATATAAATCTGGGGGAAGAATAAGGAAGGGAGGGATGTTCGAAGCTATGGTGTTTGTCTTCCCAAGTCACCATTACGTGTGATGGGAGCCCTGCTAACCTGGAGATGGCTGAACACCTGCCTGCCAATGGGAAGTGGTGAATAAATTCCTTGTTTTGCTTTGCTTGAGCGCATAGCTTTTGCTTTACTTATTAACTGTCTTTATCTCTACCCACAAGTTTTCTCACTTTTACCCTTCCAATTCTCTCCTCCATCCCACTGGAGGGGGAGTGAGTGGCTGTGTGGGGCTTAGCTGCCCACTGGGATTAAGCCACAACAGGAAGCATATTGAAAATCACCGGCTGCAGGGTGTCCTTGCTTCCCACCACTGATTTGTGTGGGGCCAGATTGGCTTCATGGGCCAATGGACTTCTGCAAAGCACGAGGAACAACCAGGTTCCCCCATTGCACCTATATCAGGGACTTTCCACCCTCACACCCTGTCATGCACTGGTTACAACCACTGCACTGGAGTAAGACCCAGGTGGATGTTTATCTGTGACAGTTTATTAAATAGGCAAAATCCTGTACACAAGCTTGTTTTAACTATTACACAGATAATAACTAATGCATGCATAGGGAAGGCGATACGACCTGTCGACATTTCTTCTTCTCCACGGGTTTCTGTTATGACATGTCGGGGGAGATGTCCAGCTGAGTGGTAGGGTCTCAGGCCAGCTGAGAGGAAGCTCGGAGGAGGCCCTTCAATTTTCCCAACTATATACTCATTTTATGCGTAGTATTTTGTGATAAGCGGGGAGGGTTGGTCTCAACTGGTCTCAAGCCAACAATCGTGACTTTACAAAAAAACTGCCCCTGTACATACTGGGGCCCTTTCTGGTACCTTTTTTGTATATCTTACTTGCTAGCATTTGGTTTACTTCATTCTCTGGTTGTTTTAACTTCCCCTTTATGGGTACTTCTGATGGCTGCTCAGGCTCTTGATATGAGTGCTAGGCTGTGAGTGCTTTCTGGTAGATAAGGCGAGTGGAGCGACAGAGGCATTTCTTCCGCACTGCTGGGGTGTTATCACTATCAACCATAGACTGACCATCAGGCCGCCACCCAGCTTTGTCCTACAGTCTAGCAAAAAAATATTTGCCCGTCTTCAGCGGCTGTGGGTCTGGGGTCATCTCCCACATTATCCACCCCTTGACTGTCACTCCTGAGCATTAGCTAGTGTGTATACTAGGAGATTGTGATCTCTGGAGGCCAAGGGCATTGTGGGAGAGAGGCAAGTCGGCATTGGCCTGTCAGCCCTGCGCAGCTCCTGAGAAGCAGCAAGGCTTTGATGAGAAACAGGCCTTGGAAGAAAGATAAGAAACTGCCGAGTTGTGCCAAGGTGGCAGGGAAAAACAATGGACAGCTGCAACACTGAACTGTGGAAAAGTACTGAACTGTGAGAAGTTACCGCTGCATGAATAGCACGTGAACAAGAAGTTGATTGGTCTGCACAGCGCGTGTTAGAGTGGTCTTGTGCTGATAGGAGAAAAGGTAGATAGCTGTCTAATTGCTGATTTGCTAATTATGAAGTAAGAGCTTTAACCAGAGCATAAGTATGTACTATTGAAAGAAAAAAAAAAAAAAAAGAATAAAGAAAGAAGATGGCCCCTGCCCTGCAGAAACAAAAAAGAACACTCTGACTCATTATTTTGGCTGCTACAGGGCATTACAATTAAAATACTTTCAAGAAGCACAGAGGAGGTTACCTGCCAATACAATAGCCAATAACAGTAATTTTAAAGCCATGCGATCTCTGCCTCGCTTTAACCTCTGGGCTTCTGTGCTTTCAGGAACGAGATTCACATTCTCCGCTCTGCAATCCCATTACATCCGATCGCAACACATCATAGATATAGACTGGTGTTGAGGTCAATGAGGCATAATCATCCCGTGTTATACTCATCGCTGAAACCCTTTTTACAAAAGCTGTTACAAGCATTCGTTTTAGACAGCTTAACCCAATGGCCACAATGATTATAACAATTAGTATCAACACAACATATTGTACCAATGTGATTATCCACTTATTAAAGGTTAACCCTAACCCTTGAAAGACGCTTGCTATCCATTCAAAGGGTCCTTTTATACTGGGTCAAATTTGATGAAACGGATCCTGGGTGACTGCAGACACTTTCTTTAACTCCTCCCGAGCTTGTTCAACTGTAGCAGATGCATTAGGGATAACAATACAACATTCTTCTCCTGGAAATGAGTTGTTCAATAATCCACACACTCCTCTTTCTTTAAGTAAAATCATATCCAACGCTAGCCTATTTTGCAATGCCATATATGAAAACTGTAAATTTGTAAATTCATAGCACCAAAAGCAGTCCTAGACCAGTTAGACAATAAGTCTGCCTGCCAGGTTAATTTTTCAATTGCATATTCATGGGATCTAATCAAGGATCCAGGTATAAATATTGACCTCAAACCCAAAACTACTGCTTCTCCAAATGAATAATAATTAGGTATCCTCCATGAATCAATATAGCCAGATCCTGCCATAGAATGTGCTCCGGCATCCTGCTTTTTACGGGAATAGGGTGGTGCAATTTTGCTAGGGCACATTGTGGGAAAACCTATCCCACATTGCAATCCTGCATGGGTTTGGGGTTGTATATGTGAGTACATGTTACCGACTGACAAACTAAGCAGTAGTACAGGTGGCAGGGTCATCTCCCGTATTTTGCCTATATGTAATGCCATCTGGGGAGTTTACAGCATGCCATCTGGGGAGTTTACACCATAAAGTCAAGTTTTCCCAATAATTAACATCATTGACCCCTTTCGGACCTAACATTACATTACATAAACACATTCCTTCTAAAACAGGCGGTAAAGGAATAGTATAATTATAACATAAGCAAGCTTGCCTAAAAGCAGTTACCAAAGCTTCCATGCACCATATATATGGTAAATATTTATCAAAATTAGAACAATTTAACACCAGGGAACACTTCCATAGGGTAGATTTAGGGGGCTTTTCTCGGAGTATCTTTGCGTCGAGGGGATCCCATGGGTGGTGTCCCTGTTTTTCTCGTAAGTTGGTCCAAAAATATGTAGATGAAACACAATTTGTGCTAACATTATAATTATACCTATGGGTCATTCCTGGCCATGGGAATTAGAGGCCAGCATTTGGGGAAAATGGAAACACCATGTTAAATCCATGAGGATATTATAAGGATGGGATAAAGGATTTCCCCAGGTACTGATGGGCCACCAATTCAACACCCCACAGGGAAAAGCACAGATTTGCGAAGTATTGAATAGGGGGTTCCCAAATAGGGAAACAATTCTTATATCTGTTCACTGACAAGAAAGGTTGCCAGAACGATTTGCGACAGTAAAACTGTAGATAACCCTAGTGGTTACGCTGCGCCCTACTCCGCTGGCTGCTTCCCCAATATAGTCAGTGTCCAAATTTCAATAGTTTGATTTGGCGGTATTGCATTACTGCCATAAATGACTACAAGGTCTATTCCAAACACCTCAAAATGTATTCCAGCTCCTGCACTACCAGGAAGGTCTATACATACCCCTCCCTGGGTCATATTAATCATTCTATAAAATCCTAAAATCATATCAAAAGCTAAATTGTTAATGGGCAAATCAAGCTTACTCATCACTCGCCTAGACCGACCTATGGTCAGCCCTTCTTTTGATATAATTGTTAATCTTATTAAATAAAAAGATAACCATACCACAAACACAAGACCTACAAATTTACAAGGGTATATCACATACGATCCCATGGTCATAACTTAGGTTTCCACATGGCTATGAGAATTAATACACTTATTACTACAAGAACAAATAATAACTGTCCCAGAGTGCACTCCAGCTCACACCAGGCAAGCAGTTGATCCCATGAGCAATTATGCATTTCCCAAAGTTTATCCTGTGAAAAGGAAAAAAAAACATTGCTTGGTCTATTTAATATTTCTGCTGGCTCTGTCAGGTTAGAAAGAGGGGAAAATCCATCGAGTGAGTATTCGATGAACCTTTCCTGAGTAATCTTTTGCCTCCCAAGCATATTTGTTCTTTGGGAAGACTAATGCCATTGGTACTCATCCCACATGGGGAAGTTCAACCAATACTCATTGTCCCGGGTGGAATGGCACTGGATGTTGGCCTGGAGTTATGGATAGTTTAGGCACTGTTAAAGAATTTCACCACACTGCGGGTACCTCAAGGCTTGCTTTATTAACAACTCAGAGTTGGGCCATCACCTCTGTGAGTGGCAACAGCTAACAAAAAGCGCCTTCTATATATATGATTCTTCATAACATGCAACACAATATAAAAAGTCTTTGGTGATTTTCCAGGAACTTATGGTTCTCAATTCATCATCAGTTTCAAAAGTCCATTATATTCCACAGTTTCGACTAGATCTTCTCGTTCCGTTCCAATTCCTCTTGACATCGCTGCTCACTGATGCAGTCTTCGGTCATCATGATTGTTTATCTTCTAATCAATCTTCATCCCAATTAATTTTTAAACTTCTGTGAAAAGACTCAAAATATTCTATTTAACATATACTCAATCTATGTCTAGCTTTCCTATTACCTAGTTTTTCTAAATTGCTTACCCCAAGTTAATCACTTATTTCTTATCTTTTTTCATGTCTAAAACTTAATACCTAAGATTAATTTTTAATGATTTGGCTTGACTGGGTTTTAAGCCAGCCATGATGAGGGCTGTACAGGGGACAAATAAGCAGCATGTGCATTGAACTATCAGTATTATTCTTAGAGCACCTGTGCATACTGCATTGAGCTGTCAGTATTGTTTCTAGTGCACTTGTGCTCTATTAATCAAACCTATAAAACAATATCGATTTATTAATTATTCCTGCTATTAATAATATCCTAAGAGAAAAGTTTTCTAAAGCTTGCTCCTTTTACAGGCACAATGGTATGAGTTGATGATATAAAGGCTTTCATTTTGGGACTTCCTCCTGCTGTCCATCCATTGTTGATGATATAGACAGCAGAGGGGAGTCGGCTCACCCAATCAGCTTGGTTGATTTTAGAAAACCTTTTAACCAGTCCATTAGTTCGCTCCACTATTCCATTTGCCTGGGGACAGTAGGGGGTGTGGAATGTCCAACAAATTCCTTCTTCCTTTGACAAATCTTGTATCACCCCAGCAGTAAAGTGGGAACCATTATCACTTTGTATTTCTTCAGGGATTGGTAGTGTGCTAAACCAATCTTTTAGGCACTGCATGGTACTTGTACCTGTTGCAGCTTTCACTGCAGTGGCCATAGTGATTCCGGAGATCACTTCCACTCCGACTAATACGTAACACTTTCGCTGAGATACTTGAAGGGGGCCAATATGTGTGTGATCAAGTAAACTATCTGCTCAGGCAGGTGGTTGAACAGAGGGAGGAGGTAGAAAGACTGAGAACAATCAGAGAGTATGAAAGTGAGATTGACTGGTGGAGCCACATTCTGAGGCAAAGGCAGCAGGCAGAGGCTCTACAAGAAATGCACGAAAACCTCCCCTCCTCTCACCAGGCAGAAGGAGGGGATGTGGGGGACAGGGGGGAATGGAGAGAGGTCCTTCCTCGGAAAGGCAAGTGAAAACCTTCTCAGCCCCCCTCACCTTCCCATCTGTCATTGTACAACAGTGTGGTGGTTTGACCTTGGCTAAATGCCAGGTACCCACCAAGTCGCTCTATCACTTCCCCCCCCTTTCCCCCTTTTTCTCAACAGGGCAAAGAGGGGAAAGAAAATAAGATACGAAAAAAGCCCCAACCCTTGTGGGTAAAACAAAAGCAGTTTTAATATAAGCAAAGCAAAGCAAAGGTCCGCGCGCGGAAGCAAAAAAAAGAAAACAGATTTATTCTCTACTTCCCATGAACAGGCGATGTCGGGCCTTCTCAGGAAGCAGGGCTCCAATACGCGTAGTGGTTGCCTCGGAGGACCAAGGGTGACCCCACCCCCTTCCTCCTTTCTCCCAGCTTTATACTCGAGCAGATGTCATATGGTCTGGAATATCCCTTTGGTCAGTTCGGGTCAGCTGTCCTGGTTGTGTCCCCTCCCAAGATCTTGCCCACCCCGTCCCACTGTGGGGGGGGAAATGTTGGAAAAAGCCTTGGTGCTGTGTAAGCACTACTCAGCAGTAGCCACAACACCAGTGTGCTATCGACACCCTGCCAGCTCCCAACATAAAACACAGCACCATGAGGGCTGCTATAGGGGAAAACCAATTCCAGCTCAGCCAGACCCAGTACAGTCTCCACCCCTTATTCCATACCATTTACGTCATGCCCAGGTCCCACATAATACTCATTTATCCATTCCAGAAGCTTTCTTCACTCCTCCAGATGTTCAGTGACTTGGCTGCCATCTGTCAAGATGGATGTTCAGGACAGGAGCAGTATGTTTGACTGTTGGACTCCAGCACCGGCTAGGTTTGGGTCATCATCGCACGTATCTGGTTCACTCTTCGTCGTTCCTACTTCCTCCATCACTTCCTGCAACATACAACTCACCCCACAGATTATTTCCCCCCCAAGGTTAAATCTCCTTGAGGCACACACTGAGTAGCCCCATCCTCCCACATTACCCACCAAGTACATCCAGGTCCCTGAGCAAAAACAATCCCACGAGTGGGCTTGCCTTTTCCCAAGGGAGGAGCAATCCACACTGCCTTCCCCAGCCATTTCCCTGTGTGTACTACAGGGACCTTATCTCCTCCCACAGTATGAAGGGGTTTTGTTTGGGCAGGACCAGGACGGTTAACAGATCCTCTGGCGTTAATTAGCCCAGTGGCTTCTGCTAAATTTATATCCCAGTGCTTCCATCCCCCATTGTCCAATGCTCTCAACATAGTCTTCAACAGTCCATTGTATCTTTCAATCTTTCCAGATGCTTGTGGGTAATAAGGGATGTGATACACCCACTCAATGCCGTGTTTCTTTGCCCAGGAGTTTATAAGATTATTTCAAAAATGGGTCCCATTGTCTGATTCGATTCTTTCAGGAGTACCATGTCGCCATAAAATTTGCCTTTCAAGACCTAAGATGGTATTTCGGGTAGTGGCATGATTTACAGGGTACGTTTCAAGCCAACCAGTAGTTGCTTCCACCATGGTGAGTATGTAGCGCTTGCCTTGGCATGTTCGTGGCAATGGTCCAATATAGACAATTTGCCAGGCCTCACCATATCGAAAACTCAGCCATCGCCCTCTGTTCCAGGGAAACTTTACTCGTGTGGCTTGCTTGATGGCAGCACATGTTTCACATTCATGAGTGACCTGTGAGATGGCCTCCATGGTCAGGTCCACCCCTCGATCATGAGCCCATCTGTATGTTGCATCTCTCCCGAGATGCCCGGATGTTTCATGGGCCCATCGAGCTACAAATAGCTCACCCTTGCGCTCCCAGTCCAGGTCCAGCCGAGCCACTTCAATTTTGGCAGCCTTGTCTACTTGCTCATTGTTTTGATGTTCTTTGGTGGCACGGCTTTTGGGCACGTGGGCATCTACATGACGTACCTTTAGAGCCACGTTTTCCACTCGGGCAGCGATGTCCTGCCACAATGCAGCAGCCCAGATGGGTTTACCTCTGCGCTGCCAATTGGTCTTCTTCCATTCCTGTAGCCACCCCCACAGGGCGTTAGCCACCATCCAGGAGTCAGTGTACTGGCCACTTTTCTCGTTCAGCAATCTTTAGGGCTAGTTGGATCGCTTTTACTTCTGCAAACTGACTTGACTCACCCTCTCCTTCAGTGGCCTCAGTGACTTGTCTTGTGGGACTCCACACAGCAGCTTTCCACTTCTGATGTTTTCCTACCACACGACAGGATCCATCAGTAAACAGAGCATAACGCCTTTCATCTTCTGGTAACTCGTTATATGGCGGTGCTTATTGGGCACGACCCACCTCCTCAGGCAGTGCTCCAACATCTCTACCTTCCGGCCAGTCCATGATCTCTTCCAGGATCCCTGGACGGTTGGGTTTTCCCAGTGGAGCTCGTTGCGTGATTAACGCTACCCATTTACTCCAGGTAGCACTGGTTGCATGGTGCGTAGAAGGGATGTTTCCTTTGAACATCCAATGTAATACAGGCAATCGCGGTGCCAAGAGGAGCTGTGCTTCTGTACCAACAACTTCTGAAGCGGCTCAAATCCCCTCATATGCTGCTAGTATCTCCTTTTCAGTCGGAGTGTAGTGGGCTTCTGATCCTCGATATCCCTGGCTCTAAAATCCTAATGGTTGACCTCGAGTTTCACCTGGTATCTTCTGCCAGAGGCTCCATGTGAGGCCATGCTCCCCAGTTGCTGTGTAAAGTACATTTTGCACAGCTGGTCCTGTCCGAACAGGCCCAAGAGCTACCGCCCGAGCTATCTCCTGTTTGATGTGCTCAAAGGCTTGTTGTTGCTCAAGACCCCACTCAAAATGGTTCTTCTTTCGGGTTACTTGATAGAGAGGGCTCACCAGCTGACTGTAACCTGGAATATGCATCCTCCAAAATCCCACAAGTCCTAAGAAAGCTTGTGTTTCCTTCTTGTTGGTCGGTGGAGACATAGCGGCTATCTTGTTGACAACATCCATAGGCCCATGACGGCATCCATCTTGCCATTTTATTCCCAAGAACTGAATCTCTTGTGCTGGTCCCTTGACCTTGCTTTTCTTTATGGCAAACCCAGCTCTCAGAAGAATCTCAATTACTCTTTGTCCTTTCTTGAACACTTCTTCTGCCTCGTTGCCCCACACAATGATGTCATCGATGTACTGTAGATGTTCAGGGGCATCACCCTTTTCCAGTGCAGTTTGAATTAGTCCATGACAAATAGTGGGGCTGTGCTTCCACCCCTGGGACAGTCGATTCCAAGTATACTGGACACCCTTCCACGTGAAAGCAAACTGTGGCCTGCACTCTTCTGCCAAAGGAATTGAAAAGAATGCATTGGCAATGTTGATTGTGGCGTACCACTTGGCTGCCTTTGACTCCAGTTCATATTGGAGCTCTAACACATCTGGTACAGCAGCACTCAGTGGTGGCGTCACTTCGTTCAGGCCACGATAGTCTACTGTTAACCTCCACCCTCCGTCAGACTTTCGCACTGGCCATATTGGGCTATTGAAAGGCGAATGTGTCTTACTGATGACACCTTGGGTCTCCAGTTGATGAATCAGTTCTTGGATGGGAGCCAGAGAGTCTCGGTTTGTGCGATACTGCCGTCGGTGCACGGTCCTCGTAGCAATTGGCACCTGTTGTTCTTCAACTCGCAACAGTCCTACAACAAAAGGATCTTCCGAGAGGCCAGGCAGATTAGACAACTGTTTGACCTTCTCTGTGTTCACACTGGCCACACCAAAAGCCCATCGGTATCCTTTTGGGTCTTTGAAATACCCCCTCTTGAGGTAGTCAATGACCAAGATACAAGGGGCTTCTGGGCCAGTTACAATGGGATGTTTTTCCCACTTGTCCCCGGTCAAGCTAACCTCGGCCTCCAGTACTGACAGTTCTTGACATCCGCCTGTCACTCCTGAGATCCAGATAGGTTCTGCCCCTCTATAACTTGATGGCATTAATGTACACTGTGCCCCGGTGTCAATTAAAGCCTGGTACTTCTGTGGATTTGATGTGCCAGGCCATCGAATCCACACTGTCCAATACACCCGATCATCCCTTTCCTCCTCCTGGCTGGAGGCAGGGGCCCTCTATTCCTGTTCTTGGTCAGAGTATTCACTGTCTGACCCTTGCTGTGCCAGGCTGGAGATTCCTTCATCAGGGCCAAGGGAGGTGATCTCAGTTTTCCTGTATCTGGGAGATCGCCGATTACTTTCTTGTGGTTTTACACCAGCTACATTAACAACCTTCTTGGATGTCTTCTTCTTGGCAGGGGTCTTTCCTCACAGTTCATGTACACGAGCTTCCAACTTGAAGGTGGGTTGACCATCCCACTTCCTCATGTCCTCCCCCTGGTCACGCAGGAAGAACCAAAGTTCGCCACGTGTCATGCACCTGGGTTTCCCTTTCCTTCTGACTGGGGTGGAAGAGAACTGATTTCTTGGGGTGCTCCTGACATCCAGGGCGCTCGCCCGTAGAGGTGAGGAGGTACCAAGACTCTCTTCAAAGGTCTGAAGCCAGGAAGAGACTGCCTCCACAGTTGGTGTACATCTTACTCCTTCTCCCACATCCATTTCTGGGTAGTACATCGCAGCCAAGCCGGCAGAATACGAGGATGGTGCACCTTTAATCACCTTCCTCCACATGGCCCGTGTGCACAGGACATCCTCTGGATTTTTAGGGGCTTCATCATTATCTGGATCACCATAGATGACTTCCAGCACTGCTAATTCTCTCAGGTACTGGACACCTTCATCTGCAGTAGTCCACTTCCCTGGGGAGTTGTCCGTAAGATCTTCCTTGAAAGGATATCTTGCTTTAACACTTGAAAGGAGCCGTCTCCACAGACTGCAAATTGCTGTCTCTTTTCCAATTCCCCTTTCAAGTCCTCGATTTCTAGCAAGGGAACCCAGCTGTTGGGCTTCCTTACCTTCCAGCTGCTGAGCATCAGCCCCATTATCCCAGCATCAAGGCAGCCAGGCAGCAATCCGCTCACCCGGCTGGCGGCTATAGTCTTTCCGCAGATCTTGCAGTTCTAATGACTTCAGGGACTGGGTAGTTTCTGCCTCCTGTTTGAGTTCTGTTACTCCCTCTTCCAGTCCCTTTGCTGAAGGACCCGCTTCTTGATCAAGGTTTTCCTCTTCTTTCTCCTCCCTTATTAATCGAAGGTATGGGCCTGTTGTTCACCTTGTCCACTGTTTCTTTTTTACTACTGGGGCAATCTCTGCTGTTGTTGTTATTGTTTGAGTTCCCATCTGTGAGAGACTGAAATATCATATGACTGTCTCAAAGCTTGCTTGTGTCTGTGCAAACCTCCAAGAGTAGCTGCTGCAACCTGTGAATTGGTCTGGGGAGTGTCTCCCAGAGAAGGGGGAGTGTATTGAAGGATGCACCCCCCCAGTTCCTTCCTGTTGCATTGTCCCGACTCTTTAGACGAGCCTCAAAGGGGCAGAGGTGTACTGAGTTGGCCCCATCCTGTAGCCATTTGTGGCTCTATTGTGGAGGCCAGACCCCATGCATGCATTGTTAATGAACTGACAAGAGGCAAACCTTCCTGCCCTGAAGCCAGATGCAACAAAACCTGTGGGACCAGAGAAAAAAAAAAACTAAAGGTGAGCACATATGCTAATCAGCAGATACGATGAACTTTAAAAGGCAGCAGAAAATTTTGCTCAGTGTGCATCTACCATCGAAGCTAGATCCATGTGCACCCACCACCGAAGAACTGAAGACTGAGGACCAACGGGACGTTGCTGGATCCATGGTGGTGACTATTCTTGCAGCCCTATCCTGCATCCTTACTTTATTTCTGTCTTTTCCTTCCATTCTGTCCTATCGCTACCCCTCTTCACTTTTTTAATAATAAAAACCTGTTTTGGGTATATGGCATTTGACCTTGTTTGTGTCTTAATCTTGCTCTTGGGATCATATTGAAACCTCCCCCAATATTGGATCAGGACACCATCTCCACCACAGTCCTTTGAGACCACTGAACTGCAGCTCGATAAGCACAGGCCAGGCCCAATACAGTGCTAGGAGTTGCATATTTTCACTGGGATAGACAAGGCACCCTTCTATCAGGTGTTGTGTCAATTCTGTGGGGTTGCTTGCCTGTTCAGGGGTAAGATCCCAGGCTACGGGAGGTGATAACTGTCCTAGGAATCTGCCCAAATCCTTCCACTCCCCCTGCCACCCAGGGACAGGCCACCTCAGGGCACACTTTGGTATTGGCTCACCCAAAATGTGCCTTCTCTTACACCAAAAACATACTGAGTTCCACACAGCCCACAATAGGCAAACAGCATTAATGAACAGTATCAAAGAGCTAACATAAGGGTGAATAAGTACCTCGGGAGCCTGCAGAATAAAACCACCCATGATGTTCCCAATTTCTTCCAGCATGTTCCCGAGCTTAGCAAAATAAAGATAAGCAGCGCAATCAACAAACCCGTGACCAGCACAAGAGCTTGTTGCTTAATAACTGCTATAGCTATAGCACAATTAATATAAAACTGCCGTTGTCTTGCCCTACACTGGGCGCCAAAAAAGACTGTGGTGGTTTGACCTTGGCTAAATGCCAGGTACCCACCAAGTCGCTCTATCACTTTCCCCCCTTCCCCCTTTTTTTCTCAACAGGGCAAAGAGAGGAAAGAAAATAAGATAGGAAAAAAAAAAAACAAAACAAACCAACCCTTGTGGGTAAAACAAAAGCAGTTTTAATATAAGCAAAGCGAAGCAAAGGTCCGCATGCGGAAGCAAAAAAAAGAAAACATATTTATTCTCTACTTCCCATGAACAGGCGATGTCGGGCCTTCTCAGGAAGCAGGGCTTCGATACGTGTAGTGGTTGCCTTGGAGGACCAAGGGTGACCCCGCCCCCTTCCTCCTTTTTCCCAGCTTTATACTCGAGCAGATGTCATATGGTATAGAATATCCCTTTGGTCAGTTCAGGTCAACTGTCCTGGTTGTGTCCCCTCCCAAGATCTTGCCCACCCCGTCCCACTGTGGGGGGGGAAATGTTGGAAAAAGCCTTGGTGCTGTGTAAGCACTACTCAGCAGTAGCCACAACACCAGTGTGCTATCAACATCCTTCCAGCTCCCAACATAAAACACAGCACCATGAGGGCTGCTATAGGGGAAAACCAATTCCGGCTCAGCCAGACCCAGTACAAACAGGGATGAGGCTTTGGAACTAGACGGCCAGCCAAATGAAGATGGAAATGAGGATCCATCCGGTGAGTCACCCACAGCTTGTCCCTCAGCCCCATGACTTGTGACTTCTTGAAGTAAGAACGAAAGGAGGGTAATGGTAGTGGGTGACTCTGTTCTGAGGGGTACCGAGGGACCCATATGTCGACCAGACCCATATCATAGAGAGGTCTGCTGCCTCCCTGGGGCTCGGGTTAGAGATATTAAAAGGAAAATCACTAGTCTGGTGCAGCCCTCTGATTACTACCCTTTGCTGGTTATCCAGGCAGGTAATGATGAGGTGGTAGAGAGAAGGCTAAAGTCACTCAAAAAAGACTTCAGGGCACTGGGGTGGCTAGTTGAAGGCTTGGGAGCTCAGGTCGTGTTTTCATCAATCCCTCAAGTGGAAGGGAAAAACACTGAAAGAGGGTGGAAAACACATCTGATTAACACGTGGCTCAGAGACTGGTGCCACCGTCAGAATTTTGGGTTCTTTGATCATGGCACAGTTTGTAAGGCACCTGGTCTGCTGGTGACAGATGAGACAGGTGGGATGCAGCTGTCTTTGAGGGGGAAAAGGATTCTGGGGCAGGAGTTAGCAGGGCTTATTGACAGGGCTTTAAACTAGATATGAGGGGGGAGGGGGAAGATAACTGGGCCTGTTAGGAATAAGCTCAAGGGAAACATGCCAAAGCTTGAAGGATGGTGGACTGGTGAGGGCTCTCCCTCTGCCACTTCATTTGAGAGAAGGGAAAGATGTCTAGGAACCGTGGAAGCACCTGAGAAGGGTCTGGTAGGGAATGGGGCCCATGCTCACAAGAGGGTGTTGGATTCATTAGCTCATCTCAAGTGCATCTATACCAATGCACAGAGTATGGGCAACAAACAGGGGGAGTTTGAAGCCATGATGCAGCACAAGAACTATGACATAGTATCTATCACAGAAACGTGGTGGGATGCCTCACACGACTGGAGTGCCGCTATCAATGGCTACAAGCTCTTCAGGAGGGATAGACAGAGAAGGAGAGGCGGTGGAGTGGCCCTGTATGAGAGCTCAGAAATCAAGTATAGTGATAACAGGGTTGAGAGTGTTTGGATTAGGTTAAGGGCCAACAAAGCAGATCTTGCTGTGGGAGTCTGCTATAGACCTCCCAACCAAAGCAGTGAGGTGGATGATGCTTTCTACAAACAGTTGGAAGAAAACTTGCAGTCACTTGCCATTGTTCTTGTGGGGGACTTTAACCTACCGGGTGTGGCAACTGAGGCACAGACTCTCCCTTGAAGTGCAGAAAGAAAATCCTTTATTATTAAAGTGGTACATACTTATGCTCTCACTACCTTAGCTCTTAGTTCCTGATAAGCAAATCAGCAGCTAAACAGTCATCAACACTCTTATCCCACAAACAGTTCCATACCACACAGGCAGCCTCAGTGCTGCCATTTTCTTCACCATGCTAGCACAGCCTGGTATCTCTCTTCAAAGGCCTGTTCCTCCTCCAAACCTCACTGCTTCTCCAGGCCAGCACAGAGTAGAGCTGGCACTTCTCCAAGCCAATGCAGAACAAAGCTCCTGCCTGGCTCACCAAGCAGAGTTCTTCTGGGAATAGCTCTCCACCTTCACAAAACTCCCCAAACAGAGCTCTTTGACGGTGTCTATTTGGCTCTTAAGTATTGAATCTCCCACAGCTGTGCAGGACTGACAGGCCAAGGCCGACATGCCTCTTAATCATTTACCAGTAACACATAATTTGGCTCTTAACATATTGAATCTCCCACAGGTGCACAGAGCTGACACTCCCACACCCAGGTATCTGCTGGGATCACAGCACAGCAGAGAGGGAACAATCCAGGAGGTTCCTGAAATGTGTGGAGGATAGCTTCCTCACACAGCTGGTGAGTGAGCCAACCAGGGAAGGTGCCCTCCTGGACCTGCTTCTTGTGAACAGGGAAGAGCTTGTGGGGGAAGTAAAGGTTGGAGGCCATCTAGGGTGCAGTGATCATGAGATGATTGAATTTTCATTCCTTGGAGAAACAAAGAGAGGGGTTAGTAAAACAGCCACCTTAGACTTCCGCAGGGCAAACTTTGACCTGTTCAAAAGACTGATTAACAAAATCCCTTGGGAGGCTGCCTTGAAGGATATGGGAGTCCAGGAAGGCTGGACATACTTCAAGAGCGAAGTCATAAAGGCACAGGAGCAGGCTGTTCCCGCGTGCCGAAAAACAAGCAGGCGGGGAAGGAGACCGGCCTGGCTAAACAGGGACCTTTGGCTGGATCTCAAGAACAAAAGGAGAATCTATGACCTGTGGAAGAGGGGCCAGGTCTCTCATGAAGACTATAAAGATGTAGTGAAGCTATGCAGGGAGAACATTAGGAGAGCCAAAGTGCAGCTAGAGCTCAACCTGGCTACAGCTGTTAAGGATAATAAAAAATGTTTCTATAAATTCATTAAGAACAAAAGGAGGATTAGGGAAAATCTCCCTCCTTTATTGGATGCAGAGGGAAACATGGTAACAAAGGATGAGGAAAAGGCTGAGGTGCTCAGCGCCTACTTTGCCTCAGTCTTTAGCAGTGGAACTGGCTGTTCCCTGGACACCCAGCCTCATGAGCTAGGAGATGGGGAGGGGAAGCAGAATGAGGTCATCACAATTAAAGAGGAAGTGGTCAGAGACCTGCTACACCACTTGGATGCACACAAGTCTGTGGGACCGGATGGGTTACACCCAAGGGTGCTGAAAGAGTTGGCAGATGTGCTCGACAAGCCGCTTTCCATGATTTACCTGAAGTCATGGCTAACTGGGGAGGTCCCATTGGACTGGAGGGTGGCAAATGTAACACCCATCTACAAGAGAGGCAGAAAGGAGGATCCAAGAAACTATAGACCTGTCAGTCTGACCTCGGAACCAGGGAAGGTCATGGAGCAGGTCATCTTGAGTGCCATTAAAAGGAATCCCAAATGAAACAACAAAAACTGGGGGAACGTGTTGAAATGATGCTAATGCAGTCTCCGAACCCCCCTGATATTGTTCAAATCAGAAAATTAATTGTGTCCCCTGAAGACTGGGATGGTAACATTTGGAGTGATACACATAATGACGACTCAGACGAAAATAATTATTTGCAGCCTCCTGAGTCTCCCCCTCTTGCAGTCAGACCAAGTATTAAAACAGAAGAAACAACAGGACCTCAGGGTGGTGTGAGAAGTCGCATCAGCAAAACAACCCCTTTTGATCCAACTCAAATAGCCAATTTACAAGATCGTTACAGCCATAAGCCTGGAGAGACTGAAACTGAATACCTATGGAGAGTGTCTCTAAACGGGGGAGATAGAATTTTACTAGATGGCGATGAAGCCAGTGGATATTGGGGTCCTGGTGTCTTTTTGGATGCTGGTCCCAACCCCCTGAGTGACCCCCACTCACTAACAAGCAGAGTGGCATATTGGGCTGGTGGCATTGATGCCTTAGAGAGAGGAGAACCTCTGTTAATACCTATCAAATCTCTAAATGACCTCTCCGCAGCTTTTACAAAAGCTGCCTGTATTCAAGCCGTGCATCAGCGTAAGCCTACTGATGTTCCTCTTTCGGCACCTGTAGCTCCTGCTATACTTAAAGTACTGATAAAAGGAGCCCCTGCCATGCTCAAACCTTTTCTCATTGCAAAACGGGATGAGATCCAGAAAGACTTAAATTATAACAAATTGGTAAATTTAACACAAACTATTGGAAATAGTGGGGAAGAAGAATTAGAACCAAGAGTATTACCCACTTGGGCAACTTTAGTGCATGAAACTATAAATCATGCCTGAGAAATGGGATGGAATGAAATCCCCAATGAAACAAAAAATATAGGTCGCACTGTTAGGCAAATTAAACAATCGCATCAAAATAATTCTCAGGAACAAAAACCCTCTGACCGACAATCTAGGGGTCGGGAGTGGAGAAATGAACTGTGGAAGCAAGCATTGTCACTAGGAATTCCTAGAGCCGCGATTCAGAGACAGCCTACCGGCGTCATTCTGAGTCTGATTCAGGCATTTCAAAAAGGTATCGCTTGAAATGCTCCAACTCCCCCGTCGGCAGCTCCCAGAGAAAAAAAAAAGATAACCCTTTCCTCCCTCAAGAGGATCAGTTGCAAAGCACAGGATCAAAAAACTGATAAGGTCCGGACGGCAATTGGGCCTGCCGGTCCAGCAAGTAAAAGCTTATCAGTGGATAAATGAGAACGGCCGTTACATTTTAATTCCAGTTGGTCCTCAACAACAATTAATAAAATTTTTAATTGATACTGGTGCACAAATTTCAATAATTACCCAGCGAGATGCCGCTAAGCTAGGCATACGACCTGGCCGGCGAAAGGTTAAAATTACCGAAGTTACAGGAACTAGCACTGTGTGCCAGACAGCAAAAGTTAATTTACAGCTCCCTGGCGAAAAACATGTAACATCTCTTCGCTTTGCGATCAAGGAGCATTATGAAAATATCCTGGGTTTTGACGCATTGAATGGCCGGACCTGGCGTTTGCCAGACAGCAGTCTGTGGTCTTTTGGTTCAATTGCCAACCCCAGCCATAATAAAAATCAACAAACTGCCACAGTGCATGTACTCCGTGCAGCTCCAGCACTTCCCGAATCAAAAATTGCTAATGTCCCACAGTATCCAATTTCTGCTACAGCACGAACTGGAATTTCTAAAGTAATTGCAAACTTAGAAAAACGACAGACTATTTCCCGAACTCACTCCCCATACAATTCTCCTGTCTGGCCAGTCCGTAAACCAGACGGGAGGTGGCGTTTAACAGTCGATTATCGGCGTTTAAATGCCAATACAGCCCCATTGACAGCGGCAGTCCCCAACATTGCAGCTTTAATGGCTACACTGCAAGGCGCCGTACATCCTTGGATGGCAGTGCTAGATGTAAAAGACATGTTTTTCATGGTCCCTTTAAGGGAAAAAGATAAAGAAAAATTCGCGTTTACATGGGAGGGTATCCAATATACCTTTAACAGACTCCCACAGGGATATAAACACTCACCCACAATTGCTCATGCTGCACTTGCTGAACTTTTACAGACAGTTTCACTCCCTGCAGAGGTAAAACTATATCAGTATATAGACAATATTCTAATTGGAGGACCCTCTCCTAACAAGGTGGGAGAAGTGGCAGCAACAGTTTGGCAAACATTGCATGAGGCAAAAATCGAAATTCCACCTGAAAAATGTCAGGGACCAAGTAAAGAAGTGAAATTCCTGGGCGCTTGGTGGATTGCTGGAAGTGCAGCAATCCCACCAGATACTCTAAATAAAATAGAACAATCAGAAATGCCCCAATCTAGAAAAGAATTACAAGAGCTAATGGGCACTTTAGGATATTGGAGAAAACATGTACCTGGATTCTCCATCATTGCCCGCCCACTGTATTCACTTTTACGAAAAGGAAAATCGTGGAGATGGGATTCAGAACATGAAGAAGCCATTAAAACTCTAATACTGGAATTAAAAACCTATCAATCCCTAGGACCTGTTCATCCTCGTGACCCTATTATAGCAGAATGGGGTTTTGCAGAACATGGTACTTATTGTAACTTATTTCAAATCGGCCCTGATGGGCCAAAGAGACCTTTACTGTTTAGCTCAACTGCATTTAAAGAGACGGAACAAAGATATTCAGAGTGGGAAAAGGGTCTTTTGTCTCTAGTCCGTGCAGTTAAACAAGTTGAGAAAATACGTCAAGAAAAAACTGTTCAGACCAGAGGTCCCTTCAATTTATTAGACACAATCCTAAAAGGGACTGCTCCCCCAGAGGGAATTGCACAAAACCCTACAATTAGGAAATGGTATGCCTATCTAGTGGGTGTGGCGGATGAAATGCAATTAACTGAAGGACACACAAAAGTTTCTAAATTGCAAATGCCTATTAATACTGACCCCCTGGCATTACAACAACCATTCAAACCTTCACCAATTTTAGATGCACCTCCCTTCACTGAAGATTCACCAACCGAGGGTGTCTGGTTTTCTGATGCCTCGGCAAAAAGAGTGGATGGTAAATGGCAATGTAAAGCTGTTGCATTAGAAATCAAAACAGGCAAACAAGTTATTGAAGAGGGTGAAGGCAGTGCTCAAGTAGGAGAGTTAGGAGCAGTTGTTTTGGCAGCACAAAATGAAGCAAAAGCCATTTATGTAGACTCTTATGCTGTCTGGGCAGGTGCCACACAGTGGCTTTGTCAATGGGAAGCCCTAAACTGGGAGATAAATAAATCACCAATCTGGAGAACTGAAGACTGGCAATTACTATTAACCATGGCCAGAAAACCACCATTCCAAATAGGATGGGTAAAAGCTCATGCTAATGACAATAAACCAGCTACAAATTGGAACCAAAGGGTGGATGAATTGACAAAAATTAGGAAAATAGACATTGAAGATTCCTCAAACCCCACATGGTATCAATTAGGAGAATGGTTACATCAAAAATTAGGCCACACGGGTCGAGAAGCACTTTACTTTTCAGCTCGAAGCCAGGGATGGCCCCTCAGTAGGAAAACATGTGAAACCATCCTCACTGAGTGCCCCCAGTGTAAATTAAAATTGCAGATGGACCATCCTGCCAAAGCACCACCTTTACACATTAAAGAGGGGAAAACTTTGTGGTCTACTTGGCAAATTGATTACATTGGTCCTTTAAAATCCTCTGCTGGGTACAAATATATTTTAACAGGTGTAGAGATAATATCTGGACTCCTTACAGCTACCAAGTGCCAAAAGGCTAATGCACAGAATACTATCCGAGGCCTTTCCTCATGGTTCTCAATTTTACCTGTCCCTGCTTCTATCCAGAGTGACAATGGCTCACACTTTACTAGTAAAGAAGTACAGGAATGGGCAAAGCAAAAAGAAATAAAGTGGGTATTTCACACACCTTATTACCCACAATCTAATGGTATAGTTGAACGAGCCAATGGACTGCTGAAAAAATATCTTAAACCACATGAAGGACAATGGGACAGATGTCTTTCTGAAATTTTACAGCAGTTAAATAATCAGTGTGATCCCTATGGAAGTCCAATTACTCGAGCCTTCTTAACACCTTCTTCAGGAAAAACCCTCAACAATGAGCTCACCTGGTCCTCAATGAAAGCAGGACAGCCTGTGATGGCAAAAATACCATCTGTAGGAGCAATACCAGTAACCCTCGTCAAGCCATGAGGATTTTTAGCATGGGATGCTATTGATAATGATGGAATAAAACATAAAATCAGTACTAGATGGATTTATCCAGTATCCTAAGGGGTAACCTGTTCAGCCTCCCCCCCTCCCCGCCCCCCCCAGCCCCCCAAGACCGTTCTTTTTTCTTTCCTGTTCAGAAATAACCAACTCCATCAACGACATCATGGAAACAAACACTGCATCCAGCAAGCCCACCAGTAGCACTGTGAAAACAATCCTCGTCTTTAATATGAGAGTCTCTGCAGAATTGTGCCTACCCTTTAAAAACTGGACAAAAGACTCTTATCACAGTCCAGCATGATATAGAAGAAATATATCAAGTGTTAACAAGATTCAAAAGGGATGGAGAGCATCGATGGTGGGAAAGCTTATTTGGATGTTCACCAACCGCAACAGGACTGTTTACTTCCAGGGCTGTTTAATTCCATGTTCCACCCGGTCATGATTTTCTTAATTCTAATTTTAATATGTTTACTGCTCATAATTGTATTGTATACTAAGGTTTGGAGGATGGTTAAACAGATTACTCAGTTGCAGAAGTATCCCCGTGTGTACACCATCCCAAAATAATGTTGGGGTTTTTTTTATTTGAAGCTAATCAAACACAAAATTTCCTTCAATTGTAATTGGATCATGGCATCCTCTGTTTATAGGCATAGAGGCAAGAGGCAACCACACTGCCACTCTATGGACAAGATAAATTGACTTTAGTCACGGGGTGGATTGTGGTGGTGCAATCCTTACCCCCCCCCCCCCCCCCCTTTGTTTAGCTGCTTGGTGCTACGTGCAATTCCACCCACATCCCCGAGCTTTACACCGGTCTGTGGAGATAAGGACTGATAACGTTAACGAGCCTGGCTCCTGCCCCCTGCCGATTGCTCGGAAACGGCTATAATGGCCCATCATCTCCTAAAGGCCTGGCACACCTGTGCCTGGGATGTGGTCAAATGGGAACAATAACAGAGTTGCACATTCATGAAGTTTTTGTGCAACTGCTGGAAGGCACCAGATGGTATCTGACAAAAGTCAATTATCTTGGACCCTATAAACTGCGACCACCAGGGAGACCCTTTGAGCTCTCCTGGATCGCAGCGGGCCTGTGACCAGCAATCTCCCCTGAGCTGGGACGCCTCTCGGGTACCAAACCCTTAAGGTGTCGTCTGGTCCAGACGGAAGGCCAGGGCGAAGTTCCCCGCTCGAGTCTCAATTATCGCCCGTTGAGGAATGCCAAGGCATTGGGAGTATTTGCTCTAAACTCGAGAGGGAAATTTTCTTTGAGCTAGCTTCTCTTTCACCCGTTCTTTCTCTGTTTATTGGGGTGTGTGGGTGTGTGTGTGGGGGGGTACGTACCCTTGTTTCTGTGTGTGTATGTCCGTTCTGTGTTCATTCTACTGAATCCAAACACCTTTGTTTCTGTGTGTTTGTCCGTTTTGTGTATGCGCATGTATATATAAAGGTACCGTTAAGTAAGTTAGTGTGAATCTTGTCATTTTAGAATCTGTGAATAAGTCGCTTTTCTTTCTTTCAGTATTTCTGAATCATTTTGTAGTAATAAATTGTTGTTAGTTATTAATAAACCTAGATTTCTTGCTGAATCATTACCGTGTCAAAACTTTCATCCGTGAGAACGGTCTGCTGGATCAAGCACTAGCTGGATGGACGGTCCCAGAGAGTGGTGGTTAATGGAGTTAAATCCAGCTGGCGGCCGGTCACAAGTGGTGTTCCTCAGGGCTCAGTGTTGGGACCATTTCTGTTTAACATCTTTATTGATGATCTTGATAAGGACATAGAGTGTATCATCAGTAAGTTCGCAGATGACACCAAGTTAAGCGGGAGTGTTGGTCTGCATGAGGATAGGGAGGCACTACAGAGAGACTTGGATAGGTTGGATCAGTGGGCCAACATTAACGGGATGAGCTTCAACAAGGCCAAGTGCCAGGTCCTGCACTTGGGCCACAACAACCCCATGCATGGCTACAGGCTTGGGGAGGTGTGGCTGGAGAGCAGTCTGGAAGAGAAGGATCTGGGGGTTCTAATTGACAAGCAGCTGAACATGAGCCAGCAGTGTGCCCAGGTGGCCAAGAAAGTCAATGGCATCCTGGCTTGTATCAGAAATAGTGTGACCAGCAGAAGTAGGGAGGTGATAGTCCCCCTGTACTCTGCACTGGTGAGGCCACACCTGGAGTATTGTGTCCAGTTTTGGGCACCTCAATACGAGAGAGATATCGAGGTGCTGGAGCGAGTGCAGAGGAGGGCAACGAAGCTGGTGAAGGGCCTGGAGAACAGATCCTATGAGGAGTGATTGAAGGAGCTGGGACAGTTTAGTCTGAGGAGGAGAAGGATAAGGGGAGACCTCATCACTCTCTACAGCTACCTGAAAGGACATTGTAGAGAGGTTGGTGCTGGTGTCTTCTCACAGGTAATTAGTGACAGAACAAGAGGGAATGGCTTTAAACTGCAACAGGGGAGGTTCAGACTGGACATTAGGAAAAAATTTTTCACAGAAAGAGTGATCAGACAGTGGAATAGGCTGCCCAGGGAGGTGGTGGAGTCACCATCCCTGGATGTGTTTAAGGGTCGTTTAGATGTGGTGTTGGGGGATACGGTGTAGGGGAGAACTTTGTAGAGTAGGGCTGATGGTTGGACTCGATGATCCCAAGGGTCTTTTCCAACCTGAATGATTCTGTGATTCTGTGTTAAGTCAATGAGCTGCCTATAGGGCTGGGGGTCTGGACCCCTTGGAAAGGGGGGATCCAGTATGTATTGAGACCCCAACCGTAAATCATTTGACCTAAAGTCTGCAGAAGGCTGCTTGTCTCCAATTAATGCATGACAGGCGTTTAGTTCCGCAGCAGCCTTCCCCAATGCTATTAGTTGCTAACCCCGATCAAATGACTCCCCTGATTTGGGACTTGCCTGACTCTTTGAAATTATATGCAGTACAACTACAAGATTGTTTGCGGGATGCAGTAGCCCCACAACGGGGGAGACAGGCAGCGGGAGGACCCATAACTTGGGGAGACGTAGATCAAGACTTAATAAATTACAGCCGGAGAATGGGCCTTAGCGGGGGAACGGGTAAACCTAAGCCCTCAGTACGTAGAGTGGAACAGCAGGAAAATTGATCTCCTCCCCCTCCGCGAGTCTTAAGGGCAAAGAGAAACCTCTTGTGGGCTGAGGGAATCGGACAGGGGATTCCCTGAGAGTTAATGGATGGTATGCCGACTATAGTTTTAGAAAAGCTCATTCGAGCCTGGAAAGACAAAAGGAAGGTGCCCCCCCCCAACCGAGCAGACCTTTTGGGAGAGGGGAGGGGCAGAACTGAAACCTAACGAGATGGTGGTAATTGCCTCTCAAACACCAACTGCCCCTGAAGAGGACCTGATTGATTTCGGGTCGGGAAACCGGACACGCCATCACCAGTAAGTGAGCTGGGGGATGGTGGGTGGGTCCACTTAAGGAGGCTCACAGAAAATAGTAAGGGAGACTTGTTGATTACCTTTCCCCTTGGCCCCCTTAAAACTCCAGTTACATTTCTAGTAGATACGGGTGCTCAGATCTCAGCGCTCCAAGCTGATGTCACCAAGCGCAATGGCATAATTGCCGACAAAAAGCAGATTTGGGTTACAGATGTTTTTGGGGACTCTAAGCCACAGCTGACTGCTCGGGTGAAATGCTGGTTACCTGGGAATGAAACTGCAACAGAGGCTATGATGATCCTGGGAAATTTCCCCACAAATATCCTGGGACTTGACCTATTGAAGGGACAAGCCTGGGTGGATTCGAAAGGAAGGGAATGGAAATTTGGGTTCCCAACTGCCTCTATAAGACTTTTACAGCAAGCGCCTGCACTTCCTCCTTCTAAAATTGTTAATGTAAAACCCTGTGCCTTACCATTATGGGCCAGGGAGGGGATCACTCCGGTAATAGCAGAGCTGCGGGAGCAAGGGATAATTATTCCAACTCACTCACCCTATAATTCCCCGGTGTGGCCAGTCCGTAAACCTAACGGTAAGTGGCGACTGACGATTGAATATCGGCGATTAAATGCCAATACAGGTCCTCTAACAGCTGCCGTACCTAACATAGCTGAACTGATTGCAACCATACAGGAAGAAGCCCACCAGATCTTAGCAACTATTGATGTGAAAGATATGTTCTTTATGGTCCCCATACAGGAGGCAGAGATTGCTTTGCCTTTACATGGGAAGGCGTGCAATTTACTTTTACACGTCTCCCCCAGGGATATTGTCATTCGCCGACCATCGCTCATTATGCACTAGCACAGGAGCTTGCTCAAATCCCTCCTAGGGAAGGGGTCAGGGTATATCAATATATTGACGATGTACTGATCGGTGGCTCTGATGCTGCCGCAGTGGGACAGACCCAGACAGAGATAATCACCCACCTAGAAAATTTAGGGCTCCAAATTCCAGCTGAAAAGGTACAACTCCCATCCTCCGAGGTAAAGTTTCTGGGTATTTGGTGGTGGGGAGGAACAGTGTGCATTCCCCCTGAAACTTTAACTACCCTGGAAGAGGTAAAGAGGCCTGGAAATAAGAAGGAGCTGCAACATGCCCTAGGCTTGCTGGTATTTTGGAGGAAACATATCCCTGATTTTTCCATCATAGCTCGCCCCTTATATGATTTAACACGCAAAAGGGCTATTTGGGCCTGGACTGCTGTCCATGAAGAAGCCTTAAAGCTGTTAATCTTTGAGGTGGGAGTATATCAGGCCTTAGGGCCAATACACCCGACAGATCCACTCCAAATTGAGTGGGGTTTTGCAATTCATGGACTATCCATACATACATGGCAATGTGGTCCGGAGGGTACAACCCGCCCTATAGGGTTTCATTTGCACAGTTTCAAAGACGCAGAAAAGCGTTACTTGATCTGGGAGCAGGGTCTTTTCGTGGTTAGCCTAGCTTTGCAGGAAGCTGAAAGAATCATATGGCAGCAACCAGTCATTCTATGAGGACCATTTAAGGTCTTGAAACGGGTGCTGGTCAGAACCCCCCTTCCTGTGGGGGTTGCACAGCAAGACACAGTGAGGAAGTGGTATGCACAATTAGATCATTACTGCCACACGCATCAGATAGAGGAGGGGGCACCCAAAGTGCTCAAAATATAAGATCCATCCTCCGATCACCCTGAACCCCCTCCCTCATACATAAAACCTGCTCCCCCATTTGAAACCCATCTAAAGAATGTATGGTTCACCGATGCATCTTCTAGAAGAGAGGGAAAGGTATGGAAATACCGAGCAGTAGCACTGCATGTTGACTCGGGGGACCGAATCATATCAGAGGGTGAGGGAAGTGCTCAGGTGGGAGAGTTAACAGCGGTATGGAGCGTGATTGTTAAAGAAGCTGAGACTACAGAACCAGGATTTATTTACACAGACTCCTATGCCATATTCAAAGCGTGTACCGAATGGCTCACATTTTGGGAACAAAACCACTGGGAAGTAAATCGGGTACCGGTGTGGCAGCGTGAGAAGTGGGAGGAAATCTTAAACATTGCAAAATAAGTAGGATGGGTCGCTGCACACCAGTCAGAAAATCACCCCGCCCACCTACTAAACAACCAGGTGGATTCAATGACCCGTTTGATGAGAATGGCTACAGAAGGTGAGGAGGAAAAATGGGAACACTTACTGGAATGGCTGCATGTAAAGCGGGGTCATTCAGGAAGCAAAGATTTGTTTAAAGAGGCAATAAGCAGGGGATGGTCTGTAACCAAAAAATTGTGCAATACCATTATTTCAGTGTGTAGTCTATGTTGTACTCGGCTGGGAGAGCACAACCCTCTTAAGGACCAAGCCCTACACCTAAGGGACAACAAGGGACTATGGGACGCCTGGCAGGTGGATGATATTGGTCCTTTCCGGCTCTCCAAGGGAAAACGCTATGTATTGGTGGGGGTGGAAATAGTGTCCGGCCTAACCCAAGCAGAAGCTGTATCTCGAGCAACTGCAGAAAATATGGTGAAGGGGTTAAAACGTTGGTTTAGCTGCTTGCCTAAGCCCAAATCGATCCAATCAGACAATGGTAGTCACTTTACTGCCAGGGTGGTTCAGGAGTGGGCTCGAGATGAAGGAATCCAGTGGATTTTCCATATCCCATACTATCCCCAAGCAAATGGGACTGTGGAACGCACCAGCGGGCTTCTAAAGCGGGCCCTAAAACCCCACGAACCAGGATGCTCACAACGGGTGCCAGACGCAGTAATGAGGGTAAACAGGCGGTGGGGAATTAATGGATGCCCACGACTTACCGCGTTCTGTCTTAAGCCTCCGTCCATACTCGCCAGGAAAAAGGAGACTAAAGACCCTGCAAACCTGCTCCATTATCCTGGACAACCTGTTCTAGTAGGCTTGCCCACCGTGGGGCAAGTACCCCTAAACCTAAAAACTCCCATTAATATTTGTTCGTGGGTGGCTACTGATGCCTATGGGAAAGAATACCGTATCAACACCAGTTGGATTGTCCCTTCTTTCTAACCATCATTGTTTTGTTATATATATATTTGTTTTACAGGGCATTGATCCTAGACGACAGGGGACCTATGTTACTCTTAGCGCTTTCAATGGTTATATGCATTATCGGCTAGTTATTATTTGTAATTTGCTTACACTACTATATGGGAGAGATGCTTTGGGAGACCTGGTGTTGAATATTTGTCCTTGCAGTGGAGGGACCATGGGGGGACTCCCCCAATCTAGGCTGGGACCTAATACGAGGATTCATGCACTTTTGGAACTGAACTTATCAGGGCGTATGTATAACATTACCGACCTCTGCCAGAGATGGCTTTAAATTCACCATGAGCCCAGTCAATCTCACTGCACTGGTTCTGCAAATTTAACCCAGGTGTTCCAAAACGTCTTGGGAATCGATGAGGCTACAGAAATTAACACTGTCAAAGGAATATGGCAAGGCCCGAACACCTTCTATCAGGCTCCATCAAATGTCATATGGGAGAAATTGTGGAATCATACCTGCTGGGTGTGGAATAAATCATTGCCAATCAATTACAGTCAACAATGGTATCCATATACAGGAAATTTTACAGGTACTTTTAATGAGTCCGCTTATTGGAAGGCTAACCCAGAGTTGTGCCTTAAGTTACCTTATTGGGAATCACCTCCAAAATTAAAAAAGCCTGTGAGTCACCCATATAATACTGCATGGACTGCACACTGGTGTTTGCAAATACCAGACAGGTTTGGGGATCTAACCATTTACAGTGTTAGCTCATATAGCTGGATATGGTCCTTACAACACCACACCTACCAACAGCAAGATGAAGTAATCAAAGACTGGCTGGAGGGGTCTGATTCCATAAATCAAGCATTAATGAATTGTACCTGAATATTAAATTGTATTCTCACTTAGATCTTTATGGCTGGACTAAGATGTTCTATCAGTTTTCCAACAAGATGCCCTTCAAGAGTTTATTTAATTACACCATTACCCCACATCGAAAATGGATAGGGTTTAACGGCCCTAGCGATGCCAGGCACATAATCAGTGGGGTATGACATCCAGATTTCTATACCTGGGAACAACGGTTGGCCCTGGGCTTAGAAGCTGCCATGCTACCTGCATGTTACATGTGATTGTATAACCTCAAATAGTTTTGGAAAATTTAACTTAGCAATTGTATGTACTAAGTAACTGAACAAGGTATGCCTTTAGGGAATTAAAGGTGCAGACCCAACAAGCATCTAAGACGGCGTTGCAGAATCAGCTAGCATTGCTGAAGGAACACGGAGTGTGTGGTATGCCGAGTCTAACTGAGGGAGAATGCTGCACCACCATCCACAATGCCACCACCTCTATACAGGAGGCCTGTGCCAAGATGAAGGAGATCACCAACAGGACCGGACAACTTTTTCAAGCAATGCGACTGACGGATTGGTTTGATGGGTGGAACCCTGGGTCATGGGTCACATCACTGGGATCCTCAGGACTCACAGGGTGGGGAAGATGGCTTGTAAATATCGATCTTACAATATTATGCGGATTCTTGCTTTTAATGGTATGCCTTGCCTCTCACCTTCCGTCTTCTTTTTCCCCTCTACTTATTCACTGTGTACGGATCACAATGGTCAAAGAAGAACTTGGAGTGTTTGAGCAACAGGGTGGGATGTGAGTGACAACTTGTAAAAATAAGTCCTGAAAGAAACAGGCCTGTGAGAAACAAAGACTGAGAAAAACAGCATGAGAAAAGAGATAAAGAATAGCGGGGGGAGTGGAGGGCCTCCAAGATAAGGAATGTCTCAAACACTCGCAAGTAACGAAACTATAGTCATGGGATGGATAGTGTGGAGGTCAAAGCTGATAAGGCTGCCCGAATAACACAGGATGCAGCTGGAGGGGGGAGCTCTGTGGAGACAGGACGGTTCTACTTTGGTGCACCTGGTCAAGTTTCAAGGGCCATCTGTCCGGTGAATGACCTTTGTTTCATTATCCACGAAATGCATATTAAAGTTAACCCCCCTGAATATGCTAATGAAGACTAACAAGATCATCCCATGAAGCACCTTACCCCTCCCCATACATGGGATACGTAGGTATGTGGGTCGACCTAGGGGACGGACCCAAGGAAAGTGTGTATAAATCGAGGGGGGCAAGGAGGTGGGGGTTTGGAGAGTGAAGCGAAGAAGGCGGATGCCTCCTGGAACCCTCGCTGGCGGGATCGACGCAGGAACCCAGAGCGGTGATCTCTATTTCTCTATTCTCTCCATCTCCCTCGTTTCTTTTTTCCCCTCTTCCTTCACTACCATTAAGTAATGCAAGTTATACTGTATTTCTTGCCACAACTCGTTATCTACTGACGTGCTAAGGCTTGGACAATAAGCCCAAGCCAGAGTTGAACTATAGATGAATCCTGTATGTTTTATAACTGACAAGAATTGTATCAATAGGTATTGTACTAAAATTATAACAAACCACCTGTCCTGATGTAAAAGGTGGGAATATTGAAACCTGAACAATAGGTCTTGAACTGAAATTTCTAACTCCGTATGTAGTCATTAGTGAGATATGTATAGAAAATGTAACTTAAACATCATAAAACATGTATCCTTCTTTGTGTGTGTAAACAAGATAACAAGGCCACAATAACAGGGCCACAGAGACAATTGTCTGGCCCTGTGACCTGGTGTGTGACCTTGCTCACAAATCACCTAGATAAGCTGGGAAAACTCCCTTAGTTTTTTCCCTGAGCCCCGGCCAGGCTCTGGGAAAATCTAGCGTGAGACTGACTCCAGATATTTCCGGTTAAAACAAAGGTGCCAGCTATTCTGGCTTACTGATTTCAGGTATATAAGGCTGGACCCGCTCACAGCGACTTTGGAAGCCTCACCTACGGGTGGACGCACCGCGTAGGATTTCCCACTTGCTGGGAAAGGGTCTCCAAATCCTCGCTGTAACCGGGGCTGCCCAGCGACTGCGGATCTGGATGATGGTAACGTATGCAAGTGGTGATGGATCTTTCTTAATCACTATCCTCTCTCTCTCGTAGTAATGATTTGATGCATTACCCTGTATTTTCCTATTTGTTTGAGTGCACTATTCTGTCTTTTCTTACTGTATGTTTTCTGTATTATTCTGTTATATTATTTAGTTATTTCTAGTAAAATATGCCTGCTCTTTTCACTCTGGTGTCTGAGTTTAATTGATATCCCTGATCAGCAAAACATATACTTAGCCAATTATTGTGTATCCAATTATTAGATTGTGTTAACAAATGTCTGGACTTTGAGGCTTGTCTCACCATTGGGGATTTATAGATCTAAGTCACTTGTCTCCCTCGTCTGAGAGGGACGTGACATCAGGTAAACCCGAAGCTGGAGCTCTCATCAAAGATTCCTTGAGTCTCTTGAATGCGGCCCGACTCGCATCATCCCATTGTAGAACATTCTTCTCTGCAGTTTTCAGCAGTTGATACAGCGGTTTTACTAATAGCCCATAATTAGTAATCCAATCGCGACACCAACCGACCATTCCCTGAAAGCTCATGTGGAGTTCCAGTTTCAGGGAGCTTAGAGATAGCTTCCTTTCTTTCTTGCTTCAACCTTTGGTGTCCTTGGTCAGTTTCAAATCCTAGGTATAAAACGGTCTCTTTAGCTATCTGTGCCTTTTTCTTTGAGACTCGATAGACACTCAGTCCAAGAAAATTCATCAGGTCAATCGTCATCTGGACACATTCTTCTCGAGTTTCTGTTGCTATTAATATATCATCAGCATACTGCAACAATGTCCCTTTCGGATTAGTCTTTTTCCACTGTGCCAATTCTTTTGCTAATTGATTTCCAAAAATGGTAGGGCTGTTCTTAAAACCCTGTGGGAGCACTGTCCAAGTCAGTTGTGTTTTGCAGATGGTCTCAAGGCTTTTCCATTCAAAGGCAAACAATTTGCTCTTCTGACTCAAGGGAATACAAAAGAAAACGTCTTTTAAATCAATCACACAGAATCATCAAGGTTGGAAAAGACCTTGTAGATCATCCAGTCCAACCATTAACCTAACACTGACAGTTCCCAACTACACCATATCCCTAAGTACTATTGTCCTAGTTTAGCCAGGATAGGGTTAAGTTTCCCCAGCAGTAGCGGGGGAGCTCTAGCCGGGTTATTCAGATACCATGAAGACGTCACATCCTGGCGCTGAAGCGGGACAGTCGGTTACCACATGTACTGTGGGATTTGCTCTGTTCTCACTGCTGTATTGGTAGATATTTTGCTCTGTTCATTGTTATTACTGTTATTCTTATTGTTATTGTTGCTGTTTGTTGTGTTGCTGTTGCACTGTTGTATTAAACCTCTCCTTATCTCAGCCCGGGGCTTTGTATTTCACTCCTTTTGTGGGGGAGGGGCAGCGGCCGCGTGGTCTCAGACCCCGGCAGGGACTAAACCACCACAACTTTTGGCGCTCAACGTGGGGCACGAGAAGGCTGAGATAAGGACAAAAGGAGAAGGTGTGTTAGAGCCATCTGTTAGGTGTATTTTTTTTTTCTGTTTTTATTTGTATTTGTTTGATAAGAAACGTTTGCAATGCTGACCAACTTGCTTGCGTGGTGCGGCTGGATTAATCCTTATATCCCCTGTGTGTTCCCAGTGCTGGTGTTTGTTCTCGGTGGAAAATGTGTCAAGGGTCTTGTTCTGCTCTACTGGTTACTGTCTGCTTATAATGGGCTCGTATCGCTGCTTGTGGGGGTGAACCGGTACCTGTTTGCTGCCTGGGCTTTTGTTTGGGGTCTCACCCCCTCTATGGGTGAGCCAGGGGAAGAGATTTTCTCAGTTTTTGAGAGTTTCAGGTATCCCTGGAGCACCCAGGCCAGTGTGCTTGCGGCACTGTGCTTTCTAAATGCCTGCCAAATCTTGTTTTGGGCCATGCAGTATTTCTCCAACAATAGCACCACCTGGAAACCTGCCCTGAGGGCAGATAGTTATAAATGGCAAGGTGTGTGGGAAAAGATGGGCAAGTGCCTGAGTCAGTGGTCACCCCCAATGCTTTGGGATTTCACTCCTGAACAAGTGCAGAGTCCTGATAAACTGGTGGAGTGTTTGGAAAAGGTGTGCTGCCAATCTGACAAACCCCGGGAAACACAAATCCTTGCGATGTGCTGGGGGCTTGCCCATGCCTACCGTGTCATCTTTAACACTGTTCACTGCCCTCAAGGGGAAGAAAGGGCTGCAGGGTCTGAAAGTGAACCTGCTGGTACAGCAGCTGGGCCAGGGGGACAGGCAGTGCCAGTACCAGTCCCCTCCACCAGCACAGCAGCTGAGCCAGAGGGACAAGCAGTACCAATATCAGTTGCCCCGATATGGAAAACCAAATATACCAAAAAAATCCCCTCGCAATGTACAGGGTGATAATGAACCAGGCCCATCACGAGAGCAGGAGGAAGAGCCAGAAGTAACCATCCGTTCTCTATCCCTCAGTGAGTTGCGAGATATGCGGAAGGATTTTGGCCATCTTCCAGGTGAGCAAATTTGCATGTGGCTGCTCCAATGCTGGGATAGTGGAGCTGCTGGTTTTGAATTGGAGGGGAGAGAGGCCAAGCAGCTGGGGCCTTTAGCCAAGCAGGCTGGTATTGACAAGGCAATAGGGAAACAGGCTCAAACCCTCAGCCTTTGGAGGCGACTCCTGCTCAGTGTAAGGGAGAGGTACCCCTACAAGGATGATGCTCTATGTCGGTTAGGCAAGTGGACTGACATGGAGAAAGGCATTCAAAACCTCAGGGAAATGGCTGTGTTTGACATGGTCTATGGTGATCTGAATGATGAGCAGTCACCAATGGATCCAGATCAGGCTCCTTGCACACAGCTGATGTGGCAGAAGTTCCTGCAAAGTGGACCAGAGGCACATTCCAAAGCATTAGCAGTAGTGTCCTGGTGGCGAGACACCCAGACTCAGACAGTGGACGAAGTGATTATCCAGCTCTGGCAATATGAGGGAAATCTCCCTTCCTCCCAACATGCTTTGGTTTCAGCTGTAGAGGAACTGTCTCAGAGGCTCCAGAAAGTGGAAGAGGACATGTCCTACGTTCCACCTGCATGGGCCGATGTTTCAGCTATTAGAAGCAGACGCTTCCCCACCCAAGAGAAGGGCAGTGGAAGGCACACACCACGGGGCACCCTGTGGTTCTTCCTCCGCGACCATGGGGAAAACATGAGAAGGTGGCATGGACAGCCCACTTCTGCCCTAGCTGCACAAGTACAGCAGCTGAAAGGGAAGACCACCATGAAAGGGGAGTCTTCCAAGAGAGATGCAGCTCCAGTGTCCAGTCGGAAATCCCCCAGACAGAATAGAATGGCCATCATTATGATTGACACTCTTGAGGGGACCAGGAAGTCATTCTTGCAGGAGTCACTCTTACAACAAGTGAGTGATGCTGAGCAGGATTAGAGCGGCCCTGCCTCCATCCAGGTGTAGGAAAGGGATAATCGGATTTACTGGAAGGTGTGGATCCGATGGCCTGGCACATCAAAACCACAAGAATATAAGGCCTTGGTAGACACTGGCGCTCAGTGCACCCTGATGCCATCAAGCCACAGTGGGGTTGAACCCATCTGCATCTCTGGAGTGACAGAGGGATCCCAACAGCTGACCCTATTAGAAGCTGAAGCAAGCTTAACTGGGAAGGACTGGCATAAGCACCCCATTGTGACTGGCCCAGATGCCCCGTGCATCCTAGGTATAGATTACCTCAGGAGAGGGTACTTTAAAGACCCAAAAGGGTACCGGTGGGCCTTTGGTATAGCTGCCCTGGAGGAGGTTGAGCAATTGTCCACCTTACCCGGCCTCTCAGAGGATCCCTCGGTGGTGGGGTTGCTTAAGGTTGAAGAGCAGCGAGTGCCAATTGCCACCAAGATGGTGCACCGGCGGCAGTACTGCACTAACTGAGATTCCCTGGTCCCCATCCATCAGCTGATCCGTCGACTAGAAAGCCAGAAGGTGATCAGCAAGACTCATTCACCCTTCAACAGCCCTATATGGCCAGTGAGAAAACCTAATGGCGAATGGAGACTAACCGTGGACTACCGTGGCCTGAATGAAGTCACGCCAGCAATGATTGCTGCAGTGCCGGACATGCTAGAGCTCCAGTATGAGCTGGAGTCGAAGGCAGCCAAGTGGTACGCCACGATTGACATCGCTAACGCGTTCTTCTCCATCCCAATAGCACCAGAGCGCAGGCCACAGTTTGCATTCACTTGGAGGGGTATCCAGTACACCTGGAATCGATTGCCCCAGGGGTGGAAACACAGCTCCACCATTTGCCATAGACTGGTCCATACTGCACTGGAGAAAGGTGGGGCTCCGGAACACCTGCAGTTCATTGATGATATCATTGTATGGGGGGGACACAGCTGAGGAAGTCTTTGAGAAAGGAAAGAAGATAATTGAAATCCTCCTGAAGGCTGGTTTTGCCATCAAGCGACAGAAAGTTAAGGGGCCTGGAAGGGAGGTTCAGTTCCTAGGAATAAAATGGCAAGATGGGCGTCACCACATCCCAATGGAGGTGATAAACAAGATAACAGCCATGGCCCCACCAACCACTAAAAAGGAGACTCAGTCTTTCCTGGGCGCTGTGGGGTTCTGGAGGATGCACATCTTAAACTACAGCCTGATTGTGAGCCCTCTCTACCACGTAACCTGCAAGAAGAACGATTTTAAATGGGGCCCAGAGCAACAACAAGCCTTTGAACAAATTAAGCAGGAGATTACCCAGGCAGTGGCCCTCGGGCCAGTCCGGACAGGGCAGGAGATTAAGAACGTGCTCTACACCGCAGCCGGGGAGAATGGACCTTCCTGGAGCCTTTGGCAGAAAGCACCTGGGGAATCCCGAGGCCGACCTCTAGGCTTTTGGAGCCGGGGATGCAAAGGCTCTGAAGCTAACTATACCCTGACTGAGAAGGAGATACTGGCAGCGTACAAAGGAGTTCGAGCTGCCTCAGAAGTGGTCGGCACTGAGACACAGCTCCTCCTGGCACCTCGACTGCCGGTGCTGGGATGGATGTTCAATGGAAAGGCTCCCTCCACACATCATGCAACAGATGCCACGTGGAGTAAATGGGTTGCGTTGATAACACAACGGGCTCGAATAGGGAACCTCGACCACCCCGGATTGGTGGAAGTGATCATAAACTGGCCAGAGAGCAAAGATGCTGGGATGTCACCAGAACAGGAGGTGAAACGTGCTGAGGAGGCCCCACCATATAACGAGCTGCCAGAGGAAGAAAAATGATATGCCCTGTTCACTGAGGGGTCTTGCCGCATTGTGGGAAAACATTGATGATGGAAGGCTGCGGTGTGGTATCCCACACAACAAACCTCTGAAGCTCTTGAGGGACAAGGTGAATCGAGAAAGTTCGCAGAGGTGAAAGCCACCCAATTGGCTTTGGAGATTGCTGAGCAAGAAAAGTGGCCGAGGCTCTATATCTACACTGACTTGTGGGTGGTGGTAAGTGCCCTGTGGATGTGGTTGCAGCAATGGAAACAGAACAACTGGCAACGCAGGGGCAGACCCATCTGGGCCGCTGAAGTATGGCAGGACATTGCAGCCCGGGTGGAGAACCTCGTTGTGAAGGTGCGCCATGTGGACGCCCATATACCCAAGAGTCGGGCCACTGATGAACATCAACATAACCAGCAGGCGGACCAGGCTGCTAAGATCGAAGTGGCTCAGGTGGACTTGGACTGGCAGCGTAAAGGTGAACTGTTCATAGCCCGGTGGGCCCATGAGACCTCGGGCCACCAAGGCAGAGATGCAACATACAGGTGGGCTCGCGATCGAGGGGTGGACCTCACCATTGACACCATCGCAGAGATCATCCACGGATGTGAGACGTGTGCTGCGATCAAACAAGCCAAACGGGTGAAGCCCCAGCGGAATGAAGATCGATGGATAAAATATAAGTATGGAGAGGCCTGGCAGATCGACTACATCACACTGCCACAGACCCGCCGAGGCAAGCGCCACGTGCTCACAATGGTGGAAGCAACCACTGGGTGGCTCGAAACTTATCCAGTGTCCCACGCCACCGCCCGAAATACCATCCTGGGCCTTGAAGACCGAGTCCTGTGGCGACACGGCACCCCAGAGAAGATTGAGTCGGACAATGGGACTCACTTCTGAAATAACCTCATAGATGCCTGGGCAGAAGAACACGGCATCAAGTGGGTCTACCACATCCCCTACCACGCACCAGCCTCTGGGAAGATCGAGCGCTACAATGGACTGTTAAAAACTACATTGAGAGCAATGGGGGGTGGAACCTTCAAACACTGGGACACACATCTGACAAAGGCCACTTGGTTAGTCAACACAAGAGGATCTGCCAATCAAGCTGGCCCGGCTCAGTCAAAACTTCCACGTGTTGTAGACGGGGATAGAGTCCCTGTGGTGCGCATGAGGGATCTGCTGGGAAAAATGGTCTGGGTTAGTCCTGCGCCGGGCAAAGGCAAACCCATCCACGGGATTGTTTTTGCTCAAGGACCTGGGTGCACCTGGTGGGTGATGCAGAAGGATGGAGAGGTCCGATGCGTGCCACAAGGGGACTTGATTTTGGGTGAAAACACACCGTGAATTATACTGTGCTTTTGTTAATTTTTCTTTGTTAATGCTAATTGCTAAATGGCAGCTGGATGTGACGCACATGGTATAGACTAAAGGGGTGGATTATGTCCTGGTTTAGCCAGGATAGGGTTAAGTTTCCCCAGCAGTAGGGGGGGATCTCTAGGCGGGTTATTCACAGAATCACAGAATCAACTAGGTTGGAAAGGACCTTGAAGATCATCTAGTCCAACCATTAACTTAACACTGCCAGTTCCCATCTACACCATATCTCTCAGCGCTATGTCGACCCTACTCTTAAACATCTCCAGGGATGGGGACTCTACCACCTCCCTGGGCAATCCATTCCACTGCCTAATAACCCGTTCTGTAAAGAAATACTTCCTGACATCTAGTCTAAACCCTCCCTGGCGCAACTTGAGGCCATTCCCTCTTGTCCTATTGCTTGTTACTTCATTAAAGAGACTCATCCCCAGCTCTCTGCAACCTCTTTTCAGGTAGCTATAGAGGGCGATGAGGTCTCCCCTCAGCCTCCTCTTCTCCAGACTAAACAACCCCAGTTCCCTCAGCCACTCCTCGTACGACATGTGCTCCAGACCCTTCACCAGCTTCGTTGCCCTTCTTTGGACACGCACGAGTAATTCAATGTCCTTTTTGTAGTGAGGGGCCCAAAACTGAACACAGGAATCGAGGTGCAGCCTCACCAGTGCCGAGTACAGGGGTAAGATCACTTCCCCGTCCCTGCTGGCCACGCTATTTCTGATACAGGTCAGGATGCCATTGGCCTTCTTGGCCACCTGGGCACACTGCTGGCTCATGGTCAGCCAGCTGTCAATCAACACCCCCAGGTCCCTCTCTGACTGGCAGCTCTCCAGCCACTCCTCCCCAAGCCTGTAGCGCTGCTGGGGGTTGTTGTGGCCCAAGTGCAGCACCCGGCATTTGGCCTTATTGAAACTCATACAGTTGGCCTTAGCCCATCGCTCCAGCCTGTCCAGATCTCTCTGCAGAGCCTCCCTACCCTCGAGCAGATCAACACTCCCACCCAACTTGGTGTCATCTGCAAACTTACTGAGGGTGCACTCGATCCCTTTGTCTAGATCATCAATAAAGATGTTAAACAGGAGTGGCCCCAAAACCGAGCCCTGGGGGACACCACTCGTGACCGGCCGCCAACTGGATTTAACTCCGTTCACCACAACTCTTTGGGCCCGGCCATCCAGCCAGTTTTTTACCCAGCAAAGCGTGTGCCCATCCAAGCCACGAGCAGCCAGTTTCGCCAGGAGAATGCTGTGGGAAACACTGTCAAAGGCCTTACTAAAGTCAAGGTAAACTACATCCACAGCCTTTCCCTCATCCAATAAGCAGGTCACTCTGTCGTAGAAAGAGATCAGGTTTGTCAAGCAGGACCTGCCTTTCATAAACCCATGCTGACTGGGCCTGATCCCCTGGTTGTCCTGCATGTGTTGTGTGATGGTACTCAGGATGAGCTGCTCCATCAGCTTCCCGGGTACCGAAGTCAAGCTGACAGGCCTGTAATTTCCTGGATCATCCCTCCGACCCTTCTTATAGATGGGCGTCACATTGGCCAATTTCCAATCTGTCGGGACCTCCCCGGTCAGCCAGGACTGCTGGTAGATGATGGAAAGCGGCTTGGCGAGCACCCCAGCCAGCTCCTTCAGCACACATCAGATACCATGCGGACGTCACATCCTGGCGCCGAAGCGGGACAGTCGGTTACCGTGTGTACTGTGGTATTTGCTCTGTTCTCACTGCTGTATTGGTAGATATTTTGCTCTGTTCATTGTTATCACTGCTATTCTTATTGTTGTTGCTGTTTGTTGTGTTGCTGTCGCACTGTTGTATTAAACCTTTCCTTATCTCAGCCTGGGGCTTTGTATTTCACTCCCTTTGTGGGGGAGGGGCAGCGTCCGCGTGGTCTCAGACCCCGGCAGGGACTAAACCACCACAACTATGTCAACACAGAAAACCATCACTGTAAACCATCTCAATTTTTCATGTAGTGTTGTTAACAAAGTATATGGGTTTGCTGCTACAGGGTGTATATCTTCTACTATTTTATTAATTGCTCTTAAATGCTATACCAACCAGTTATCTTTCCCCTTAATTTTCTTTACAGGCAATATTGGAGTGTTATATTTTGATTTGCATTGTCTTAGTAATCCAAACATGCAAAATTGATTTACTAGAGGTTCAAGCCCTATTTTAGCTTCTGTTTTACTTGGATATAGTTTCAATCTTACCGGCCTGGCTCCCTGTTTCAGTTGAATCTTTACTGGTTCTTCTGCTTTTGACTATCCAGATATTCCGTTCGCCCACACAATAGGAATCAGTGTCCTCTACTTCACTTGGAATACTAGGTACTATATTATCAATAAAGTAAAGCATGGCTTCCTCTAGTTTCGATGGGGTTACATTAATAGATATTTTCCCTTTTTCAAACTTGATTTCTGCTTCTAGCTTTTCCAATAAATCCCTTCCTAGCAATGCCCTAGGCGAATTTGGCAGATACAAAAATTGCTGTGTTACCCTTTGTTTTCCTAATTTAAACTTAATTGGTTTGAAGAATGGGTAATCTTCCCTAGCCCCTGTGGCACCAATAACTGTTATTGTTTCTTGATGATGTGTCCTTCTAAAGTGTTTAACACAGAATAGGATGCCCCAATTTCAGCTAAAAATTCCACCTCCTTTTTCCCCAGCTGGGCTGTAACCAGAGGCTCTGCTGGGGTAGAGATCTCCGGTCCCCTTTATGCTGTTTCTATATTCGTTAGAGGAGTTTGAGAAAAGTTCTTCGCTCTCAGTTGGGGGCAATTCTTTTTCCAGTGTCCTGTCTGCTTACAATATGCACACTGCTCTACACTCAGCCCTGTCCTCCTATTTCCTCCCTTGGCACGTCCTCTGCCTTTGTTACCTCTGTGCAATCCCCTCTGGGGAGTTTGAACTAAAGCAATGGTGGTTCAATTTCGATAAGCCTCCCAAGCCTCATCCAATATTTTACCTAAATCATATTGATCGCTCCCTTTCAGCTTTTGCACCTTTCTCCTTATACCTTCTGTACCTTCTGATACTATCAGATGCGCTGTATCTCTCTTCCCTTCCTCTGAATCTGGGTCAAGAGTAGTAAATTTACGTTTTGCCTCCTTTAATCTCTCAGCAAAACTGGATGGTGACTCATTAACATCTTGTTTAATTTCATAAAGCTTAGACCAATTCACTGCCTTAGGAACCACATGTTTAATGCCAAACAAAATCCGCTTTTGGTATTGTCTTAAAGCCTGTTGATCCTCATCTTTATTAGGATCCCAGCCAGGATTTGACAATCAATTTGTCAATCAATTTGACAAGCAGTTTTGACAACTTGATTAAAATCCTACTCTGAAGCAAAAAAAGTAGAGTTCAGACACTTGAATCAGTTATTTCACCCTGACCAATCTATCTGTAAGGCTATCAATTCTTTTATAATTTCCCAGTTATTCTGCCGGTTTACTTCAAATGAAGACATTAGTCAGAGTTTATTGAATCTAGTCTTTAGCACTGGGAAGGAAACCCTTCAGTTGTCACAGAAATTTCTTGCTTAATAGTTGGTAACACAGAACACACACTTTGCTTCAGGCCAGACTAAGCCTCATATATGATTAGATATTAACGCATTAAACATAGATAGAAAAGAAATCCAATTATCCACATGTGAAGTTAGACAAAGATGCGGTGTCCACCTGACTCAAAGCACTGACATTGGACTTTACTGAAGCTGCTCCAAGTCGTATATCTGTAGCTGGGAGGGATTTGACCTGTGGAGTTGCAACTCTCTCTGACCAGCACCGATGGTGGTTACTTACCTCCTATACTCCCGTGGGCCAGACACCCAGCTCCAGCAGTTGCATGGTTTCATGCAATTGAGATTGACTTCCAGAGGCAAGTGTAGCAGTCTGCACCATGTACATGTGCCTGTTTAGAGCTGCATGTGTGACTGCCTCCCTCTTTGACTCCTTGGCATCAACAAGTGTTACTGCTTATCTTACAGGGTGGGGGACCCAGCACTGGTAGGGTGTGAGTCACTACGAGGGTTCCCATCCCATGTAAAACGTCAGAAAGGTCTCTATTTGCTGGTATCAGTAACATGGTCCTATGTCAACTGCTTGAGAAACAAACAAACAAAAAATCCTCATTTATTAAAACTGTTGACAATTTTGTAAGAGCAACACAGGCTTACTGCTCAGGTTGATACTCAGATGCTCAGCTGGAATGAAGGAAAGTGTCTCATGGGAAGAGTTTTATCAAACAGAAATGAAGTATTACGGTGTGGGAACAGAAAGCAGCAACAGCATTTCACAAACTGGCAAGAGACTGCAACTTATTAAACTACAGATGAAGTGGGAGAATCTGAGACTTGCATAGAAGATCTGGGGTTGCTTTAAATTAACTCTACCAGATTTTTACAGCATATATCTACACATTGGACAGAACATTTTTGTGATGTGTCAAAGGAAGAAAGGAAGAAACTTCCAGGTTGCACAGAAGTGGTTGGGTAGCTAGATTTTGCCCACTTCTAGTTTCTGGAAAGTAGGTCAAAATCTTATCTAAAGATTTCTGGAAATAAATATTTATCCTGTTTGGAAGAAATCTAGGTATCTGCTCATCCTCAATTTTATTGAGTAAAGCTTCAAATTAAAACCAGATATGAATAAAGAGTTTTGGCAGATGCTTGATTCAGTATCAGTCCAATAGAAAGAAGTAAACACCATGTGACAGTTGCTTAAAGGGTGACTTCCATCATCCTAGTTCCCACAGCCATAGAATCCCATTGCCCACCTACTTAGCCAAATATTGATGACATCTATGGTAGAATTATTGAGATCGGGATGGTATCAGTAACATTTTCTAGAGAAGTGACTGCACAGGTTTCTAACTTACACAGTTGATCTTTTCAGGCTGATCAAGCAGCATGATCATGGGGGCCACTTTTTATGGTGATTATGTTGCAGTTAATTTTGTGCAAAACCAAAATGTAAATGAATAGCAAGGGAAAGCAAGCAAGCCCTGCTTCAAGTCTTGCTTAACCAAGGATCACTACTGACACACTTCTCCTTAGTGGGTATGCTTGTGCAATACCAGCCCATGGGGATGTATGCTGTAGGCAACAAGCTACTCAACAGAGGGGTTCCCATCAGCCCTTCCCACCACTCCGGATGGACACCAGCGCTCACTCGCTCCCCATCAATGCCATTCCCACACAAATTAAATTCAGAATAACCTATCTGCAGAGGAAGCAGATGATGTAGTGTGATGTGATGATTCTGGCAGAAAGGGAGAAGGGACAATACCTTCTCTCTGAAGATTGAAGGGGAAATTCAACCAACCTGCACAGTTTTCTAATGGAAGACTAGCTTTGGCCCTAATAGCACAGCTGAGGTCTGAGGATGAATTTTCCACATAAACATGCAGTTTACACATTTCAGAAATCCTGTCTGCTTCTGAGATCTCAATCCTTCTTTGCCAATGGGCCAGTCTAGGTGACTTGCCTAGCTCTCTACCAGACTGCCCTTCTTCCTCGAGGCTGCATCTCAGGATCTGAGAGATAAGAATACATGTCCCTTTAAGGCAGAGTAGATCATAATTGTCTATTATGAGGCTTTAGTGGGGCTTTTTTTTTGGTGGTATTTGTTTTAGATCAGACTATTGTCTGAGATAACCTTCTGAGGCAAATGAGAACTCACATAAACAGCTTTTTGAGTTCAGTTCTGTCCAATTCAACAGAAATGTTGAGTTCAATTCTTTTGTTTCAACATGGTGCCATACTGAAGCCATAAAAATAAATGCACTGCAATAGGGGAATACTCCATTATAGGAATCGTGATTACATATGGTAGCCCTCCATGGTATCTCATGCCAGATGGAGTTGCCTGAACAATGGTGTGCGATCAACAAATGGTTGAGCAGTGTTCTCTTTTAATTTTCAGTTTTTTCCTCTTCTTTTCATAGCCCTAATGATGGGCATCCACATTTTGTATGTCTCTTATCAAGGGCGTGGAATCAAGTGACACATACCCCCTTCCCCCGCTCCTCCCTCTCCCCACCCCAGCTTAACCTTGATGAAATGGTGTTGCTTCGAGCCTCCAATCAACACTGGTAAGCATGAATTGCACATTTTACTCAGTTGTATGGACCACACATAAATGCCACTGTCAATTTCGTCACTGTGGTTGTTGATTATTTTTTTTTAATCATTTTTTATTTTTTCAGAAACATGTTCCAAACATACCTATCCCAGAATCTCAAAGCCCTCCAACTCCAAGCCTTCAGGTTCAGTAAAGATGCTGTTGTTTTCTTGACTGGTGCCAAGGCCATTAGAACTTGTATGAGTTGTCAATAGCTAGCAGGAGAACGTAAGCACCAGCTCAGTAGCCAGGTAAATAAGCAAAGGCCTGTTCCGCTGACCTCATTGCCCTTTTTTCGTGTTTCAGCCCTTTGCCACTCTGAAGGCTGTGCCCATTTAGGGGAAGCTGTCACGGGGTTTCCGTTCTGCTGCACCCAGAGGAGTGAAGATATCCAGCAGTGGCCCGCGATGCAAGCAACTGCACATGGCCTTGCCACTGCACACTACCAGAGCATTACCAGTGGGGTGGGGGACAGCAGGCAGAAGATTGGCTTTACCTGTGGTTGCCCTTCACAAATTACTTAATCCAGTGTCGGCTTCCACCTAAAACCCTGGGAAACTCCACAGTCTCCTAAAAGGCACTCTCAGGTAGGGCTTGCTTAGTTCCAAGTCTGGGTGTGAAGAGACTTTTGTTAGGGGCATATCTGCAGCAACAGCATACATACACAAGCAGTCTCATACCTATCCCATCCTCCTCCTGGCAAGCATGCTAAACCCTTCCCCTTGTCAGGGGCACTGGAGCAGAGCTCACCCTGCTCGGCTCTGAACACAAGATGAATGCTGAATATGCATTTCTTAAACTGAGAGCACCCTTTAAGTTGCTGGGAAACAATGCAGACGTCGTAAGAATGTGAGTGGTTAGGTTTTAGTGAATTGTTGAAATAAAAGCAAAATGGCTTTTTGCCTCTGTTTTGTAACATGCGATGTCCTGGCACTGCTGTCGGGTCCCTGCTGCCAAACACTGCTGAGTTCTGGAATTCACCCAGTCCTCTTTTGGCTTCTGAAACGCTTTGTGCAAGCACCTAGGATCCACTAAGGACGACTGTGAGTTACATGAGCAGTAAAGGTATGAAAGGGACAGAAATGATTTTAAAAGACTGAAAAGTCAATAATGAAATGCATTAGGGGAGCATCAAAATGTCCATTCCCAACAGGCCTTTGTTTTTATTTTGGTGAGGGTTTGAAATGTGCTTGGCCTTCCAAAGGAAAGTTGGGGTCCTCCAGAATAGACTTCTAATTTCAGGCAGTTTATGGTTTTCCATCACTGCTTTCCTGATACAGCTGCAGTGGATTGCAAAGCATTTGACAGATGCCAAGCCCCTGTGATTCAACCCTTTTGCCTGACAGTCTGCAGATAAATGCATTCATTTTCAATAAAGGTCATAAGTTAAAAGGAAGCAGGAGACCTATAAAATGAAATCCTATACTATCTGAAACTCTGTGACAGAAACAATATAGAGCAGATACTGGTAATGCAATGTAAACATTGGATGAAAGCCCAGTAACAAAGCTAGAAAAGCAGCATTTCAGTTAGCACAACTCTGAAAGAAGAACTGGAACTATGGGAAAGAGTTTTAAACTTGTCAGCCTCTGTTTTGCCCCACTGGTTTGAAGTTGCAGCAGCAGGGGTTCTTACTGAGAAAGGGCATCTTTCACCTCCGTGCTGCCAGGGACAGTGAAAGGCATCACACACGTATTTTTTTTCCATGGACATCTTGAACGGTGAGGCAAATCAGAAGGGAAGGTGTAGCAAGGACCTTTGTGAAAGTAAGGGTGAAATGATGTGGGGGTAATAGGTAGTGAGCTGGAAATGGGCTTGCAGGCCACTGTGCAGAGCCAGACCAGCTTTCATTTGTTGCTGCTTTGTGCTGGAGGATCATTTCCCTGGGGAAATGTCACATGTATGTATGTGTGTGTGCGTGTGTGTGTCTGACTATGGCCTTGCTTTTCTTATTCAGCTTTCCCAGGAGCAACCCACAGATGACAGCTGAAAGCCCCTGGTGGAGATCCTGGTTAACAGCCCCAATTTTGATTGGGGATGCTCACTTGCCAAGTTTAGAGTTTATTCAAAGTTTGTTCTAGAAGTTCTTTGCTCCCTATCAAGGGTTAGGCACTATGATGTGAGTATTTGGACTCAGTTGCAAAAGTTCAGTGTAGAATTATTAGCTGGCCTTGGTTTGCAGAAAAATATGAATAAATTTTCAATTTTATCTCTCCAAATGAATGGTAATTGTGTCTGCTGTGTTTCAGTTGGGATTAGTGACACTTTGTGCTTTCATCTAAAATAAATCTGAAATAGCTTCAGTCTCTGGGTGCTTAAATGATTGCCCAATTTCAGTAACATCACTTACTGTTCATATTTTGGATGAAAACAAAGCCTCCCCCTTGAAGGGGAAATTCAAATTGCAACTGCTCAGCCAGTGGTAGTTTGTGACCGAGGAATGATCTGGCACGAAGTGCAAGAAGGCCCAACTGCAGAAGGGGGTAAACTGGCTGGAAGCAGGGATGCCAGAGACAGCAGGACTCCCTGCAAAAGAGTGAAGTTTCCCTTGGTGATGAAATAAGGAAGAGCCAAAGCATTGTCTTGTAGCCATCCTGGAATGGGAGCGCTCAGGGGCCCAAGCTCAGGGGTCACTTTTGGGCAGCAGAGCTGGGCCGGGGGATGGCCCACTGGCTGGGCTGAGGTGCCCCATGCAACCGCTCATGGGATTGGTGCTGGTGCAAGTGGATATAAGGCATCAGCTCATGATGCATCTTTGCAGACTCCTTGTAGAACCACTTATGGCAGTAGGATCCTGCCAGTCACACTACCACTGGCTGAGCAGTTGCAATTTGAATTTCCCCTTCATAATCAAACTGTATATAAAAGGCTGGAACACATTTCATTTTAATATGCTATTCTATTCTCTATTTGCTGCAGCTTCACATACAGAAGGCAGGATGCTCATCTCATTTCTACTGGTATGAATTCAGAATAACTCCAGTATCTTTGATGTCAACACATGGCAATGAGAATTTGACAGAGCAGTGTACTCATTTATTTACCAGCTGTCACCTATTAACTGTTGATCGCATGCTGCTAAAATATTGTTTAACATTAAGAGCAACAGGAGCATCCTAGTCAATCCTATGGCCTTGGGCTCAGGTTTTGCACATGTGCAATGTCACGTCTGTGCAGCAGTACCTCTGACCTAACCTCTGCCTACATAGAACCACCCTGTGAGCTTCTCAGCGAGAGCTGTCTCTGCGTAGCATATCAGGCTGAGTTGCTCTACCCATATCAGGCCCATTGGCTCTGCCTGCTGTGGGTGATACAACTAGCATAAGACCAAAAGCTATGTACCCTTCAAACTGTTGGGGTTCTTTTTTGGGGGGTGGTGCATGCAGGTGAGATGTCACTGAGCAAAAAAAGGCTCCTTACCCAAGAAGAGATTTTAACATAGCAGACAGCTAAATGCATGTTATCTTGCTTGATGGTTCAAAAAGCCCTTCTTGTTCAGTAGCCTTCTTGGCTACTGACATAAAAGACAATAAAAAATGTTTCTCTAAATACATCAGCAACAAAAGGAGGGCTAAGGAGAATCTCCATCCTTTATTGGATGAAGGGGGAAACAGTCACAAAGGATGAGGAAAACGCTGAGGTACTTAATGCCCTTCTTTGCCTCAGTCTTTAATAGTAAGACCAGATGTTCTCGGGGCACCCAGCCCCCTGAGCTGGAAGACAGGGATGGGGAGCAGAATGAAGCCCCCATAATCCAAGGGAAAATGGTTAGTGACCTGCTACACCACTCAGACACACACAAGTCTATGGGGCCGGATGGGATCCACCCAAGGGTACTAAGGGAGCTGGCAGAAGCGCTCACCAAGCCACTTTCCATCATTTATCAGCAGTCTTGGCTAACCGGGGAGGTCCCAGTTGACTGGAGGTTAGCACATGTGACGCCCATCTACAAGAAGGGACGGAAAGAGGATCCAGGGAACTACAGGCCTGTCAGTCTGACCCCGGTGCCGGGGAAGGTTATGGAGCAGCTCATCCTGAGTGCCATCATGCAGCACGCACAGGACAACCAGGTGATCAGGCCCCGTCAGCATGGGTTTATGAAAGACACGTCCTGCTGGACTAACCTGATCTCCTTCTATGACAAGGAGACCCGCTTAGTGGATGAGGAAAAGGCTGTGGATGTTGTCTACCTGGACTTTAGTAAGGCCTTTGACACTGTTTCCCACAGCATTCTCCTGGAGAAGCTGGCTGCTCATGGCTTGGATGGGCGTACTCTTGGCTGGGTAAAAAAACTGGCTGGATGGCTGGGTCAAAAGAGTTGTGGTGAATGGAGTTAAATCCAGTTGGCAGCCGGTCACAAGTGGTGTTCCCCAGGGGTCAATATTGGGGCTGGTTCTGTTCAATATCTTTATCAGTGATCTGGATGAGGGGATATGAGAGACTGAAATGTCAAATGACTGTCTCAAAACTAGCTTGTGTCTGTGCAAACCTCAAGGACAAGCTGCTGCAGCCTTTGGATTAGTCTAAGGAATGTCACCCAAGGAAGCAGGAGTGTATTGAAGGATGCACCCCCCACTGGCTTGCAGTTGCATTTTCAAACTCCTTAGACAAGCCTCAAAGGGGCAGACATGGACTGAGTAGAAACCAAATGTTTATCACTGGCTCCATCGTGTAGCCATTTGTGGCTCTATTGTGTACGCCAGACACCATGCATGCATTGCTAATGAACTGATAAGAGGTGAGCATTTCTGCCCCAGAAGCCGGATGCAGCAAAAACCTGTGGGACTAGAGGAAAAAAAAACTGAAGTGGGTAGTAGATATTCTAATCGGCAAATACGATGAACTTAAAAAGGCAACAGAAAACTGCTCCGTGTGCACCCACCACCGAAGAACTGAAGACTGAGGACCAATGGGACGCTGCTGGATCCATGGTGGTGACTATTCTTGCGACTCTATTCTGCATGCTTGCTTGATTTCTGTCTTTTCCTTCCATTCTGTCCTATCGCTACTCCTCTTCACTTTTTAATAATAAAAACCTGCTTTGGCTGTACGGCATTTGACCTCGGTTGTGTCTTAATCTCGCTCTTGGGATCATATCAAAACCTCCCCCGACATTGGATCGGGACATTATATTGGCATCATGGACAGGATCCCTAGAGACGAGAGTGATGTATTGCCTTGCTGTGTTAAGTGAGACCTTTCAGGAACATAAGAGGGAGGGTCTGTGTTGTGTTTGGAACTTACGTGCTGCCTCCCTGAGACGACTGCTTCCCTGCTTTATACATGAACAGGGTTCTCGGGGGACAGAAACCTCTAAAAGGTGTGGCCTCCTGAGAAAGAAAAGGGGAAAATTGGATATTAAGGTGTGACCCTCTCAGGACTATAGCCCCTTTGTGTTAGAACGGAAAAAAAGAATGGCGACCTAGAAGGCAGCCAATGCTTGTGATTATGTCCCCTTGAAGGGAAGTTGCTACAAGTATACTTGAAATTGCCAATGTACAGGGACCTGTAAAGTAGGACATTTAGTTTTAATGGTAACCTAGCTTTTATTTTTCCCATATTTTACTGCAATGTATGTAATTTCATTTATACTTTTTTTTCTAACTATCCTCTGTAGTCATTACCCACTTGTAAGATGTTTTGAAACCTTTAACTCCTTGCCTAGTGAAGATAAGACAGACCTTGGACAGTCTGAAAAACTCCCTGAGTACATCCCTAATAGCAGGAATCTAAAAAAAACAGTGTCTAAGAAGACGCCAGTGTCAAGATAAGTGACTGGAAGCTGGTCTGAACTAACCTCCTTGGAACAAACAGTAGTGAAGGACGGATGAGGTCACTCTATGACCATATATGGACACAGGAAACCTAAAGTTCACTAACGGACAGTGTGAGAAAGGCTGTGTGGACCCCTAAGGAGGGGAGAGGACCCTCACTCTATTTTTACTATGCATGCTCAGACTATGTAAATGAATTCTGAGAACCCATTAGCATAAGACTGCCTTTTCTAAGAAATCTGATGCATATGTATGCTTTTTGTGTATATTAGCCAGAGAGTTTTGTTAGTAAGTGCGGCACTCGTGGTGGAGCGATCCCCAGTGCTGCCCAGCGCTGCGAATAAAGAATACCTGCTTAACAGTTATACTCAATTCTGACTGTTGAGTGAAGCTCTTTGTTTCACCCTGGCCGGTTGAAGGGATAGATAAATTATATGACTTTTTGAAGGCACATCAATCTCGTCCCTTACTCCAGGGACAAGACTGGGCAAAAACCCACTGGTTTCAACCGCAGAGTGTAGTGGATAGGATAAGGGTGTTGTAGAAGGAAGCTAAGGTTGGATCGGGGAAAGGAAAAGCTATAATTTGTGCAGTGTTGGGTGTGAGTGTGGCAGCGGTGGTGGAGGATAGAAAGTAGAGGCTTTGTCAAGCTGATACTGTAATAGACTCCCTGCAGATGGTAATAAAGACCCTGCAGGAACAGTTGAAAGAAAATAAACAGTTGATGGAGGATGAAAGAAACCAAAACGTAATATTAAAGGAGGAATTGAGGAATCAACTTTTGAGGGAGGTGGATACACAGGCAGAGGTAGAAGTGAAGCTTTCAGAGATGGGGATACGGCAAATCTATCCTCAAGGAGATTTGCAGAAGGCAAAGGAAAGTGTAGAAAGCCCCCCCCCCCCCCCCCCCCCCCATGTTTCTGCTGGTTAAAATGGAATATTTGTATGAGAGTGATAACGACCATCCTCAGGTTGTCACCAAAGAAGTCCCATTTACAGCAACTGAATTAGCAAAGTTGAGAAAAGACTTTGCAAGGACTCCGAAGGAATCGGAGACAGAATATTTATGGAGAGTGTCTCTGTCAGGGGGGGATGGAATTTTGTTGTCAGAGAAGGAAGCAGAAGGATATTGGGGTCTGGGTGTGTTTCTAACTACTGGTAATCACCGGGCCCCATGGTCATTAACTCAGAGGGCCGCATGTTGGGCCAGAGGGCTGAACCCCTGGAAAGGGGGGGATCCCCTTGCAATTACTGGGACTGTTGATCAATTGGTGGAGAGTGTGCAGAAGGCAGCTTGTTTGCAGATGAATATTACTCCCAGTGCACCATCATGGATTGAATCATCAGGGACAAATGCTTCTCGAGACTTAGTGGGAAGTTCCTTCGCCCTCCGATGGTGAGTGGGGGGGTGAAGGCTGGATTTACATTAGATTTACTATTAGGAAAAATTTCTTCGCTGAAAGGGTTGTCAAGCACTGGAACAGGCTGCCCAGGGTAGTGGTTTAGTCACCATCCCTGGAGGTATTTAAAAGATGTGTAGATGTGGCACTTAGGGACTTGTCAGTGTTAGGTTCATGGTTGGACTTAAGGGTCTTTTCCAACCTAACTGATTCTATGATTCTATGTTTCTATGATTGCCTGAAACCCTTAAATCCTGAAGAATAGGGATCAGTCAGCACTTCATAAATTTATAAGTCACTTCAGAGCACTTGGGACCCCTTTTTAAAAATCCTGGCAGATGGGTTTTCTCTGCCCTGTATCCTAAACCTTGCTGAACCAGTTCTGGCAGCTCAGTGTAATCTCGGAACAGCATCACAAAGTGGCATCTCAGCACCATTTCTTATTTCTTGAATAAGAATTTGACAAGCAATGTAAATATTAGGATCAAATCTAGCCATTATGATTCCCCCATGAATTTTCTGACCTGACTACTAGTGATCTTTGCCTGTGTGCGCAATTAAATAATGCCTGCTCAAGACATGGGATTAATCAATTAGTATAGCTCAGACAATGTCTTTTGAAAGCAGTACCCAGTCTCACACTGATGCGATTGGCTCTGGACAATAAGACATTGGCAATGTTTTTTCTGACAGAAGAAAGACTGCTCTGTAATTCTGTTCCTGGTGTTTCATTCCAGTGCATCCAAATGCCCACCAGTCTCCTCCTGCATTTACTGAAAAGCAAGTTTTTTGTACATAAATTAATAAATAAAAGCTCTGGCCAATAATTTGGAACCCCATGTTTTCATTTCTTTTCTATTACTTTAATCCAGAAGTGTGGCACAGAATCTGTAGTTGCTGTGAATCATTGTGTCACTATTGTGATACAAAGCATATGTCTGCTTTGAAAGACAGCACCATTCCTTTGCAGTTTTTTTCCTTTTGCAAGTTATAGCATTAAAAAAAAACCCTTATTTTTTACCTCCCATTAAATATGAAATGTAAATACCATTTATCAGTAAAACACAATATGATTTTCCATATTGACAGCCAAAGGATATCTCTTATTTGTAGGAAGATCTCTGTATGCATCTAACTTTTTTTTTATTATTGCATTTCCAGCTTCTCCAGCTGAGGCAGGAATGTGAACCCCAGTGAAATGAAGATGTCTGGGTTTTGGCAAATCAAGTGAAAGACTTTGCTACATTGGTACTGAACAGGGAATCATGCCACTGAAGAAACCATGTTAATGGGCAACTTCTGAGTGAAGGAAAACAAAGTCCATAAGGTAATGATTAAAGAAATAAGGACAAAGCACAAATAATAAGGTCTCATCATGGTTCAAAGTTATCATTAAAAATTAACAAATAGTGAGCCTTCACCACATTTGTGAATTATTTGTTGTGTGAATTGACAAGAAACACATTGTCCTGGTTTTGGCTGGGATAGAGTTAATTTTCTTCCTAGTAGCTGCTACAGTGCTGTGTTTTGGATTTAGTGTGAGAATAATGTCGATAACACACTGATGTTTTAGTTGTTGCTAAGTAGTGCTTATCCTAAGTTAAGGATTTTTCAGTTTCTTGTGCTCTGCCAGCAAGCAGGTGCACAAGAAGCTGTGAGGGAGCATGGCCGGACAGCTGACCTGAACTAGCCAAAAGGATATTCCATACTATAGGACATCATGCTCAGCATATGAATTGGGGGCAGTTGGCTGGGAGGTGCTGATCGCTGCTCAGGGACTTGACTGGGCATCAGTCAGCAGGTGGTGAGCAATTGCTTTGTGCATCACTTGTCTTTCTTGGGTTTTATTTCTCTCTCTTTTTGTTATCTCCCTTTTCATTACAATTATTATTATTGTTATTGTTATGATAATATTTTATTTTATTTAAATTATTAAACTATTCTTATCTCAACCCACGAGTTTTACTTTTTTTCTGATTCTTCTCCCCATCCTACTGGGAGCAGGGAGGAGTGAGCAAGCAGCTACATTGTGCTTAGTTGTTGGCTGGGGTTAAACCACAACACACATATATCAATTCCAGTATACATATGCAAAAAACTGCTGACACACAAAAATGCAAGTGAAATGACAATGCAAAGGCCATGATTCTATCGTAAAAGGAAAGAAAAAAAGGGACTTATAAAGGCAGGAGTATGGAAGTGTTCCTTTACAGGACCTTAGATCATAAGCTTATGACTGCAGGGTATAAACATCAAAATTGCAAGGAGTGACATGCTACAGTCATAAGAAATCCCATCATCAGCCTCCTGGGATATTATTAAATTGATTGAGGACAAGATCAAAATGGACTGAATAGTAATTTTCAGGGTTATACTGATGATATGCATCCAACAGCCCAAGCATCACCCAGGTTGCAAATTAAAGGGGAGCTGTCAAAAAAAGTCTTATGGAATCTTAGACCATTGTTTTGTGTTAAAGGTCTATATTTATACAAAGCAGACTTTATGTCACTTTATTTTTTTCAAATGTTGAATTCTGTTGTACACACATCAAGCATGCAGACAGCCTTAAACCATATTTTAGCTCAGCTGTCTTTGGCATATCCCACTATTATTTTGTTTGGATCAGTGGAAGAGAGGGAAAAATTAATAAGATAGGTGTAAGTGAAGGCAAAATGATACCCATAGCATATGCCTCTTGTTTGGTAAATGCAATTTTGGCAGAAGAAGGAATAGAATATTTTTCTATATTTATATTGCTACTGTATTTTCCAGTTTTAGGTGCCAGCAGTGAGAGGTAGACTACTGAATCACTGTTTTGTGTATCATGTGTCCTGATTACCAAATACTATGCTTGGGCAAGTGATTAGAAAGGTATATTTTGGGTATCACACTGGAAAATAGAAGTGAACAAGCATGCATTTAAAACAATATAGAAACCATTCTGATCATTTATCTCATAAGAAACATTTCAGTTTTTGTAATGTCCCTGACAAATCATTTTCATCTGAAGCAAAATAATTCCATTGATCACCATGACATTGCTCTTATTTTCACTAATGGATCTAAAGATAGGTCCAGTCCTTGTCTATAATTGTACTTACCTAAGCCTGCAAGAACTCAAAGCTGTTATTTGACTAAAGTTGATTCTTAGCCAAAAGTTTGTGGGAGGCATCGGCCTGTCAGCCTTGCACAGCCTCTGAGAAACAGCCAGGCTTTGATGAGAAACAGGCCTTGGGAGAAAGATAAGAAACTGCTGAGTTGTGCCAAGGTGGCAGGGAAAAACAACGGACAGCTGCAACACTGAACTGTGGGAAAGTACTGAGCTGTGAGAAGTTACCGCCGCGTGAACAGCGCGTGAACAAGAAGTTGATTGGTCTGCACAGCGCGTGTTAGAGTGGTCTTATGCTGATAGGAGAAAAGGTTGATAGCTGTCTAATTGCTGATTTGCTAACTATGAAGTAAGAGCTTTGGCGAGAGCATAAGTATGTACTATTGGAAAAATAAACGGCTTTGCTGGATATAACTCATAGAGTTGTGCAGGTCCGATATCCTCCTGCAACAAAAGTTGATTCATCAAAGTGGTTGTTATGTTTTGATTAGGAGAAAATAAGACCCAGTAACTGAAACAATCCAGGATCAGAGATCAGTTAAAGATATTATTCATGCTTTTTTGGGAATGAAAGTGCCCATGACAATAGAAAGAAGAGTCTGTATGGCTCTTACTTTGTGTCTCTTCTCATTCTCATGTTCATTTTGGCAGAATGTGGCCCTTGGTTATCCATTAAATTCAAGAGGCTACAGGGGCATTACCAAAGACAGTATTTGGTCCCAAAATGAATAGGATATGCTTAAGTGATGGGTTTGGGGTTTTATGTACTTATTTATTTTGGAGGTGCATAGATTTGATACTGTTTAGCCTGTTGGGGGATTGCCTGTAATACATTACTTCATCTGCAATATTCTTTATTGCTGTTTAGTAGCGTATGAAGCTATGCAATTTCAAAGCTGTGCAGTGCCTCCTTAGGTATAAAGTGCGGTTCACATCCCATCCTGGGGGTGTTCTGTGTGAAGTAGTTCAAAAGCAATGATATTGCTATGTGAGTTGTACAGGCTGTGTGCTTAATCAAGGAGATGTTATAATGATTCTTTCTTTCTGTGCTAGCTGCAGTAATCTAAATCAAGCCTTTCAGACTAAAAGCATGTGTGAGCTGTGAAGATTAAAAAAAAAAAAAGGAAGATTTTAAAAATTTATTTTAATCTGGTAATCTTTAATCTTTCCTCAAAATTTCAGCTAATTGGCTTTTAAGATTTCTGCATTGCTAGGAATGTGGTATTTCTGTTCTCACACTTATTGGTGACCTTACCTGTAAAGCTACCTTTGCCTCTATTTTGTCAACTTGACAATCTGCTACATTCAGGAGTAACTGGGGGGCTACTTGTCCACTCTCAGATCTCTTCAACAGTTTGGTGGAAGTGATAAAATTTACCACTGTTGTAGCACTTCTCAGAGTTTTTTACCAATAGTGAATTAAACTAACAGCACTGAAAATTATGACATCTGAAAAAGCAAAGAGAAAGTGCTGAAGAAATTGACTCTTGCAGGAGAAAATCTATAAGTGGTGTCAAAGTCTTTTTTTCAATCAAAGTACAGGATATTGGGAATTCAATTATCATCTAGGATTCACCTAAATGCATTTACCTTAACAGTTCATTTCACAGGAGCAGATATGTGATTTTTGTATGTAGGTGGATTTTAGGTTGGTTCCTGCATGATAAATATAGTGCAGATAAAGGGGCTAGGAGACAATGTAATCTGTAGTTGATCAAATATATTTTTCAAGACTACAAAAACAGTGATTCACTCTATTGTACCCTGGAGAAAGTCTGAAGCTTGACTTCTTGTTTCACCTTTCAGGCCATAAATGGATGCTGACAGTAATTAGTAGATGGTAGGTGGTTTCTGAACATGCCTAGTGGGGAGGTGAAGTGCTAAGGCTTGGACAACAGGCCCAAGCCAGAGTTGACCTATAGAGGAATCCTGTATATTTTATCACTGATAACCATTGTGCTAATAGGTATTATACTAAGTTATAGCAAATCACCTATTCTGATGTAAAAGGTGGAAGTATTAAAGCCTGAGCAACAGGCCCTGAGCCGAAGCTGCTAACTCAGTATGTAATCATTAGTGAAATATGTGTGGAAGATGTAGCTATCTTGAATGTATCTTTATCTCTCTTTGTGTGTGGATAAAATAACAGGGTCATGAAGACCATTGTTTGGCACTGTGGCCTGATGTGAGACCTTGCGCCTAATCCAATTAGATAAGCAGAAGAACTCCCTTAGCTTCTCCCTTGAGCCCTGGCCAGGCTCTGGGGGAATCTAATGTGAGATTGAAACCAGATATTTCTGCTTAAAACAAAGGTGCCAGCTATTCTGGCTTGCTGATTTTTAGGTATATAAGGCTGGACCCGCTCACAGCGACTTTGGAAGCCTCACCTACGGGTGGACGCACCGCGTAGGATTTCCCACTTGCCGGGACAGGCTCTCCAAATCCTCGCTGTAACCGGGGCTCCCCAGCGACTGCGGGTCTGGATGATGGTAACGTATGCAAGTGGTGATGGATCTTTCTTAATCACTATTCTCTCTCTCAGGTAGTAATGATTTGATGCATTACCCTGTATTTTCCTATTTGTTTAAGTGCACTGTTCTGTCTTTTCTTACTGTATGTTTTCTGTATTATTCTGTTATATTATTTAGTTATTTCTAGTAAAATACGCCTGCTCTTTTCACTCTGGTGTCTGAGTTTAATTGATATCCCTAATCAACAAACCAGGAGGCTTGCTTTTACCAAAGCACAGTTTCTATCTTAAGGAGAGAAGGAGGTAACTGAGTTGTGCTGCATCACTCTCCTTGCAATCTGTTCTGGCACAACTCCCTGTGCTGTGAGAGGGAGTTCAGCCATCCTCCAGCATTGCCTTCAGATACGAGTTAGGACTAATGAAAATATGTTAATGTTTTTCTGAGGTGAATTATGAAAATATTGTAATATATAACCCCTTGTTTTGTATAAGATTTGATGCTGGAATTAGATACTAACCTATTTTCATAGCAAGATACATGTGAGAAGCCTTGAGTTCCCCATTTTGCTGGTCCAGATAAAATGTGAGAAAAGCAAACAATACAAAGGAAATCTTAAGTGCTACTGTTTGAGACAAGCAACCTTCCTTGCCTACATTGAAGAGATTACTCTCCATGTAGCTTAGCTAATCGTAACCTTTGCTTTATCATCACTGCTGTTGGATGGGATCCTAGAGCTAAAAGCCTGAAACTTCCAGAGAAGGAGCACATTTGGCAGCAATTGCTGATGGTATAGCACCTTTCAGGGCACCTTGCTTCTGAGCAATCAAACTGAAAATTTCTTCAGAGCCTGGTGGTACAGGCTGTGCTTGTCTTCTGCAGCCACCTGTAGAGCTCTGGTTTTAAACCAGCTTTTGAGCCCATGATGCCACAAAGGAGAGTAGCACAGTGGGAAAATCTTCATTTGTCTTCTTTTTTTCACTCCTTTCCCCCTTTATACTTTATGGAAAACTCCATGGATAGCATTTTCCATTGGGCTTACAATAGCAAATTAAAATTTAAAGCAGTTTGCTGTGTTTGTCTGTGCTCTCCAGTGTTACACTGCATGCTGAACATTTTGATAACAAGAAGCAGAATCAATGTTGGGCTGGCAGCAGTATAGTCACAGGCCATGTTTCTTCTAAGCTGCTAGGAAAGCAAAAGGCAGCATAACTGTTCAGGGCAGGGCCAAAGCTGGTAAAAGGAAAGCTGTGATAACTCCACTTACCTTGTTTAGCTGGGCTCTTGGAAACGGTTCACAAGCCTCTGGTGACAGTGTTACTATAGAGACAATGCCCTATGCCACTCACAGTTTTACTGCAGTCAGCAACTTGCATGAATAAATTCTGCCAAAAGATTTCTGCTAAATGTTTTCTCTAAGATGGAGGGTTTATATGACATATAAATATACATTCAGATGCTCTCCTTATTAATCTTTACATATAAATTTTTCAGGTTCCTGATTTCTCAAAGCAGAATGTGAGCTCTGCTTGAATTTTTTCCTTTCATGAGATTGATTTAAATGACAGGTTAACCTGTATATGGGCTCACAACTCTCTGCCTGCAGCACTTATCTATTTTTACTACAGCCCAATTATTGATCAGTATTATGCTGATTTGTTCTGCCATGTATTTTTTTTTACTAAATACTACATCAAGTAAAATACAAGCAAACCAAGAGACCAGATAGTCACAGGTGAGAAATCAAATGGCATCTTCTGTACCCAGCTGGTCCCTCCGCTGTATTCCACCTGACTAAGGCATGTGCAGGAACAAGTCATTAGATGGCCACCTAAACTGGTCTGTCGCTGAGCCAGGCAACCAAAATTACCATTACATGTTACAGATTCCCTTCTGTTTTACAGTAAATTGCAGAGACTCGTGGAATTCGAGCTATGTTTCCAGCTGGGTTTTGAAGGGTGTGGGTCTGGTGTAATCAAGCTGTCTGTCTGCTGGCTTCTCTCCTTCCTCCTCCTTGTGACTTATGGACAGGTTTCAACCAAGTTTGACAGAGTGGAAGATGTCACAAATACATTTAAGTTCTTGCATATATTATGAACACTAGTGGTACGGTAGAGAGAGCCAAAACAGCACCCCCTGTTTCAAAGTCAGTAAAATGTGGTTCTTATACACTGTTTGGCAGTAATCTGTGGCTAGTCCACAGTTGGATCCTGCTGTATGTATAACACGTGGCTAGACTCAGTAGGTACACTCAGGTGGCAGCACTGCAGAAAACATAGGGAGGGAAAGCTGGGGTTATTGTAGCAGGATTGAAATGAAGAAGGCAAAAGATGCCAATAGGGACTGAAATAATTTTTCTTAGAATATTTAGCATTTTTTTAAAGAAAAGTGCTTGCTCTTGGAATCCTGTGCATATGAGACTCTCTGCTTTCGTTTAACAACAGCTTCTAGCTTGCATGATTTTTGGAAACAAGACTTATTAATTCCAAAAGGCAAATTAAAAAAAGAAAACCTTTAACATTTTCTTTTTTAAGATATCAAAATATTGAAAAAAATCTCATGATCTGGGGTGAGAGGACAGAACTTATTCCTAAATGTGGTAAATACACTTGTTTTACCTTCATAAGACAAGATCTTTATCTAATGCTCTCCTGAGTATGGTGTTGTGGTTTGAACTCGGCCGGTAGCCAATCACCATGTGGCCAGATGTTTACTTCCCCCCTGCTCCTCCCCAGTGAAATAGGGGAAGGACCAAAAATAAGAAATTCGTAGGTTGAATAAAAAAAAATATTTAGTAATAGTAACAAAACAAGAGTAACAATAGTAAGTCCAAACAGGTAAAATACAGCAGTGGCTTACCAACTGACGACCAGTACGCAGCCCACCCCCAACAGCGATCCCGACCGTACCAGAAATCCCACCACACCGACCGGGAAACCGAAACCAAAATGGGCCATGAGAGAGCACACGTCTGTCTATATACTGAGCATGACTACTCCAATGACCGATCCGGGCCCGGCCCTCTAGCTGTGCTCCCTCTCAGCCCAAGGAAAGTTAACTCTATCCTGGCCAAAACCAGGACAGTCTCCACCCCTTATTCCATACCATTGACATTATGCTCAGGTTCCAAATACATTCTAAGGAATCACCATCCCTTTTCCCGGGTCTCACAGATATCATTCTCTCAGTCTATGGGCCATCCATCCAAAATGTCTACTGAGTTCGTTTAGTCCATAACTTTGGGTTCCATCTGTCATGACAGTCTTTAAGGCTGGAGGAACGAGGTGGAGTCGGCTCAGTCGGTGGAGCAGGAGGCTTTGGATGTGGCAGGAAGATGTTGCGAGGCACCAATTGGAATAGCAGGGTTATGTGACAGTTTGATTCATTGGCTATTTTCACCTAAAATCAAATCTCCTTGAGGCATGCATCGGACTTCTCTGTCCTCCTGCATTACCCACCAAGTGCACCCAGGTCCTTGGGCAAAAGTAATCCCACGCATGGGTTTACCTTTACCCAATGCAGGAGTAACCCAGACGGCCTTCCCCAGCATATTTTTAATGTACACTACGAGGGCTTTATCCCCATCTACAGTATGTAGGAGGTTTGATTGAGCAGGACCAGCTTGCTTGGCAGATCCTCTGGTATTGACTAACCAGGTGGCTTTTGCTAAATGCACGTCCCAGTGTTTGAAAGTTCCACCACCCATTGCTCTCAGTGTAGTTTTCAGCAATCCATTGTACTGCTCAGTTTTCCCAGAGGCTGGTGCATGGTAGGGAATGTGATATATCCACTCAATGCCATGTTCTGTGGCCCAGGTGTCTATGAGGTTGTTTCAGAAATGTGTCCCATTATCTGACTCAACCCTTTCTGGCGTGCTATGCTGCAATAAGACTTTCTCCTCAAGGCCTAAAATGGTGTTCCGGGCAGTGGCATGGGACATGGCATAAGTTTCCAACCATCCGATGGCTGCTTCCACCACTGTAAGCACACAGTGTTTGCCATGCCGAGTTTGTGGGAGCGTGATATAATCAATCTGCCAGGCCTCCCCATATTTATATTTTAACCATCGTCCTTCATACCAAATGGGCTTTAACCGTTTGGCTTGCTTGATCGTAGCACATGTCTCACATTCATGGATTACCTGTGCAATAGCAGCCATGGTTAAGTCCAACCCTCGGTCACAAGCCCATCTATATGTTGCATCTCTTTCCTGATGGCTTGAGGACTCATGGGCCCAGCGAGACATAAATTGTTCACCCTTATGTTGCCAGTCCAGATCTGCTTGATCCACCTTAATCTTGGCAGCCTGATCCGCCTGTTGGTTGTTCTGATGGTCTTCAGTGGCCCGGCTCTTGGGTACATGACCATCTACATGACGTACTTTCACAACCAGATTCTCTACTCGAGCAGCAATATCTTGCCATAATTCAGCAGCCCAGACGGGTTTGCCTCTGCGCTGCCAGTTGCTCCGTTTCCACTGCTGTAACCACCCCCACAGCGTATTTGTCACCATCCATGAATCAGTACAGAGGTAGAGCACTGGCCACTTTTCTCGCTCAGCGATATCCAAGGCCAGCTGGATGGCTTTCACCTCTGCAAACTGACTCAATTCACCTTCTCCTTCAGCAGCTTCTGCGACCCGTCGTGTGGGGCTCCACACAGCTGCTTTCCACCTTCGATGTTTCCCCACAATGTGACAGGACCCGTCGGTAAACAGGGCATATCACTTCTCATTATCTGGAAGTTTATTATATGGTGGGACCTCTTCAGCACGTGCTACCTCTTCCTCTGGTGCCATTCCAAAATCTTTGCCTTCTGGCCAATTTGTGATCACTTCCATTATTCCTGGGCGGCTGGGGCTCCCTATTTGAGCCCGTTGTGTGATTAATGCAACCCATTTACTCCACATGGCATCAGTTGCATGGTGTGTAGAGGGGACCCTCCCTTTGAACATCCAGCCCAGCACTGGCAGTCAGGGTGCCAGGAGGAGCTGTGCTTCAGTCCCAATCAATCACCTCTGAAGCAGCTTGAACCCCTTCATATGCTGCCAATATCTCCTTTTTGGTTGGAGTATAGCGGGCCTCGGATCCTCTGTATCCCTGACTCCAAAACTCCAGGGGTCAACCCCGAGTCTCCCCTGGTGCTCTCTCCCAGAGGCTCCAGGTAGGGCCATTCTTCCCGGCCATGGTGTAGAGCACATTTTTAACATCTTGTCCTGTCTGAACTGGCCCAAGGGCTACTGCATAAACTATTTCCTGTTTAATTTGTTCAAAAGCTTGTCGTTGCTCCGGGGCCATATAAAATCATTCTTTTTCTGAGTCACTTGATAGAGAGGGCTTACAATCTGACCGTAGTTTGGAATATGCACTCTCCAGAAACCCACAACACCTAAGAAAGCTTGCGTTTCCTTTCTGTTAGTTGGTGGGGACATAGCTGTTATTTTATTAAGCACATCCATCAGAATCTGACAACGTCCATCTTGCCATTTTACTCCTAAAAACTGAATCTCTTGTGTAGGTCCCTTGACCTTACTGTGCTTTATGGCAAAAACAGCTCTCAGAAGGATTTGGATTATTTTCTCCACTTTCTCAAAAACTTCTTCTGCTGTATTACCCCATATGATGATGTCATCAATGTACTGTAGGTGGTCCAGGGCTTCACCCTGTTCCAGTGCAGTCTGGATCAGTCCATGGCAAATGGTGGGGCTGTTTTTCCACCCCTGGGGCAGTCGATTCCAGGTGTATTGGACACCCCTTCAGGTAAAAGCAAACTGTGGCCTGCATTCTGCTGCCAGAGGGATGGAGAAAAATGCGTTGGCAATATCAGTCGTGGCATACCACTTGGCTGCCTTCGACTCTAGTTCATACTGAAGTTCCAACATGTCTGGCACGGCAGCACTCAGCGGTGGCGTGACTTCATTCAGGCCACAATAGACTACTGTCAATCTCCACTCTCCATTAGACTTTCACACTGGCCATATGGGGCTGTTAAAGGGGGTGAGCATCTTGCTGATGACTCCTTGGCTCTCTAGCTGACGAATCAGTTTATGGATAGGGATTACAGAGTCTCAATTGGTGCGGCACTTGGCACCCGTTGTTCTTTGACCCTCAGCAATCCCGCAGCAGAAGGATCCTCTGAGAGACCAGGTAACACAGACAGCTGTTTAATTCCTTCTGTTTCCAAGGCAGCTATACCAAAAGCCCACCAATAACCTTTTGTGTCCTTAAAATACCCTCTCCTGAGATAATCTATACCAAGAATGCATGGAGCTTCTGGGCCAGTCACAATGGGGTGTTTTTCCCACTTTTTTCCACTTAGGCTCACCTCGGCCTCCAATACAGTCAACTGCTGAGACCCCCCTGTCACTCCTGAAATACAAATGGGTTCTGCCCCCTTAAATTTGACGGCATTAGGGTGCATTGAGCACCAGTGTCCACTAGAGCCTTATACTGCTGGGGGTCAGATGTGCCAGGCCATCGAATCCACACGGGCCAATAAACACTGTTGTCCCTGTCCTCTCCCTGGCTGGAGGCAGGGCCCCTCTAATGTTGGTCATAGTATCCACTATTGACAAATGGGTTAGTGTGGTGTGCACAGGTTTCAGTCTCATCTTGGTCACTCACTTCTTGTGGATACAAATCAGAAGTCAACCTTTCTGATCTGTTTGGACACTTGATTACTGGAAACCAGAGCAGCATTTCTCCTAAAAGAACCCCATTTTGTAGTTGTTCTTCCTTACAACTCACATACCTGCTCTTCTAGGAGGTAGGTAGGTTTGCCATCCCATTTCTTCATGTCTTCTCCATAGTCACGCAGGCGATGCCACAGCTTCCCCTGTGGTGTATACCGGTTCTCTCGAGTAGAGAAACGACTGCTCCTAATAGCCGAGATTCTAGTCTGTGCAGGTGGGGAGTAGGACATGTCCTCTTTAAATTGCTGGAATTCTTGAGATAATTTCTCCACAGCCACAACAAGGGAGGAAGAGAGACTTTATTCATATTGTCGTAGTCGGCGAGCCAATTCATCCACTGTTGGTCCCTCTTCGTCTCTCCAGTCCATCACTGCTAATGAACTGACATATGATGAGGGTGTGCTCCATGCAAACTTCCGCCACGTGGGCCGGGTGCATTGGACTTCATCTGGATCTGTGGGTAGCCGCGCATTATCTGGGTCATAGTAAACCATCTCCTGTACAGCTAGCTCCCTCAAGTATTGAATGCCTCTCTCCATAGCGGTCCACTTACTTGGATGACATATAACATCTTCCTTGAAGGGATACCTCTCCCTCACACTTGACAGGAATCAACTCCAGAGACTGAGATTTTGTGTCTTCTTTCCAATGGCTTTGTCAATGCCCCCTTCCCTAGATGGGGATCCCAGCTGTCTGGCCTCCCTACCCTCTAATTCCACACTACTGGCCCCGCTATCCCAGCACTGGAGCAGCCAGGTAATGAGTTGCTCACCCGGATGGCGGCTGAAATCTTTTCGCATGTCTCGCAACTCACTCAGAGATAAAGATCAGGTGACTATCACTGGCTCTGCCTCCTCCTGTTCTCGTGATGGTCCTGGTTCATCGTCACCCTGTACACTGCAAGGGGATTTTCTTGTATATTGCTTCTTATGTATGGGAGCAACTGACACAGTCATGGGTTGGTCCTCTGGTTCAGCTGCAGCGCCTGTGGTCGGGGTTGTAGTGGCTGCAGTTTCTGTTACTTTGTATCCAGATCCAGAGCCCTTCTCTTCCTTTTAAGGGTACTGAACAGTGTTTAATAGCACTTGGTAGGCATGGACTAGGCCCCAGCATGTTGCAGTGAGCTGTGCCTCTCTGGAATTACCAGGGTGACAACATACTTTTTCCAAATATTTTACTAGTTCTTCAGGATTCTGCACCTGTGCAGGAGTGAAGTTCCAATACACCGGAGGTGCCCACTGTTCTAGGTACTTGACCATGCTCCTCCACACCCCCAGGCACTCATAATTCTCCATCCTTGGGGTAGATCTCCAGGTGATACTCTTAAATAGTTGCTTAACCCTGAACAAAACCTGAACCACATGCAGGAACACACTAGCTCCTAGCAGTAAGACGACCATGTTTATGTCAACATTCCAAGGATATTTGAAATTCCCAAAATTCTCAAACACAATTGTAAATAGCCCCAGGACCAACGACTGCATTGTGTCATAGATCAGCATTATATAGTACAGCAAAACCAAAATCTTAACCCAACTCTCACAGATCGTGAGCAACAGCATGGGAAATACATATTGCAAATGAGGTGATAAAATCTTAAGGAGCCAAGCAATCAACATTATTACCTGTTCTGTCGTTATCTCAAACCTCAGGCCCCACGTTGGGTGCCAAAAGGCTGTCATGGTTTGAACTCGGCCCGTAGCCAATCACCACATGGCCAGTGATTTACTTCCCCCCTGCTCCTCCACGGTGAAATAGGGGAGGGACAAAAAAAAAGAAATTCGTAGGTTGAATAAAAAAAAAATATGAATAGTAACAAAACAAGAGTAACAATAGTAAGTCCAAACAGGTAAAATACAGCAGTGGCTTTCTGACTGGCGACCGGTATGCAGTCCACCCCTCAGCAGCGATCCCGACCATACCAGAAATCCCACTGCTCCCAGGAAACCGAAACAGGCCGTGAGAGAGCATATATACTGAGCATGATGTCACATGATATGGAATACTCCAATAACTGATCCAGGCCCAGCCCTCTAGCTGTGCTCCCTCTCAGCCGAAGGAAAGTTAATTCTGTCCTGGTTGAAACCAAGACATATGGTAATGCATCTGCAGTCAGACTGTTTGTCCATTTACTTCTTTGAGCTGAAATCCGCTATCCTGTGTGCTGCTCTATGAGTAGAATAATTCATATCCAAGGAGCTGATCATATGAGAAGAAAAATTTACAGGAAGTAGTGAGCTTGTTTTTCAGACAATGTGCTTCTAAAAAACAAAAAATAAATCAGTTTAATGAGTTGGTAGGAAAGCAAGTCAATAAACTTTATACATAAAATACCAGGATAATGCATATGGTTAACAAATACTGTATGTAGATGTAATAATGAACTAAAAAATTAGCAATTTTGGATCTAAAAATAGAAACAATATTTTACTATATTTAAGGTTCAGTTAACTTCATGTTTGGAAACAGTATTTTGCTTGCATGTGAGCTGCTTTTAAGCTACAAATTTTAAAAAACTTTCCAGCTTTCACAGTGTGTTAGCTGAAGACTGAAGGTGCTGAAAAGGGTATACCTTGTTTATAATTTTTATGTACACTTAGAAAGCCGTCACTGATAAAAGGAAAGTACATATAAGTTTAAAGCAGTGAAAAATAGGAGTTTCCTTTATAACATTCATTTTCCAGTGGTATTTCCTCTGCATTTTGCTACTTAAAATTGTTTTACTAGAAGCACAAAATTTATCATGCAATTCAGATTTAGAAAACCACATCAAACTAAAGAATAAAATTGTAGGAAAAGCATTGCTATCAGCAGGAACCAAGTATACTATTCATTATCTTTGCTGACAGTACAGTTGAAGTGTGAAGTTCTTATTAATATCTTGAAGATGGGTGAGTCAGATTCCCAAAACACTGCAGGTGCACAAAACCCATGGACACAAAACTGTTCCCTCACTGTTCACTGATGCTTCTGTGGTGGATTGACCATGGCTGGCCACCGGGTGCCCACCAAGCTGCTCTCTCACTCCTCCTCCTCAACTGGACAGGGGAAGAAAATATTATGAAAAGCTCGTGGGTTGAGATAAGGACAGGGAGAACACTCAGCAATTACCATCACAGGCAAAACAGACTCGACTTGGGGAACATTAATTTAATTTATTGCCAATTAAACAGAGCATGTTCATGAGAAATAAGAACAAATCTAAAAACACCTACCCCCCACCCCTCCCTTCTTCCTGGGTTCAACTTCACTCCCAAATTCTCTACCTCCTCACCTCGAGCAGCACAGGGGGATAGGGAATGGGGGTTGCTGTCAGTTCATCACACGTTGTCTCTGCTGCTTCTTCCTCCTCACACCTGATCCAGTGTGGGGTCCCACTCACGGGAGACAGTCCTTCATGAACTGCTCCAGCATGGGTCCTTCCTATGGGCTGCAGTCCTTCAGGAACAGACTGCTCCAGCGTTGGTGCCCCACAGGGTCACAAGTCCTGCCATCAAATCTGCTCCAGCATGGGCTCTCCATGGTGTCAGAGCCTCTTTCAGGGCACATCCACCTGCTCCGGTGTGGGGTCCTCCACAAGCTGCAGGTGGATATCTGCTCTACCATGGACCTCCATGGGCCGCAGGGGGACAGCCTGCCTCACCATGGTCTTCACCACGGGCTGCAGGGGAATCTCTGCTCCAGTGCCTGGAGCACCTCCTCCCCCTCCTTCCCTGACCTTGGTGTCTGCAGAGTTGTTTCTCTCACATATTCTCACTCCCTCCCAGCTGCTGTTGCACAGCAGTTTTACCCCTTCTTAAATATGTTATCCCAGAGGCACTACCACCATTGCGGATGGGCTCAGCTTTGGCCAGCAGCAGGTGTGTCTTGGAGCCGGCTGGAACTGACTCTGTCCAACATGGGGACAGCTTCCATCATCTTCTCACAGAAGCCACCCCTGCAGCCCCCCTCCCCTCACTACCAGAAACCTTGCCACAAAAATGCAATACAGCTTCCTTCATGGTCATGGTCCTGCAGAGGTTTGTTAGTGATTGTCCATACTGCATGTTGGGTTTTCCCCCTTGAGCCTCACTGATCACACAGACAGTTAAGTACATAGACAATATGTTAGAATACCAGGGCTTCAGTCAGCAACCAAGTACTTTGGTATGATGTTATATTATGGGTTAAACATCAGGGAGGGTGTATACCAAATGGAGGACAATTGCAAAAATGCTCCAATGCTTGGGTTGAATATGTGGCCCAGCAAGTGCTGGGAAGGTTCAAATGTTGTTCTGCATTTCAGTTGCATTGAATTGTGTAATGAGTGGGGATTTCTCTACATTTTATTTGGGAATTAACTTGATTTACTATACATTCCTCTGTGGATCTATGGCATACCTATTATTGATCAATTACTTAGTGCTGTGTTCATTTAAACCTGAATAACAGATTTACAAGACTCCAAGGACAAAAAAGATTATGCAGGGAGACAACTGTGTCAGCAGTGGGATATATTAGATCTATGGGCTTTTCTGCTTTCAGTGTCTGTAACTGAAATACATGTTTGCATATGTACAGCTGAGATTTTATTTTTAATAGGTGTCTCCAGTAATATTCCTTTGCCTATAGGAAGCCAGTGGGGAAACTTCACTTAAAATCATAGTATCATAGAATACCAGGTTGGAAGGGACCTCAAGGATCATCTGGTCCAACCTTTCTTGGCAAAAACATAGTCTAGACAAGATGGCCCAGCACCCTGTCCAGATGAATCTTAAAAGTGTCCAATGTTGGGGAATCCACCACTTCCCTGGGGAGATTATTCCAGTGGCTGATTGTTCTCACTGAGAAAAATTTTCCTCTTGTGTCCAATCGGAATGTCCCCAGGAGTAACTTGTACCCATTACTCCTCATCTTTTCCATGTGACTCCTTGTAAAAAGGGAGTCTCCATCTTCTTTGTAGCCACCCTTTAAATACTGGAACATGGTGATAAGGTCTCCCCTAAGCCTTCTTTTCTCAAGGCTGAACAAACCCAGTTCTCTCAGCCTTTCCTCACATGGCAGGCTTCCCAGTTCCTTGGTCTTCTTTCTGGCCCTCCTCTGGGCCCTCTCCAGCCTGTCCACATCTTTTTTGTGTATCAAGGACCAAAACTGAACACAGTATTCCAGGTGTGGCCTGACAAGCACTGAGTAGAGTGGGATGATGACTTCTTTCTCTCTGCTGGTGATGCCCTTGTTGATGCAACCCAGCATCCTGTTGGCTTTCTTTGTTGCTGCAGCACATATTGAACACTCATATTGAACTTGTCCACCAGGTCCCTTTCCATAGAGCTGCTCCCCAGACAGGTAGATGTTTTGCTGATTAAGGATACTAATTAAACTTGGACACCAGAGTGAAAAGAGCAGGAGTATTTTACTGGGGATAACTAAATAATATAACAGAGTAATACAGAAAACATACAGTAAGAAAAGACAGAATAGTGCACTTAAAGCAAAGAAATAAGAAAATACAGGGTAATGCATCAAATCATTACTACGAGAGAATAGTGATTAAGAAAGATCCATCACCACTTGCATACGTTACCATCATCCAGATCCGCAGTCGCTGGGCAGCCCCGGTTACAGCGAGGATTTGGAGAGCCTGTCCTGGCAAGTGGGAAATCCTGCGCGGTGCGTCCACCCATAGGTGAGGCTTCCAAAGTCACTGCAAGTGGGTCCAGCCCACTTATATACTAAAAATAAGCAAGCCAGAATAACTGGCACCTTTGTTTTGAGTGGAAACATTTGGTTTCACTTTCCAGTTAGATTCCCCCAGAGCCTGGCCAGGGCTCAAGGAAGAAGCTAAAGGAGATTCCCTGCTTATCTAATTTATTTATGAGCAAGGTCACACATCTGGTCACAAGGCCAGACAACTGGCTTCATGGCCTTGTTAACTTGCCCACACACAAAGGATAAAGATATATTCAGAATAGACATGTTTTCATTACATTCATCATCAGTAATGAGTACATGATATCTAAGCTACATCTTTCATAATGAGCATACATATTTCGCTAATGACTACATACTAAGTAAGCAGCTTTGGCTCAGGGCCTGTTGTTCAGGCTTCAATACTTCAACACTTCAGCACTTTTTACATCAGCATAGGTGGTTTGTTATAACCTAGTACAATACCTACTAGCACAATGGTTATCAGTTATAAAGAATACAAGATTCATGTATAGATCAACTCTGGACTGGGCCTGTTGTCCAAGCCTTAGCACTTCAGTAGATCCCAGACTGTGCTGCACTCCTGGATTATGTTTTCCCAGGTGCAAGACGTTACACTTGTCCTTGATGAACTTCATAAGGTTCTTATTAGCCCACTGTCCTGGTTTAGCTAGGATAGGGTTAAGTTTCCCCAGCAGTGGGGGGGAAGCTCTAGCTGGGTTATTCAATACCATGCTGACGTCACCTCCTGGCACCCAAGCGCGGGAGTGCGGGAGAGTTGGTGAAGGCGCGGGTGTTATGCGATCTCTCTGCTCTCGCTGCTGTATCAGTAGATAGCTTGCTCTGTTCATTGTTATTACCGTTATTGTTATTGTTGTTATTGTTGTTGTTTGTTTTGTTGCTGCTGCACTGTTGTATTAAACCTCTCCTTATCTCAGCCCCAGGGCTTTGTATTTCACACCCTTTGTGGGGGAGGGGCAGCGGCTGCGAGGTCTCGGACCCCTGCAGGGACTAAACTACCACACCCACTCTTCCAGCCCATCCAGGTCTCCCTGCAGGGTGGCTCTCCCTTCTAAAGTGTCTACTTCCCCGCTCAGTTTGATATTGTCAGCAAACTTCATCAGGGTACACTTGATCCCATCATCCAGATCACTTATGAAGATATTAAACAGCAGTGGGCCCAATATCAGCCCCTGGGGGACCCCATGTGTGACAGGTTGCCAGTTTGAAAAGGAGTTATTTACCACCATCCTCTGGGTGCAGTCTGTCAGCCAGTTCCCCACCCACCGCACAGACCACTTGTCTAGACCGTAACGCATCAGTTTCTCTAGGAGGAGGCTGTGGGGAACCATATCAAAACCCTTGTACAAATCCAGGTAGACAATGTTCACTGCTTGCCCCACATCAACCGAGCAGGTTACTTTGTCATAGAAGGCAATCAGGTTTGTCAGGCACGATTTGCCCTTGGTGAGTCACGTGCTTCATTTGACTTGTGGTAGCCCCCAGGAGAATTCGTTCCATAACTTTCCCAGGGACTGAAGTAAGACTGATGGGCCTATAATTTCCTGGATCCTCCTTCAAGCCCTTCTTGTAGATGGGGGTGACATTAGCCTTCTCCCAGTCTTCTGGAATGTCCCTCAATCTCCACGACTTCTCAAAGATTATGGAGAGCGGCCTCTTAATGACATCAGCCAGCTCTTTTAACACCCTCGGGTGGATAACGTCAGGGCCCATTGATTTGTAGGGGTCAAGCTTCTGTAATAGTTTGCCTACCAGCTCTTCCTTCACTGACAGTGGGTCTGTGTTTGCATCGACCTGGATTTTTGTTCCCAAGGCCTGGGGCCCAACAGTGCTGGTAAAGACAGAGGTGAAGAAAGTGTTGAAAGTCTCTGCCTTTTCAGCATTGTTGGTGACTAATTCACCTCTCCTGTTTAACAGCGGGCCAATGTTTTCCTTCTGTTTCTGCTTGTTGTTTACATACCTGAAGAACCCTTTCTTGCAGTTTTTGACATCTCTGGCCAATTTAAATTTGAGCTGAGCTTTTGCTTTTTTAACTGCATCTCTGCATGCCCTGGCAACGCCCTTGTAGTTCTCAATGGGTATTTGTCCTCTTTTCCATCTCTGGTACGCTTATCTTTTGGTTTTGAGCAGACTCAGAAGCTCACAGTTAAGCCAAGGGGGTCTTTTGCTCTGCCTACTTCCCTTACCTTTAAAGGGGATGAACTGTTTTTGTACTTCCAGAAGAGTGTTCTTGAAAAACTCCCAGCTCTCGCTAGTTCCTTTATCCTCCATGAAAGCTTCCCACAGAATCCCTTTCAACTGAGCTCTGAGCGAGCTGAAGTTTGCTCTGCTAAAATCTAAAACCTTTGTCTTAGCACGAACCTTCAGCGAGCTCAGCAGAATCCCAAACTCCACAATACTGTGATCACTGCAGCCAAGCTATCACTAACCGAGATATTACAAAGCAGGTTTTCTTGATTTGTGAGTAACAAGATTAGATTGTGCTTTAAATACAGATATGGATCTCTAGCCTTAGGAGCTCATCTTTCAAAATCTCTGCTCTCATGCTTCCAGAGTTTGACACAGATCTGAGTTGCATCAGTTTATAGCAGTATTTTCAGAAAACATGATCCTTTTTACTGACATAAAAGCACAGTAAAACCTCTCAGAACACACATGTCCGCAGGTGTCCACATACATACTTGCATTTGCAAACACTCACCATTTTCTCCCTCAAGTGCATGAGGCTCAGAGCACAGGAGCAGATGACAAGCTGAGGTCACAGACAAGAGCCATCTCTTCACAGAGCTGCTGGATCCCACCTCGTCGAGGAGAGTGTGCACAGATCCGTGGGTCACCAGGCTGATCAGCAAGGCTGGCCCCATCTCGCACTGTGGTCCCAGGGCTGAAGAGAACTGAAAACACTGTGCCTGGAACCCAAAACTTTACAAAAAGCAGGTGAAATATTCCCAGGAAATACACCCATACTGCTTGGGTGTTTGTGGCTGAATACAACCCTATTAGCCTGAGAGTGGATATGAGTTAAACTTTGTACGTCTCCCCTCTGCCGCCCCCCTTAAGGAAGTTGTAGACTTCGATGAGGGCACCCCTCAGCCTTCTCTTCTCCAAGCTGAACAAGCCAAGTGACCTCAGCCACTCCTCATAAGTCTTGCCCTCGAGACCTTTCACCATCTTGGTCGCCCTCCTCTGGGCACACTCTAATAGTTTGATGTCCTTCTTATATTGTGATGGCCAAAACTGCACACAGTGCAGTGTGGAGTGGGACAATCGCCTCCCTTGACTGGCTGGCTATGCTGTGCTTAATGCAGCCCAGGACACGGCTGGCCCTTTTGGCTGCCAGGGTACACTGTTGACTCATATTCAACTTGCCATCAACCCAAACCCCCAGAGCTCTTTCCGCAGGGTTGCTCTCCAGCCTCTCATCCCCCAATTTCTACGTATACCCAGGATTACACCATCCCAGGTGCAGAATCCAGCACTTGCTCTTGTTAAATTTCATATGATTGGTGATTGCCCAGCTCTCTAGTCTATCCAGATCTCTCTGTAAGGCCTCTCTACCCTCGAGGGAGGCCACAGCTCCTCCTAGTTTAGTATCATCAGCAAACTTACTTAATGTACATTCAATTCCAGCATCCAGATCATTTATAAAAACATTAAAGAGCACTGGCCCTAAAATTGAGCCCTGGGGAACCCCACTGGTGACTGGCCAACAGCCTGATGTAACCCCATTTACTAAAACTCTTTGAGCCCGACCTGTCAGCCAATTGCTCACCCATCGTATTATGAACTTGTCTAGCTGTGTGCTGGACATCTTGTCCAGAAGGATACTGTGAGGGACAGTATCAAAAGCTTTGCTAAAATCCAAAAAAATCCCACATCTACTAGCTTCCCTTGGTCAACTAGATGGGTGACCTTGTCATAAAAGGGAATTAAGTTGGTTAAGCAGGACTTTCCCCTCGTGAACCTGTGCTGACTATGACTAATGACTGCATTGTCTCTCAAGTGTTTTTCAGTAACTCCCAGAATAACCTTCTCCATAATTTTACCAGGCATTGAAGTGAGACTGACAGGCCTGTAATTACCAGGGTCTTCCTTCTTACCCTTCTTGAAAACTGGGACATTTGACAGCTTCCAGTCAACTGGGACCTCTCCAGACTCCCAAGACCATTGAAAAATAACAGCATGAGGTCCCGCAATAACATCAGCCATGATTTAATATCATGTCATGATATCATGATTTGATAGAGGAAAACCCTTTTATAGAAGACCTGTATCAGAAAATGTCTGTGACCTGCTTGTGTTGCTAGAGAACCAGGTGATGTTCAGTGAGAACAAGCTCAAATCAATATTATAGGATAAGGTTATGGGTCAGCATCTAGCAATATGATATGAAGGCAGAGGGAAAAAGGCAAAGTAAATGAGCTTTCTTTCATCTAAAGTATACATCAAAGTTTTTTCCCTCTGGGCAGCCTGCTGGTCAATGAATATTTCAAGAAGCAGAATCAAGAGGCTCATCTCCAGTCATTTCTTTAGCTACCATTTTATTTGGGCTGAAGCTTAGATGAAACTCAGCAATGAGTCCACTGAACAAGTGACAAAGCGTTCATTCACTTCAGCAGGGCTTCATACTCCACCTTTACACACCAACAGTGGTGGATATTCAGTATCTTCTAAGAATCAATGCCCTTTTTGCTTTGTCATCAGCTGAGCACCCAAAACTACTTTAGCTTTGATTCAAAACTGTTAACTCAGTCACTTTCCATACACAATATAAAATTTTAACATTATAAGCAGCACACTGTATAGCAATCTTGTGATTTGATGCTGTGCTCCTGCTTTGGACAAACAGTCTGCTGATTACAGCAGATTTCTTTAGTGTGGTCTGTAGGTCCATGGAAATCTGTAGGTGCCCTCTCAGGGGCCATGGAAGGCAACTCAGAAAATCTAGTCTGTCATCAGTAGGTTTAAATTCTCAGTGTGGTAATCTGTATCTCCACAGGACAGTCCATACATTTGATAAAAGCTGAAATTGCATTAAAATCATAAGGAAATGTTTGATCAGTCTTAAAATCCTGGAGGCAGCTAATGAGTGCAGTCCATACTGGTCACCTTTCATAAGTGCCCAGAGGGGAAAATGAGAGCTGTTGCAGGGATCCTGAGAGTCAGGAGCTCACAGAGGTGCTGACTGCATGGCTGGTGCTCTGCTCCATGGGGAAAGCAGATGACCACTGCTGCAAGAAATCATTCTGCTTTTCTGAGGGGATGAAGTGACTATTTTGGCCAGTGATCACCTTGAGTTATCTTTCGTGCAGTCCCTTGGATTTTGCAGGGTTGAGACAGAAGGGGAATTGTGCCAGAATCAACACTTTCCCCTTTTTTTCCCCAAATGATGAATTCCCATCCCGCATCTGGGACACTGATCCTCCTCAGGAGAGAGCATAGGAAGAGAAGTGATCAGCTTTAATGTTTGTTTAGATTCCTACTACATCTGTCCAGATGTCTTTCTACAGCTTCCCATACTTTATTTATGCAATTACTTTCCAAATTCCATTCACAATGCCATGGCCCTCTTGCTATTCACCTCTTACTTTACTTTTCCCCCAGTGCCCACAGCCTGAGAGCAGATACTAATAGCTATTATCACAGAAAGATGCACACTATCTAGGCATCTTTATCAGCCAAGCTAAACATGGCTCTTTCTTGATTTCATGTTGTTCTTAGTCAAAAACTTTTCCTCTTAATATTTCACAATACTTGGTGTTTACCCCTTTTCTGTGCTGACAGAACATGGGCTTTGCCAGTCAGCAATGCCTTTCAGAGCCAGACCAGCATGCTAGCCACCTAACTTGATCTTCTGAAAAGACAATAGCAAAAAAGCTTATCAACCCTGATCATGCTTGGATCATAAAACTAAAACCCAGACTTCAGAGAAATTTTCTGAGGGAGAAAATAGCTCTTTGTCCATTTTGTTATAACTTTACCAGTGTCCTTTGTATTTCATCTCCCAATCTTTTCTTCTATTCATGACTCTTCTCAGTACTTTGAACTGTAAGCTGGTTTTAGCAGTTTTCTTCTAGATATAGTTTTACTGGTTCTTCTACCATGGTCTTAATTTAGTTTTTCATAAAAGTGGCCATGGGCAGCTGATTAATACTCTCCACTGAGTTTGTTAATATCAAATGATATTGAGATACTAATTGAGCCCAAGGAAAATGATGTGGTGAAACTGGATGCCTGAACCTAGAGTTTAGAGATGTTGTAAAATGTAAAGGTAATCAGAGACTCCTCTGGAGATAAGCGAAACTTTTCATTGAATGAATTATCTAAAATTATTTTAATGCTGTTAAAAACAGAACATCTGAATGCAGGAATATAAAAATGAACTATTTCATGGCCCATGGGTCATAAGAAGGATGGGTCATCATTGTTCGGGTGCTTTTTCTCAATGATGACAAAAGCTACTGTGACTGAATTTACCTAGTGCAAATCCTCTAAAGAAAACATGCAGTGCTTGTGGTAAGGAAGTCCAAATAAATAACACTGTTCCTTTAATTTATTAGTAATCCTATTTCCTATTAGAGAGTTGACATATTATGGTTTGCAGATGTGCTGGGTTTGTGTGGCAGGGTTTTTTGGTAGCAAAGGAGGGGGCTACAGTGGTGGCCTCCTGTGAGAAGCTTCTTGAAAGTGACTTGTGGAAAACAGACTCTACAACTCAGAGAGAGTTATAAAGCAGGTATGTTTACTCCGGTGCCAGGGTGCAATGGGATTTCTCCACAAAGCTTGCACACCCACCGCACATTTTACTAAAAACTTATCGAGTGTGGATATACATATTCATTGGATTACATAACACAAACATACATATGCATGAGTGAGGCTGGGTTAGTTCTAGAGGCTGGTGTCAGCAGTTTATGTTCTCTTTGCACCTGTGCATTGCCTCCTGGGGGGCGTCTTCAGGGGGCTTTGGGAGGAAGGCTCGTAGTCTTTCTCACCTTGTACTTTTCCCCGGAGCATGTGCAGATTCTCTTAGCCAATTTCTTGAATAACAAGAGTGTTTTCAGCCGGTTTACTCATTCTATCTTATCTAAGAGAACCAATGGAACTTCTACTGTCTGTATATGGCTATCTTTACTCATTACCAAGGCCCAGCTAGTTAGAGCACATCTGTTCCTCAAGGACAAAACCATGATATTTTGCTGAACACTGCAGTTCTTGGTAGATTTTCACAGTAAACTGCTTTGTTTTGATGGACACAGTAGTCCTTGGTAAAATTCCACAGAACAGTCTGGGCAAGCAGGATTCTTAGCAATATTCAAAAATACTATAAGTAATACTATAACTTGCTATAAGCAAGTAAATAAGTTGCTAAGCAGTTTGCTATAAGTAAATAAGTCTCAAAACAAGTAACCATTTCTCTGTATCAAAAGCTCCCCCAGCTCCAAGTCAGACCCACCTCTGGCCAAGGCCGGGCCAATTAGCGATGGTGGCTGCGCCTCTGTGATAACGTATTTAAGAAGGGGAACCTGAGAGGGGGTTGGGGGGGACTTGTGAGGAGGTATTACGAGAAGGACACCTATGCAAACACTGAGGTCAGTGAAAGGAAGGGGGGGAGGTGCGCCAGAGCAGAGCCTCCCTGTATCCCGTGGTGAGATGGCAGGGCCGCCCTCCCTGCCACCCATGGAGGTCACTGAAGGAGCAGAGATTTACCTGTGGCCTGTGAAGGACCCCTGGGACACTGTGGGAAGAAGAAGCCCCCACTGTTGTAGTTTGGCACTGGGAGGACTGCAACACGTGGAGGTGACACACTCCAGAGCATCTCTAGAAGAATGCATCCCGTGGGAAGGACTCACGACGGAGAAAGTTTGTGGAGGACTGTCTCCTGTGAGAGGGACACCACATGGAGCAGGGAGAAGAATGCAGAAGAGTGCTTCCCCTACCTTGGAGGAAGAAGTGGCAGGACGGACTTCCCCCCCCATCCCCTGCCCCTGTGCCTCTGGGGGAGGAGGTAGAAATATCAGGAACAAAACTGAGCCCTGGAAGAAGAGAGGGGTGGGAGGAGGTGTTTTTAAGATATGGTAACGCTTCTCACTGTCCCATTCTGTATGTTAAGTGTTGTCCTTAGTGTTTTGAATTAAAGTGATGTCGTTTTTTCTTCCCCTAATGAGACTGTCTTTTGACTGTGACCATAATGGGTGAGCTACCCCTCCCTGTCCTTATCTCGATTCCTGAGTCTTTTGATTCATTTTTCTCCTTCCCAGCCCTGGGGGGAAAGGGGTGAGTGAACAGCTGTGTGGTGCTCAGTTGCTCTCTGGGCTCAAACCACGACAGCAGAACTAGGATTTTCTCAGTGATATGTGAAAACACAGCTCTGACCACATGTTGCTAAAATCCAGAGCCTTTGTATTACCCAAAAATGGGTGTTACATTCTGCTTGTGCAATGTAATTCTATGATTTTGCTTGGAAAGGATATATTTCTTCATGTCTTTTCACAAAACTGAGTGCAACTGCAGCATACTGTGTTTTATCCCAGAAATAGCAGCATTTCAGTGCTGGACAAAATTATTCCTGTATGTAGAAAGTTATAGTTGCAGAATTACTGGGAGGAGAAAGAGGCTTTACATATATCATGCACATCATAATTACAAATACATATTATTGTGACACATAATAACAATATAATAGCTGGTATCTCAAAAGTGTATATAGGGTGACTGCAGTAAAATACATCAGATCTGGCCAATATAAATCTTGCCTTCCTTGAGTTTTGAAGACTAAACTATGACCTTTTAAATGTGTAATTTAAGAACTTGTTGTAATGAGCATAAACAGAAGTTGGAAAAAAAAAAAACCCAAACAAAAAGTTCAAGCTATCTTGGGTAAAACTGTCAAGAACATTAAAATTATGTTCCTTTTCTGCATTTGTGGAGCTATATTTTTGTATTGGAAATCATACTTTTCAGCAATGGCTCTAACATTGTCACTCTACTGCATTTGCAAATAATGAAGAACAAAACTTTCCATATTTCAGAAATATGACAGTAGCACTCTGACATTACCCAAAGAAGTTCTCATATAACATCTGGCAAATGGGATACCTGACAAAAATCAGGACAATTCTTAGGGAGAAATTGTGGAGGACCCTTGCCCATCTCCTGGCATGGTTCCAGCTCCACAAGGGCTCCTGGGGCACTGACATGGACCAGCGAAGACTACCATGGGTGCAAGGCAAACAGTGACTGTGACCCCCTGCATATCAGAATGCACAGTGGTGGTCTCTGCCCACTCCCAAAATAGGGACCCCTGAGAAAAATGCTATGCTTGCTGCTCTCTCTGGGCAGCCCTGCTGCATGCCTTCTAGTCAGGCCATTGACTAAATTCTACAATGTGACCTTTAGTCAGCAAATCCCAACCTACTGCAAAATAATGATGACTAGGAATGACTTATTAAATTAAAGAACAGATAAAGTAGAAAGAGCAGAGGAAAAACATCCTTAAATAATCTTTACTTTGTATAAGCCTATAGGAATGCATGGAATAGACAGACAGAAACCAAAGGGAAACCAAAACCAAGCCAAAATGATGCTACAAAATTGTACTGATAGTCATGTTGCTATTAAGCCACAATAGAAAGTGCAAGAAGATGGAAAGGAAGCAGATGGTCAGTCTTGTAGGTGGTCTGAATGAACAACTCTGGTGTTTTGCTTTGAGACATGTAAAAGGAAATTAACCATTTCTCCTCTTTTTTCTGTAAGTGTATCAAGCTCTATGGAAAAAGTACAAGGTTTTTTTGTAGTTGAAATGATTAAAACTGGATTATTGTGGTAGTAAGACTAAAGGGTACATTTGTAGAATTACTAAAACCTGTTTAGGCGATATCAGAGTCACAAATTATTCTCATAGGAACATGCCGTATTTCATTGTAACTTACTGCACATCTTTAGGTGAAATCCAGAGTTGCTGAAAGAGAACTAGAATGAAAGGCCACATCAAGATCCCTGCAGGAATGTAGTCTGCATGCATAAAAAGTCCTGGGCAAGGGTGCAGAATAACGCACTACCCTGGTTGCAGCTACAGATTACATAAAATTGCTGTGGCCTTGAAGAACTGGGATGTTCCCACTGCAGGACCATGATCTTCTGGACCTGTGCAGTAGGCAGATCCAGCAGTTCCCCGGTTTCCATGTTCACAAACCTGTCAGTGCACTCTATGAAATAATGCTTGCCTGGATTTCTTTCTTCCTATTCTCTATGCAGTAGCAATATGGCATTTCTATTGTAGTGTGCTCAAGACAACATGAGAACAGACCCTTGTAAAATAATTAGTTTTAAATCCTACAGAACTAGCAGAGCTAGGCAACATCTGTAAAATATTTTAAGGCAGGTCTTAAAGCTAGATGAGAATATTGTGTAAAATATCTACTTGCTGTTGGGTCCCCAGAAGCAGCTTTAGATGATTCAGCCTGGGAGGAAAACCAGAAAAACACCCTTTGCTCTAGAGCACCTCCATGTGCTTTTGCCACCCAAGTAGCTAGGATACAGTAGCATGTGACCAAAAGCTCATTGATATTTTTCTCCTTTGTGCTTGCAGTGAGTTACAAGACTAACACCTGACATACAAGACAGCTGATGGTCTTCCAGTGGGGCCACTGACAGGGTGTGCTGCAAGGGCAGATGGGTTTCAAGCAGCCTGTGCCCAGGCTGAATGTAGGCTGTATGGTGGCCAACACCACCTTGCAGGAACTCTCAGCTTCCAGCCACCCCCAAAATTAAGCAGATGATAGTGTAGATGTACCCATTCAAAATCCACGGCTTGATTCGTCTCCCTCTTAAGTCAAGTGAGCTCTAAAACTGGCTTAAAAGGAAGCATATGTTGAGCCTCTGCACAGCAGTGTTCCTCAGGCTGGTGTGATAGGAAATTATATTTTGTCCCTATGTTACTGATTTGATATGTTATTGATTTAATATAGATTAGTATTAATTTGTTTATTTACATACTTTATTAACATTTATCACTGATTTTTAAGCATCATCCCAATTAGTAAACAGGATCTAATTACTCAAAACTGCTCTATTTTCTCTCTAACAGTGAAGAAGAAATAATTTTATTTTCATGTAAAACTAAGTGTTTTTCATAACAAATTTAAGAATAAATTTATTCAAAATCATTCGTTTCTAATTTGTCTTTTTTTAATAGTCAAGAGGAAATTCCTTTTTTTTTTCCATTTCATTCTGACTAAAGTGAAATAAAGTATTTTTCCACTTTCCTCCTTTTTTTACTTCTAACTTCTTTTTCCACTGAACAAAAAGGAGGGAATTACTCTGAAAAAAAAAATTAACTTTTTCCATTGGAAACTAAAGCAAAATGTTACTTGGTGTTATTTTTATCTGACTTCAAGAAAGAAAGTTGAAAGTGAGAGAAAATGTTATTTTTAAAACCAATAGGGTTGCTTTCCTCACTTTTAAAAAAAATATTTAACTCCCCTTTTTCTATGGGGAAAGTGGGAGGAGTGGGAAACAGCAGAAATACAGAATGAAATGGATATTTCACCACAAGCAAATAAAAATTTTCTTGCTTTTGCTGTTTAAAAAATAGCCATTAAATTTGAAGTAATATAATTTAAAATACTTGAAATGAATGTCAGCCAAGCAATTTTTATTTAGCATGTAGTTAAACATAAAGCTTGCCATCTTAAAAAGTAAAGTATTTCTCTTCTTAAAATGTCTTTCCCTGAGTCTGAGTCCCTCACTGCTCACTCAGGTACAGCTCTCATGCCCCTGGCTTTTGCTATATCACTGCTGCAGGAGAAGCTCCTCCAGCAGTGCCAACTTGAAGATGCTTCTGTTAGGGATGAGGATGCCTCCCTGTCTAAAAAAATGGGGGAAGACAAGAGGAGTTGTCTTTATGAACCACACATCCTGGTTCTTGCAGGGACATGCAGGGGCCCTGACTAATCACATCATGGCCAGTGGCTGCAGAATGACAACTCTGCTCTGCTGGGGTCAGGGTGATGTGCTGACTGTCCCTCCATGCCTGCACTGCTGCTGCATGCTCTACTGAGTTGCTGTAAAGGAGCAACACAAGGAGGTGACTCTGGGAGGTAAAGGCTGAATGAACCATGTGGGGATGGTGAAGTTGATGACTGCAGGAAATGAGGAGTATAGGGTCACATATGAGGGAGTGGGAGTATTGAGAGTGACAATAGGTCACACTGGGAAGACATCAAGTGAGGTACAAAATGTTATGGATATTATTTGCTATAATATTGGTGGCATATTCTTGACTTCATCATGCATCAGGAAACACTTTTTCACTGTGAGGGTGATCAAGCACTGGCACAGATTGCCCAGAGAGGTTGTGGAGTCTTCATCCTTGGAGATATTCAAAAGCCATCTGGACATGGTCCTGGACAACCTGCTCTAGGTGGCCCTGCTTGAGCAGGGGGATTGGACCAGATGACCTTCAGAGGTCCCTTCCAACCTCAGCCATTTGGTGATTCTGTGATTTCTGGTGTAGGCTGGCAAAGCTTCATCCATAAAATACGTTATGTCTTATTGCCTCTCCTTATGAAAACCTACCCACTTCACAAACCCACTTCATGACTCATTGTGCAGTATTCAGATTAACATTTTACCCAGTGAAGACAGACTATGTCTTCTGAACTGCTTCACTTCCATTAAAGTTCTTAAATTGGTCTGAAGTAATCCACATGGATATGTATTTCTTTTATGCTAGGAGTGATATCTTGCCTTGGACAAAGGGCCAGCCTAAGGGTTTGTGCATCACTGAAACCTCATTTAAAACTTGAAGATAGGACTTGAACAAAACCTGAATATTAGTGGGTAACAAATGACATGCACCATCAGGAAGTATGTTCTAGTTTTAGACTTCAAGTGCTTTAGTTAAAATTGCCTGTTTACTTTTAAAAAATACCAGATCCAGAAGAAAAATACAGCTCTGTGTAATGTTTGACTATATTCAGTTGTGGGATACCAGTTTGGTATTAAACATACTAAAGGAACAAAACCATACCAAAACAAAGCAAACAAAAAGCCAGACAGCAGTGGGTATCATTGTCTCTTTCCATAGTCCACATGTGTTTTGCTGTTTTTTTCTACTGAAGTGGCATGTCTATGTGATTTAACTGCAGCTAGGAAGCTGGTATCACTTTCAGACGTTGAGGGTCACATAACACTGAGTCAGCTTTATACAGCATATCTCCACACTTCACCCAGCAGTGGATCTGTTGATACGCTCCATATTGCAAAATAAAAATGGGTTTCCAGATATGGAAAGATGATGAAAACAAAACTACTGGAGTGAGACTCCAACAGGGCAAGTTACAGTGTGAACACTGACCATGGAGCTGGGAACCTGCAGCTTTCTCAGACACATCCATGAGGTTAAAGTATCTTGTCTGACTTCCATCTCAGATGAAACAGTATATGCTTGTGAATATGAGGGCAGAGGTCTGTGTCCCTTAATGAGTTTAGCACAAGACCATTTTCTTCCAAAGGCAGCCTCTTGTCCTTAGGGTTTTAATGTGTAAAACATCTCCCATCACAATACAGTTTGACTGTAACAGTTTACCTTTTATCATACCATGTTCTATCTGCATATTCTTTTACAGAGCAATATAAAATAGAGGACTACCTCATCAGGCTATTTCAACTATATCTGCATTGCCTACCTGTATGTAAGTGTTTTCTTCTTTGACACAATACATTCATTTGACCTTGTACTTTTCAAAACCACAGGCAATTTTCCAGTTATGCATGTATTCATTTTTTCTTAAAATAAGAAAGTGATAAAAAGCACATATAATGCATTTTGTATACTGGCGTGCATTTCTCAGAGTAATGCATTTAACCTGCTGTGCTTGTGAGGCAAGTAATTGTTTTACCTTTATGTCCAGGAACCACTACCAGTCTATTCTTCAACCAGGTAGCAAGTCTCCTTGGAAAGCCCCTTCCACACTCCAGAGACCAGATGCTCTTGTTGGTGATTGAAATAAAGGCATATCCCAAAGCTATGTATTGCAGTGGGAGAAGCCAGAAGCTGGCTTCCTCCAGTGGGCACCATGTGGTAATTCTTGAGGGTATCTATAATTAGAATACAGACTATTAGGGCAGGGGTCATATAGGACATGGCCACAGAGGAGTGGACGTTATTTCTAGGTAGACATCTACACTATCTCATGGAAACTGTCAGGCTCAGCAAAGAAACACCAAAGTCATAGCTGGGCTCAGACAAATAGGGGTACCTGAAGAGTAACACTGTACCTATGAATACCTCACCAACTTTAGAACTGCTACTAGTTCTTCTGCATCTATGCCATTGCATTTGTTCTATTATCAGTGTCAGCTCTAGTGAAGAATGAGCACCGCTGTTCTTTATCACTGTGTCATCTCAGCCACCTGACCTGACTGTAAAAACGCTTGTCCACAGTCTACAACCTTCAGTGTAATGACAGCTCAGAAAAATAGTCTACTTTGGATGCAACATCCAAACACATCACACCATACTAGTCAAGGCTCTCAATGCTGTATTTATGCAGAGGAACTATTCATATTTAAAACACTAGGTGTGCCCTGAAATGCAATACATATTCTAAGAAAACAGGACTGATGTATTGGTTCATCCAGGCAAGTACTTTGTGTTTATGAGGAGCAGGCAGGGAATTTGAGCAGTCAGTAATGGAAGGAGCTGAACACAGAGGAAGTGTCTTCTTAGTCAGGGACCAGAGGTTATCTCAAAAACCAGGCTATAAGTTTATAACCTTTCCTAGGTCACAGTGAGATTTCTCCCACATCACTTTAGCCATATAAACAAGATGCTTAGTGTAAACCAGTGCCTGGCTTCTGTCAGTAAAGTGAGAGGAACATCTTAGAGAGGCTGATTTATCTCAGACTGCTCTATTCCATTTTAGGGAAGGATAAAACACTTTTAGGAGGTGATTGAATTTATCTCTTGAGTGGGTCTCTGAGTATCAGGGAGCAGATGTCTAACTTTTACGTGGTAATCAAGAGGAATCAAGCCTTTGTTCTGGTAACTGTAGATGTTTTCTGATACCATTGAACCCTGGAGTTGCTTGAGCCTGGTCAAAATTAGTTACCCAAAGCCCTTTGAATTCCTGAAGCCTTCAGAGTATGGGTTTTAGCAGCTTGTCCAGAAACAGTGCTTTTCTGGGGTAAGTCATATACCCATGTGAAGTGAGGAACCTTAACAAAATAGATGCAGGCCTCTCAGCAGGGTGGGCTCTCAGCAGGATGGGCTCTTGAGATAAGGGAGGAGCTGCAACTACTGAGTCCCAAGATAAGGAACGGGGATTCAACGAATGCTAAATTGTCATGCTGAAGAGACCTAATTGGGTGAAAAGTCATGAGAGGAAGAGGAGGCATCTTCAATCTTCATCCTGAAGACCCCCGCCCAAGACCACCAGGAGCCACTGCGCAGGCGCAACGGGGAGGGACTTGGGGCGGGATTTATGATAATCATTTCTCAAAACTAATTGTAATATCGCTCCCTATTCTCGGGATTATCATGAATATGTAAACACTTACGCTATAGAAAGGAGCTGCTTTTCGCTCCAAGATGTGCACGTTTGTGGAGGAGCGATCCCCCGTGCACCCAGCGCTGAATAAACATACCTTCTTTATAACCTTACTGGTTGTAAAGTCGTGACTCTGCATGTCACATGGGCCTTGAATATGTGCAGAAAACCTAAGTTTGAAGTATCTTATTAAGTGAAATAAAACAAAACAAAAAGGTAACTGTCACGTCCCGCTCAGACGAGGGGGACAAGTGACTCAGATTCGCAAATCCCCAATGGAGCGGACAACAAGTCTCCAAGTCTAAACATTTATTAACTACCCACAATGTACTAACTGAACACACGATAGTTGGCTAAGTATATAGCAAGTTGTGGCAAGCAATACAATATGCCTTGCATTTCTTAATGGGAAAGGGAAAAGAGGGAGATAGAGGGAATGGGGAAATACAGATCACCGGTCTGGGTTTCTGCGCTGATCCCGCCGACGAGGGTTCCGAGAGGCACAGGAGACATCTGTCTTTTTCGCTGGCATCCGTCTTCTTCGCTTCACTGCACTCTCTCTCCCCCCGGGCCGCACCCCCCCCCTTCTTGATTTATACCCACTTTCCTTGGGTCCATCCCCTAGGTCGACCCACATACCTACGTATCCCATGTACGGGGAGGGGTGAGGTGTTTCATGGGATGATGTAATTAGCATGATCATGTTAGCCCTCGTTAGCATATTGAGGGGTGTTAACTTTAATATGCATTTCGTGGATAATGAAGCAAAGGTCATTCACCGGACAGATGGCCCTTGAAGTTTTGGCCAGGTGCACCAGAGCAGAGCCGTCCTGTCTTCACAGGGCTCCCTCCTCCAGCCCCATCTTGTGTTATTCGGGCAGCCTTATCAGCTTCGACCTCCACAGAATGCACCCTGTGACTCATAGTTTTGTCTTGTGAGTGTTTGAGGCATTTCTTTGATCAGCCTCAACTTTTGCTTTCTCAGGCTGTTTTTCTTAGTTTCTCACAGGCCTGGTTTCTCGTCTCTCACAGTAACAAGAATATTTAGATTGCCAGTTGGGGGGGGTGGGGGGGGATATGGCTTAAATTTTGCTGCAGTGAGATGCAGGAGACTGGACTCTTAGCCTTGGACAGTGGAGATACTTTTTTCATCCAGCATCAGCTGGAGCCCTGATGCTGGCTTTCCCAGATGAACTCACCAGGTCTGCCAGGGCATCACCTGCGGTTCCTCATGGCATGGCCACCATGCTTAAAGGCTGAGACCCTGGGAGGGCTTCGGGGAGTGGGTGATGGCCAAGCCAGCAGAGTGAGATCCTGGGGGAACAAGGGACATGAGATGAACGAACCAGCAGGGTAAGACAGCAGGAGGGCACAGGGGAAGGGGGTGTGTGTGTGAGGGACACGGGACCTGCGCCGGCTGGCCGGGCGAGGGGTCACGCGGCGGGCCGGGGCGCACCCCGAGGCCGCCCTCGCGGTGGCCCCTCGGGGCATTGTTCGCACCCCGCGTCCTTCCTGCTTCCGGGGGCCGGCGCGGGAAGGATTTGCCGCAGATGACATCAGCTGTGAATGCTGGAAAAGTGGCGGTGCGGGGATGCGCCGGCTCCCCCCCCCCCCCTTCTTCTGCTGTTGCTGCTCCTCCTCCTCGTCAGGTCCCTGCCCTGCACCGTCTCCGTATAAAAGCGCCGCCGCCTCCCCACCCGCCCTCACTCCCTGCCTCCTGCGGAGCTGCCGCCGAGCGGCCCTTTTCTCTCCAGCGCCCGCGGAGTGGGCGCCCGTCCGCGATGGCCACCGTGGTGGTGGTGGAAGTGGACTCGGAGCCCTCCTGTAGCATCACCAACCCCACCTCCCTCTCACCCAGCCTCTCGCACCGCTTCCTGGACAGCAAATTTTACCTGCTGGTGGTCATCGGCGAGCTGGTGACCGAGGAGCACCTGCGGCGAGCTATCGCCAACATCGAGCGAGGTGAGGTGGTTGGGAGTGGGGCTACCACAGGCAGCGCCGCAGGCCCCCAGAGCCCCCACCCCGCCGACGCCTTCCCCTCGGAAGCGGCCGCGGAGGGGCTCCCCGGCCCAGCGGTGCGCCGCGTAGGGCAGGCAGCCGCTCCCCGTTTTTTTTCCCTTCAGCACGGGGCGAGCCGGGCGCCTGCTCGGGCTCGGCTGGCGGGAGGGAGGGCCCGGCCGCCCCTTGCTCATGGTCGGGGCGACACACACACAGCACAGATACATGAGCTGCAAAGTCGTAGTCTCTGGTTTCTTTTTTTCATGAGGGGCTTCGTCGTCCCGTCTGCGCGCACGACCCTCCTGCCCCGCCGGACTCGGAGCCCCTCCGTGGGGTGCGAGCGCCGGGGAGCCGCCCGCGGCGGTCAGCGGCTGCGGGCCGGGCCCCGTGAGGCGTCCGGCGGCTCTATGCTGATACCCGCACAAAAATCGGCAGTCGGCTTTGCGCATACCGCGCCCCACTGTCCACCTCCAGGAGCGTCTGCCTCACCGCTAGCAGCGGGCGAAGGGGGCAAGCCCCCTCCTCACCATTGTTGGGGCTGCGGCAAGAGCCGAGCGCCTGCAGCGCGCCGAGCCCGTCTGCCCGGAGTCAGTGGCGGGTGGGCGTGGCGCAGTCCGCACTGCGGTCCCTATGGCAGCCCGGAGCGGACAAAGAGCGTCCGCGCTGCCGAAAAAACCCCGTATCTGGGGCTGGGGCGGCTGGCCTGCGGGGTGGCTGTTTGGCGTTTCCCTCGGTTCCCCAGCAAACCCCTGCCCCTAACCGCGAAACCAAACCAGCAGGATTCGGGGCGTTTTCCTTCAGTGGCAAAGACTCCCTGAGCAGAAATGCAGCTGTGCCTATTGTGTCTTAACTTTCTGCAATGAGACTTTTCTCTTGGATGGAGAATTTCTCAGGACCTAAGCTTTATATGCACATATATATTTCAATAAAGAAAAAGATATGGATAATAAGGCTAATACCTGAGTGCTCAGCCTCATTATTGTCCAGCTACGGGATGCTATGACTCACTGTTTATTTGTCCTTTTCTTAAGACAGCAATACAGGAAGATATCACAAGTGAAGTGACAGTTTTATAAGTTCTCAATGTGGTTTCTAATACAATAAATTGCAGTGTACATGGAGAGGGGAAGAAAGCCCTGTTTCCATAATAGTGGTATGAAGCATAAAGAAAATTATTGCTGGACCCTATAGTTTGTTAAACTCAATTGATACATGATTTTGTAACATATTTTTGTTCTGGGCTGGTGAAAGCAGAAATATCAGAAACCCGCCATTGTTAGAAGGGAGAAAGAGACCTTGGAAAGGGGAATTGGTAGCAGTCTTGCCATGTAGGTGTGGTTCAGTAGTCCAGCTAGGGCTTCATTCGTCTCTATTGTTTTCTCATCTATTGTTGCTTTAGTTGGCTCTTGATTCTTTTTTCATGACTGTTTGTGGTAAAGGGCTGCCTCATCACAGCTAACCAGCTTCACCGTGACCTGTTCATCTTTATTGCTACCATTGTCTCCTAGGGAGAACTACTGAGGCAGATGCTTTGTCATTCAGAGCCTCTTCAGCATTGCACTTTCCTAATGCTATCTAATTTTTGGTTGTGTCAGAAGTAAATTGGCTGCATTTAATTAAATTATTAAAATTTATAGAGCAAATGGATAAAACTTATGCCCTCAAGATGTTTGATGTCATCCTTCCTCTGAAGAAATGCTCTTCAGTCTCTTCTTGAAGCTTCTATTGTACAGTTGCTGCTGCATAGCTCTGTTGCTGCTGCCTCCTGCCACTAAGCATAACACCCACTTACAGTTTTAGATGTCCAGAGGGAATGCTTTGGTCTTTTTATTCATCATTTTGGATTAGAAGTCACCTCACTGCTCCTGGTGTCAGATGATCTGATTGGGATTTTGTCTGCTAGGAAAAAAACCCTGATCAAACTTTGAGGTGCATTGTTCTGGATGAGTATGCTGGGAGTCTGAAGCTCTATCTGTGTGAGGCAAATATGGGCTTGACTAATCTCTTTCTCATTGGAAAGTATGTTGTAGTCTGGAAAAAAATGGCTTCTTTCAACCTTTATTCTCAACAGAGCCTTAAATGCATTTAAGGGTCTTGATAACTCTGCCTCATTGTCTTCTCTGGTACATCTCCTAAGTACCATCACTGAAAAGTGTGGATTCATGTGCTGAACTGCAGCACAACATGTCAAAGAAATCATCTGCTGATAACACATCAGTGACATGATGCTACGCAACCTGGTGGAATGCAGAGTCATTTCTTAATATATCATGAAGAGGGAATGGTGTGGCAAGCTGCATTTTCAATAATTACATTTAGGATGTCCCTTTGCTAAGGGGGCAATCCTCCAACCCGCCATTCACCAAAAAGGAGGGAGTGAAGAGAAAGCTTCAAGATTTTTTTCACTGATTTGGCAGATGCCACTGGGTGTGCCCTGTCTGCTGTCTGATAAATCCTGTGTCTAGTGGTATTACACTCCTAAGCCTGCAGAAAGAAATAGCTCCAGTTCAGTCATACTTCTAATAGTTATTTCCATGCTGTTAATGATATACATAATTGGATTGACCGTAGATTTTAGTTCCAGAATTATCTCTGTTCTACCCAAACCTGATTTGGTTGTATAATGTATATAATATATTATACTACATTATAATGTATATGCATAACTCTTGCATGCTGAATCATGCAGCTGCAGATCTGGGATATTCTATTCCAATCCCAACTTCAGCTTCTAGGACTAAAGTGTGCATGGTATGTCTAGGCTTTTTCTTTTCTTTTTTTTGGGGGGGTTATTTATTTCACATTGAGTCCTGTATTTTGGACATTGCCTGGCTCAGCAGTATGACTATGCCTAATCAGAATCTTATCCCTACTGCAAATTTGGATTCATAACAAAAGCTGCTAGGGATGGATGGCGGACAGATCCGATCATTAGCAGCATTGCTGAATCATAGTCCATATTGCTTAACTGAGGCCAGTGAGCTGTTTATCTTCTAGCTTCTTGAAGTTCAGCACTCATTCATTCAATGTACTTCAGCTTTGTGATCAATGTCAGTTTACTAGTCATAGTTTTCATATGCGCTGTACATGTGTGGTATCATATAATCTTTACTTTCTTGCTCTCAAATATTCCAACACCTGGAAAATGTTAAAGCCTGCTGAGCTGTATTTATCTGCCAAAACTATGCTCCAAAAATATACCATATGGCCAAGAGATTTTTGAGAAATGAAAATAAGGAGACTTACAGAAGAGACTCACTGCTTATGCCTCCAAACAATGATGCATAATTCAGGAAGTGGAGGTGGCTGGTTATAGTTCAGTTATTTTTCTCTCGAGTGGTTATGAAACACACAGGTGATACTGTATTTCCAAATTTATTTAGTTTCAAATGGCAGCTACTTAATAGCTGGTAGCATATTCCAGTAAGAAGCATGCTCCTACCTTGACTGGGATGCTGACAAGGAAAAGCCCTGGATGAACTCTTCCTGAAGAGGCTTCAGACTTTTGAAATGCAGATGTTCATATTTGCATGGAGAATCTACCCAGAGCTGCAATGGGAGACCAGCAGCACAGATCTGGTTTCTCTGCTCTTCCCCCTCTTTCTACTCCTCATCATTCAGCCCTACAACATGACTTCTGCCAGCAGGAGGCTTGGCGTTTCTGCTGCCTTGAAAGAGAATAAAGTATGAGAGGCAGTGTCGACAGTAAAGTTCTCAGCCTGAAATCCCGACAGAGTTACCAGCAGAAGTGTTAGTGCTAGTCTCATGGTAAGGGGTTGGCCACACACCTCTTCAGGCATCTCCTCCACCCCAAAGGTACCAAACCCCAAAGTGATTTAACTCACCTGACCATATCTTTGCATTAAATTGTTATGTGGGGAGGGGCAACTAGACACTTCCTCACCTGCAGTCCCTTCTGCATTTGCCAGCTAATTTGTGTAAGTCTAATGATATTCCTTTAGGAAAAAACCCAAAACCACTATAATATTGGTGTTCAAAATTGCAGCAGTGCCTGGACTTACCAGTAGTGCAACTGCCTGCTCATTATTTTCAAAACAAAACAAGAAAACTATAGAAATCTTAAAACATTTTCTGTTAATTTGCTGTGGTTTTGTTGTTCGTTTTTTTTTTTTTTTAAATTTAGTCATCAAAATCTTATGGTAGGAAACTATAAATTTGTCTTTTGGCTGCAGTGATTTTTTTTTTTTTTATGGTCAAATTTCAATCCTTAAAAATATATTTTGGAATAATACATTTTATGATCATATATGTGTCAATTGTCTCACTTTCTAAGTAGCTGGGGGGAAAAATGGTAGGGAATAGAGATGTGATGTTTATTTTTTAAAAGAAAAAGATCAAGCGTAGCATTTTAAAATCTCAAAACTAGAATTTTGATACTTCATAAATAAAAGATCACTTCAATTTTAATTTAAAATATGGGATGCTTCAAAGCTTTTGAATGGAGAAGTCAGCAATTTAATACTTTGTATTTAAATATTAATTTGCAACATGCTAGGTGATGCTGTCTTTTTTTCTTGGAGGGACAAATACAATGGTCTTGCAATAGGGCTAACGTAGCCCCTGAGTGATTAACTCTTTTCGGTTTTATAAATTAGTGTATTGCTACTTTAAAGTCAATTCTGAGACATCAATAACTTCTTGTAATGTGGCTACTAGGATGTGGGAACCAGCAGTCCTAAAGCAGGGGCCTTATTGTTACCTTTTGGAAAGGCAGATTTCTTCTTGCTTGTGTCCAGAGTGCTGCTTCTGAACACTCAGTGCTTTGCAAAGGATAGCTGTGTGGCTTGAAAGGAAAAGAGTCTGGTTTGGGAATTTAGAAATATGCAAATAACATTAATGTAAATGGAGAAATAATAAGTTAAAACTTCCAGTGCTCATATATCAAGCTAGATGTGTTTTGCATTTTGAATTCTAGGAATCCGATCATGGGACACAAACTTGATTGAATGCAACTTGGATCAAGAACTGAAACTCTTTGTGTCTCGCCATTCAGCTCGATTCTCTGCTGAAATTCGAGGTGAGTTTTTGGAAGTGTTTGACAAAGTTTTGTTTTATATGGGTTTTTTTAAGAGCAGAATTAATAAACACACTTGGGTATTGGATGGCCCATTTTCATTTTTGATTCTTTACAATGAATACTTTTCTTTCTTTTAAAATATGGCTTGAAAATTATAGTTTAACTTACTGGCAACAGGAAATGTCTGAAACTTTAAAATAATCAGCCTTTTAGGTTAGCTTCATGTATCTCACCATGATTACTTTGGCAGTAGATGTCAGTTTTAGGGCCCCATTAAAGTTAAGTGAAACGCACTTTTTGACAGCACCAATCTAGTAGTCCTGGAGACTGAAGCTGTTACTCACTGTGGTAGGTAAAGCACATACAGAAAAAAACCTAAAAGGCTAGCTCTACAGTTTGATAGAGCCAGAAATGCTGTCACGGCTGTTGTATGAGCATGGCTCAAGCCTCATGTTTGTCCCCAAAGGGCTTGGACTTCTCTCTTTTTTGGTATGAAAAAGCTGAGGGGTGGAGGGTCTACTTTGACTCACAGGAACTTTCTTTGGCTTGTATGAAGAAATTAGAATTGTACAGGGCTTGTGAGACTAAATGTTCTCTTCTGCTGCCTTTTCCTCAAGCCTGTCCTTCCTTTAGAGGGTTCATAAAATAAATTTAAAAACCCAACAATTTTGTGAAGTGTAAAAGTTGATTTTAAGTGCATGGGAATCAAGTGTTTGGTAAGTTTTCCAACATCTCATTACTTTAACACAAATGTTGAGTGAGTATATGTGAAATTAATCTTGGTTTTTGTATAAAAATATATAGCCTTCTCCAAGGAGTATAGGTTATTTTCATTGGTGAAATTATTGTGGCCATGTGCACATTGACTAGTACAACCTAGTATTGATGAATGTTATAAATTCTGGCTTCAGGAACATCTATGAAATGTTGTATCATACTACTGCATCACATTCCTAAGGTCAGTTGCTATACACTGTTGACAAAGAGATCCTGATGTCTTGCTAGCATGACATCATTGACCTGATGGTCGTCAATAATGTACCAAAATGTCTTGAGTTAATAATTCTTCCTCTTACAGCATAGATTATAGCAGATTTTGTCATATCTCCCCATATCTATAGAGAGTAAAACACTGCCAGATTTAAGAAAAAAATATACCTCTATGATTCTTTCCTTGATTTGTAAAACAACAGAACCAATACAAGAATACTCGGTGTGAAGGTTTAGGGTCAAGGCATGTAGTTCCTGAATTACATAGAAGTAAACTCAGGCCTAGAATATATATCTTTCATTTCAATTTAAATGTCATGAAGCCAATTCAACTTCTCAGTGACATCAGTTGCCTCATTTTACAGAGAGGGTATTAGAAGAAGTGAAGTTAGCAGAATTTATCTTTAAGGAATTCAATATGCAGTGCACCTCACTTTTAACATGTATGTGTTTTATTTTAAAAAGTCAGGAAAAAGAATTTGTGCTTCTTGTTTAGCAGAAATATTCCAGCATGTCTAGGGTTTTTTTTGCTGTCATGTTTAGATGATACCTCTTTCTAGCATTGCATGAATTAAAATAAAGCAAATACTCTGCTTTCATATGATAAATGAAAAAGAGGTGCACAATCTTATTTCAACAGAAAGATTATAGTATCCTCTAGGAATTTTTCTCTAGGAATTGTATTTTTGGTTGTTTTTTTTCTTGTTTGTCTAGATTTGCCTATTTAGTCTGTCATTGTGTTGAATTGCAGCTTAATTGCATGTGTCTGGAATTCATCAACATCTCTATGACAAGCACTAATGAATGTGTTTTTCAGCACTGTTCAATCTTTAAACAATAAGCTGCCAAAATCTATGTCAAAAGAGCATTAAGGGAGCCTGAAACTGGGAAAGAAGGAACATTCAGGAATAAAGCTAGCCCTCTTGACCAATTTAATTTCTCAAATTTTGTGGATAAGCCCACTGACACCTTCAGAATCCCGCTGCACAGATCAGAGGACAATATTTTAGTCTCTCCAGTCTCTCTGTGGTTCTCTGATATTGAATCTGCATGAGGGTCCTTTGTGTCTTCTCTACTGTTTGAAAGGAAGGAGGGTTTTTTCTTGCCATTGGTTAATAAAACTTCAGAATGTTTGATTTCTGTTCAACAAATGTTGAATTTTGAGTGTTTAACCAGGGAAACTGGCAACATTTATACTAAAGAGGATTGTAAGTATGTATTCTCTTATGGTCCCAACCTAATAAATTCTATGGAATTTGGGTAACTAGGTGACCTCTTGTCCAAGGAAAGTATTCATCCAAGATGATGGGATAGTGTATGGGATTTAATTAAACAGCCTTTTTTTCAGTCTTTTGAGACTGAACTCTTTGTGGGACTCGAACATAGGGACAGTTTACTCTTGAGGAAGGGTAGAGTGTGTCTGCACAGCTCTTAGTATAGTGAGGTCTGACTACTGGCTGAAGCCTTTTTGATTATAATGTTTATTATGGTAATTGCAGTGCCAATTCAGTACATGCTTGTATGCTTCTCAAAGCAGCTTGAGGATACACGCAGCAGCAGCAATGTAAAGGGTAGGACTCTTTCTCCAAAAGGAAGCTTGGAGGAAATAGAGCCAACCCTGTCCCCATGCCATAATCCTGCACTGTCAAAGGAGAGATGTGCAAGAGAATGTCTGTCAAAACATTTGTGTGTTTTCACTTGAGGAATTTGAGGTCTAATCCTTCTCCATGTGTGGTGAATAGCAATGTACATATTGATATTGCAGAGAGCATGACCAGATCCCAACACTCTTCTTGTGCTCTTATCAAGGCAATGGATTGTTACAGTGGTATTTGTGCATCATATATTCAGCTGCTGGGCAATTTATGGATGATTTATGATTCCCTGAAAAATAGGATTCAGAATGGAAATGCCAGCAGATCTTTTCTGATGCCTTGTAAAGCAGCTGAGTTAGCAGGCTCCTTAATACCAAATCTTACAGAGATGTTTTTGTCAGGTGCTGGTGAAAAATGAGTAACAGAGCTTATTAACTGGTTGCCAAGGCAACAGGCATCATGACTTAAAATGGGTACTCCAGTGCTTGCCTCTGTTTTCTGTCATGTACTGATGATAACTTCCATCTTATGTTAACTTCACAAGGACAAAAAATTCAAACAATGAGTTGTAACATGTAAGTGCTGGAAAAGGAACTGTATCTGGTAGCGAGGCAGTGCAAGTGGAGAGTCTTAGAAAGAGCTCTGTTGAAATTGCAGCTGTTGCTACTGGAGCAAAAGGATTTTGTGTGTGGATGAAGCCATTGAGGGCCCTTCTGCGAGACTTCCACACTTACTGTTTTGTCCCTCAGCTTCCACCTGGGGACACTTGACTGTCTCATTGGTGTGTATTCAAGTCCTTGTATAGATTAAAATCTGTTTTATTTCAATAGCTGTGCAGTAGCTAGTCACTCCAAATCTTCTAAGAAATACTGCTCAAGCAATGCACTGTGGCTACTTTGTATTTTATCCTGTTGTTACAGAGAACATGTATCTGTGGAAGGTATGTTTCCTATCTGAGCAGCACCAAAGTCTCCTGTTGCCCATAATTCAGCTGTCGGTGACTGCACTGGCTTAAGTGAGTCCTTTACTTGTGCCCAAGGGTTTCATTTTCACCAGCCTGCGTGTGGCCAGGGAGGACCTTGGCAAAGTGCAAGACATGTTTGGTGTCCCCTTGGCAGCTGCTTGCCTCAGCAGTGGGCTTGCCTCCTTTAGGCTTCCTAGAGAAGGCTGATATTCTTTGAAACTGTTATTACCCCAAAAAGCCTTAACAGCTTTCATTCTGAAAGTTACCATTTCAAAACTTACAATTAAGGATTGTTAGTGTCTGGGAATTTTGGTAATCAATAGCCATAACTCTATAGTTTGCCAAAATGCTGTATAGTCATATTGCTTTTATCAGATCTATAAGCAGATCTATACCCAGTTAATATCATGCCTAGTAGCTTGCAATGTCAGCTCATGGAGTTGCTGATAAAATCCTAAAGGGCATGGTTTTAGTGCTCTCTTACTGAAAACTGCAGTTAATTTGTCAAGTAAGACAACATAGGTACTTGAGCAAAACTTATCACTTAGAATGAAAGACAAAAAAAAAAAGAGCTAAGAAGTCAAGGTCAGATTTCTCAACTGGTATCTGAGCACCATCACTAAGCACTTAGGAATTAATTCAGCTTAAAAACTCAAGTAGTCTGGCATGCACATTTGTGGACAACCTATAAATATGACTCTACAGCTATTAGAGACTGTGATAGCTGGACTAACTATCAAGTAGAGTCATTTATCAGCAGTCCTGGCTAACTGGGGAGGTCCCAGTTGACTGGAGGTTAGTAAATGTGATGCCCATCTACAAGAAGTGTTGTCCCTCAAGTGGGGTTGTTTACCCAGTGTGCAATACGCCAATATACACCCAGAGCAGAGGTATTTATTTATTCCATGTCTGTGCAGAGCGGGGTGCTAGGTGGTAATTCCACAAAGCTAGCACACCGCACAAAAGAACTTCAGTGTATTTATACACTTCAGATTACATGAATACACACTTACTGTAGTGACCATTGGTTAGTTTCTTATCACTTTGTCCTTCATTGGATAACAACATGGCTCGTCTCAATTTAAAGTTACAGTGTCTTTTAATTCTTCTGTGCAAATTCAAAGTGGGGGGGGGGGGCTGTCTTCTTGATCTTAAATTGAGTTGGTGGTTGCCATCTTCCCGCCCCCCCCCGCCTTTATCTTTTCCCCAGTTACTGCTGATTTTCTTCTCAGACAACCATCCATCTTGTGGAACCTCCTGGGGCAGACATGCACTGTTTATACAAAGTTGAAGTAACTCACTCCCTTATATCCAGGTTCCTTTTTTTGATCACAACACTTTTAAATTAGTGACTTACCCTGTCATTGTTCTATTTACAAGTTTAGAATGAGCAGAGTAGAAAACTTCCTAGAGACATCAGAAGGGCCAGAAGGAGGATCCGGGGAACTACAGGCCTGTCAGTCTGACCCCGGTGCCAGGGAAAGTTATGGAGCAGCTCATCCTGAGTGCCATCATGCAGCACGCACAGGACAACCAGGTGATCAGGCCCCGTCAGCATGGGTTTATGAAAGACACGTCCTGCTGGACTAACCTGATCTCCTTCTATGACAAGGAGACCCGCTTAGTGCATGAGGAAAAGGCTGTGGATGTTGTCTACCTGGACTTTAGTAAAGCCTTTGACACTGTTTCCCACAGCATTCTCCTGGACAAACTGACTGCTCATGGCTTGGATGGGTGTACTCTTGGCTGGGTTAAAAAAAAAACTGTCTGGATGGCTGGGCCCAAAGAGTGGTGGTGAATGGAGTTAAATCCAGTTGGCAGCCAGTCACAAGTGGTGTTCCCCAGGGGTCAGTATTGGGCCCAGTTCTGTTTAATATCTTTATCAGTGATCTGGATGAGGGGATCGAGTGCCCCCTCAGTAAATTTGCAGATGACACCAAGTTGGGTGGGAGTGTTGATCTGCTTGAGGGTAGGGAGGTTCTACTGAGGGATCTGGACAGGCTGGATTGATGGGCCAAGGCTGGTTGCATGAGATTCAACAAGGCTCAGTGCTGGGTCCTGCACTTGGGTCACAACAACCCCATGCAACTCTACAGGCTTGGGGAAGGGTGGCTGGAAAGCCGCCTGGTGGAAAAGGACCTGGGGGTGTTGGTTGACAGCTGCCTGAATATGAGCTGGCAGTGTGCCCAGGTGGCCAAGAAGGCCAATAGCATCCTGGCTTGTATGAGAAACAGTGTGGCCAGCAGGATTAGGGAAGTGATTGTCCCCCTGTACTCAGCACTGGTGAGGCTGCACCTCAAATACTGTGTTCAGTTTTGGGCCCCTCACTACAAGAAAGATATTGAGGTGCTGGAGCGTGTCCAAAGAAGAGCAACAAAGCTGGTGAAGGGCCTAGAGAACAAATCTTATGAGGAGCAGCTGAGGGATCTGGGGTTGTTTAGTCTGGAAAAAAGGAGGCTGAAGGGAGACCTTATTGCTCTTTGCAACTACCTGAAAGGAGGTTGTAGTGAGGTGGGTGTTGGTCTCTTTTTCCCAAGTAACAAGTGATAGGATGAGAGGAAATGGCCTCAAGTTGTGCCAGGGGAGATTTAGATTGGCTATTAGGACAACTTTCTTCACTGAAAGGGTTGTCAAGCATTGGAACAGGCTGTCCAAGGAAGTGGTTGAGTCATGATCCCTGGAGATATTTAAAAGATGTGTAGATGTGGCACATGGTTTAGTGGTGGACATGGTTTAGTGGTGGACTTTGCAGTGTTAGGTTAATGGTCTTAAAGGTCTTTTCCAACCTAAATGATTCTATGATTGTACGATTCTATGATTTTAGCTCATAATTTTAGTTGGCTAACAGACTTGTTTTGTGTCTTAAAATATTTCTGTCTTGGGAGAAAGAAAATGAATGTAGAATAGGGCTTGGAATAGGGGATTGAGCTGAGTCATGCTGCTGTGGCTGTGATTGGTGTCCCCACAGGGCATTGCTGTGAGCGGTGTAAGGTTGCAGTGGCAGGGCTGCCCAGTGACACTGAGGCAGGGGAGCCTGGGTGTCCTCACAAGCACAGTTATCAGGGGAGCACATACGGCATTCTCATCCACTTGCGAGCTTTTTTTTTTTTGTGTGTGGGATGCTAGGATTTTGGTGGCTCAGGAAGGATTACAGTGCAACAGCCTATACAGTTGGATACATGAATTGTCAAAGCCTTTCCTAGTACTAATCAAAATTCCAGAGATGGGATAAGTGACTTTGTTTTTTCAGGTAATAAATTGTTGCGCTTGTGTGACAATCATTCTGGCACTGACTTCCGTTTCTGCTTTTTTTGGAAGGATCTCAAAGAAAATTAGCATGAATTTACATTACTGCGAAAACACCAGTACCTGCTGATGCTGAGCTGTTAGCATGAATCAGCAAAATGACTCAGAGGTTATTTTAAAATGCCTTGTATCACAAGTACATACAATGAGTTTAGTTGTCTTAGAATAGCCCATATTTTATGGGAACAGGTTTTTGACCTGTGTGAGGCAGTTATCAGAGGCATGGGATTAAGTTAGGTGTGAGTAGCAATAGAATTTTAACTCCATTATGAAATTTGAATCCCCATTCCTCCTTATTTGAAGGATAATTCAGCATACCTAATTGTATATTCAAGAGGGTTATTTTGTTAAGGGTTATTTGACAAATACTTGCAGAATTACACTTCTTAATTTGTCCCTTACAAGACTCCTCAATCTTTCTTTGCTAACATTTTGTCTATGTCAGATGTCTGAAACTGAAGATGTAAACAATATTTTATTTTTAACCCTTGTCCAGTATAATTTACAGGTGACCTACCTCTCATCTCTTTCATCATGAATTTGTAATAAATGTGTAACTAGAATCTAATTGCCATTTTTTTCATCTAGTTTCTGGTTGTCATGAGCAACATTTTTCTCAGATATGTTTTTCTTTCTAATATCTATCTTTTTAATTTCCTGAATTTTCTGTTACTTTCTGGTACTGTTTATCAATGACTTGAGACAAATAGTAAATGTTTGTAACTGGACTTTATCATGAGAAAAGACTTGATCCAAAGGTCAGTGAAATAACTGGATTGGGCTTTGGATCAAGCCTTAACATTGGAGTTTTTAAGGTAGAATTTTTAAGGTAGAACAAGGACCAGTTTTCCATGTGAAGAGGGGAAAAAGGGAAAAACTTAACTTCTATTTCTTGTCAGATTAAAATGGTGCTTTATTCGCAGTGATTTGCCTACCATTGTATTCAGTAATAGGACCAGACCCAGCCTTCACTGGGAAGAAGAGTTTAGATGCTCCTTGACTCTAGACTGAGTGTAATGGGGAGCACATGTTTGTCCCTGTTGCCAAATGTAGCATGAGAGGTGCCATTGTAACTGCTGCCATCAACCGCATGGGGAGCTCCAGCCATCATCTACCTCGTAGAGAGAAATGCAGAAAGCATTGCAAGAGATGCATTAGTGCTGGCTGCAGATCCAGATGCTCCTGTCTGTAGACTGCTGGGAGTATCCCATCGTACCTCATAGTCCATATGAGTAGGTAGGGAAGATATGCACTTTAGTCAGTAATAGTCACAAATAGAAAGCTGAATACAAAAAAACCCTTCCAAGGAGGTAAACCAAGTTCTTAGTGGTATAATCTGTGAATGACTCTAATGCACTATGGAGACATTCACCTGGAAGTCAACTCCCCCTTGCTGAGCTAGGCAGCCTTTGGAAGCTGTCCCAATTTTATGGCAGTTCTGTAGCTCTTCTGGTGAAAAGACCGATCCCAGCTTCAGCTTCCATGTCTTGAGTCACAAATAAGCTTTTCTAAGTCTTGTAAACTCTTTGTGGTGGATTGACCCTGGCCAGCAGCCAAGCACCTGCACAGCTGCTCACATCCCCCCCAAGACTAGAAAGAGCAAGAAAACTCATGGGTCAAGAGCTCAGATTCTAAAAGTTTGTTAGACTTGGAAGATTTACATATTTTTCAATACTAATTAGGTTTTCATACATTTAGCATTTCTTAACAACTTTGTAAGTTTTAATCTTTCTGTCTACTTTTTCAATAATTGCATTACGGAATGCTGTTCTTATATTTCAATCCACTATATATATAAAAGCTTGAAATGGTCTTTTGTTTGTTTTTTATTGTGCCTTACAACATGAATTGCCGGAATAAATGAAAATCAAACCACCTTTCAACAGAACACACAGAAGACACAGAAGTCACCAAAAAGAAATCCAAATGGACATGTATTATTTGACTCTTCAGAAGTAAGGATAGGATCATTTGATCACAGCACTCTCTCAAGTGCATAAATAGTTTGGCTGCACTGATTGTACTCCTGAACAACCCTCTATACCTATTAAGGCCTGTTATTACAACAGGAATTACAATTTGTAGGGGATTATCATGTGGAAGGAGACCTTGCTGACATTCTCATTTCATGTTGAACAGGAGGATCTGATTGTATTAATCTGTTAAGAGGAGCTGTTGCCTTGCTACAGTGGGGGAAACCCGTTTACTAGGCTAATGGGTGTGGGTACTCCACAACCATTTATTGACAGGAAAAAGGAGATGCAAAGCATTCCGATTTCCTTAAACAGTATAGACTTACTCATCAGTCCATTGAACAGTAGAATACAATCATGCTTTAGAGCCATACTTACTTAAAAAGGTGTAGTTTTGGCCTCTGGATTGTTTAATGGCCTGTGTGCTCCCTCTATAATTAAATTAGTTTAAAAGCAAATTCCAGGCCAAAGAATCAGTTTCTTGCAGAGAATCTGCAAGAAACTTAGAGATTTACTTTGTTTTACAGGATTCTACTTTATTTAGTTTTGCACAGCATGTTATAGATTTGCAGAGTTGATGTTCTTCTAACTTTCAGTCCATTCCAAACTTGATTCTTTTTCTCTGCTGATGTTGGGCACAGCTGGGCATCTATGAAATTGCCTGTGTCCTCCTGTGTTTTTCAGATCTTCCTAAGTATTCTGAGAGTCAAATGAGATTTTTAACACAGTGCCTGATACTTTCCAGGGACATGGTAGTTAGTGATGTATGTTCAGCCCAGGGCAATGTTCAGTCCTGGCTTGGTAACACTTTCTCCCTTCTTGTCTTGACTTACAGTCACAAAAAAGCAGGGATGAATTTAAAAGAAGGGGCCACTCTGAAAGCGTGAAAGAGCAGTGGTGCAAGGCAGCCTTATGTAGAGCTACCCTATCAGCACCAGACAAACTGGTACCTCTACCCAGAAGAGTGCACCCCCAGACTTCAATCCCTGGGAGCAGAATGATCACATCAGTGATGGGGTGTCTCAGAAGACCATCAGGAGGGATTATCCTCCTCATCACATCAGTATTTAGCTTTGCCACAGCACTGTGTTGGCAGGACTCTACTGCCATGTTTCAGACTCAGCTTTGGTGTCTCTGCAAGGGCAGTTTTTGCACGGACAAAGCATAGATCAAAGACTTTATTCTGTGACACTGACATCTGAAACTATTTTTCACATTTTCCTGAATTATTTTGTTATTTCTTCAGCTTATTTTAGAAGTTGTATCCTATTCCCTTCTGCTTTCCTAAAATGAGTGAAATGCTGAGTTTTGATATTAGCAGATATTTTCAAGACTTAGAGAAGCTTGTGTTTATCCTTGATTACACTTCCTCTTCTTCCTTTCCCTGTTGCTGTTCCTCCTGCAGTCTTCCTATGTCATGGTAAGTCAAGGTGATTTAGTGGTAAAATGCGAATGGTACCTTGTCAGTACTGGCACTTCAAGGCTTGCTCCCTTTCTTGGAACCATGCTGCAGCTAACAACAAAGGAATTTTTACTTTTTTAAGAGATGAGTTTAGAAAAAGCTGTGGCCAGGGATGTCTTTGCTCCCAAATGTTGTTTTATAGTCATCTACTACTACTCTTGGCTTCCCTCTGCTATTAAATACATTGGAGGCTACTTCTGGCACTTCCAACTTTTTTTGGGTCTTCATTTTGAGCAAATTGCTGTCTCTGTCAGTGATTGTTACTTTTAGACAGTGATCAGATTAGATTTAGACCACAGTCCTTTCTGAAACCCACCAAATATTACACTCTAATATTCCTCCACCAAATACTAGTATTCTCCCCACCAAACATTACTCCATATCTGTTACTTGCAAAGATGGGACACTCTCAGAGAATATTGCTTCAATATTAGGCCAACTGTTTTTCATTAGATAGTCTAGGTAACCTGGTTTTTGGCTAGGTGTGGACTGGACACAATAAAAAAAATCTCATCAGTAATTGCAAAAATATATAAAATGCTTTCAAACCAGCAGAGATATAGCTTAAGTGGATCTGTCTTTCTGCCTTGCCATAGTGCTATGACAACAGTTATTGCTTTGTAAGTGGAGTTCATAGTACAGATATTCTCCACCAAGGTGGCTATTTGTGATCAAATCATGAATTGACTGTGTAAAGCTTGGAATCGGGGTTGCTATAGCTGACAGCACAATAACAAACAGTTTCACTGCTGAGTTTGATGCTTTGCAGATTTTAGTGTCAAAGGCTTAGACACTGAATATTCTCACCAAATATTTAAAGAAGTCTTGAGAGTTATTTTTTGAGATTCTGTGAAATAAGAGGCATCATAGGAAAGTAAAGGGAATCTCAGTTTTGCAGCTCTATTAATATTTTCTCATTATCTCTGTCTTTTAAATTGTTACTATTTTCAAACATTACCCTTTTCTGGTACAAAACTAATTTGTAATAATATTAATCAGGTTCAAAACTCATTCCCAGCAAAGTTTCTACATAAAATTCAGCATGATATCATGGAGTTACAACTACTTGATTTAAAAAAAAAATAAAATTAAATGAGCAATTTAAAAAAGCAGACACCAAAACCCAACAAACTAACAACCCACATCAACCCACATAATTTTCTTACCCTTTCCCTTTTTTGGAAATAGCCTGCCATGGAGTTATGCTCACTCCTGCTTTTTTGCCAGTAGATGGCATTCTCAATGCCCATACTCATTGCTGTGCAGTAAATTAGCACATACTAAAACTGGTATGAATACTTCTCTACTGTTTTTAGGTGATAGTACTTAATGTGATATACATGTTTCTATTTTGCTCTGAGATCTTGCTTGGAGTTTAAGTTTCAGACAATTCAGATCTGTTGACTTCGAAGGACAAATCCCTCAATGTGAAATGAGCTCAGCAAACTTCAGACCTCTCACAGATGCAGAATATAGCTCAGGCAGGGCGAGAGCTCTCACAGTTTGAAGACCACAGATAGTGATCATTTATGAAAATGCTTAACACTACATTAACTCTGCAGAGCCAGTAGGGAAAAAAGTAAGACCATTATACATATGGCTATATTTGTGCATAAATTAGTGCATGCTGTAGATATGTCTGAGGAAATACTTGTTACAGATCATGTATTCTCTGTATTGTCAGAATGCCTCTAACAGACCTGAGTTTCCCCTGTTTTGAAACTGAAATATAACCACACCAAGACATATAGTAGTGCCTCCTCCCCCTTGCTGAATTTAGAGCACAGCATGAAATAAAAGACCTGAGACCTAAGCAAGTAGACTGACTCACTTGTCAAGTTTAGTATATCTCATGTTTTTCCCCTGTCTCAGTCTGTGGTATGATTGTCTGTTGGGAATATAGGAATACAGTAGCATGTAGTTTGACAAAGCATTTCAGTATTGTCTACCTAAAAATACTTATTCATATAAGTTAAATCCCAGTGTGGCCTTTTGCCTTTCTTAGGGATGGAAAAAAATTCATGGCTTTCTAAGTGACTGCAGAACACGCGATATACCCTAAATCAAGAGACCTAAAGTTTAGTTCTTAACTTTGCCCCTCAACTACATAAAGACTGTCTATGACTGTCAAACTCAGATGTTGTGGACAAGCCTTGATCTGTATTATTCAGTTGCAGAGATGTAATGACATGTAATTTTTTTGTCTTGCTTCAGCTTCCCATGAAGGACTGCTCTGTCAAATGTGCCAGTAGGGAATCTAATGTCAGTGATTTATGCAGCATGGTCTTCATTAGAAATCAAAGTGAGGCCACCAACTCTCTTCAAATAAGCCACCAGCCAGATGTTAGAGTAATTACTACAGATATCACTCAACTTGATTTGAAAATAATACAAAAGGTGAAAAGCTGAGATTAGCCATCTGTCAATTTGTGTAAGTTCTTCAGATTTCTGAGTTGTATTTAAAAAAAAAAGTGAGGGCCATTTTATGAAACTGAACACACATCTGCATGGGCAAACCCTTTTGATATACCCCATTATGTATTAGGGCAACATTGGAGTGCTGTTGAAGAATTGCAGTTTTCCAGATCCCATCTATAGATAGTTTGAGGGAATTGGTTGTAGTTTGTAACAGGGTTCCACATAAAATGAAATGCAGCACTGCTGAGCTGCTGTGGCACCACTTGAAATAAATCCCAGCAATTCTCTTGGATGGTTTCCTTGCTAGTTTGGGTGGTGCTGGAGTTGGTTATAAATCAGCTGACTTCCATTAGACCTAAACCCCTGTAGAAAGCTGAGTGTTTGCGCACAGCATAAGCCAAGCTAGTGAAATATTGTCTGTCATCTCTAAAAAACTTCATGTCAAATGGGACTGAAACACTTTTAAGTGCTGCCATGTATCTCTGGAAATGTATGCTTTATGATTACTAAAGCCTTTTTGCCAGTCCTAAAAATGCTTACAGGGTAAAAGTTAAAATGCCATGGGGGGATGAAATAAATGACATATGGATTACCTGTTGTGGTTTGAACTCAGCTGGTAGCAAATCACCACGTGGCCAGTTGTTTACTCCCACTGGCCCGGTGAAATAGGAGAGGGACAAAAAAAAAAAAGGAAGAAGTTTGTAGGTTAAATAACAAAAATTTACTAGCAAAAACAACAGTAATGCTAGTAGTCCAAAATGGGTAAAATGCAGTAATGGCTCACCAAATGGAAACTGGTACAGAGCCTGTCCCCAGCAGCAATCTTGACCGCACCAGAGAAGCCCACCCAGCTGGTCCAGAAACCGAAAACAAAACAAACAAGACCAGTAAGAGAGCATGAGCCCACCTATATGCTGAGCTTTGATGTCACATGACATGGAATGCTCCAATGATTGATCAGGATCCAGCCCTTCAGCTGTGCTCCCTCTCAGCCCATGGAAAGTTAACTCTATCCTGGCCAAAACCAGGACATTACCCCTCAGAGCTTGGCTTAGTAACTGACACAACCTTCAAATCCTGCAGGAAGAGAAGTGGCAACGAGTAGTCTTTCCCTTTGGCTCCTCTGCTATGCCATCCCTGCTTCTGCATGGCTGCTTATCTCTGGCAGAGGATTAATTAGAAGACTTTAAGGATTAAGTTGTGGCAGAGAATTTAAATTCCATCTGTATGGACTATGATCTGGCGGAGTTCATTAGCATGCAGACAGAGTTTGAGCACATCTCTTTCAAGACCTGTGACTTCCAGGCATTTTCACACTCTGGCAGATCTGTTGTGCCTTATGGGCTTGGCCTGCATTTTTATATTAGCACGGTTTAATTAGGCAAGGAGTGATTGCTGTGTCTCCAGAATGATCTACTGATATGATCAGTATTTGTTACAAAGATTCTTTCAAGTAAATGTCTGTTCTGTTAGACAAGTTTGCACATTCAGAGACCTTAGAGGCATTTAGGAAACAATTAAAACCTCTCTGGTGTGAAACAGAATATTAAAAAGAATTAACACTGACAGACCATGTATTCTCACTACTTTCCGCTATGTTCCTATGCTTTGCTATTCTAATCTGATATGTAGGTTTGACAGGAGTTGTGTTCAGAGACTGCTTCCCATTCCTTGCAGCAACATAAACATAAGGGGGGAAGTAAAATGGGTCAAAACATTTGCTAAAATTGATCAAGCCCAAACAGAAATATGCAGCTGTAAAGGAATATACAACTGTTGTGCTAAGAACTTTCGATAGCTTAATTTCATAAATATATCCTGGTTATCCAAATTTGAAGTGAAAGGTGGGTGTAAAGCAGTCTAGTCTTCTAAACACTCATGTGGGTAGCCAGGTTTACAGTGACTGTCCAGTAAATGTCATATGAGGAGAACTTGCACGATCAGGTCATTACTGATCTTTTTTTTCCTGATTTTTTTTTTTTTTTTTCCCCCCAAAATTAATTTTAGCGTTCTGTTGAAGCAAAGCAGTTTTCCTGCGAGGGAGCATGTTGGAATAGTATGCAAAATCTGATCATTTGTGAGGATTCACAAAGGACCTAAAATAGAAGCCATAAATCAGAAGCTTTTCAACAGAGAAAGGCAAGGTGAAAGACTTTCTGATGTCAACAAATAAGAAATCATATAACTTATATAGAAAACATTTTCCTAAGTTTTGTGCAATTTTTATTCGTTTACATGGCTGAGTTTGCTACTCATATTGTGTATATTCCTTATATATTTCTTTATATATGTTTACAATACAATATATTCCTATTTTAAAATTTGCACTTTTTAGGTTACATGTCTTATGAACTTATGTCTTATGTAACTTTGTAGAAATATAGCCATCTGAAAAAATACAGTAAGGACCAAAATCACCAAGTTAATGAGTATGCCCAAACTGGCAAATATGGCTTATTTAGCTAGTCTGGCACACATGAACCTGCCTTTTCTTTGCTGAAGTCTTCAAATATAAACTGAATTTGTAGCAAGAAAAGTCTTGTATCTGAAATTGCTTCTGTTGGAAATCAGTCAGAATTTTGCTCTTGATCCCAATGAGGGCAGGATCAGCCCCAAGATTATTATTCCTGTTCTCCATAGGTAAGTACTTTTTTCTTAAGTTAAGAAAGAGCCTTCTTGTGCATTTGTACTACTTAGAAATATCATCAGGCATAGGTCAGTTGGTTAACATCAACCAATGACACCAATCTGTGTGGTGCAGTGGACATGCTGGAGGGAAGGGATGCCATCCAGAGGGACAGGCTTGAGAGATGGGCCCATGTGAACCTCATGAAGTTCAACAAGGCCAAGTGCAAGGTCCTGCACATGGGTTGAGGCAATCCTATGCACAAATACAGGCTGGGCAATGAGTGGATTGAGAGCAGCCCTGCACGGAAGGACTTGGGGGAGTTGGTGGATAGAAAACTGACTATGAGCCAGCAATGTGCACTCACAGCCCAGAAAGCCAACCGTATCCAGGGCTGCATCAAGAGAAGCGTGACCAGCAGGTCGAGGGAGGTGATTCTCCCCCTCTACTCCACTCTCGTGAGACCCCACCTGCAGTACTGCATTCGGCTCTGAGGCCCCCAACATAAGGACATGGATCTGCTTGAGCAGGTCCAGAGGAGGCTGCAAATATGGTCAGGGGGCTGAGAGAGTTGGGGTTGTTCAGCCTGGAGAAGAGAAGGCTGCGGGGAGAACTTATAGCGGCCTTCCAGTACTTAAAGGGGGCCTACAGGAAAGATGGGGAAGGACTCTTTATCAGGGAGTGTTGTGATAAGATGAGGGGTAACAGTTTTAAACTGAAAGAGGTTAAATTTAGATTAGATATAAGAAAGAAAATCTTTCCTGTGAGGGTGGTGAGACACTGAAACAGGTTGCCTGGAGACGTTGTGGATGCCTTCTCCCTGGAAGTGTTCATGGCCAGGTTGGACGGGGCTTTGAGCAACCTGGTCTAGTGGAAGATGTCCCTGCCCATGGCAGGGGGTTGGAACCAGATGATCTTTAAGGTCCCTTCCAACCCAAACCATTCTATGATTCTATGATCTAATAAGAATTCTCATTTTAGTGTAATTCCCTTAGAAAATCAAGTGTGTCAGACTTAAAACATCTCATAGTTCATATGAAAAAAAGAAAAAGGATGCAACTATAAGGCAAGACAGTGGAAGCTTCCAGTAGAAATCTAATGGCAATCTTTACATTTTTGTCAAAAGAAAATTTTAAAACTCACAGGATTTCTCTTCCCAAAGAAGAGAAAATACTTTAAATACTGAGTTATTTTAATCTGTGGGGAAGAAATAAAACTATTATGTACCTTAAGCATCCCCCTGTGTTGTTTTTTCAGTTGATGATGATTCTAAAAATGTACTTGAGTTGTATTCATTTAATACTGGGCGGGTTAAATTTCTCACCAATGCTGACACTTTGTCATTCTAATGAAGTATAGTTCATGAGTGACTATAATTACACAGTCTGTGTGTAATCTGCAAGATTTCTACAGGGAGTGTATCACATCTAAAATAACATTTTCTGCATTGCATAGTCTAATTTCACTTGACATTTTGCCAACCAGGGCACAAGCTTTCTGCAAGTAGCAGCAGAGTACCTCTGGTCTCCTTTAGACAAAAGAAGGTGGAAAATTAAGTTATTATAAATCTGCTTCTAATTATGTTAATGAAATATTACATCATGTAGATCAACCTGCTGTAGATCTTAGATACTCATTGTATTAGTAATTTGTTCTATTTGTTATGCATGAAAAATGCTTTTGATAACTCATATTGATCATACTTGCTAATGAACCAATGCCTACAATTATTGCCCTTAAGGATATATCTTCAGAACATACAATGTTAGAGGGTTGATAATGAGCACATACAGTAGCTGAAGACACTGATTAATTTAATGAGGGTTATTTTGCCTGTTGCCAAAGTATAGGAAGATGGATGCTGCCACTGGAAAATGCTGGAGCATTTAACCTGTGGCTATGTATTTAGGGAAAAAATCAGTTCAGCCATCCTGTTTCAGAAACATTGATAATGCAAAATGTTTTCTCTATTATAAAGGCAGTAGGTATTTACTACCTTGTTCAGATCAATTTATTATGAAACAGCATGACACCTAGTACTACGAATCTTAATAATGCTGGGAGGTATTCACATGAAAATTTCTCATTTAATTTTCACTGGATTACTTTTCTTATTTAAGCAACAATAACAATGTAGAGTTAAAGGCAGAGCTCCAATAGCTTGTAAGGGTCCTTCCCCAATATTCTCCGCTAATTTTGAAAGATTCATCTTTTAATGTACATCCTCAGATTTCAAAGTCAGATAAATATTTTAGATGCATACTTTAGAAGCACCTTTTTTTTCCTTATGTGGAAAGCTGAATATTTGTTACTAGTTTTCTTAGTTCAACCAAAGCAGGGTGCTTGTCACCAAAGGATACAGGCCAGTCTTTAGGCAAAACCTCTGTCAACCCGACTGAAATAAAATAGGTAATAAACACAATTTGCACTGGATCATGATTTCCATTGTTAAAGAAAAGGGGCCCAGCACAACACTTAGTTCTATGTGATTTGAAACCAAGCAGGTAAAAGACATACTTTGTCTTTGAGATGGATATTGGTAACGGAATTGACTGTGAGAGTGTTGTCTGCCAGGTGATGAATAGATCAGCACTAACACAGCCTCTCAAAGACTGCAGATACCCTCCTCTAAGGCAGAAAAGGAGTGATGTGTTAGTGACCACAGCTCTCGGGGAGGAACGATAGGGGCTGAGGAATATATCAAGGGGAAGATCAGTGGTAAACAGACAGATTGGATAGCTTTTACTCACCTTCTATGAAATCTCTGGTTGTCCCCAATGGCTATAAAAGAATGGAATGGCAGAAATTTACTGTCACTGCATTGTTCACTAATCCATGGGCTGAAATAATGTCTTTCAATTCATTTAGATTTGCTTATGTCCAGTTTTCCAATATTTTCATGTTAAAATACCATCAAGAAAAATATTTTTTTGTGGCTGCTCCTAGTGGAAGCTCTGAAGAGAGAGTGAGTTTCTGCTTCCTTTTCTTCCCTTCAATGTGCTCTTTCCAGCAAAACACCCCCAGTCACCTCCTCCTGGGGTTGGAGCTGTGGTTTGCTCAGACCTCTTGTGGTACCTGATCACATAGCTCTGTATCTCCTGACAGGCTCACTAATTTAATGAGAATCCTAAGACATGGTTGGCCAGAGACCCCTCAGTTTTCACAGCTACCAGCTGCTTTATTGCTCTCTGTGATAAGTATGGATCACAGAAACCAGCGTTGAGCCAGGCATTAAAAACAGGAGCCAAGTTTGCCCAGTACTTTTCTGTGTTTTCTGATTGAACATTGTCTAGGTAAGGCTGCTAGAAAAGAGCTCCAGAATTACTCTGGATGTTATAGAAAAGACCTGGATTCATTTCTTGTAACAGCTTTGTTTTGAGAGAGTTTTTAAAACAAGACCACCCCAAAGTGCTAGACTTGGCACATCCATCCACCCTGTAGCCAGCCCTAGAAGAGAATTGGGCTAATGCTGACTGAGAAGAAAAGGAGAAGCAGGTGATGAGAGACACTAGAGGTAACTTTATTTTCCTGAATATTGCTCAGAGACTCACTGAGTGAGCTTTGTTCCTTACTAGGGAAAATGTTTTGTTGGTTATATCAAACTTCACTGTAACTAATATCGTCTTCATTTTACTGTTAATTGAAAAAAACAAAACCAAAGAAATCTCTTGAATCTAGGCCTTAAAAAAGCCTGTTATTTCCCTTATATCAACCCAAGGGAAATCTTGCTATTTCCAAAGTAATACAGATTTTTCCCTGGAGGCAATACTTATTAATACTGAAATTCAGACCTGGAAATTGCTTTTGTGTTCCCATGAAAAAAAAGTGCAGTACATACTCCATGTTACATGTACTCTTCAAACATCATTTCTAGGTTAATCAGTACTAAAGGAGAATTCTTATAAAGCTTACAGCTTTAAAATTTTACTAGGTGAGTGGCTCTTCAATACTCAGACAACCTGTACAGACCAGCTGTCAGTGTAATAATATTTGAGGGTCGAGATAATTCAGTATTGTTTAGTTTCTTTATAGTTGGGTTGTTTTTTCTGTTATCTTATTCCTTTGCTAACAGTTCCCTTCTACTGTAGTAACCTGATAATTAGGGAAAAATTGCAGCAAATCTTGACATGGTCACATACTTCAGAACTTTAAATGATCAGTATAATTACGAAGAAATCTGCATTTGTTAAAAAAGTAATAGAATGCAGAAATAGGTAATAAGCCCCCAAACAGGAGACCGTACACACTGCTACTAATCTTGCAAAGGAATGCTTACTCTACATAAACAGCTGGTTTTATAATTTGCATAAACAATGTAAATGCAAAAGTTGAAACAAGATGCTTTGAAAAATTATTTTAGTATTCATTTTTCTTTCCCTTCCTCTTTAATGAAACATAAGAGATGGAAAGCCAAGCCTTCACTTTGTGCCTCATTTAAACAGATTTCCATTCTGAATTTCTGTAGAAAGAAGGCTGAGAAAGTTGTCATTAATATCAGAGGAACTCAGCATAGTCCATGTATTATCAAATATGACTAATCAGTGCTGCTACAAGCCGTTATATCTACAGATAACTCTGCTGATGTCACATCGGTCTTATGGCCCATGTAGTTATGTGGACCACAGCATAGTGCACGCTAATCAAAATGAAGGCATACAGGGGAGTTGATTCCCCCCACGGAGCATCCAGGTGTGTCCTTGTTCTGGATGCAGGAGTCTGGGACCCCAGGGGCCCACAGTGTGTGCTTGTCCTCTTAGGAACCCTTGATACTTCCAGACTGTTGGATCCTTCTCCTGGCAGCTGCCAACACAGTTTCTCTTCAATGGAGAAGGATCCCCAGTCTGCAGTGCTATCTGTCTGTGTTACCCTTTTTCAACACTTCCTTGGACTCTCTCATATGTTTCTTAATGTTGCTCCATTTCCTTTGCGGGTTTCCCATCTAGTTAGACTCTAAGCCTGTCAGCACAGGAAATATATAATTTTCATAAAAGAAAAGACCACCAGATTATTATAAAGGCCAGAACTAAATGATTCACAGGAAATTTTTAATCTAAGGGAGGTTATTTTAAATGAGAGTTTGGGTTTTTTTTCTTTTTGTAGGACAAAACCAATTTGGGTACTAGAAATGTAACTGCAACCCAATGTTTTTGTGAACTTTCATTACTCATTTAAAATAGTACAATAGACTCTTTTCTTCACATGTTTTTTTCTAAGGGAAGCAAATTACAATAGTCAAATTATAAACCACTCAGACCCAGCAGTTTATGAAAAAAATGCTGAAAATGTCTTATTTGTATCTATACTGCTGGGCCATTCCTGTGACAGATATACTACAAAGGATCTTATACTGTCAGATATCTTCTGAATAGAAATACACCCACATCCCAGGAGGAAATGAAAGAAAACAATTTTTTGTCAGAAAATTACATTGTGGTTATATCTGGTTGTCATGGTTTGAACTCGGCCAGCAGCCAAACACCATGCAGCTGGTTGCTCACCCTCCCCCTGCCTAGGGAATAGGTGAGGGAACTGGAGGGACAAAAGGAAACTCCTAGGTTGAGATAAAAAAACAGTTTAGTGACTGTAATAAAACAATAACAATAATAGAAAGTACAAACGGGTAATGCACAATGTGATTGCTCACCACCAGCTGACTGATACCCAACACGTTCCCTCAGAATAATACTTATGAATATATTCTTAATCCAATATATGATTTCTATGAGAAATCTAAATCTCACTTGTTTAACTTTAGAAGTAACAGTCGTGTCAATGTTTGATCTCACAAGCCAAATACATGCTAATGTGTGAAAATGTGTTTCTATTTCCAGCAATTATTTGGAAAACACTATCTTCGGGCTGTTCCCAGTCTAGAAGTATAACAGATATCACTGTCCATGGATTTGAATCATTGTGTGCTCCATTGTAAGGTGCAAGTATATAAACTGAAAGGAAAGCTTAAACTGTCAGAAGGATATTGGATCTCTTTTTCTTATCTCTTTTTGTTATGTTGATGGTAGGCTCAATATGAGTCAGCAGTGTGCCCTGGCAGCTAAGAGGGCAAACTGCATCCTGGGGTGCATCAAACACAGTGTAACCAGCTGGTCAAGAGAGGAGATTATCCTACTGTATTTAGAGTTGGTGTGGCCTCACCTTGAGTATGGTGTGCAGTTCTGGGCCCCACAGTTGAAGAAGGATGTGAAGGCCCTTGAATGCGTCCTGGGGAGGGCAGCAAAGCTGGTGACAGGGCTGGAAGGCATGTCCTGTGAGGAGCGGCTGAGGACTCTGGGCTTGTCTAGTTTGGAGAGGAGGAGGCTGAGGGGAGACCTCATTGCTCTCTGCAGCTTCCTGAGGAGGGGAAGTGGAGAGGGAGGTGCTGAGCTCTTCTCCCTGGGATCCAGCGACAGTATGTGTGGGAATGGCTCAAAACTGCACCAGGGGAGGTTTAGACTGGACATTAGGAAGCATTTCTGTACCGAGAGGGTGGTCAAACACTGGAACAGGCTTCCTAGAGAGGTGGTCGATGCCCCAAGCCTGTTAGTGTTTAAGAGTTATTTGGACAATGCCCATTAGTAATATGCTTTCACTTTTGGTCAGCCCTGAAGTGGTCAGGCAGTTGGACTAGATGATCATTGTAGGTTCCTTCCAACTGAAAATATTCTATTCTATTCTATTCTGTTCTGTCTCAACCCTGTGCAAAATATGTTAAATGTGCCTGTTTCTTTAAATCAGATTTCACTTATTAGTAACAGCCAGACAGAAGAGAACCTCTTCTCTTCACATTTGTTAAAGTCAGATGGAAATAGAAAGCAAGAAATGGCTTTAATTAAATAAAAAAGAAGACCTTCTGGGTTGCTTTTAAGAATTATACTGAAATACTATTTTTTCTTTATACTATTTGCTACAGCTCTTAGTCCTCTGTTAGATGAACCAGAGAGTTTATGCTGGGATTGCGGCTGCACATATATGTTGCAAAAAACAGTTCACAGGAGCTGCTCAGTTACTAAAGACATTCTTGAGTAGAATTTCTTAGGACTATTGCTAACTGCATGCTAAGCACAGAATAACTGTAAATTCACTGTTGCTATGCCAAACCACATTAGGTGGAATCTGACCCGGGGGTAATTTCCGTGTAATTTGCAGATGGGATCAGAAGACACTTCAGGGCCTTGGGATGATAGGCTAAGGGATCACGAGCACAAGTAGTGATCTATCCTACCAGTTGCAGGGAATGATGAGGGAAGAAACAGGAAGAGCCAGTTGATCAATACCTGGCTCCAAGCCTGGTGTCACTGGCAGAATTTTGGGTTTTTTGATCACGGATCGGTCTACATGACACCAGGCCTGCTGGCAAAAGATGGGGTGCACCTGTTTCAAAGGGGGAAAAGGGGGGGTGGTGCTGTACGTAAGGGACAGGTTGGATTGTATGGTGCTTACAGTTCGCAACGACACAGTTGAGAGCCTCTCGGTAAGGATGAAGGGGAAAGCAAATAAAGCGGATGATGATGTAGGAGTCTACTATCGAACACCCAGCCAGGACGACACCGATGAATTATTCTACAAGGAATTAAGAGATATCTCTAGATCAGCTGCCCTTGTCCTTTATGGGTGATTTTAACTTCCCAGATGTCAACTGGGAATATCATACAGCAGACACAAACAGGTCCAGGAAATTCCTGAAGCACGTTGAAGATAACTTCTCGCTGAGGCAATCAGCTCCGGTGCAGGTGCATTCCGCAGCAGAGCAGGGGATTGTGGGATACAGGGTGTGTTTCCTGAGCCAGGGGAACCCCAGGGGAGCACAGAGACCTGCCAGGAGCCAGCAGCTCTCATGAGAGCGAGCAGCTGGTGAGACACAGGCAGAGCCAGGAGTAACAGCGGCCACCCCCTGCTCCCACAAAAGGCAGCCCTAGAGTGCTGCAACCAGGACGGGCAAACAGGGCATGGTGCAGCAGTTTGCCTGGGAGGGTGTGCAGGGAGGACACCTCTTTGAAGGGGGGACATTCCACTGGCTGAGTGGAGAGGCTTGAAGGCCACATAACCCAGCAGTGGGGCACCGTTCTGTGACCATCTGCACAGGCCAAGGGCGCTCATCCTACCTGACCATCTGCACAGGTCAAGGGCACTCATCCTACCTGACCCTCAAGGCAGGATGGCGGGCACTCATCTGAGAGCAAAGGCTGCAGCTCTGGCTGGGGGGTCTGCACCATCTACCCCAGCGGTGGCCGATGCCTCCACCCAGACAGAGCTGCTGAAGGGAGAGGCTGCAGGAAGTGCCTAGACCTTTCTCCTGGGGCAGGGACAGGCAGCAGACCTGCCTGCAAAAGGCGTCCCCAGGTGGAGGGCCTCCTGCATCAGGTGGCTGAGCTGCAGGAGGTGGTGAGAAGGCTGTGTAGCATCAGGGAGGCTGAGAAGGAGTTAGATAGCTGGTTCCACGCACAGTCTGCAGTGGACCCACAGCCCACGGACACACAGCCAAAAACTCCCCCATCGGCACACACGGAAGGGAGGGGGCCAATAATGCAGAAGAATGGAAGCTTGCAATGGCAAGGACCTGCAGGAGGAAGAGACTTCTCCCAAAGCCTGAGGTGCCCTTGCAGAACTGCTTCACTACTCTGCACACTGAAGAGGAAAGGCCTGTCACATTAGGAGGAACGCTGGAGCTGAGTAAGGCAGCCCAATCTGCTCCCCATATAACAACCAGCGCAACTAAGAAAAGGTGACGGGTGATAGTAAGAGGCGACTCTCTTCCAAGAGGTACGGAGGCACCCATCTGCCAACCTGACACTCTCTAGAGAGGTGTGCTGCTTACTGGGGCCTCGAATCAGGGATGTCACCCAGAGACTGCCAAGCCTCGTACAGTCCACTGACTATTATCCACTGCTGTCGTTTCACATGGGCACCAACGATACAGCCAGGAGCAGTCTGAGGAGTATCAAGAAGGACTACAGAGCCCTGGGAGCAGTGGTAAAGGACTCTGGAGCGCAGGTAGTTTTTTCATCCATCCTCCCAGTCAAAGGGAAGGGGTTTGAAAGGGCAAGTCAAATCTGGCAAATCAGCAATTGGTTACGGGACTGGTGCCACAGCCAGGGGTTTGGCTACTTAGACCATGGAACTCACTTTGAGAAACCTGGCCTACTGAGGGCTGATGGGGTCCATCTGTCAGAGAAGGGGAAGAGCATCTTCGGCCATAGGCTTGCCAAGCTGGTGAAGAGGGCTTTAAACTAAAGTTGCTGGGAGAGGGGAACCTTAATCCATCCCACTCCTACCAGTTTAGTGCCAGTGCCAGCAATAGATGCCCAGAGCCTGGAGAGGGGTCACGGGTCAGCAGGAGAGCACCGGAAGAGCAGCACAAAGGAGTTCCAGCCAGTAAGTCAGCTTCATCGGGGGCCCAACTTAACTGCCTCTATGCAAACACACGTAGCATGGGGAATAAACAAGAGGAGCTAGAGACGTGCACACGCCTGCAGGGCTATGATCTTATTGGCATCACGGAGACGTGGTAGGATGGCTCCTATGACTGGAATGTTGGAATGGAAGGATACAGGCTCTTTAGGAAGGACAGGCAGGGGAGATGAGGAGGGGAGGTGCACTTTAGCTGTCGCACCAGCTAGAGTGCACAGAGCTCTGCTTGGGGATGGATGAGATGCCAACCGAGAGCTTATGGGTCAGGATTAAAGGGAGGGGAAGGACAGGAGACGTTACAGTGGGGGATCTGCTACAGGCCACCTGACCAGGAAGACTGAGCAGATAAGGCCCTCTGTAGACAGAAAGGAGCAGCCACGTTCAGAAACCCTGGTCCTCATGGGGGACTTCAACCGCCCCGATATCTGTTGGAGGGACAACACAGCAGGGCATAAGCAATCCAGGAGGTTCCTGGAATGTGTCGATGATAACTTCCTTCTCCAAGGGATAAAGGAGCCAATGAGGAGAGGTGCTATGCTGGACCTTGTTCTCACCAACGAGGAGGTGCTGGTGGGGAGTGTGAAGCTCAAGGGCAGCCTTGGCTGCAGTGACCATGAAATGGTGGAGTTCAAGATCCTTAAGACGGCGAGGAGGGCGCACAGCAAGCTCACTACCGTGGACTTCAGGAGAGCAGAATTTGGCCTCTTCAGCGATCTATTTGTCAGAGTAACATGCGATAAAGCCCTGGAGGGAAGAGGGGCCCAAGAAAGCTGATTGATATTCAAGGATTGTAGCGGCCAAAATAACGAGTCAGAGAGTTCACCTTCTTTTAATGCAGGCACACAGCTATATATCTTTTTCCCCTACCAGCATAAGACTACTCCAACACGTGCTGTGCAGACCAATCAACTTCTTGTTCATGCGCTGTTCACGCAGCAGTAACTTTTCACAGTTCAGTACTTTTCCAGAGTTAAGTGTTGTAGCTGTCTGTTGTTTTTTCCTGCGACATTGGCACAACTTGGCAGTTTCTTATTTTTCTCCCAAGGCCTGTTTCTCATCAAAGCCTTGCTGCTTGTCAGGGGCTGCACAGAGCTAACAGGCCGATGTTGACTTGCCTCTCTCCCACAAAGGATCACGTCCTCCAAGCTCAGGAGCGATTCATCCTGACAAAGAGGAAGTCAGGTAGGAACACCAGGAGGCCTGCATGGATGAACAAGGAGCTTCTGGACAAGCTCAGACACAGAAAGGAATCCTACAGAGGGTGGAAGCAAGGACAGGTATCCTGGGAGGGATACAGAGAAATTGTCCGAGTAGCCAGGGATCAGGTTAGGAAGGCCAAAGCCCTGAGAGAATTAAATCTGGCCAGGGATGTCATGGGCAACAAGAAAAGCTTCTGTAGGTACATCGGTGATAAAAGGAAGACTAGGGACAATGTGGGCCCTCTCTGGAAGGAAATGGGAGACTTGGTTACCCAGGACATGGAGAAGGCTGAGGTACTCAATGACTTCTTTGCCTCAGTCTTCACTGACAAGGGCTCCAGCCACACTGACCAAGTCGCAGAAGGCAAAGGCAGGGACTGGGAGAATGAAGAACCACCCACTGTATGAGAAGATTAGGGTTGAGAGCATCTGAGGAACCTGAAGGTCCACAAGTCAATGGCACCTGATGAGATGCATCCATAGGTCCTGAGGGAACTAGAAGATGAAGTGGCTAAGCCACTATACATCGTATTTGAGAAGTTGTGGCAGTCCAGTAAAGTTCCTGCTGACTGGAAAAGGGGAAGCATAACCCCCATTTTTAAAAAGGGAAAAAGAAAGACCTGAGGAACTACAGGCCAGTCACTCTCACCTTTGTACCTGTCAAGATCATGGAGCAGATCCTCCTGGAAACTATGCTAGGGAACACGGAAAATGAGGAGGCGATTGGTGACAGCCAACATGGCTTCCCTAAGGGCAAATCATCCCTGACAAATTTGGTGGCCTTATACAATGGGGTTACAGCATTGGTGGATAAGGGAAGAGCAACTGATGTCATCTACCTGGACTTGTGCAGAGCATTTGAGACTGACCCGCATGACATCCTTGTCTCTAAATTGGAGAGAAATGGATTTGACAGATGGACCACTCAGTGGATCAGGAATTGGCTGGATGGTCACAGTCAAAGTGTTGCAATCAACAGCTCGATTTCCAAGGGGAGAGCAGTGACGAGTGGCATTCCTGAGGGTTCAGTGTTGCGACCAGTGCTCTTCAATATATTTGTTGGTGATATTGACAGTGCGATTTTGTGCACCGACAGCAAGTTTGCCAACGATTCCAAGCTTTGTGGTGCAGTCCATACAGCGGAGGGAAGGGATGCCATCCTGGGGGACCTTGACAGGCTTGAGAGGTGGGCCCATGCAAATCCCATGAAGTTCAACAAGGCCAAATGCAAGGTACTGCACATGGGTTGAGGCAATCCCAAGCACAGGCTGGGCGATGAGTGGATTGAGAGCAGCCCTGAGAAGGACTTGGGGATTCTGGTTGATGAGAAGCTCAATATAACCCAGCAGTGCAGATTTGCAGCCCAGAAAGCCAACCGTATCCTGGGCTGCATCAGGAGAAGAGTGGCCAGCAGGTCGAGGGAGGTGATTCTTTCCCTCTACTCCACTCTCGTGAGACCCCACCTGCAGTACTGTATTCGGCTCTGAGGCCCCCAATATAAGAAGGACACGGATCTGCTTGAGCGAGTCCAGAGGAGGGCCATGAAGATGATCAGGGAGCTGGAGCACCTCTTCTATGAAGACCAGCTGAGGGAGTTGGGGTTCTTCAGCCTAGAGAAGAGAAGGCTCTGGGGAGACCTTATAGCGATCTTCCAGTACTTAAAAGGGGCCTACAGGAAATCTGGGGAGTGACTCTTTATCAGGGAGTGTAGGGAAAGGTCAAGGGGTGCTGGGGTCCTTACTTCTCCATGCGGGAACAGGAACGACACAACACCAATATGATGATCAGATCGTCCACGTTTATTTCCCAATCCTGGTTACATTTATATTCTACTAAGTTCCGTACACGTGCTCATCTATCTTCTAATAGGCTACAGGTTATCTGCACGCGCTGTTCACGCGCCTCTACAAGCATTTGCATTGGTTAATTGCAATTAGTACGTAAAGCCCAAAACTTGCCAAAAACTCCCTTATCTCATAGCCTGTTTTGCTCAGACTTGTGTGCTTTTGCTGACCACAGGTGTTTCTCACTTATCTGCTATCTTGTGTGTTTTTGCCAGCCTTATTTTGCTGGCCTTGTCTTCGTCCTTGCATTCTTCTGCCTGCACTAACTTCCCTCCAGCGTGGCCCAGACTCCTACATCTCCCCCTTTTGTTTTTTTTTTATTTGCTCAACCAAACTTTGCAGCATCCTCTGCAAACATTGGAACAAGCAAGGAAGAATCAACATCAAAAGCAGCAATACTATCAACACCATCAATGCTCCTTTGACCAATGTTTGTAACCAACCTCTCAGTCCGAGACCACCGAGCCAATCTGAAAAAGGACCATGTCCCTCTGTAATATGCTTCATGTTATCTTGCATTTTCGCTAATCGTTGGTGTATGCTCTGCGAATGGTCAGACAAATTAAAGCAACACATTCCTTCAAAATCTTCACATCTATGCCCATGTGCCAATAATAAAAATCTACAGCAGCATGATTTTGCAAAGTAGCATGCCTAACACTATCAACATCAGTAAGCAGCGCACTCAGCATTTGCGAAGTTAGATTAAATGGCTTTTCACTCCAACATGCTAATCTACGTATATATTTTTGCATTTCTGGCAGCCATTCCTTGCGGAAAGAAGAAAGAAGTAGCTATAACAGTGGCTAATGAAGGTAGCTGTACGTTGTCGTTGCAGGTGTTGTCAAAGGTTCGAACAGATCTGCGTGATCTTGAGTCATGTCTCCTACTGGCATTCAATAACTCTCTCATGTGCGGAGTAAACAATGTTAGCCGCCCAAGGTAGCGTGGACCACCAACAGGTCGTACAGGAATACCAGGCCATGCTCTATCTCCACAAATCAGAAACACTCTGGGTGGAAGTTTAAAACCTCCTTTGGTGTTTATGGTAAACCCTCCTGTTTTCAAATCATTCCAAGGAGAATGCCCTGTTACATTTTGACAACCTATAAACAAGCCTTGTTGTCCACTCTGTGCCAACCAAACATACCATGGGCCATCGAACCAAACCACTCCTGTGCCATTCCCTGGCTGGAGTTGAGGAACTGTATCATTACAGTCCTGCATATTAGTTGCAGTAACATCAACATACTCGACAGGCACAATGCTAGCTAGCAAGTCCAGCTCCTGAAAAGGTAAATGAGCTGATTGATTTAAATTTTCGATGACTGTCTTCTGCCAGGCTGCACTACGCATAGTGGGCCAAGCATAGATGCCATTTGGACTTAAACAAGTTTCACTTTCGCTACTAGTCAGGTCCACCCTCTGTTGTTTCTAGTACCCATCAAAGTCAGTTTCATTTTCCTGCAACGGAATGCCAATCAAACAGGTTTGAAAAGGATTATCCACCTGTTGCAAACTCAAACAAAAATCTGACATCCCAGCTGTATTTGTCCACGTTACCCAAATATTTGTTCTGGGTGTAATGTCGAAAATCCCTTCGCTACCTGCTATAAAACAAATCAAAATAAACATCGCCCCCGTTTAACACATAGCCATCGTTTTACCTCTTTTCCAGTTATCCTTGTGCACCTGCCAACTTCAAGGAACGTTTATTCCGACACCACAGCTCCTATCTACTACCTTATTATTTTGCCTAATACATTGCAAAGTTAAGCGTTTACAGAGCTCAAAACTAATTTCTGCTAAAACTCTTTGCCCAGTATCTTCAATTAGGCTTAAAGCCCTAGAAGACTGCTGTTGTTCTCTAAAAACTCTAATCTGTCCTTCGGTACCAACAGCTAATCGCTGATATACTGACCTACCTATAAAATCAGACAACCAATCTGCTTCAGTGTAAAAGATAATCCAGTCAGCACACAAGTGACATTTATACACTCCCGATCATGCGCACGCGTGACTCTCAAAGTTCCCCTGCGTTCTGGTTTAGCCAGGATAGGGTTAAGTTTCCCCAGCAGTGGGGGGGGAGCTCTAGCCGGGTTATTCAGATACCATGCGGACGTCACATCCTGGCGCCGAAGCGAGACAGGTCGGTTAACACATATGTTATGCCATCGCTCGGTTCTCACTGCTGTATTGGTAGATATTTTGCTCTGTTCATTGTTATTACTGTCATTGTTATTGTTGCTGTTTGTTGTGTTGCTGTTGCACTGTTGTATTAAACCTCTCCTTATCTCAGCCCCGGGGTTTTGTATTTCACTCCCTTTGTGGGGGAGGGGCAGCGTCCGCGTGGTCTCAGACCCCGGCAGGGACTAAACCACCACAACTTTTGGTGCCCAACGTGGGGCACGAGGGGGCTGAAATAAGGACAAAAGGAGAAGGTGTGTTAGAGCAATCTGTTAGGTGTAATTTCTTCTGTTTTCATTTGTATTGTTTGATAAGAAACGTTTGCAATGCTGGCCAATTTGCTTGCGTGGTGGGGCTGGATTAATCCTTATATCCCCTGTGTGCTCCCAATGCTGGTGTTTGTTTTCGGTGGAAAATGTGTCAAGGGCCTTGTTTTGCTGTACTGGCTGCAGACTGCTTATAATATGCTTGTGTCACTGCTTGTGGGGGTGAACCGGTACCTGTTTGCTGCCTGGGCTTTTGTTCGGGGTCTCACCCCCTCTATGGGTGAGCCAGGGGAAGAGATCCTCTTGGTTTTTGAGAGTTTCAGCTATCCCTGGAGCACCCAGGCCAGTGTGCTTGCGGCACAATGCTTTCTAAATGTCTGCCAGATCTTGTTTTGGGCCATGGGGTATTTTTCCAACAATAGCACCACCCGGAAACCTGCCCTGAGGGCAGATAGTTATAAATGGCAAGGTGTGTGGGAGAAGATGGGCAAGTGCCTGAGTGAGTGGTCACCTCCAATGCTTTGGGATTTCACTCCTGAACAAGTGCAGAGTCCTGATAAACTGGTGGAGTGTTTGGAAAAGGTGTGCTGCCAATCTGACAAACCCCGGGAAACACAAATCCTTGCGATGTGCTGGGGGCTTGCCCATGCCTACCGTGTCATCTTTAACACTGTTCACTGCCCTCAAGGGGAAGAAAGGGCTGCAGGGTCTGAAAGTGAACCTGCTGGTACAGCAGCTGGGCCAGGGGGACAGGCAGTGCCAGTACCAGTCCCCTCCACCAGCACAGCAGCTGAGCCAGAGGGACAAGCAGTACCAATATCAGTCGCCCCGATACGGAAAACCAAATATACCAAAAAATCCTCTCGCAGTGTACAGGGTGATAATGAACCAGGCCCATCACGAGAGCAGGAGGAAGAGCTGGAGGTAACCATCCGATCTCTATCCCTGAGTGAGTTGCGAGATATGCGGAAGGATTTTGGCCGTCTTCCAGGCGAGCAAATTTGCATGTGGCTGCTCCGATGCTGGGATAGTGGAGCTGCTGGTTTGGAATTGGAGGGAAGAGAGGCCAAGCAGCTGGGGCCTTTAGCCAAGCAGGCTGGTATTGACAAGGCAATAGGGAAACAGGCTCAAACCCTCAGCCTTTGGAGGCGACTCCTGCTCAGTGTGAGGGAGAGGTACCCCTACAAGGATGATGCTCTATGTCGGTTAGGCAAGTGGACCGACATGGAGAAAGGCATTCAGAACCTCAGGGAAATGGCTGTGTTTGACATGGTCTATGGTGATCTGAATGATGAGCGGTCACCAATGGATCCAGATCAGGCCCCTTGCACAGAGTCGATGTGGCGGAAGTTCCTGCAAAGTGGACCAGAGGCACATTCCAAAGCATTAGCAGTAGCGTCCTGGTGGCGAGACACCCAGACTCAGACAGTGGACGAAGTGATTATCCAGCTCCGGCAATATGAGGGAAATCTCCCTTCCTCCCAACATGCTTTGGTTTCAGCTGTAGAGGAACTGTCTCAGAGGCTCCAGAAAGTGGAACAGGACATGTCCTACATTCCACCTGCACGGGCCAATGTCTCAGCCATTAGAAGGAGGCGCTTCCCCACCCAAGAGAAGGGCAGTGGAAGATACACACCACGGGGCACCCTGTGGTTCTTCCTCCGCGACCATGGGGAAAACATGAGGAGGTGGCATGGACAGCCCACTTCCGCCCTAGCTGCACGAATACAGCAACTGAAAGGGAAGACCACCATGAAAGGGGAGTCTTCCAAGAGAGATGCAGCTCCAGTGTCTAGTCGGAAATCCCCCAGACAGAATAGAATGGCCAACAGTATGCTTGACCCTCTTGAGGGGACCAGGAAGTCATTCTTGCAGGAGTCACTCTTAGATCAAGTGAGTGATGGTGAGCAGGATTAGAGGGGCCCTGCCTCCAGCCAGGTGAAGGAAAGGGATAATCGGATTTACTGGAAGGTGTGGATCCGATGGCCTGGCACATCAAACCCACAGGAATATAAGGCCTTGGTAGATACTGGCGCACAGCGCACCCTGATGCCATCAAGCCACAGTGGGTTCGACCATCTGCATCTCTGGAGTGACAGGGGGATCCCAACAGCTGACCCTATTAGAAGCTGAAGCAAGCTTAACTGGGAAGGACTGGCATAAGCACCCCATTGTGACTGGCCCAGATGCCCCGTGCATCCTAGGTATAGATTACCTCAGGAGAGGGTACTTTAAAGACCCAAAAGGGTACCGGTGGGCCTTTGGTATAGCTGCCCTGGAGGAGGTTGAGCAATTGTCCACCTTACCCGGCCTCTCAGAGGATCCCTCGGTGGTGGGGTTGCTTAAGGTTGAAGAGCAGCGAGTGCCAATTGCTACCAAGACGGTGCACCGGCGGCAGTACCGCACTAACCGAGATTCCCTGGTCCCCATCCATCAGCTGATCCGTCAACTAGAAAGCCAGAAGGTGATCAGCAAGACTCATTCACCTTTCAACAGCCCTATATGGCCAGTGAGAAAACCTAATGGCGAATGGAGACTAACCGTGGACTACCGTGGCCTGAATGAAGTTACGCCAGCGATGAGTGCTGCAGTGCCGGACATGCTAGAGCTCCAGTATGAGCTGGAGTCGAAGGCAGCCAAGTGGTACGCCACGATTGACATCGCTAACGCGTTCTTCTCCATCCCAATAGCACCAGAGTGCAGCCCACCCACTTGGAGGGGTATCCAGTACACCTGGAATCGATTGCCCCAGGGGTGGAACCACAGCTCCACCATTTGCCATAGACTGGTCCATACTGCACTGGAGAAAGGTGGGGCTCCAGAACACCTGCAGTTCATTGATGACATCATTATATGGGGGGACACAGCTGAGGAAGTCTTTGAGAAAGGAAAGAAGATAATTGAAATCCTCCTGAAGGCTGGTTTTGCCATCAAGCGACAGAAAGTTAAGGGGCCTGGAAGGGAGATTCAGTTCCTAGGAATAAAATGGCAAGATGGGCGTCGCCACATCCCAATGGAGGTGATAAACAAGATAACAGCCATGGCCCCACGAACCACTAAAAAGGAGACTCAATCTTTCCTGGGCGCTGTGGGGTTCTGGAGGATGCACATCCCAAACTACAGCCTGATTGTGAGCCCTCTCTACCACGTAACCTGCAAGAAGAACAATTTTAAATGGGGCCCAGAGCAACAACAAGCCTTTGAACAAATTAAGCAGGAGATTACCCAGGCAGTGGCCCTCGGGCCAGTCCGGACAGGGCAGCAGATTAAGAACGTGCTCTACACCGCAGCCGGGGAGAATGGCCCTTCCTGGAGCCTTTGGCAGAGAGCACCTGGGGAATCCCGAGGCCGACCTCTAGGCTTTTGGAGCCGGGGATACAAAGGCTCTGAAGCTAACTATACCCTGACTGAGAAGGAGATACTGGCAGCGTACGAAGGAGTTCGAGCTGCCTCAGAAGTGGTCGGCACTGAGACACAGCTCCTCCTGGCACCCCGACTGCCGGTGCTGGGATGGATGTTCAAAGGAAAGGCTCCCTCCACACATCATGCAACAGATGTCACGTGGAGTAAATGGGTTGCGTTGATAACACAACGGGCTCAAATAGGGAACCTCGACCACCCAGGATTAGTGGAAATGATCATAAACTGGCCAGAGAGCAAAGATGCTGGGATGTCACCAGAACAAGAGGTGAAACGTGCTGAGGAGGCCCCACCATATAACGAGCTGCCAGAGGAAGAAAAACGATATGCCCTGTTCACTGATGGGTCTTGTCGCATTGTGGGAAAACATCGACAATGGAAGGCTGCGGTGTGGTATCCCACACGACAAACCTCTGAAGCTCTTGAGGGGCAAGGTGAATCGAGAAAGTTCGCAGAGCTGAAAGCCATCCAATTGGCTTTGGAGATTGCTGAGCGAGAAAAGTGGCCGAGGCTCTATCTCTACACTGACTCATGGGTGGTGGCAAGTGCCCTGTGGATGTGGTTGCAGCAATGGAAACAGAACAACTGGCAACGCAAGGGCAGACCCGTCTGGGCCGCTGAAGTATGGCAGGATATTGTAGCCCGGGTGGAGAACGTCATTGTGAAGGTGCGCCATGTGGACGCCCATATACCCAAGAGTCGGGCCACTGATGAACATCAACACAACCAGCAGGCACACCAGGCTGCTAAGATCGAAGTGGCTCAGGTGGACTTGGACTGGCAGCGTAAAGGTGAACTGTTCATAGCCCGGTGGGCCCATGAGACCTTGGGCCACCAAGGCAGAGATGCAACATACAGGTGGGCTCGAGATCGAGGGGTGGACCTCACCATTGACACCATCGCAGAGATCATCCACGGATGTGAGACGTGTGCTGCGATCAAACAAGCCAAACGGGTGAAGCCCCAGCGGAATGAAGATCGATGGATGAAATATAAATATGGAGAGGCCTGGCAGATCGACTACATCACACTGCCACAGACCCGCCGAGGCAAGCGCCACGTGCTCACAATGGTGGAAGCAACCACTGGGTGGCTTGAAACTTATCCAGTGTCCCACGCCACCGCCCGAAATACCATCCTGGGCCTTGAAGACCGAGTCCTGTGGCGACACGGCACCCCAGAGAGGATTGAGTCGGACAACGGGACTCACTTCCGAAATAACCTCATAGATGCCTGGGCAGAAGAACACGGCATCAAGTGGGTCTACCACATCCCCTACCACGCACCAGCCTCTGGGAAGATCGAGCGCTACAATGGACTGTTAAAAACTACATTGAGAGCAATGGGGGGTGGAACCTTCAAACACTGGGACACACATCTGACAAAGGCCACTTGGTTAGTCAACACAAGAGGATCTGCCAATCGAGCTGGCCCGGCTCAGTCAAACCTTCCACGTGTTGTAGACGGGGATAAAGTCCCTGTGGTGCGCATGAGGGATCTGCTGGGAAAAATGGTCTGGGTTAGTCCTGCGCCGGGCAAAGGCAAACCCATCCACGGGATTGTTTTTGCTCAAGGACCTGGGTGCACCTGGTGGGTGATGCAGAAGGATGGAGAGGTCCGATGCGTACCACAAGGGGACTTGATTTTGGGTGAAAACACACCGTGAATTACACTGTGCTTTTGTTAATTTTTCTTTGTTAATGCTAATTGCTAAATGGCAGCTGGATGTGACGCACATGGTATAGACTAAAGGGGTGGATTGTGTCCTGGTTTAGCCAGGATAGGGTTAAGTTTCCCCAGCAGTAGGGGGGGAGCTCTAGCCGGGGTATTCAGATACCATGCTGATGTCACATCCTGGCACCGAAGCGAGACAGTCGGTTAACACGTGTGTTATGCCATCGGTCTTCTCACTGCTGTATTGGTAGATATTTTGCTCTGTTCATTGTTATTACTGTCATTGTTATTGTTATTGTTGTTGTTTGTTGTGTTGCTGTTGCACTGTTGTATTAAACCTCTCCTTATCTCAGCCCGGGGTTTTGTATTTCACTCCCTTTGTGGGGGAGGGGCAGCGTCCGCGTGGTCTCAGACCCCGGCAGGGACTAAACCACCACACCCTGTCACACCATGCACAAAGTATAAAAACCCAAGGTCGACAGTTTAGACCATGTTCCGTACAAGCTGTGTCATGTTCTTCAAGCTGTTTTATGGTGAGCGGCTGTGTTCAAATAGCCGCATAAAATGACTGCAGATTCGGTAAAAGACACAGAACTTCACTGTTCGCTGGATGTAGTGCCGTTAACAACGGCGTCAGGACCAAGTTCAATCGATGTTGGTGTCTCTGAAGTGCCTCGGGATGCAGGGTTGGTGTCGTCATTCTTTGCGATCCATGGTTTCACCCACTTTGCGGGGACCCATTTGGGTGGATCACTACCTGTAGAAACACAAGCATAACCCCTTCCCCAAGTTAACAACTGCATAGGTCCCTCCCATTGCCCAGATTGAGGGGAATACAATTGCACTTGAATGTTTTGAAAAGAATAATCATGCTTGTTTGTTTGCATATGTATTCACGCAGGCGGTTCATCTTGCCCTCCACGTATATTAAGCCAATTTAAAACAAATAATGTTTTTGCCAATATCTCATGAGGGGAACCCCCTGTCTCCCCCTGTTTTTTCAAAATAATAAGGTGATGTTTCAATATACGATGGGCGCGCTCAACGATTGCTTGCCCAGTAGAGTTGTGTGGTACTCCGTGGAGAAGCTGAATTCCCCAATGTTGTAAAAAGGCAGTGGTGGAGGCTGCCCGATATGCAGGACCATTATCAGTTTTAATTTTCTTTGGACACCCCATAACCGCCATCGCTTGCGTCCAATGTTGACGAGCTGCTGCTGCCGAGGCAGAAGCATGAGCAGAGGCCCATATAAATGAGGAACAGGTATCCACTGACACATGTAAGTAGCGAAGACGCCCAAAAGGCGGAAACACAGTGATATCAGTTTGCCAAACTTCCCGTGGCTGTAAGCCACGAGGATTCGCACCACCGTCCTGTAGCGGTGTGAGAGTGGCACAGTCTGGACAAGCAGCCACTATCGCCCGTGCTTGGGTCTTAGGGATGTTAAATTGCTTATGTAATGCAGTTGCAGACTGGTGAAAAAAGGCATGAGATTTATAGGCTTCTGGAACAATGTTATGCGTGTCTGCTAAAGCGGCAACCAACTGATCAGCTCGAGCGTTGCCTTCTACAAGACCTCCAGGGAGCCTAGTATGGCTCTTTATATGCATGATAAAAACCCGATGCGTACGATAATTAACAGTATTTCGTAAGTCAACAAAGGCCTGGAAAAGGGTGGGATTGTTTACATGTCCTAACAAGGCCCTTTCGATTCGTTGTACTACACCTGCCACATATAAAGAATCAGTCACAATGTTTAAATCTTGAATGTTCCAGCGGTTAAGCACAGCAATCACCGCTTTAAGCTCCAAAATCTGTACAGATGTATCGCAAACAAAGCGTTCTGATTGCCATATTCCATTCTCCTGCCAAACAAATCCTGCCGTTTTGGTCTTGCTGCTGGCATCTGTAAATACTGTTAAAGCCTGTAAAGGTTGTCGACTAATGACAGGAACAGCAGTCATTGTTAAAGCAGTTTTAAATAGTGGATGCTTTGGATAATGGTTGTCAATTTGATAGGATTTGTTCATCGCAGCCAGCGAGAAGGACATAGATGATTCACACATAGCCTGAATTAGGTCCAGTGCATACGGCACAACTACTCGATCCGGTTCCTTTCCAGCAATAGATATTGCTCGCTGAACACCTTTTCGGATAATACTTGCTATCGCATCCACACGTGATGTTATTGTTCTATGTCCTCTGGCTGATAAAAATAACCATTCAATAATTCTGAGGGGATTAGACTGTTGTTCACACCATTGTCCTAAAAAAGCTGATACTTCTGACTCTGTATTATATACAAACAATTGTAATGCTTGAACAGGGTCAATACGAGCTGCAGAATTAACACTCAATTTCAGGGAAATATTATCCAGGGCGTGTTTAGCTGACGCTGTTAGAGACCTAGGTTCTTGAGGATTACAATTTCCTTGCAACAACTTAAATAAAGGCTGTAAATCTGTGTTAGTAATGCCACAAATACTGCGGATCCACTGAATATTTCCCACCAATTTCTGTAGATCATTTAATGTTTCCACTTTCTGTACTATTGATAGCTTCTGTGGCCTAACAGTAGATTCAGTTAAAGTCATCCCTAGGTATTTCCATGGCTCAGTCCGTTGTACCTTTTCAGGGGCCACAACGAGTCCCATTATATTTAGAGCTTCTATCAGTTCTTGAATCAATTCTTCAGAAATGGGTGTTTTTTGGCAAAGCAACAAATCATCCATATAGTGATACAAAATACAGTCGATATGATGTTCTCGAAAGGGTCGTAGAGCTAAATCCACATACCATTGACATATTGTGGGAGAATTTTTCATGCCCTGTGGTAACACTACCCAATGATATCTCTCAGAAGGTTTTGCTCTATTTGTAGAAGGGACAGAGAAGGCAAATTTTTCATAATCCTGTGGATGTAAAGGTATTGTAAAAAATCAGTCTTTCAAATCAATAACCACAATGTCCCAGCCCTGAGGGAGCATGGATGGATTGGGTAATCCTGGCTGAAGTGCTCCCATGTCCTGCAGAACTGCATTAACTGCTCGCAGATCTTGTAACAGTCTCCATTTTCCAGACTTCTTTTTGATGGTAAACACAGGTGTATTCCACGGACTGGTAGAAGGGACAAGGTGTCCAGCATTCAATTGTTCTTGCAGGAGATCCCTTAAATGAGCGAGCTTCTCAGTTGGTAGCGGCCATTGCTCCACCCATACAGGAGTATTAGTTAACCAGCTCAGTTTTAAAACAGGACGGGGGTCGCTCGCTACAATGGCCGCCCCTAAAAAGGCGTTTGTAATACACATCCCCACTGAGACAAGACATCTCGCCCTAATAACCAGAGTGTCGTATGTAGTACATATGGTTTCACTTGTGCTCTGAGACCTTCTTTGTCATCTATAATGGTAACAAAATGTGCACTTTGCTGTGTAGGGGATGCTCCTCCAATTCCTACAACCACGTTGGATGCCATAATCAAAGGCCAAGAAGATGGCCATGCAGCATATGGTATAATGGTGACATCAGCTCCAGTGTCAAGCATGACTTGTTCAGAGCGGATCTTAACTCCATCATTCCCAAGTATTGTGACTATTCTCATAGGCTTATTGTTGGTGATCAATTGTGAAAAGGCAACAGTCACTGGTCCAGTAGACCCAAATCCTTGATCGCCTCTTTCGCGATCTTGACTCTTAATAACATGTGCTCGAAACGGAATTAATTGAGCAATACGGTCACCTTTTTGCAATGTGGCTGGAGGGTTTAGAATTCTCACCATTATCCCAATTTGTCCAGTATAATCAGAATCAATTAATCCAGGAATAATCATAATTCCTTGCTTCGATGCCAAGGATCGTCCTATCAATAATGCACTAAGTCCGTGTCCTAACGGTCCTGTAACTGCGGAAGGAACTACATGCACTGAATCATCTACTATTGTGATGTCAGCTCCCACGGCCAAATCGAGGCCTGCACTTCCTCGGGTGGCTGCTGAGAGCTCGTCAAGGCAGCTGCCACTTGGGGGAATTTGAGTGTCTTGGCGCCCCCCGGAAAGGCGCTCTGCGAGGAGTTTCCCGGCAAGGGGCTCCCGTCTTTCTTGAATTTTGATCGACACTCGCTGGCCTTATGCCCAAATTTATCACATCGGTTACAGGTACCGGCAAATGGCGCTGTTATGGTAGCTTTCTTTGCCTGAGGACATTGTCGCTTAAAATGATCAGGTTTACCACATAAAAAACATCCTTCCTTTTTCTTAGCATTTTTAAGTCTAGGATCTCCTTTTCCCTGACTTGTAACAGATCTTAAAGCTGCAGCAAGGGCTCTTGCGTGGATAGTAGCCTTTTCTTGCTCCTCCAATAATGGTGGCAATCGTGAACATGCCTCAACCATCCGTGTCAGGCTAGCACCTCGTGGGAGACTGGCAATCACTTGTTGGCATCTTTGATTTGCATTTTGATATGCCAAATCTTTCCCCACCGCTGTTTTAGCATCAGGTGTAAGATTAGGTGCAGTATCCAGTGCCTCTTTCAGTCGATCAATAAATTGCATATATGGCTCATCTGGCTTTTGCTTCACTTGATGATAAGGCAGTCTCGGTTTTCCAATTTGAGGCAGCTCTTGAAGCGCCTCTAAGGCCAGTGCCTGAGAGTGTTGTGTTATACGAGGGTGCAAGGCTGCCTGTGCTGCTCCATTACAATGCTGTCCTGTCCCCATAAGTTGATCAAGTGTAGCAAATCTTAAAGGGTCATGTTCATTCAACTGATGGAGGTTGTTTACCATTGCAATCTCACATTTTTCCTGCCATCTATCTTTAAACATCATAAAAGCAGTAGGGGGAAGAATAATCTCCAAAAGTGCTCTGATATCAGTCGGCACTAAATCTTGATTGCGAAAAAAGGATTGTATCACGGTCATAACTTGTTTATTGTCATACCCAAAGTCCATGACTGTTCTTTGTAACTGAGTCACAGTCTTCCAGTCAAATGGATGCCACACCCGCTGGTTCCCTTGCACGACAACTGGCATTGCCATGACACTAGGTGGCAGCATCTGCCCTTCTATAACTGCATGTTCAATCACCCCCTTCCATCTCTGCCCAACAGCATAATTAGGTTCCTGCGGGGGGGGGGGCGGATCAAGCACGGGAGGACTGGACACCGAAGAAGCGGCATTGTTTTCATGTCCTTTTCTTTCGTCTTTACTCTGCAGCCATCCAGCAACCCGTTTTAATGGAGTCGTTGAACTAACTTCCCCTCCTCCCTTCTCTAACTCTTTGTATTTTGCGTATGCTCTCCGTTCCTTTGATGTAAGCCCATTTCCAAATTTACCTCTCAGATAACTATCTGCCTCTTCTGGAGTCATCTCTCCGTCCTCTAACAGCTGCATTACCCAAGCTCTGCCTCTTTTTTCCTTCTCTCTCAATTTCTCCTCAGTAATCTGAGTCTCTTGTGGGGGTCTCTCAGAATTATTTTGCCCACTGGGCGCACCCCTAGCTTCTGGCCCACAGACGCTCTCTTCAACCGCTTTCAAACCATCCCTTATGGCTTGATGAGCCTTTTTATACGCCTCACGAATAGCCTGTTTGGCTGACCCACGATCTAGCTGTTGCATTTCATCCAAAAGGTCAGACATTGCTCTCTCTTGTTCTTTTAACAGACTAGCAAGCTGTTCAGAATGAGGTTTAGGATAGACTGCTCGAGACGACTCATCATCCACATCCATAGGGAGCAGCACTTTAACTGGGTCTATGGAATTCAACAAAGTATCAGGAGAAGGTGAACCAGGCAAAGGTGGGGCAGAGGGCATTGTTGGCGGCACCCAGGGTTCGATCTCAATCCTAGGACCTGCCCAAAATTCCCTTTCTGACATGGGACACACAACTTTAGAGGACGTAGGCACACCATCAAATAACAAGTTCTTTTCCTCCTTCTCTTTCTCCTCCTTGTCACTCTCCTTCCACTCAGCGGCAGCAATCGCGCGAGCAGCGGCGGCAGCAGCAACACAAGCCCGACCTTTCATTGCTTCCACTATCAATCGAACACTTCGATAAGTAGGTGCTAATTTTCTCGCTTCCTTGTTCCCTGCTTGAATCGATTCCCACAAATCAGTCCCAATAGATTTCCAAACTTCTTCATCATACAACTGATCAGTATTAGTGATTAATGTCCTACGTCTACACCAGAGAAGCAGCGTGGCTAAATCCCCTTCCTTGAGATCCACCTCTGTCTCCTCTGCGAGCTGCATCAAACTTCGAACTGCAGCCTTTTCTGTCGCTGATGCAGCGAGCCCCATGCTGTCGGTATCTAAGCCCCTACTTTCCCGGCTTAGCGCGGATCCGCTCCTGCCTCTCTCGGGCAGCCCGGCTTACCTCCAGTAACGCCGGCCGACAGCCCCCGCCTTCCTCCGGCTTCTGTTCAGACGATTCTATCAGAATCAGCGACGATTCTATCATGTCGTAAATCACGTCGATAGTAAATCACATTGGCTCCAAACGGACAGTTCACCTGATCATGTCGGTAGCAGATCACGTCAGGGTCACCAAAATTCCGGGGTCCTTACTTCTCCATGCGGGAACAGGAACGACACAACACCAATATGATGATCAGATCATCCACGTTTATTTCCCAATCCTGGTTGCATTTATATTCTACTAAGTTCCGTACACGCGCTCATCTATCTTCTAATAGGCTACAGGTTATCTACACGCGCTGTTCACGCGCCTCTACAAGCATTTGCATTGGTTAATTGCAATTAGTACGTAAAGCCCAAAACTTGCCAAAAACTCCCTTATCTCATAGCCTGTTTTGCTCAGACTTGTGTGCTTTTGCTGACCACAGGTGTTTCTCACTTATCTGCTATCTTGTGTGTTTTTGCCAGGCTTATTTTGCTGGCCTTGTCTTCGTCCTTGCATTCTTCTGCCTGCACTAACTTCCCTCCAGCGTGGCCCAGACTCCTATAAAGGGGTAACGGTTCTTAACTGAAAGAGGGTAGATTTAGATTAGATATAAGGAATAATTTATTTCCTGTGAGGGTGGTGAGACACTGGAACAGGTTGCCCGGAGAAGTTGTGGATGCCTTCTCCCTGGAAGTGTTCAGGGTCAGGTTGGACAGGGCTTTGAGCAACCTGGTCTAGTGGAAGGTGTCCCCGCCTATAGCAGGGGAGTTGGAACTAGATGATCTTTAAGGTACCTTCCAAACCAAACCATTCTATGATTCTTGATGCACGTACTAAGGGAGCTGACTAGGAAAGGTGCCCTCCTAGATTTGTTGTTTGTAAACAAAGGGAGAATTATGGGCGAAATGGTGATTGGTGACTGCCTTTGTCACAGTGAACTCAAGAGTAGTTGATTTTCAAATCACTGGTGATTGGAGAAAAACTGCCAGAAAAACTTTGACCCTGGATATGGGGAGAGCAGACTTTGGGCTGCTGAAGGAGCTAGTTAGTAAGGTCCCCTGGGAATCTGCTTTTGAAGGTATTGGGGTCCATGAATGCTGGTCACTTTTTAAGAGCCATCTCATAAGAGTGCAAGAGCAAGCAATTCCAAAATGTTGGAAATCATGCAAGCGGGACAGAGGACTGGCTTGGCTGAGCAGGGATCTTCTAGAACTTAAAACTTTCTTCTTCTAGAACTGTTCTTCTCGAACATTGGAAGCAAGGACAGGTGACTGTCACGTCCTGCTCAGATGAGGGAGACAAGTGACTCAGATTCGCAAATCCTCAACAGAGCGGACAACGGTGAGACAAGTCTCAAAGTCCAAACATTTATTACCTACCCACAATGTACTAATTGAACACACGATAATTGTCTAAGTATATAGCAAGTTGTGGCAAGCAATAAAGTATGCCTTACATTTCTTAATGGTAGTGAAGGAAAAAGGGGAAAAAGGAAAGTAGGAGATAGAGGGAATAGGGGAACAGAGATCACCAGTCTGGGTTTCTGCATCGATCCTGCTAGCGAGGGTTCCAGGAGGCATCCATCTTCCTCACTTTGCTGCACTCTCTCCGCCCTCCTCTCCCCCCCCCCTCGATTTATACACACTTTCCTTGGGTCTGTCCCCTAGGTCGACCCACATACCTACGTATCCCATGTACGGGGAGGGGTAAGGTGTTTCATGGGATGATGTAATTAGCATATTGAGCGGTGTTAACTTTAATATGCATTTTGTGGATAATGAAGCAAAGGTCATTCACCGGACAGATTGCCCTTGAAATTTGGCCAGGTGCACCAGAGCAGGACCGTCCTGTCTCCACAGGGCTCCCTCCTCCAGCTGCATCCTGTGTTATTCAGGCAGCCTTATCAGCTTCGACCTCCACACCATCCACCCCATGACTATAGTTTCGTCTTGCGAGTGTTTGAGGCAATCCTTAGCTCGGAGGGCCTCAACTTTTATCTCTTTCTCAGGCTGTTTTTCTCAGTCTTTGTTTCTTCCAGGCCTGTTTTTTTGTCTCTCACAGTGACATGGGAGAACTACAGAGATGCTGTTTGCCACTGTAGGGAGAAAATTTATGTGGCCAAAGCTCGATTAGAGTTCAAGCTGGCCAACACTGTGAAGGACAACAAAGGACATTTTAAAATATGTTAAAAGCAAAAGGAGGATCAGAGGTAATATTGTTCTGTTACTTGATGAGATTGGTCACCTCACAAATAGGGATGTAGACAAAGCAGAGACATTTAATGCCTTCTTCGTCTTTGTCTTCAACACTGATGATGGGCCCTGGGACCCCCAGAGCCCTGTGTTAGAAGACTGTGACTGGGGGAATAATAAACTTCCAGCTGACCCTGAACTTGTTTGGCACTTGCTGCCCCAGCTGGATGCGCATAAATCTATGGGGCCTGATAGGATTCATCCCAGGGTACTGAAAGTGCTGGCCAGTATCATCACGGGACCTCTTCCCATTATTTTTCAATGGTCTTGGGAGTCTGGAGAGGTCCCAGTTGACTGGAAGCTGTCAAATGTCCCAGTTTTCAAGAAGGGTAAGAAGGAAGACCCTGGTAATTACAGGCCTGTCAGTCTCACTTCAATGCCTGGTAAAATTATGGAGAAGGTTATTCTGGGAGTTACTGAAAAACACTTGAGAGACAATGCAGTCATTAGTCATAGTCAGCACAGGTTCACGAGGGGAAAGTCCTGCTTAACCAACTTAATTCCCTTTTATGACAAGGTCACCCATCTAGTTGACCAAGGGAAGCTAGTAGATGTGGGATTTTTTTGGATTTTAGCAAAGCTTTTGATACTGTCCCTCACAGTATCCTTCTGGACAAGATGTCCAGCACACAGCTAGACAAGTTCATAATACGATGGGTGAGCAATTGGCTGACAGGTCGGGCTCAAAGAGTTTTAGTAAATGGGGTTACATCAGGCTGTTGGCCAGTCACCAGTGGGGTTCCCCAGGGCTCAATTTTAGGGCCAGTGCTCTTTAATGTTTTTATAAATGATCTGGATGCTGGAATTGAATGTACATTAAGTAAGTTTGCTGATGATACTAAACTAGGAGGAGCTGTGGCCTCCCTCGAGGGTAGAGAGGCCTTACAGAGAGATCTGGATAGACTAGAGAGCTGGGCAATCACCAATCATATGAAATTTAACAAGAGCAAGTGCTGGATTCTGCACCTGGGATGGTGTAATCCTGGGTATACGTAGAAATTGGGGGATGAGAGGCTGGAGAGCAACCCTGCGGAAAGAGCTCTGGGGGTTTGGGTTGATGGCAAGTTGAATATGAGTCAACAGTGTACCCTGGCAGCCAAAAGGGCCAGCCGTGTCCTGGGCTGCATTAAGCACAGCATAGCCAGCCAGTCAAGGGAGGCGATTGTCCCACTCCACACTGCACTGTGTGCAGTTTTGGCCATCACAATATAAGAAGGACATCAAACTATTAGAGTGTGCCCAGAGGAGGGCGACCAAGATGGTGAAAGGTCTCGAGGGCAAGACTTATGAGGAGTGGCTGAGGTCACTTGGCTTGTTCAGCTTGGAGAAGAGAAGGCTGAGGGGTGCCCTCATCGAAGTCTACAACTTCCTCAAGGGAGGCAGCGGAGGGGAAGTGGTCATCTCCTCTCTCTGGTGACCAGTAGTAGGACATGAGGAAATGGAATGAAACTGCATCAGGGGAAATTAAGATTGGACATTAGGAAGAGGTTCTTCCCTGAGAGGGTGATTGGTCACTGAAACCGGCTCCCCAGGGAAGTGGTCATGGCACCAAGCCTGTCAGAGTTCAAGGAGCATCTGGACCATGGTCTTAGTCATATGGTTTAGTTTTAGGTAGTCCTGTGAGGAGCAGGGAGTTGGACTCAATGATCCCTATGGGTCCCTTCTAAATTGAGATAGTCTATGATTCTGTGATTTTATATGAGAGAGGATGAATCATTTATGTCTGAGTTCACAATATTAGACCAAGAACCAACCCACAGTTAACTTACTCTTGAAGCCATGGGAAAATTCAGGTTGTGGTGCATGGTGAATGTATTAATTCATTGAAAATCTGTCAGTGCAAAGTTTCCTTGGGTTTAACAATTAGCAAGTTAAAATATTTTTGACAGTGTGAAAAAAACTGTATTTTTATCTTGTAAAACATTTTCTACACTTATTTTTAATGACTCCATCTCTCTAGTTAGCTTATCCAACTCCCACTGAAGCCAGTGGAAAAAGTTCTGTTGTCTGAATACAGTTGGATCAGCCCTTACTCTGTTTAATTTAGGATGTTCCTTCTGTTTCCAGCATCTGTGGTAGGTGGTGCATAAGAAATATAGACATTTGAATTATCTCTGTACATAAGAACACTACCTTATATTCCTTAGTACTTCTGTTCTTTTTATTACAAATCATGCACTATAGCCAGAACTGGAATGAAGACCCTGTGCACAGCAAATTATAAAATACAAGTATTTTCAAAATGTTCATTAAACAAGTTTTCAAACAGAAATACAAAAAGTGAACAGATGTTGCCTTATTTGAATTTCAGCTGTGGAGCAAAATGTGTGACAACTTTATTAGCAGCACCCAGAAAATTATAACAAGAACTGGCAAATATATTAACCAGGGAGATACTAGTAGGTGGAATACAAACTACTTCTAGGTAGGAATTTGGTTGTGACACACAAACTAGTCTGCAAGATGCCAAGGGATGCTTTGTGGACAGGACTGTGGGTTTGTGTCTAGCTTAGTCACTACAGCTGCAAGTGCATCCTGATATCTGCAAATAAATGAGATGAGTCCCTGCAGGATCTAGCTATCCTTTGAACATTCCTCATGCCAGACTGGAAGGCAGAATAGTAACCCCAAGTCTGCCACTGCTTTGCAAAGGTGATTTGTTTAGGCCTACCTCAACTCTGAAGAGGAGAAAAAAAAAGGAAAAAGAGTCGGGGAAGACTAATGCCTAACTATTCAGTCTGAGGGTACGCTGAGGAACCCAGAGATCCATTAAGAAACAAAGTACTCCTGTTATTAGTGTCCCAGCCATCAGCTTAAGAGGTCTGATGTCATAGTCACAGGCTATTTCAAATCCCAGTGCTCCCCCAGCACCCTGCTTCCCATGGAATATTTTTTTGCCAGAAATGTTATTTGGTATTCAGAGACAATGATGTATATTCTTTGGAGGTACAGTGCAGCATGGATGATAGTGCTGTTCGGAAGTAGGGGGGCTACAAACAGGATTAAATGACACTCAAGGCTGTTAAAAGAAGCGTGACTCAATGCTGTCTTTACAGTAGGATTGACTGGAGTGATTAGTCATGGTAAAGATGGGAGAGCACTCCTTCATTCTGCTCCCTGCAAAAGATCTGCCCACTTGTGGAAGTGCTAGTGAAATAGGAAAACCTTTCAGATGTGCTACCATGTCACAATGAAGCATTTAAACTGGAGTTGTGTTCAACCACTGTTATAGAAAACATCTATAGAGTTTTTATAGGGATGTTGCAGCTTCTTCTGACTTTGCTCCCTTTTTTATTTCCGCTTAGAATTTCAATTTATAATACTACCTACAGTTACTCCTTATATCTGACACTAGCCTCCAAAATAAGTTTCCAAATTCTGGATCAGTGCGAGTGAGAAATTACCTAAAGGACATGAGACAGGCTGAGATAAGTAGTGATCTGTGAATTTCAAATCAAATTTCCAGCTAGGAAATGCAGACTTCTACAGCACACGAAACATTTGGTAGAGCAGCAGAAGATACTCCGGGGAAGAAAAGAGGAAGAGTTATTAAGCCTCAATTTCTTTTCTATTGCACTGGTCTTGGAATCATATTTTAACATTTAAGCTGGGCAACAGAGGTGATTACGTATTGAAAACTAGGTTACCACCAGCTGTAGAAAATTTTCCTTTTTAAATTACAATTTTTGACATATAAATACTCTTGATCTCACCTGAAAAGGTACTCAACATTAGGGCCTGTGCAATCTTATCAAGTTTTCCATGTTTCAGTACTTCAGCATCTGAGTCAGATTAATAAAAAACATTTGTTTTCTATGCAAAACTTCAATTTATTTTGTAGTTCATTGCTTCCATTTTGTTTGAAATGCAAATAATGGCAGAAACAGTAGGCCAACAGCTGCAGCTGTGAAACATGACACTTACTCCAAATGTAAATGTAAATGTGGCACACGGACTAACCTCCCATCCCTGTGGCCTGGAAGGGTTTTGTCAGGAATAAAGCAAGCAAGTGCTCCCAAGAGCTAAGGGAATAAGTTGGAAGGAGCACTAAAAGGAAACCAAAATAAGAATTTTGACCTCTATAACTAAAAATAAAAATTGCAAAGTTAGTCAGAGATTTTAGCTAAGCATATTTTAATTGAAAATATCCTTTCAATAAAATTCATGTTCTGCTGAAGTGTCTTCTTTATTTTTCCTTAGATAAAGGCTTTTTCAGATATAAGCAAAATGTGTCAAACGTTATCTTCCTTTTGCTGCCCTCACAATTTCCAAATTGAACATGGTGTAAAAATTCAGTTCCATTTAAAAAAATATTACCAGAAAAGCATTGCTTTCCAGTCAGTGTAAGATTGGCATTATCAGGGACATTTGTACAGTCTTCCTTTTCCCTGGTCTATTTAGGGAGGGAGGTGAAGGAGGACATGGATCTGCACATCTGAGGTATGGGCACTTATTTAGTAATAGTGAGAGCTAGGGCCTGATGTGCTGATACTGCCCATGTCCACTCCCCTGGGGCACCTGCAATCAGAGGATATCCTGGATGTCTACATTGCCTCAACTCACCTAATACACACTGGGTTCACAGGCAGCATGTGCTGCTCTTGTGTTTCTCATTTATATTGCACATCTGTGTTGGGTCACATGCTTCTCAGGAGACAGAAAGGAGACAAGGGATGAGTGGAGAAGGATGAAAGTTTTGGTAATTGATTATCACAAAAGTTTTCAACTTTTTGTGATGCTGGTGATGGAAAGGAAAGGAAATTCCACAGCGTAAAGTGAGGGACCCACTTCAGCCTCATAGTAAGGTAAGAGAGCCAAACCTTCCTAGGGAATCTGGTTTCTTACCGCTTTCCTATTTACTTCTGAGACAGGTAGCTTCAGGTAGCCAGTCCTGCTGTGGATTTGGCCAGTGAAGACAGATCCTTGCAAGCCACCAGAGTGTGCCTGAGTGGCGGCAATTCCTCTGATGGGTGTTCAGACCTTAGGGATCCAGTTTACAAACAGGAAAGAGGCAAACACTGAAATATGTTGTACAGAGCCAGAATTAAGACCTTTTGTGATTCAGAAAGGTCTAGAATTCATTGCCATAAAAACTTTGTAGATATACTGCAGTTTTTAATTGAAATGAACATATTGGTTAATGTACTATCTGATGCTATGATGGGCAATTACTATTTTTCTTGGAAATTAAAATGACATAAAGGAGGGCGCTATAGAGACTGTGTGTATGTACATGGATATAGAATAGCATGTATATCAAGTCTGACAATGGTGGTCTGATAAATGCTCAGATATTTGGAGTGGATAGGGAAAATGTGGACATATTAATGTTGGCATAGATCGATTTTCAGAGAAATGAGAATGAAGCACCATCTCATAGGTATGTTAATATATAAGAATGTTAATATATAGAAGTCAAGTGGGGGAAAAGAAGTTTTGATGTAGGATGCACAGAACTGTATCAGTGTAATTAAAACTTAAATTCAGACCTACTAATTAATACAATCATAGAATCATAGAATGATTTGTGTTGGAAGGGACCTTTAAAGGTCTAATCCTCCTGCAGTGAGCAGGGACATCTTTGACTAGATCAGGGTGCTTAGAGCCCCGTCCAACCTGACCTTGAATGTTTCCAAGGGAGGGGGCATCTACCACCTCTCTGGATAATCTGTTCCATTGTTTCACCACCCTCACTGTAAAAAATTTCTTCCTTATATCTAGTCTGAATCTACCCTCTTTTAGTTTAAAACCATTACCTCTTGTCCTGTTGCAACAGGCCCTACTAAAAAGTCTGTCCCCATCTTTCCTGTAGGCCCCCTTTAAGTACTGGAAGGCTGCTATAAGGTCTCCCCAGAGCCTTCTCTTCTCCAGGCTGAACAACCCCAACTCTCTCAGCCTGTCCTCATAGGAGAGGTGTTCCATCCCTCTGATCATTTTTGTGTCCCTCCTCTGGACCCGCTCCAACAGGTCCATGTCCTTCTTATGTTGGGAGCCCCAGAGATGGACACAGTGCTCCAGGTGGGGTCTCACCAGAATGGAGTAAAGGGGGAGAATCACCTCCCTCGACCTGCTGGCCACACTTCTCCTGATGCAGCCCAGGAGGATATGGTTGGCTTTCTGGGCTGTGAGCACACATTGCTAGCTCATGTTCAGCTTTTCATCCACCAGTACCCCCAAGTCCTTCTCCACAGGGCCGCTCTCAATTCATAATTGAGCATAATTGATTTTATGCTCATGAATACATCCTTCCCAAAACATAGTTTGTATACACAACTCGTGTGGCTTGAAAAATGACCCATACCCTGAAGATATAAATAAGCCCTTAATATTTTTAAGGACTGTCTGGTCTGACATAGTTGAATGTTATAAAGTGTTTCTCAGAGTTTCATGAATTAAATAAAATATTACAATGCCAACTGAATTCTCAGTATCCCATAGCAGATAATGAAAGAGATTTATAGCATTCAAGGGAGAGTGGCAGGGGACATTTTATAAATATATTAAAATAACAGCAAACATGCTGTGGTTTGACAATACATCTATAAAATATAAGTCCACATGTTTTGACATGAGGGAACAGCAGAAATGTGTTTACAGTTGCCTATCAAGATTTAATATTCACTAACAGCAAAATAGATTAGATCTATATACAGTGAGAGGTGTGACAAGAACTTGTGTTTTTAAATTTATAGCAACCAAGCCAAGGACAGTTTGTAAATAAATGTACCAATTTTCTTGGGATTCTTTGATTATTTTTTTATTCTTTGGCATATGAAAGAGTAAATATTTCCCTCAATTGTAACTATCATTATGAGGGTTTTATTGTTGAATGTATGAAATATTATTTTCAGGGTCTAATATTCATACCAGACAATATCTGTGCTTAGAATTTGATTGGACTCTAGCCTGTGTTTCGTTGTCTTCTAAATTAAAAACAAAAGCACATGTACTGTCTCACAATATTTGGGGAAAACAGGGCAAAGAAGACCTGTTGGAAATCCTTGTGTCTTGCTGAGTCCTTCAAGTTGGGATGCTAGGGATGGGACCAGAGACATTGTTTTGAAATCTAAATGTGATTTATTCCTATGCTGTTGGTCATTACTTAAAGCACTGGAACCTGTGTTCCAGTGCTCTGACTCACCAGGATTTTCCTGGAAGTGATGGGGAAGCAAGTTTACCGACCTCAGCAAATCTCTCGGATGCTTGCACACAGCTAAACCTAGTGCCCATCTTTATAGCCCTGAGAGGATGGGTCCTAAAACTGGGATCTAATCTCCCTGTGGATTCCTGGTGTGAACTATCCAGAGGTTGTGACAAGGCCCTCTCGTGTCTGGTTGATATCTACTCTCCTTGAGGGTGACCTTGGTTTGTTTCTAAAACCCTCAAGCCTAGCAGATCAGTAAATAGGTCTTCTTCTGGTTCTCTCCTTTAACTGGATGGATACGAGCAGCTTTAGGATAAGTGCTACTCAGTCGGTAGGGATAACTACAAACATATATTTTTATTTTTATCTTTCTTAGCTATATGAAAAGAATAGATAACCTCTGTATGTAAAGATACAATCGCTTACCCCATGCCTACCAGCAGTCATATCTAGTTCTTTCTTAAGCATTCATAAAAAATGAATGACATTTTTCCCAATGACCTATTAAAAATTGAGTAGCAGCATATGGGATTTAGCCCACACTATTAGGCTTGTATGGGTAACCAACAGCTCTTTTTATAATTACTGGGCATTTATTTTTTCCAGGTGCTTATAAAACAGTCTCAAAGACTATTTCAGTGTTGAGCTGTGCCAGTTCTGTTTCAAATGAGGAAGGTACACATTTCTCAGGATTGGGTGAGGTTTTCATCAGTCTAGATTGGACTGTGTGGTAATGAGGAGTGTGGTATATGGAGCACGTCCTGCATCAGTGTGGGCTAAAAGTTGAAAAAGAGACTCATTTTATGTATCAGCTGGGAAAAAAACCAAACAGCAAACTGGCTATTCTTTGAAGAGGAGGTCTCCAGAAGTTACCTTTAGTTAAGAAATGCAAGTAATATAGAATGCTTTTTTTCTTATGAGAACAAAGTGAAATCTTGCCCTTTGTGCAAAGGTGATGTTGCCTTGCTTTATGCTTGTCCTGGTTTAGCTAGGATAGGGTTAAGTTTCCCCAGCAGTGGGGGGAAGCTCTAGCCCGGTTATTCATATACCATGCTGACGTCAAGTCCAGGCGCCCAAGCGCAGGAGAATCGGTGCGTGTGTTTTGAGATCACTCTGCTCTCACTGCTGTACCGGTATATATCTTTCTTTGTTCATTGTTATTACTGTTATTGTTGTTGTTTGTTGTGTTGCTGTTGCACTGTTGTATTAAACCTCTCCTTATCTCAGCCCCGGGGCTTTGTATTTCACTCCCTTTGTGGGGGAGGGGCAGCGGCCGCGTGGTCTCAGACGCCGGCAGGGACTAAACCACCACAATGCTGCATGTGCAGACCTAGTGCATACTGTTCGCTGTAAGGCAGATGTGGCTTGAGAGGCATATTTAGTCTGAATTTGTACAGCACCTGACTGTCTTAATGCTACTGAACTTTTGGACTTGACTTTCTTCATTTACTCTGTAGATATCTGTTCTTAGATAACACACAGCATTACACCATCGTGTCTGAATTGGGAAAATGTTATTCTTTTGATTTTTTGAGTAGTTTTCTTCAAGACATCATGGAATGGGCCTCCTTTTGTGTGTGTGCCTGTCCAAGGGCACACTGTTAAAGCTTATGAATATCCTCAGGATGTCTTGCCAAATGCTATAAAATTCCCATTTTTGCAGATCTAGATTCTGCAGAACATTTTTTGGGAAACCCTAGAGGATTTTTTGAGACTAGCTAGATCAAAATTAAGATGTTGGTTATTGATAAATGATTTATACTTACAAAATTTCAATAAAACTGTCCTTACTCTGTCTACTAAATTTACCACACTTCCTTGTTCTCATCTATGTGAGAGCTGAGATTCTTTTTTCCCCCTGTTATTTGGATTTTCTGCATATCACCTTCTTTTAGAAAATTCCCAAGTTTTCTGGCTCTCATATCCCCCCATTGTTTTATCTGGGGAAACGCAGCATCAAGATAATTTCAACAGTATGACCCTTGGGGCTACAGCTAAGAGCCTCCAGACTTGAGGACTCATGGAGCATGTTTCCAGGGGCAATCAGTGCACAGAAATAATGTGAAAGCCTGGAGTCTGCTGGAGAGAGGAGCCAGAGACATGGAGGGACCACCTTGATAAATGAGAATGTGGACTGGCTCCCTTTAAAAATCCAAGCTGTTCTACATCCCCTGATTTAAACAGAACCTTTACATCTCTAGGATCTACCCAATATTGCTCAAGAGCTACCAATTTAGATAAATAATCAGTGTGAATCATTATGAAATCCCTAGATGGAATATGGATACAACACATTTTTATATGATACAAAATAAAAATACTGTACATTTCTTTCTTCAGTGTTTGCACTATAATTTGAGCCCTCATTTCTCTATGTCCATATCAACACATCTCTAGATTTCATTTTTGACACATTTGTAAGTGCATCTTCCTCTCCAATTAAAGTCTTACCTTGGCAATCCATTGCTGGAGGCTACTTGGTGTCAATTGCCAAAAGTAATTAGAAAGATGAAATTTATTAAAAACGTTGGTGAGCATCATTCTTCCTGCTTGTACCCTAAAGCATTGCAACTGGATGAAAGCCAGAGGAATTAATTCTAATCCTTAGCCTAGTGTGAACGAGTCTCTTAAATTTAAATTTTGTAAATTTCTAGGTTTCAGATAGAGAAATGGGGGTTGCCAATGGTAAATTTTTTTCACAACGTGATGAAATTTGTATGATAAAATCTGCTTTAATTACTCGGTGCCTAAATATGGTTGATTAGTGATTGGTGGCCTTTCTGTTCAAATCTGCAGTAAAACCGTGATTTATGGGCTAGGTCACTAGCTGTTATAAGTCAGCATGACTCTGCTGATTGGTATGCACTAGTTAAAAATAACTCCATATATGTTTAAGAATAGTACGGATAGCCTCTATAGACAAGACAATACTGACTGGCAGAAGAGATATCTCATATGGTTTTCAGTGTACTCATTTCTCTTTTACAGATGTCTTTATTTTCTCAGATTGCTGTCTTGAAGAGTACTTAAAATCAGCCCTGCAGCAATTTTACTTTAGGAAAGTACTAGGTGAAGCTGATCATATGGTAACTCAAGAAGACCAACCTGTATGAAGATTGCACTGAAAAACATCACAATATATTAATTCCTAACTAAACACTTTTGTATTTGAATCCATGATTCTTAAAAAAAAAAAAAAAAATTAAAAGTATCTGTGTAGTTTAAAATGAATTAAAAATGCTCTATTGTTAATTACAAATATTGAAACTGAAAATAAAAACAGATGTTGTTCTCAGTGGGGGAGAAAGTGTTGGGGAATAGATTCATAGCAGTTTACAGATTAATATCCTAAGCAGAGACTGGTCTGTGGACTGTGTTGTGGAAGCAGCGTTCCAGTTACAAGGCAACAGGTGGTCACCTATGGTTGATTTAAGAATCAAACACTGCCAGAAATGCTATTAGTAGTATGTAAAGAGATTAACTCCCCATAGTACTTCCAATATCCTTGTTTTTTCCTAAAGGAGCACAGGGCTGATCACCACCTCTTAAACAATAAAGATTTTAATTTTTCATTGTTATATGCACATAACTCTCATTGGCATTAATAGGAGTCAAGCATTCACATAAAGGGAAGAATAGACCTTAAAGTTTATGTAATATATGCTAAAGGTTTCTAACAATTTCACAAAGGACCAGACCAAAATTGTACAACTACAACTATTGTACAACTGGGTGTCATCAAGTATTTTCAGAGGTTTGTATTTTTGAGACATAAAGGGTGATTAGAGGTTCCTTAAATAACAATGGAGGTTTAGGAATAGGTAAGAAGACTTAGCTGCAAGACACAGAACCTGAGGCAGAGCTCATATTTAATCAAATGTATTTCCTTTCCATGACAGGGTGAGCCTTTGGTTTCTTTCATTTTAAGGTAACTAGTTTTGATGTGTACTGAGCATTGCAGTGGACTTCCTGGGAGTTTGGTGAACATTTTAGTTACAGATGACACAGTTCTCCACAGCAGTTCTTGTATGCATAAGAGGAAACTATTTCACTAGGTGCAAATTCTGTGCCCTCCTGTAAAAGCTTGTTGTGGCTGTGTAAGCAGAAAGTATCCTCCCATTATGGATGAGCAAGAGTAGTCCTCTGCTCCTCAGCTCAGAGGCTCTGAACTATTTCTAGGGGCATCTGCTTCTTCCCTAGGGTGAAAACTGGGAGTAAGAAAGGATATGAGGAATGGTAACACAAAACACTTGAAGATGAAAGTAGGTATTTTCAGAACTAGATCTGTTCCTCACTTTTTTCATACTGAAGTTGGTTCAGGGAGAGTGTACAGGGTCAGAAAAGAAAAAAAAAATCCAAGCTAGACTCCTGATTGGCCTCTGGAGTCTGCCCACTTTTATCATAGAGTTGGCCAGCTTTTGCCTTTACACGTACTGGTTAATTGATTTCTGATTGCTGAGCCCTTTGACTTCTGATGACAGGTATTTTTTTCTTATAGTGTATCAGTGGACATGAGCTACCACTATTTGTTGTTCATACATTGCTTTTTGATACTACAGTTTCCACCACTGATTAGGGTAATTTATTTTTAAAATTTTAGAGTTTAGGTATTAAAGGATATTGACTTTTCAAGATAATATTTGGATACGGGTTTGTATTTCCTGAAGATACTTGCCATTTTTTTCCCTTTCTACTTGTTTTTGATATTCTAATTGCAGGATAGCATTGACTTTTTCAGTCTTATAGTCCAATTGATTGTATTTAAGCACATTGTATGAAAAGTTAAGGACAAAGACTGGAGGGACTACTTTATGGCTTGTTTTAATTCCAGAAACATTTGCTTTGTGCTGAAACATCTAGCTGGCAGATGCACCTTCTCATTTTCTTCTTTATAAAACCTAAAATTAATTAATAGCACTTGCCTGCATTGTACGCAGACGCAATTGATTTCATATTACATTTGTAATTTGTATAAAACCATCACAGTGGAGAATTGCACACATCCAGTAAAGAATCAGATGATGAAGGTGTTTTGAGGCTTTCAAGTGAGTCTGTCTCCTGGCAGAGCAAGATCTCTTGCCTTTGAGTGGAATAATTGCTCTGCTCTTTCAGACCAGGAAAGCTTTTGCTGCTAGAATAGGACAGTGAATTCAAGTTCAGAAATTGATTAGTAACACTGTTTATCTTCATGAGTATATATAAAGCAAAATAAAAGCTTTGGGCAAGTTCTCCCATGGAGCTGGGAATCTGGATGGTTACCAGGGGAAAAGCTTAAACCCAATTCTCATTAAAGGCTTACAAACGGAGCATCTTGTTAGGTTTTGCAGTGATTGCATAGACTCAAGGATATTCCACAGCTGGTAAATTAGTTGATAGCAAGAATACATTTGACAGAATGAGAAGTTTCTAAAGCACACAAAAGTAAACCCAAGTCCTCAAAAATATAACTTTTCCACTGTAACACAGCTATTATAAATGTGTGATTTGTTCAGGAAACAGCAATTAAGCTGTGATGTTACTGGTGAAAGAAGAACTTCACAAACCAGAAAGTCCTTTCATAAAGCACCATTAAGTAAATTATGTTTAAGGGGATACTTTGGCAAACAACCTGAGATTTTTATTGTACTTAATAGATGTTACAGTAGAAGTACCAGGGATAGGTTATAAACTGTGGGGTTTTTTTCCAAGAAAATTTACTGATTGCCAGACTGTAGGAAGATTCAACCATAAATAATTTTATATACTGCAAAGTTCAGTGCAAGGCTCGCTGCAACAGCCCTTAGTGCTTGTGAACGGATCTGTCATTCATTATTCATGAGCTACCAAGCCAATGAAATTCTCTGAATTGATCTAGGAGAAAGGGTAGAAATTATATATGAACTGAGAAACTTTAATTTTGTAATAAATACATGTCAAAGAAAATCTGCTTGAGGAAAAGAATGGATTCCCCATGTGTGAAGCCCCTATAGGTTGTATTGTCCTGTCTGACTTTCAACAGAGATGGTAGATGAACTTAAAACTAAGTTGCATCTGTGGTAATGATCCCAAGACCAGAAATATCCCCCAGAGGATTTTAACTGGAGCTTTGACTTTGGCTTCAGCTGCCATAATGATGAAAGCCCATTAGTAAGTAGGCTGTGACAATTTGGAAATGTTAACAGAAACTTTCTGAAATTATCAAAATTCAGAAATTTCTCCCTGAAGGGAGGGAGTAAAAGACTAAAAATGTATTCAGGTAGAGATGTCTGGGAAAAAGAAAGGCAGACTTCTAATTATTTTTTTTCTGAAATATTAATTTCAGTATTTATCCTTTTGCTGCACATTTTGCATTTATATGCTTTTCCCTGATGCTACTGTGCTCCATTTTCCATATGAAGGTGAGAGTTGTGGTGACATGCAAGGAAGCATCTGCACAGAGGGCTGCAGGGAAAAGGAAAAATTCTGAAGAAGCTTCCCTTCCCTGGCAACTGATGGTGAGGGCAGAATGGTACATCTGGGCACTGCACCACAGGGAGGTAAATTGGAAGGATGTTAAAGAGAGGTTTTAACAATGACAACGTTAGAAGAGAGATAAAGTACATTTAACAGATTTATTTTTTTTAAATACAGGAAGGATCTTAGCTGCTTGCTTAAATTCCATTAAGGAAAAGAATAATGCTGATATTTCCTGTCTTGTTTTCAACAGCAGATATTTATAATTTTAGAATGTTTTCCAGTCCTCATTGAGCTCAGTGGCAATTTTCCTATGGAGTTCACTTGGATTTGAGGTAGACACTCTGTTATTTAATGAAGATTGGCACAATCATGCTTTGTTGTAAGAAGTCATTAAAAAAATATGATGATTATTTTCCATAAAAATAAGCTCAGAAAAAGTCCCAAGCACTTTTCCTTTGATGCACAAATTTACTTAGCATCTGGTAAATGGTTTTGCTTGTAATGTGAATATACCAGGCACTTGATATAACAAAAGAACACTTACACTTCTAACCATTACTGTGAATTATGGTATATGGTGCTGTTCCATAAACACTGGAATGTGACGAAATGAGCCACAGAAGTATTGAGAAAGAAGTAGTATTTTTCAAAATAAGATTGTGTTTGGCTATTTGACAGTTAACACCAAGTTGGGATGTGAACGAGAGATTCCTTTTCTGCATAACTGAGCAAAGTTAAAATATCACATAGTTGAGACTATTGCAAAGAAATTATACTGGGAAATGGACTGCTCTGCTCAGTATTATATAAGTGTGAGAAACGCTCAGTTGCCAGTTATCAGCGGCTCAGACAGGATGCGGTGTGAAGCACTCTTTATTACGTTCTTGCAAGACCGGGCGCCCCATCAGGTGGACGTGCCTAACAGCCATCGTGCAATGGTTTATATCCCTTTCTCCCAACCGCGAGTTCCCTCCCCTGATTCCTCATTGGCTGAGTACTACAGGGTGTACAGACTTCCCGAACCGCCTACCGATACGCCCCTTCATGTATGTGTTCATACGTCGCATGTTCATGGAAATGAACCTTGGCTTTCTCCAGGGCGGAGAAGTTAATATGCATGAGCTCATCACGCAAGCCTACTAAGATGGAAAAGTTCGAAATTCAGGTTCCCCAAGTCTTTCGGTATCTGCATCCATCTAAAGCCAGTTCCAAGTACTGGGTCATCACAGTTGACAAAAAGACCACTTGTCTTCTAGCCCTAGGCCAGGGATTTCAATGGTTGTGAATTGCTCTTGTTGATTGCTTTGGTGAATCGCTCCTGCCCTTCCCATCAGGCTTATTATGCGAAAACAGCATTCTTTCCCTTACAATTCCCCCCTGTTTTTATTTATACTCTTGTTGCTTTTCGCATATTCTCAGAGTATTGTTCTATGAACATTTTTCGAGTGTTGACAACATGATTTTACATCTTTTCTCTGATGACAAGTCATCTTTTGCATCTTCATCTCCCTCTTCCTCTAGTAACAGCATCTTGCCAAGATAGGGGGGGTGGTTCTAGAGGCATCTGTTTTGACAAGGCGGTTTCAATGAGAGCTGGACCAATCCTCGGACGCAAGGGATTATGTAGCATCCTACGGAGACAGTGGAGAAAGGTGGTATCTTGACATCCTTGTTCTTCCCCAGTCCGCACGTGCGCAGTAGAGTCTCTCGAACTTTCCTGGGCTTTCTGGTGTTGCTAGGGGCTTCTGACAGGGGTCCCTCCAGTACTTTTCCATTGCGCAATAGCAGTCCATAGGAGTCTGTGTTTACAGAAAAAGAACTCCGAACCATTTTAAAAACAAAACCACAGTAAATCTCCTTTAACTTATGTACATGGCAAAATACCAGCAGCATACCTGTTATAAATTGAGACCACAATGGACTATAATTCACTCTTTATTAATTATAGCAAGTAGAATATGAGCAAAGACAGCGCTGGACGGCAGGGGAGTCTGCGTTCCGCCAACTGCCGTGCTGAGTAGTTCAAATAGTCCCCTTTTTATACATCTTTACTTCCCTGCTCATGAGGTAGTGGAGGTACTCCGCGCATGCTTCAGTTGTTGTTAGGGGGGTCGTTTCCTGCCTCCTGGTATTTGTTGAGGCTGAAGTAAGAAGTCTTCCCTCTTTGTCTCATAGTTGATCTTTCACTCATATATCCTTATATGGGCTGTCTTGTCCTGTTTCTTGTCGCTTTCCTGGAAATCTGGTGTTTATCTTGCATGAGCAGTATCTGGTTCAGTTTGTGTGAGCGATTACAGTTATCTTATCTCACACAGGCGGCGTCCAGTGGTTGTTTGCATGAGTGGTTTCTGTCATCTAACTTTACCTTGAGCTTAACATAAATCTTAATAAACAATACCTTAGTCCATAGTTTCTCACAATCCCCCCTTTTTCTTTTTATCCTATTGTTTATTAGGTGCTACTTTCATCTTCATTCTTGTAAACAATTTCTTTTTCACAATTTTGACATTTATTATAGCACTCACAATAATGATTTTCGCGTGGCATAATACATTCACAATAATTTTCATCTTCATTATTAGATACACTTTCATATTCTACTCTCGAGGTTAAAATAAGCAATTTAGCTGTGTCAAACCGTTCTTTAATAAAATGAAAAATATAGCGTAATATACAAGGCCCAAATATAAGTCCCAGGATCAACATAATAAGCGGTCCTGCTAAAGCCGACAACAAAGTGGTTAGCCAAGGTGAAACATTAAACCAGTTTTCATACCATGACCTGCCCGCTTCACGATCCTTTCTACGTTGGTCTAACCTTTTCCGAAGTTCGGACATGGTGTCTTGGACGACTCCCGTATGGTCAGCAAAAGAACAACATTCTTCATTGAGAGCTACACATAACCCTCCTTCCTTCAAAAATAATAGGTCTAATCCTCTTCTATTTTGTAGTACTACTTCTGATAAAGACTTTACTGAAGTGGCTAAATTTTGGATAGATTGTTCTATTTTCGCTAAATCCTCATCTACAGCCATTTGCAAACCTTGTAATTCCTGACCTTGTACTAGAGAGGCTATACCTGTGCCTGCTCCAACTCCACCCGCTATCAGTAGTGTAGCTAGGGTTACCGCTGTAATTGGTTCTCGTTTTTGTCTATTCCGGTCTCCCTCAAAGTGATGCAATATTTCTTCCGAGGTGTGATAGATTAGACGAGGAACAATAATTACCTGCACGCAAAACTGAGATTGATCAAACACATTTAGAGATAGACAAGGCGTTATTCCGATGTCTGAACAAACCCATTTAGCTCCTGGTGTCGGGATAGCCCATTTGTCCTTTTGATTTTTGTGTTTCTCTATATTGGTATTAGTGACTGTTCGGTTGCATAAAGGCTGATACTTTTCGGGCACTGTACCTATACATTTTCCTTGACCCGTTACTAATTGAATAGTAATTCCTTGCGTATGATTCCTCTGGCCATCCCATGGACATTCTCGTGGGTTTGAACCGTTAGACCATCGAATCCTTCCTGGTTTTCCAATTGCCTCAAAATATGGTGGTCTAATATTATAACATAACCAGCATTCTTTAGTTAAATTTGGTTTGCTTTCATTAAGGGTACGATAAGAGGCTTGCATTAGATTCCATAAAGGGTCTTTGGATTCTAACAACTTTAAATCCCTGGATAAGGAGAATTCAGTCATGGTACCATTAGCTGTTTTCAAGAAGGAGTCTGGGGAAGGGGTTGCAATGTTCACGGGGACAACCTTTTTTTTAGAGAAAGTGGGTGGATTCAGGACCGGATTTGGTCCTACTGGTAAAGGATCGTGGGGTATCCTTTCTTTTATTATTTTGAAAAAGCTTCCTCTATCTGCTCCAGGTTCCCAATATCTAATTCCCCAGGTACGGCCAATTAACCATGTGTCATCTTCTGGTTGTTTAACTTCAATTTCTATTCTGTCGCATTCTGATGGAGATGATTTCACCCCCCTTACAGATCCCCAGACCCCGGAGCCGTCAGATCCATGTTGTGGTGGAATGCAACCTGGAGGTCCCCAAGTGATACTTATATATTTGTCTCCTTTTGTTGGCCAGTCTGAGGCTATTGTCTCGCAACCCCAATAACCGCAATAAAAATGGCCTGGATAGTTGCAATAACTCTTTCCAGGATTGGGAGCTGGACACACATAGAAGGCTTTGGAGTTGGCTTCCGTCGCCTCCCAGCCTCTCTGGATATCGACCGGAATCATTGAGACTAATTGGACAGTAAAATTCCAATTTCCCGGAGAGGTCTGATTTTGTATTAGTCTAGATTCCTGTAAGTTATATAGTTTCCAGAGCATTGGTTCATGGGGGTTTCCATTTGCTTGGGTTATTATCAGTAACAAAACTAGCGGTATACCAGAAAAAAAGGTGTCTGTCAATTTTGCCAATTTAAGTATATTTTTATCATCCCTGGGGAAGTTTGGCCATTGTTGCTTTTGTGTCCCATTGTTCTGATTCTTTTCTCCACAGTTTGTTCCTCCTCTGCCTCGCCCGTCGACTCGGTTGCTTCGAGCCACGGGGTGTACCATCTTCTCGGCAGCAAGGGAATTCTTCAGGAGAACAGCTGTTTTGGGCTTTCTGCCTGTTTATATAGGCTCCCCACTTTACAGCTTTAACTAATGGGATGAGGCAAGGCACAGTTGGTACTTCCCTTCTTACACTTTATAGCCAAGATTTCAGTTACAAAGGGGATTGGTTCATTGGAATAGTAACAATAATATTGAGGGTTTATTCCTTTGGTAAAAATTTCCCACCACTCATGGGATTCTTAAATAATTTCTTGTTTAGATTCTGATTGCTTTGATTTCCACTCAGTGAGAGTTCTTTGGATTTTCCAACACTGTGTGCAAACCCCTATTGAAGGGTATCCACATTCACAGTGAGTCCACCATTTATCCTGGCATACCATACACTTGGAACAAGCAAACGGATAACAATTGCGGTTCAAATTATTATACTTAATTCGTATATCTAGAGTGTTTATATCAACATATTTTCTATATTCAATATTGTGTGGTTGCATGAGTTTAACAATTTCCTTTAGTACATTTTGTATGCTTCCATATATAATATACGAAGAGAGAAATAATTATTGCGAATATAAACAACAATACACACTTTATACCAAAAGGTAATGCGACAAAATGATCAAGCAAAGTTTTTATCATTACTTTATCTTTTCAGGGTTATCTTGGTGTCACCTGGAGTACTGATTACTTTCCAGTGGGGTCTTGTCACTGGGCCTTTAACGCGACTGGCATGAGTCCATCCACGCTCAGCAGTCCGGACAGCTGTTTCTGTTGTAAGCAAAATAAGATAAGGTCCCTCCCAATTGGGTTTTAGGGTTTCTTCTTTCCATGTTTTAACTAATATCCAGTCCCCCGGTTTGAAAGTGTGAATTTTTAAGTCCAATGGAGGTCGTTGCACAATCAGCCCATGTTCCCAAAGTTTGTTACGATGCTCTGCTAATTGTGAAACATATTCATTAATTACATGATCTCGAATTAAAACATTTGTTTGTGGACTTTCAATTCTATAGGACATTCCATATACCATCTCAAACGCTGATATTCCTATATCTGCTCGGGGTCTGGTTCTGAGTATTAATAGTGCCATGGGTAGGCACTTGATCCATGATAGTTTGGTTTCTATCATTAATTTAGTCAAAATAGTTTTGATTTCTCCATTCATCCTTTCAACTTTTCCCGAACTTTGTGGATGCCATGGCGTATGGTATTCCCACTTAATTCCCAGGTTTTCTGCTAGATCTCTAACAATTTTTGACACAAAATGTGTTCCTCTGTCTGAGTCGATTACATCAGGTACTCCATATCTAGGTATAATGTGTTCAAGTAATACCTTAGTAACCTGGTTAGCAGTTGCCTTGGAGGTAGGAAAAGCCTCAACATAATGTGTTAAATGATCCACCATTACTAATAAATATTTGTAACGCCCTACTCTGGGTAGTTCAGTAAAATCCACTTGTATGTGTGAGAAAGGTCTGTATGCTGGGGAACGTCCTCCAAGAGGTTTTTGTCTCGTGTTGTTTCGATTAACCTTTTGACAGGTCTCGCAGGCTGCTGTGACTGTCTTTGCTATATTATATACGCCTATACAGGCAAACTGTTGATTGAAATGATCAACTAACGCCTGGGTTCCCCAGTGGGTTTTACTGTGTATTTTTGAAAATATTTCGAGTGCTATGCCCTTCGGCAAGACTTCTCTCCCATCTGGTAATATGTACTTACTATCCCGTTCCTTAGCTCCCATTTGTTCTAGTTTTTCCTTTTCTGCAGACTCAAAACTCAAATTTTTACTAACAGGTACTGGTTGTATAGTCAAAATCGTATTATAATTGCCTGACACTCGTTTTGCTTCTATATCAGCTGCGTTATTTCCCCTGACTTGATAATTTGTACCTCGCTGGTGTCCCTTTATATGTACAACTGCTATTTTATTCGGCACTTTCAATGCCCCCAGAACTCGCCGAATTAATTCCGGGTGTATCAATTCTTTTCCTTGTGAGTTAATAAATCCTCTTTCCTCCCATATTTTTCCAAAGGTATGTACCACTCCAAACGCATAGCGTGAGTCTGTATATATAGTTCCATCCTTTCCCTTCAGTGACACTAATGCTTTCCACAATGCATACAGCTCACAGGCTTGAGCTGACCAGCTGGCACTCAGGGGGCCTGATTCTATTGTCTTAAATTCTCCTTTTTCCAACTTAACGATGGCATATCCGGACAATCGTTTACCTTCCACTATTCGTGATGACCCATCTATAAATAATACTTCCCCACATTGTAGTTCTTCTTCTTCTAAGTCTGGCCTAATGCGTGTCTGTTGTTCAATTGTTTGAAAACAATTGTGTAATAGTTCATTACCTTCTCCTGGGTACAAAAATTCAGCGGGGTTAACTGCTCCAATAGTTTTTAAAGAAAGTTTAGGGGATTCTATGAGTATTCCTTCATACTTCAATAGTCGGTTATCTGTAAGCCATTTTTCCGCTTTTTGTTGTAACACTCCCCTGATGTTATGAGGTGCATATAAGACAACTTCTCCATTAAAGGTAATGCGATTCGTTTCCTCAAGTAATAAGGCAGCAGCGACAATGATTTGTAAACAACTTGGCCAACCCCTGCTCACAGGATCCAACAGCTTCGATAAGTATGCCACCGGCTTCTTTTGTCCGGCCCATTCCTGAGTTAATACTCCGAATGCCGTTCCTTCATGTATGTTAACGAATAAGTGGAATGGCCGCTTTAAATCTGGGAGGCTTAAAACCGGTGCTTGACTTAGCTCCCTTTTGAGATTAGCAAACTGCTCTTGATCCCGAGGGGTCCACTTGAGTATTTTGTCTTTAGACAATTGTTCGTATAAAAATTTAACTTTAAAGCTGTAGTTCTCTATCCATTGTCTACAATACCCAAATAGCCCTAATGCCTGCCGAATTTGCCTCTTAGTGACAGGCATAGGTAATTCTAGAATTCCTTTAATGCGCTCTGGGTCCAATATTTTTTTGCCATTAAACAAATAATGTCCCAAATATTTCACTTTTTCCTCCACAAATTGTAACTTTTCTTGTGATACCCGTAGTCCCTTTTGTGCAAGAAAGTTTAGGAGTCGAATGCTTTCTTTTCTTACATCCTCCTTATTGTTCCCTGCTATGAGCAGATCATCTACATACTGTAACAGCACGTTTCCCGTTTGTACCTGGTATTCTTTTAAGAGTTCTTCCAGGGCCTGTCCAAACAGATTAGGGGACTCAGTGAACCCTTGGGGGAGCACGGTCCATCTCAATTGCTGCCTTCGGCCTGTCTCTATGTCTTCCCATTCAAAGGCAAAATAATCACGGCATTCTTCTGCCAATGGACAGGCCCAAAAAGCATCTTTTAAATCAGCCACACTATACCAGGAGTTATGGGGTCCTAGCTTGCTTAACAGTGTGTATGGATTTGCTACTACAGGGAACCGGGTGATAGTTCTTTTGTTTATTTCCCTTAAGTCATGTACAAGCCGATATTTTCCATTTGGCTTCCTTACAGGCAAAATAGGAGTGTTAAAGGGTGACATACAAGGTTCTAAGATTCCTTGTGTTAACAATCGATCAATTTCTGGTTTTAATCCCCTCCGTCCTTCTAAGGATATAGGATATTGCTTTACCCTTACAGGTATGTGGGGTTCGGAAATTTGAATTTTAATCGGTGGGATTTTTAATTTACTTATTGTATCCGGAGAGTACCAGACATCGGGGTTGATTTGGTTTTGATCATCCATGGTCAAGGGATAAGCAGACACCGTTAGCTCTTGATTTTCTACTTTGATTTCTAATTGTAGTTCAACAATTAAATCCCGTCCCAACAGATTAAATTCTGCTTCAGGGACGAGCAAGAGTTCACCCATTCCAAATTTATTTTCAGTTTCGAATATCACATTTTTGATTTTGCTTACTTTAAAGGGTTCTCCTTTTGCCCCTATTACTTGTACTTTTTCAGGGGAAGCTTTACATCCCTCAGGTATTTGCCTAATAGTCGATTTCTCAGCCCCTGTGTCTACTAAAAAGGTGAACTCTTGTTTATGGGGACCTATTTTTAACTTTATCAAGGGCTCATGATGACTCCGGTCCCCTAAAATATAGAGCCCCTGACTCTCCTATTCTGCTTTCAATATTTCCTCATCTCTGATCCTTTCTCTGCAATTCTTCTTTATGTGTCCCTTCTTTCCACAGTAAAAACAACATCTCTGTTCCTTCTTTACTACTGCGTTCCCTTGTTTTATTCCAGCAGATCTGTGTTCACCAGTCCGCCCGTTGCGATCCTCTCTGACAGCTGCTACCATCATTTTTACTTGTCGCTTGCTGCTCTCTTCTTCCCGCCTTACGTAGACTTTCTGAGCTTCCCTCAATAATTCATCCAACCCTCTATTTTGCCAGTCTTCTAGTTTTTCAATCTTTTTTCTGATATCTTCCCATGATTTTGCTACAAACTGAGTTTTTAGGAGCGCTTGCCCTAAAGGGTCGTCTGGATTTACCCCAGAGTACAGTTGAAGGACTTTCCTCAGTCGTTCCAGCCACTCAGTAGGGCTCTCATCTTTCTTTTGCATTTCATTAAATGCTTTATTGATATTCTGGCCACGGGGTACTGCTTCTCTAATCCCCTGAATTACTATAGTTCTCAGATCTTGCATATGAGTTCTATGCACCGGATCCTGATTATCCCAGTTAGGTCTTTGGAGTGGCCATTTGATATCTGCTTGGGGTCCCTGGGCATGCTGAACATCCCACAGTCTCATTCCTGCTCGTCTAATCATATCTCTTTCCTCGGTAGTAAATAATTGACCAAGGATAGATTGCATCTCATCCCAAGTATAAAGGTTTGGTCCCAAAAATTGATCTAATCTTTCTGCCACTCCAAGTGGGTCCTCAATCAAGTTTCCCATCTCGGTTCTTTTAAAATCTCGTAGGTCAGCCGAGTTTAGGGGTACAGAAATATATCCAATCATAGGCTGAGGTCCCCCCATGGGCATTTCCCTTAGAGGATACATCTGAGCTGCCCCTTTTTGACTTCTAGTCATGCGTCTAGGAGGAGGGGAAGACCCTTGTTCCGACTCCGGTGGGGGAGTGGGAGCTCTGGGGACCTCGGGAGGGGCTACGGGAGCAGGAGGAGGAATGTAAGGAGGGGGGGTTAGAAGGGTTTCGTCTAACTCTTCCTGCTTTTTCTTTTGTTTAGTTTTTACTTCATTCAGTGGGTAAAGTTTAGCTCCCGGTCTTTTTATCCATACTTCCGCATACTGACTCTCCTCCGGGTTAAGGGGTTTTTTATTATTGACCCAGAGGTTTAATTGCTGTCTTACCCAATCTTCTTCTGACCCATAGACTGGCCAAAAGGTATTTTTAGAAATCTTCTTCCCTCCCCATATCTTAGTACAGTATTCTATCATTTTCTGCTTATCTTTCCCTAGGGTTCCAGGGAAATACTTCCAATTGTCTAAGACATATGCCAAAGGGGTATTTTTAGGTACAGTGTGTACCCTTCCCATGGGAGTCGAAGGCTTGCTGCCCTTCGCCCCCATCTTCTGGAATATCCACAAACATACACTCACTCACTCCCCTTGTTCCTGGCCCAATCCCTCGCGGGAGATGGGAAACGCAGTACTTAAGAGTCCACACTCGCTTGGTTCAGTATATCGAACCTCTCATTCGTTATATTCCAGGAAACCCAGTCCCGCCCGAACGGCAAACCTGCGAGCAAATTCGCAATATACTTACGCGTCCTGCGTCTTCGTCCGGACTCCCGTGCACAGAATTTTTATGGGATTTTACCGGTTTTCTCCTTTGCTCACTATTCTAGAATTTAGGTTCGTCGGTAAGGTTGAGGTAGGCTGTCAGTCGCGGGGCCGCGGATTGCCGCGGGGCGCCTCCCCGGAGGACAGAAGCCCACCGTTCCTTATCCGAGTCACGGCACCAGGAATTGTTATAAATTGAGACCACAATGGACTATAATTCACTCTTTATTAATTATAGCAAGTAGAATATGAGCAAAGACAGCGCTGGACGGCAGGGGAGTCTGCGCTCCGCCAACTGCCGTGCTGAGTAGTTCAAATAGTCCCCTTTTTATACATCTTTACTTCCGTGCTCATGAGGTAGTGGAGGTACTCCGCGCATGCTTCAGTTGTTGTTAGGGGGGTCGTTTCCTGCCTCCTGGTATTTGTTGAGGCTGAAGTAAGAAGTCTTCCCTCTTTGTCTCATAGTTGATCTTTCACTCATATATCCTTATATGGGCTGTCTTGTCCTGTTTCTTGTCGCTTTCCTGGAAATCTGGTGTTTATCTTGCATGAGCAGTATCTGGTTCAGTTTGTGTGAGCGATTACAGTTATCTTATCTCACACAGGCGGCGTCCAGTGGTTGTTTGCATGAGTGGTTTCTGTCGTCTAACTTTACCTTGAGCTTAACATAAATCTTAATAAACAATACCTTAGTCCATAGTTTCTCACAATACCTGCTCCTCACATTAAAGTCAGTATATTTTTAACACGAATCACCACCATATTCTTCACAATCCCTCGCATTTTATTAAATTGATTTGTGTTTGGGTTTCAAAACGTGCTAGGGTTTGTTGTATGGGATTTGGGTGTTCCGTTTTCTTTATTTTAACCATCATTAGTGGGTGTACCTTTTCTCCTCTGGCCAATTCAGAATCCATTGGTATTGTAGAGATTTGTATCCCTTGAATGACGGAATGAATCAATTTAATAAAACATGGAATCATACATGGTATAAACATTAGGGCAGCAAATGTACACAACAGATAAAATAAAAGCTGTTTTACCCACGGTGTTTCAGGTAATCAGGACCATAGATTGCCATTCCAACCATTCCACGTTTGCTATCTGTGATGGGGAGGTGGTATAGAGACCCACGGCCAGCTTGATAATCCCAAAGGTCCCCCACAAACCCAGCAGTGACTGAAATTGAAGGTTTTACTTATAGTCTTTGTTAATAAAACAAACTCATTATTTTCAAAGGGGTCATATGAGTTGGTAGCATTTTGACCCTTTTTAGCCATTATGAGGCTAACATACACAGTGAGGAGAAAAAGCCAGCTACCATAGTGAGGTCCGGTATGGCACATTTTTCTGTTTACCCCTGGACCCATTGGGTTGCTGCCAATGGTCGGGTTCGTGTCTTCTTAACAGCAAAAATGGAGGCCTTGCCCTCACTTGGACTTATCCTCAGCTTTTCCCTCACTCCCTTTTACTTTTTTTTTTTTCCTAATTCCTTTGTTCAACTGATTTATGTTTTTATGCAAAACAGTCTAAAACCAAAAATCATAGATATTACAACTGTTTAACATATGGACATACACACTGGGTTCATGTAGACAATTCAGGACCTCACTACTATTGGTGTCACTCGGTCTGTTTTAATAAGTCCAGTCTTATTTTAGCTCCATCGTATTCGAAGCTTCAGATCTCCAGGTGCTGACTCGATCTTCTAATTGGGTTCACCTGTAACTGGTCCTTTTACCCTGGAAATATGAGTCCATCCTCTTTCAGCAGTTCTTACAGCTGTCTCCGTAGTCAATAATACCAGGAATGGTCCTTCCCATCTAGGAGATAAGCTTTCCTCCTTCCAAGTTTTGATCATTACTTTATGTGTCACCAGGTAGAAGATCAGAGTGCCTGCTTTTTATCCATGATGTGCCATTAATGGTATGCACTGAACAGCTATCAAGATCCTTCTTATTGTTTGTGGCTCGAATACTTAACTGGTTTTCATTAATCTCTTTTACACTGTACCTATCACCCAAAAGCTTTGTTTCAATTCTGGTCTGGTTTGCAGAGTCCTCTGCAATTCTCCTTGTATCCCTATTGTCTAGAAGGATCCACTTCCCATTCACCACAGTGGTCCCCAATTTTTGAATCTCGGTTAACGCCTGAGGGTTATATATCTTTTTTCCATAATCTACTTCTTGTTTCATTACATATAAACAACCTTTGAATTCAATTCAGTTTGTTCTAGATCAGGTCTTATCTTTGTTTGTAATTCTATTACTTCAATGCAGTTGTGACTTAATTCACCCCTAGGATCTCCATATAAAAATTGAGCAGGGTTTTAAGCACCGGTTACTCTCAGTTCTAATTCTGGTGCTCTCATTAAGATAGTCTCATATTTCAATAGCCGACTATCAGTGAGCCATTTCTCAGCCTTTTGCTGCAGTACCCCACGCACATCATGAGGGGGAAACACTGTGATAATCGCTCCAAAAGTCACCTTTTGTGCCTCTTCAATCAGTAAGGCTGCTGCCACTAAAGACTGTAAGTATGTTGGCCAGCCCCTGCTTAAGGGATCTAATAATTTTGAAAAATATCCAATTGGTCTCTTACTTTCAGCCCAATCTTGGGGCAGAACCCCATAAGCAGTTTGATCTGAGGTAGTTATAAATAATTGAAAAGGCTTTTTAACATCCGACAAACTTAACACTGGAGGCTCAGCCAGTGTTTCTTTTAGTTTCTGAAACCTATTTTCATCTCTTCTAACACGCACCTCCTGCGCTTCTCTTAACAATTCCTGTAGACCCCGCTCTTGCCAATCATCGAATTTTTCTAACTTCTTTCTAATATCTCCCCATAATTTGGTCACGAATTAAGTTTTTAATAAAGCCTCCCCCACCGGGATGCATGCAGGGTCTACTCCCGAATACATTTGTAACAATTTTTTTTTTTTTTTTCTCCTTTTCTCGCTGGCCGCTTTATTCCCCGGCCGGGCTCCTCCAGCAGCGCGCTCAGACCGCAGCGCTCGGCGCAGCCCCCGCGGGGGTGCAGCCGCGGCCAGGCCCCCTCCCTGCGGCACTGCGGGGGGGCCGCGTCCTGGCGTGGGGTCGTGCCGCGGTCCTAGGGGCCGCCCGCCGCCGCCAACGCCTTCCCAAACCTCTGCCCCACTATTTTCTAATTGTTTCTGCTTTTCTCGATTACGGGTTCGGCTGCTGGTGGAGGGGAAGGAGCGCTAGGTTTTGGTTCCTCATCCAGGAGTTTAAGATACAACCCCTTTGTTTTCTGTGCATAGGCCTCAATCCATAGGCGACAATACCCAGTCAATCCCAAAAACTTTCTTAATTCTTTCTTAGTTCCAGGGAGGGGTAATTATCCCTTGAATCCCTTCGGGATTTATTTTTCGTCTCCCTTCTGTAATTAAATGGCCCAAATACTTAACCTCATTTTCTATATATTGGATTTGGCCTTTGAGACCCTTAACCCTTGTTTTCCCAGAAAATTAAGGAGTCCATCAGTGGCTACTTTCACCTCAGACCGCTCCTCCCCTGAGAGTAAAATGTCATCCACATACTGTAGTAACATGACCCCTTCAGGTGGCTTAAATTGTTCCAGAGTTTGTTCTAATATCTGCCCAAATAAATTAGGGGATTCTGTAAATCCTTGAGGTAGAACACTCCACCTCAACTGTTGTTTGCGCCCTGTCTGGGGGTCTTCCCATTCAAAGGCAAGTAAATCCCTACTTTCCAGATCCAATGGGCAAGCCCAAAAAGCATCCTTTAAGTCTATAACACTGAACCATCTGTGTCCATGTGGTATTTTACTCATCAGAGTATACAGGTTTGGTACCGCAGGATATCTCTTTTTGACTATTTCATTTACTTTTCTTAAGTCTTGTACTAATTGATAAGAACCATCCATTTTTCGAACTGGCAAAATGGGGGTGTTGAAAGGGGACATACAGGGTTCCATCAGTCCATCCTTAAGCAACCCCTCAATTATTGGTTGAAGACCTTTCCGCCCCTCTGCTGAAATCGGATATTGTTTCTGTCGTACTACGTCATGTCCATCCAATAAGGTAATTTTTAAGGGGGGGGATTTTTAGTCCTCCCCTATTACCCTCTTTGACCCACACGATGGGGTTTATGTCTACTTCATCTTTCTCTGTCAGAGTATTCATAGTAATAGTCATACACATTCCTTATAAGTGTGGATTTGTAATCCTAGTCGTATCACCAAGTCCTGGCCCAGCAGATTACTGCCTGCCTTTGGGACATATAACAGTTGTCCCACAACTGTCCTGTTTTTGTTTTTTTTTTTTTTAATACAGAAGCCGTAAACTCTTCCCCTTTTATGCTGGCCACCGACGCCCATTGGTCTGATAGCTCCAACCCCAAGGGAATATAATTTAAAGAAGTCTTGCTTGCCCCGGTATCACTCCTGGGGTCACATCCTCCAATTTATCAAGGGCTCTTGGTGGGATCTATAGCTAAAGAACCCCTGACTCCTCTATTCTATGTCTTCAAAGTTCATGATTGGCATTACTTTAACTCTGGGCATTCTCTCTCAAAATGCCCCAGTCTCCCACAACGATAGCTTCTGGAGGCTTTTCATCCCCAGTTTCTTCCCATTCCTCCTGTTCCACCTTTAAGGTAAAAAGGTGCTCAGTCCTTTGTTGGACCCAACAGGAGGTGTAGTCAGACTCCTCTTGTGAAAAAGGGGTCTTTGAACTCACATAGAAGTTTAAGTCTTGACATAACCAGTTCTCAGTTGACCCATATTTTGGCCAAAAAGCCTTACGTCCCAAAATGGGCTCCTTTGTCCACAGAAAAACACAATAATGTGTCATTTTCTTTTTGTCCTTCCCCTTTGTATTTGGAACGTTCCTCCATCATATCAACATTCTCCCCAACGGACTGTCCGGGGGAATGTTTTCAGGGACCTTCCCTGAATTCCCGCTAAGCTTAGTCTTTTTGTTCCCCATTTTTTTTCCCCGAGACTTCTGGTCGTTTTCCTCGCGGCACAGCAGAGCCGCCACTGCGGACTCCGCCCTCAGCCCGTACTGACGTACGGCTCACTCGCTCCCACCCACCAGAATCTCCCAGACCACCAAGGCAGTACTTAACAGTCCAATTTTCTTACCTTGGTCCGTGCACAGAGTTTGCCTGGTCTAACAGCGCTTTCCGGGGTTCCTCTTTTTTTTTATCCTTTTGCCCCCAGTGGTTCACAAGGCCCGTCTATATTATCAGTCTCAGGATCTCAGTCGGTCCTCGTGGAGTCACTGTCGATGATTCACGAGACTGTTGAAATCAACAGGGCGCGCCTCCTCGCCCTCAATGGCGGAGACTCCCAGGTGACGACTTCGATCCCAGACGAGCCCCCAAATTGTGAGAAACGCTCAGTTGCCAATTATCAGCGGGTGTGAAGCACTCTTTATTACGTTCTTGCAAGATCAGGCGCCCCCATCAGGTGGACGCGCCTACCAGCCATCATGCAATGGTTTATATCCCTTTCTCCCAACCGCGAGTTCCCTCCCCTGATTCCTCATTGGCTGAGTACTACAGGGTGTACAGACTTCCCGAACCGCCTACCGATACGCCCCTTCATGTATGTGTTCATACGTCGCATGTTCATGGAAATGAACCTTGGCTTTCTCCAGGGCGGAGAAGTTAATATGCATGAGCTCATCACGCAAGCCTACTAAGATGGAAAAGTTCGAAATTCAGGTTCCCCAAGTCTTTCGGTATCTGCATCCATCTAAAGCCAGTTCCAAGTACTGGGTCATCACAGTTGACAAAAAGATCACTTGTCTTCTAGCCCTAGGCCAGGGATTTCAATGGTTGTGAATTGCTCTTGTTGATTGCTTTGGTGAATCGCTCCTGCCCTTCCCATCAGGCTTATTATGCAAAAACAACATTCTTTCCCTTACATAAGTTTCTGGGTCCAAGATGTTTTCTGTCAGTAAAAGAAGAAATTTCCTTCTTTCTAGACAAGAGAAGATTGTTTGTGGAAGAGGTTGATCATAGAATCATAGAATCATTTGGTTGGAAAAGACCTTTAAGATCATCGAGTACAACTGTAAACCTAACACTGCCAAGTCCACTACTACACCATGTCCCGAAGTGCCATGTCTACACATCTTTTAAATAACCTCCAGGGATGGTGACTCAACCACTTCCCCGGGCAGCCTGTTCCAATGCTTGACAACCCTTTCAGTGAAGAAATTTTTCTTAATATCCAATCTAAACCTCCCCTGGCGCAACTTGAGGCCATTTCCTCTTGTCCTATCACTTGTTACTTGGGAAAAGAGACTGACACTCACCTCTCTACAACCTCCTTTTCAGTAGTTGTAGAGAGCAATAAGGTCTCCCCTCAGCCTCCTTTTCTCCAGGCTAAACAACCTCAGCTCCCTCAGCCACTCCTCATAGGAATTGTTCTCTAGGCCCTTCACCAGCTTCGTTGCCCTTCTTTGGACACACCCCAGCACCTCAATGTCTTTCTTGTAGTGAGGGGACCAAAAGTGAACACAGTATTCGAAGTGCAGCCTCACCAGTGCTGAGTACAGGGGGACAATCACTTCCCTAGTCCTGCTGGCCACACTGTTTCTCATACAAGCCAGGATGCTATTGGCCTTCTTGGCCACCTGGGCACACTGCCAGCTCATATTCAGGCAGCTGTCCACTAACACCCCCAGGTCCTTTTCCACCAGGCAGCTTTCCAGCCACCCTTCCCCAAGCCTGTAGAGTTGCATAGGGGTGTTGTGACCCAAGTGCAGGACCCAGCACTGAGCCTTGTTGAACCTCATGCAACTGGCCTTGGCCCATTTATCCAGCCTGTCCAGGTCCCTCGGTAGAGCCTTCCTACCCTCAAGCAGATCAACACTCCCACCCAACTTGGTGTCATCTGCAAATTTACTGAGGGGGCACTTGATCCCCTGTCCCAATCCAATGTCAGGGGAGGTTTCGATATGATCCCAAGAGCGAGATTAAGACACAACCGAGGTCAAATGCCGTACAGCCAAAGCAGGTTTTTATTATTAAAAAGTGAAGAGGGGTAGCGATAGGACAGAATGGAAGGAAAAGACAGAAATCAAGCAAGCATGCAGAATAGAGTCGCAAGAATAGTCACCACCATGGATCCAGCAGCGTCCCGTTGGTCCTCAGTCTTCAGTTCTTCGGTGGTGGGTGCACACGGAGCAGTTTTCTGTTGCCTTTTTAAGTTCATCGTATTTGCCGATTAGAATATCTACTACCCACTTCAGTTTTTTTTTCCTCTAGTCCCACAGGTTTTTGCTGCATCCGGCTTCTGGGGCAGAAATGCTCACCTCTTATCAGTTCATTAGCAATGCATGCATGGTGTCTGGCGTACACAATAGAGCCACAAATGGCTACACGATGGAGCCAGTGATAAACATTTGGTTTCTACTCAGTCCATGTCTGCCCCTTTGAGGCTTGTCTAAGGAGTTTGAAAATGCAACTGCAAGCCAGTGGGGGGTGCATCCTTCAATACACTCCTGCTTCCTTGGGTGACATTCCTTAGACTAATCCAAAGGCTGCAGCAGCTTGTCCTTGAGGTTTGCACAGACACAAGCTAGTTTTGAGACAGTCATTTGACATTTCAGTCTCTCATATCCCCTCATCCAGATCACTGATAAAGATATTGAACAGAACCAGCCCCAATATTGACCCCTGGGGAACACCACTTGTGACCGGCTGCCAACTGGATTTAACTCCATTCACCACAACTCTTTTGACCCAGCCATCCAGCCAGTTTTTTTACCCAGCCAAGAGTACGCCCATCCAAGCCATGAGCAGCCAGCTTCTCCAGGAGAATGCTGTGGGAAACAGTGTCAAAGGCCTTACTAAAGTCCAGGTAGACAACATCCACAGCCTTTTCCTCATCCACTAAGCGGGTCTCCTTGTCATAGAAGGAGATCAGGTTAGTCCAGCAGGACGTGTCTTTCATAAACCCATGCTGACGGGGCCTGATCACCTGGTTGTCCTGTGCGTGCTGCATGATGGCACTCAGGATGAGCTGCTCCATAACCTTCCCCGGCACCGGGGTCAGACTGACAGGCCTGTAGTTCCCTGGATCCTCTTTCCGTCCCTTCTTGTAGATGGGCGTCACATGTGCTAACCTCCAGTCAACTGGGACCTCCCCGGTTAGCCAAGACTGCTGATAAATGATGGAAAGTGGCTTGGTGAGCGCTTCTGCCAGCTCCCTTAGTACCCTTGGGTGGATCCCATCCGGCCCCATAGACTTGTGTGTGTCTGAGTGGTGTAGCAGGTCACTAACCATTTTCCCTTGGATTATGGGGGCTTCATTCTGCTCCCCATCCCTGTCTTCCAGCTCAGGGGGCTGGGTGCCCCGAGAACATCTGGTCTTACTATTAAAGACTGAGGCAAAGAAGGGCATTAAGTACCTCAGCGTTTTCCTCATCCTTTGTGACTGTTTCCCCCTTCATCCAATAAAGGATGGAGATTCTCCTTAGCCCTCCTTTTGTTGCTGATGTATTTAGAGAAACATTTTTTATTGTCTTTTATGTCAGTAGCCAAGAAGGCTACTGAACAAGAAGGGCTTTTTGAACCATCAAGCAAGATAACATGCATTTAGCTGTCTGCTATGTTAAAATCTCTTCTTGGGTAAGGAGCCTTTTTTTGCTCAGTGACATCTCACCTGCATGCACCACCCCCCAAAAAAGAACCCCAACAGTTTGAAGGGTACATAGCTTTTGGTCTTATGCTAGTTGTATCACCCACAGCAGGCAGAGCCAATGGGCCTGATATGGGTAGAGCAACTCAGCCTGATATGCTACGCAGAGACAGCTCTCGCTGAGAAGCTCACAGGGTGGTTCTATGTAGGCAGAGGTTAGGTCAGAGGTACTGCTGCACAGACGTGACATTGCACATGTGCAAAACCTGAGCCCAAGGCCATAGGATTGACTAGGATGCTCCTGTTGCTCTTAATGTTAAACAATATTTTAGCAGCATGCGATCAACAGTTAATAGGTGACAGCTGGTAAATAAATGAGTACACTGCTCTGTCAAATTCTCATTGCCATGTGTTGACATCAAAGATACTGGAGTTATTCTGAATTCATACCAGTAGAAATGAGATGAGCATCCTGCCTTCTGTATGTGAAGCTGCAGCAAATAGAGAATAGAATAGCATATTAAAATGAAATGTGTTCCAGCCTTTTATATACAGTTTGATTATGAAGGGGAAATTCAAATTGCAACTGCTCAGCCAGTGGTAGTTTGTGACCGAGGAATGATCTGGCACGAAGCGCAAGAAGGCCCAACTGCAGAAGGGGTTAAACTGGCTGGAAGCAGGGATGCCAGAGACAGCAGGACTCCCTGCAAGGGAGTGAAGTTTCCCTTGGTGATGAGATAAGGAAGAGCCAAAGCATTGTCTTGTAGCCATCCTGGAATGGGAGCGCTCAGGGGCCCAAGCTCAGGGGTCACTTTTGGGCAGCAGAGCTGGGCCGGCTCAGGGGTCACTTTTGGGCAGCAGAGCTGGGCCGGGGGATGGCCCACTGGCTGGGCTGAGGTGCCCCATGCAACCGCTCATGGGATTGGTGCTGGTGCAAGTGGATATAAGGCATCAGCTCATGATGCATCTTTGCAGACTCCTTGTAGAACCACTTATGGCAGTAGGATCCTGCCTAATGTAGTGTTCTTTATATATATATGTGTATATATATATATTTAAGCACAAATGGGTGTTTAATTTGCCTCGAGGGGTGCCATAAAAATTCCCCAGCAATTAACTTCAAAGTGGCTTCTATAGCACAGAAGCCATCTCATTTACAAATAAAATAAAATAAAATCAGAAGTGAGCTCATTTTGCCTGTATCTTGTATGTAGTATACTAACTTATAATAGTTGCAGTGTGGTTCTAAAGATAAGAAAACCAGCCGTCCTATATGCACTTTTTTCCCACTGCACATTGATCTTCTGTATTAGACACATTTTATTCTGCAGCCTTCCAAGGATATCCCTTTCTTCCCCACCCTCTGAATGGCTACATGCATGAAGTCAGGCATGTTCTTTGTTCTACAGAATGAGGAGGGAGAGGTATGGAAATGTGCTCTGTGTTGCCACCCACACATGCACCCTAGCCCCGCATATGTCCGGGAGCATGGGACACCCCAAGCGGCTGCTCAGACCCCTGCCCATACCCCTTGCATTCATCCCACAGCTGCAACCAGGCTGGACAAATAGCCTTTCATCCCTCTCCATGATCCCTGCTGAAGCTCCACCAGTGGCAACAATAGAGTATTGGGCCTTGTTGGTGCCTGATACATGAGATATCATGGGGTCCTTGAATGTGTACCATGGGGGGGCAGTGGAAGTTTGAAAGTCTGAATAACACCTCCAGGCACTGCTTTCCTGGGTTTTTTGTTGACATAAGGCTGGACTCAGGCCCAGCTCCCAGTTTTGTGTGTGTGTTGGGGGGGGGATACTGCCCACCCAAAGTCCTAGGAAAGCTCAGATGCAGTAGAGAATCCATCCCTGTCACGGTCCACTCGGTGGACTCGTGATGGTTCGTTTGCTACGATCTCGAAAGTGCAAAATTAAGGTGACCAACACCAAAGGGGATAGCAGTAATCAAACAGTGAAACTTTATTGTGTTGCCTGTGAAGCGGCACGCGATAGTTAGAGATGGGTGAAAGAAAGGAGAAAATTTAAGTTAAGTTTAGAGAAAGGAGGGAGAGAGGTTATAGCTACCACCGCTGATCTCACGATGTCCTAACGGTCCCGGGTCCAGCTGATGCTGCGTCGTCGATCGTCGTGGTCCTTGGTGGGGAAGCTTCCAATTTTTGTTGTCCAGAAGTCATCTTTTATGCTTAGTAACACACCTTGCTCCACCTCTGCCTCAGGGGTCTCCGCCCTTCTCAGAATTCAATTATCATATTTCCACCCTTCTCGAGCGAGGCCATCGCGCGTGCACAGGGGGGAGTGTCCGAGGTGTGGTCAGTCTTGGAGGTGGGTAACCTTCAACCAGGAGGTGTGTTTTGGTATTATAATGAAGCAAAGTTCGTCTAAGGTTCATGATTTCTTCATCGATGTTATGGCAACAGTTGCGATCCAACTTTTTTGACAGTGGCTATGCAATTATCTCTAACAGCTCCGGCTAGGCCCAGGTACCGAACAATAGCACAGCACTCTTTGTACTGCACGGCTCAGGCACCGAAGAACAGCACTGCACTGTATATACTGTAAACGCTATAGCATATAGGTTTTCGTTACTCCACATTACACTATTGTCCAACCCTGCAATAGCTTTCGCTTATGTCTTACAGGCAGACACCTAGGCTTCCACTTCCACTAGGATCCTTTAGTCCAACCCTGTGCAGCTTTCGCCGCGTCTGACAGGCAGACTTCCACTATTACACTTAAAGGAGAAGTGTCTTACCAAAATCCAGGGAACGTTGCGAAGAGCCTTATGGTTCGGGGATCGATGGGTATCCCCGAGAAATCCTTGTTGCCAGCTGGAACTGATCATGTCCCCGACTCCTCTGGTCTCTCTCAGCGAGGTCCCATCTGGGTCGCCAGAAACTGTTACCGAAAACTCGGAATAAAGAACTTATCAACACCAATTTGATGTGGATAAGTAGACACTTCTTTATTGACGGCCGGGTGCGCGAGTGAGTGCTCTCACTAACAACGCACACCAAGCACCAGAATCATACATCTTATATAGAACTTATTAATACATATTCATTAAATATTCATGCATTAACATACTATTTCCTGGAAATCATTAACATATTCTCCTCCTATTTCCGATTCTGCGCAGTAGAACCCAGAAACATCTAGAAATGGGTCTGGGGTGTAATTTGGGTCGGTGGTCAATGAGTCGGTGGTTGCGATCTCCCCCTGCCAGAATTACCTTTTGCCTAGTTTCACTGTTTCTTGGCAGGAACTTACAAGTTGCTTCAGTCGATTTTCCCCAGTTCCCATTAATTCTGGATTCTGACATTTCTATGCATTCCTTTAGGTCATAAAATACCTTCTAAGTAAACACTATATCCAAATTATCTTGAATCTTAAGCCTGTTATCTAAAGTTCTAAATGTTCCTACTAGCTGATTTTGACCAATTCCTTCAGCCTTGGTACAGGGCTGTACAGGGGATTTCGTAGTAGCATTGGTTGCTGCAAATGCAGAATAAATGTAAGCGTATAATTCCTACTAAATATCTCCTATAATTCTATATTCATATTAAAACTAAACAAAATTAATTCTAATCAATAACAAATCAGTAACACTCTATTAAGTGACTCAGAAAAAGAATGATTTTGTATGGGGCCCTGTCGCGGATGAAAGTATTAACACAGTGATGGTTTAGCAGGAAATCTAGTTTTATTAATTACTAACAGCAATTTATCATTACAAAATAATTCAGAAATGTTGAAAGAAAGAAAAGCAACTTATTTACAGATTCTAAAATGACAAGATTCACACTAACTTACTTAACGGTACCTTAATTTATACATGTATAGATGCGCATACACAAAACGTGTTATAGACTATCTTGCCAAAATGATGCAAGTTAGGACAAATTAAATTTCAATTATTTATTTTAGCAAGCGGCAATAAGCAAAACAGCGCTGGGCGGCCGGGGAGTCCCTGCTCCACCAAGGGCGCGCACTCACTTCCCGAGGGTCCGTCTTTTTTATATCCTCCGCCTTCCGGTATCGGGTCTCTCTGAGAGGTGTATCCTGCGTCTGCGCACTTTGCAGTTAGGGGGTCGCTCCATCCGGGTCTTCCTCACGTCACCAGCTTCTCGTATTTCCTACTTTCCTGAGAGTGGCTCACAAAGTCTTTGTTTATATCTTACAGAATATAGACACTACCCCCTTTTTTTTTCTTCTTCTTCTCCCCTTTGTCTTTCTCCCCTTTGTCCTTCTTCCCTTTCTCCCTCTTTTCAGTCTTTTGCCTAGTAGGAGTCCTTGCTTCAGCATTTCAACTTAGATAAGCACTTACAGTCAGTTAGTCGTTACACAGTGTAATAGTTAAGATTAAGCTTAGGCCAACATAGTTTATGGAATAACATGTCACGAGCTCCCAGTATCTTCAATGGAATTTGATGAACAAACAGTTTACTGTCTATCACAATCCCCCCTTTTTCTTTTTATCATTTTGTTCATCAAATCGTTGCAATTCTTGTTGACTTAACAGGAGAGTTTTTTTCAATTTAAAGTCATCATCTAATTGGTTGGTTTTGGCTTTAATGAGTATTGGACGGGTGACAGATATCAGATATGTTACCCGTTGCATCATTCTCCAAGTTATGACATATAATATTATTGACAAAGTCAAACTGATTAAGATTAATATCAAGAGAACCACAATGGGGTGACACAACTTGTTCAAGATGCCTGTAGCAGTAGGTGACCATCCAAAAAGGGTGTCCCACCAGTTATGTTCTGCATTCTTTTTTGCTCTTTCCAAGACTCGGTGTATTTCTTCCACATTGTGATGAACAGTTATTAGAGTTTTCTGTCCGTTTTCTCTAACTTTCTCTAAAATTCTAACTAAGTCTTTGTGTTGAAGTAACTGCTTAACCAAAGTGAGATTCATTCCAATGGGTGTAGGTTGTAGATTATGTATTAATGTATAATTGGATTGCAGGAGTTGGTAAGACGTGACCGGGGCTAAATAGGAAAAGTCACATCCGATTACCTTTGTGAAATTGCAAACACAGAGATTTGAATAATTTTTTGTCTCTATTATGATCTTGTCTACGGTTAAGAATTCACAAACCGTCCTCAAACATACACAACCTTCGCCAATATATATAAGTACTGTTTTAGGATTTTCATTGGGATGGACCTCAAAGTGACAAATATTTTGTTCGGTATCTAAACAAATATCTTGTGCCTCAATTGCATTGCCTTCACAAATGAATCCTTGTTGTTCCCGTACAATGCAGGACTCTAGATTGACAGTTTGCCATTTTTCGTTTACCTTTCGGGCCCATACTCTATGCTCAGAAGGATAGAGTATGGTCCCGTTGTGATTCAGCCCTAATGCAATGATAGGATAAATTTGGTATATGGTGGCATTGTAAATAGTGAGTATAAAGGTAGTAGCTGTGTTTGTGATGGGGTCATAGGTAAAGTTTACCAGGTTCCACCAGATTGGAGTTTCTTTTCAAAATTAGTAGCACTGTCCCAAATTATTCTCCGAATTTCAGTAGGAAGAATACCTTCTTCACCTTCTCTTATAATTGAGGCAGCTATCGACTGCATCCATATTTGAGCCTGGATGCAGCTGAGAGCTAAAGAGAGGTTATTTTGGAGCACACTGAGTGCATCTGTAATCAATTCATGATCCTTTATATTTACCTTTTTCCCTTTTGGTAATATATTCGACAACAGCCACTGGTTAGCCCCCAAAGCCAATAAGGAAGATCGCAAAGGCCTTTGTATATTAGTTAAATCACTAATTGAGGTAGCCAATTTGTTCATTATCACCTCCGAATCAATACTATTTAAAACTCCCAATCCTGTTCCCAAAGCACCGGTTAAGTCTCTCTGCGTTCTTTTTGTGTGAGGAGTTTGTTTTTGCAGCCAGGTTGTCCATCCCTCGTAAGAAGTCTTTAGGAAAGGTGAACAGGCTGGCTGAATATTTGAAACATTATTTTGCATTAACAATTCAACTTGTTTGAGAGACCACGCCGGGTTAAACAGCATTTGTTGTTTACCTGTATTTCTAATTGCATATGGTCCAATTTTAAAAATTCTTGGGCTAAGCACGACTGTTGGTTGTGTTGGAACAGTATGAGTAGTCTGAGTAGTCTCTTTGGGAGCGTGGGTTGTGGTTGTTGTAGTTTCCTCCTGTATATTCAATGGAAATCGGAAAGATATAGCTTGATCTCCTGACCTGGTCCCTCCCAAACAAACTATGGACACCGGTTGGGTTGCAGTAAATGCATACCAACAGGCTTCCGACTCACAACGGGTTTGAGCTATTTTCGATTCCGTTTTGTCTCTGATAACGATTTGAGTAAAAGGGGGCTGACGGACGGTTTGAATTAAAGGGTGCCGACTTATTATCACATTTACATTGAATACTCTGCAGCCTATCTGTATCTCATCTCCTTTTTTAGCTGTCCAGGTATGGGATGAATTCTCCCATTTATATGTTTGGAGTGTTAGGTTATTGCTTAGTATGGCAGTTGCTAACTCTGTCCCATACAAATCTGCATCCATACTTCCTGTATGTCCATAATAAGCATCTGTCCAAGGCCATATAATTTGATTAGTTAGGGTATGTTCAAAAGGTTGGTGGGATTGGTTAGTCGTTCTAGCCCATCCTGGTAGTGTATTCATTGTAGCTAATACACCTAGCCAGACTATCCAATAGCTCCAATAGAAGGCTGACGGGATTCTATAGATTTGCATATTTTTTCTTAGTCTCTTTTGTATCGGGGTGTCTGACACTCTCGTCTGGCCCTTCTCCCTCAGAGGTCCTTTTTTCTTCAGAGTAGGGCAGTAAAGTTTTCCCCACTTTGATACGTCTCTGCCTCCTCTGCCTACTCTGTTGCTTAGAGCAGCAGGGTGTTCCATCTTCTCGGCAGCAGTCGTATTCTTCAGGGGTACGTTTGCCTCTACTCCGGGACACATAGGTCTCCCAGTTTTTATCTTTGACCTCGGGTTCACGACAGGGGACCCAGGGGATGTGCTTTCTACAGATCACCCTTAGGATCTGAGAGTGCTATTGAGTAGGCCAATTAGAGTGAGTGCACTCTCTTTCAGGATTTATCCCTTTAGTAAATATTTTCTACCAAGTTTTAGAATCTCCAGTTTTAGGGCCTGATTAGTTAATCTCCGTTCTCGTTAATAACACTGATTACAACTAGACCGAAGATTTATTCCATGTGCATTATGAATCCCCCAGCCTTCTTTACATACATTACACTTTACACTTTATGCATATAAAAGGAAAACAAATATAAGTTTCAATTGGACAAAAATATCAGGGTCTCACTCATCGAGTCCTTCGTAGGTTCTTATCTCACAATGTGTAGAGAGTTCTTTCAGGTTTTCCGAAGGGTGACTCGTAGATCCCCAGGAGGGCTGGTCACTTTCCAGGCCGGATCCTGTATAGGTCCCTTTACTTGGCTTGCGTGTGTCCACCCCTTCTCAGCAGTCCGAACAGCAGTTTCTGTAGTGATAAGAGCAACATAGGGTCCTTCCCAACGGGGGGTCAAAGAAGATTCTTTCCATGATTTGATTAGTACTTTATCTCCTGGTTGGATTTGATGCATGGCCACATCCAATGGAGGCCTTTGTACTACCATCCCCCGGGCCTGCAGTTGTTTTCTCCTTGCCATTAGCTGTATCAGGTAGGACTTTATCTTTAATTCTTCAAGTTGGGGGTGATCCGGTGGCATTTCTAAATCATAAGGCATCCCATATAGCATTTCAAAGGGAGAAATGCCTACATCAGTTCGGGGCTGAGTTCTGATATTTAACAAGGCTAAAGGGAGACACTTTACCCATGACATTTTAGTTTCTAACATTAGTTTGGTAAGTTGTTTTTTTATTTCTCCGTTCATACGTTCAACTTTCCCTGAGCTCTGCGGGTGCCACGGAGTATGGTATTGCCACTGTGTACCCAGCGCAGCCAAAGTCTCTTTGGCTACTCTGGATACAAAGTGTGGACCTCTATCTGAGTCTATTGCTTTTATTGCTCCATACCGAGGTATAATATCTTCAAGTAATATCCTTGTTACTGTGTGAGCTGTGGCTCGGGCTGTGGGAAAGGCTTCTACGAATTGAGTTAAATGATCTATAATTACTAATAGGTATTTATACCTCCCCACCTTTGGTAATTCAGTAAAGTCTATTTGTATTCTTGCAAAAGGTCTATGAGCCAATTCTCGCCCCCCATATACTCGTTTTCTTATTTGATGTTTATTTACTTTTTGACAAACGAGACATTCTCCTATCACTCGTTTGGCTATATCATATATCCCAATGCACATGTATTTAGTTGCAAATTGATCCACTAATGCCTGAGTTCCCCAATGAGTGTTTTTATGGAATTGCTGCATTATCTTGGTAGCTATGGGTTTTGGGAGAACTTCTCGGCCGTCCGGGAGTTCCCATTTTCCATTAGCTTTCTGTTTAATCCCCATTTGATTTAATTTTGCTTGTTCTTGAACAGTAAAACTTAAAAGTTCATAGGATTTTCCATGGAAAAAGCACCACTTAAACCCTGGTCTTTCACATACACATTCTATACCGTCTACTCCGTATTCTTTCCAGCAACCATAACAGGGGAGGTAATTATCTCCACAATTAACACACCGCTTTCTGTCCTCTATCGGATCATCCAAGTCCAGTGCTGATAGCGCTGCTCTCTTTGCCTCTTGATCAGCAAGGTTATTCCCCCGTACTAAAGGATTTAGCCCCCTCTGGTGTCCTTTTACGTGTACTACCGCAATTTCGCTGGGCCCTCGTATAGCTTGCAAAATTTGTGATATTAACTCCTGATGTACTAGGCTCTTCCCCCGAGAATTGATTAAACCTCTTTCTTCCCATATTTTCCCAAAGGTATGTACTATTCCGAAGGCATATCTAGAATCGGTGTATATAGTTCCCACTTTTCCATTTAGTAATTGTAAAGCCTTTAATACTGCATATAATTCACATGCCTGTGCTGACCAGCTGGGACTCAAGGGTCCTGATTCTATCACCTTAAAAGTTTTTCCATCAATTATGGCATACCCTGATTTTCTTTTCCCTTCTACCACTCGAGAGGATCCATCTACAAATACTTTTTCTCCTTTCCCTAATTCCTCCTCTTCCAAATCTGGTCTTATCTTAGTCTGCTCCTCGATGTTACGGAGGCAATCATGAAAAAGATCTTGACTAGGTTCTCCATACAAAAATTGGGCTGGATTTTGTAACGATGTTGTTTCAAGGGTCAGGTGGGGGGACGTAATGAGGATTGCCTCATATTTTACTAGTCTAGCATCGGTTATCCATTTTTCTGCTTTTTGCTGTAACACACCCCTAATATTATGGGGTGATAGTACCCTTAATTCACTACCAAAAGTTATTTTATGCGCTTCCTCAACTAACAAAGCAGCTGCCACCACAACTTGTAGGCACGTAGGCCATCCCCGACTTACGGGGTCCAGTAATTTTGAGATATATGCTACTGGTTTCTTTTTTCCTGCCCATTCCTGGGCTAATACTCCAAATGCAGTTCCTTCCTCTGTGTTGACAAATAAGAAAAATGGTCTTTTTAGGTCGGGCAAGCTCAGAACAGGAGCATTTACTAATTCAGTTTTTAGTTCTTTTAACCGTTGATCATCTTCCTGAGTCCATTTTAATAATCCATTTTTAGTTATTTTGGTGTATAAAAACTTTACCTTTCCACTATACCCTTCGATCCACTGCTTACAATATCCAAATAGCCCTAATAGCTGCCGGACTTGTTTTTTAGTTTTTGGACTTGGTAGGGAAAGTATCCCTTTCACCCTTTCTGGATCCAATTTCTTAGTTCCTTGACTTAATCGATGCCCTAGGTATTTAACTTCCTTTTCAACAAATTGCAATTTGGATTTTGACACTTTCAGTCCCTTTAAGCTCAGGAAATTTAACAACTTGATGCTTTCTTCCCGAACCCTTTCCTCATCCTCCCCTGCTATTAAAAGATCATCTACATACTGGACTAGGGTAAGGGTATCTCCTATCTGGTAATCCTGCAAAATTTGTTCTAAAGCTTGCCCAAACAGGTTTGGGGATTCAGTGAAACCTTGGGGTAGGACTGTCCACCGGAGTTGAGTTTTCCTGTGGGTGTCTGGGTCCTCCCACTCAAAAGCAAAATAGTTTCTACACTCCTCTTTTAAGGGACATGCCCAGAAAGCGTCCTTCAAGTCTATTACACTGTACCACCGGTCGTTCGGGCCTAATTGACTTAAGAGAGTGTGTGGGTTAGCTACTACAGGGAATCTAGTTACAGTCCTTTTGTTAATTTCCCTTAGGTCATGGACTAATCTGTACCCCCCATCCGCCTTCTTGACAGGTAAAATGGGAGTATTAAAAGGGGACATGCAGGGTTCCAATAATCCCTGCTTTATTAATCTCTGAATTTCTGGTTTTAATCCTTGCCTTCCCTCCAGAGGTATGGGATATTGCTTAATCCTCACCGGTACTTCAGGATCCCGGATGGTTACCATAAAAGGTTCAACATTCAATTTTCCCACCGTATCCGGAGTGTACCACACTTCAGGGTTGATTTTAGTTTCATCTTCAACCCGTAGGGGGCATAGTTTGATTTCAAGTTTGTGTTCTGTTACTTCCAAACTAATTCCTAATTCAATCATTAGATCTCTCCCCAGTAGGTTATAATCTGCCTCAGGTACTAACAATAAGGATCCCACCCCCACTTTAGAATCTGTTTCAAGGAGTACATTTTTAATTACCGGTACTCCGAATGGTTCTCCTTTCGCCCCAACTACTTGTACTTTTTCTGATGAAATCTTACATCCTTGGGGCAATGATTGAACAGTAGATCTCTCCGCTCCTGAATCTACTAAAAATTCTACCTCCTGTTGCCGAGGACCTACTTTTAACTTTATCAAGGGCTCAGTTCGTTCTCGGGTCCCCAGCAAATAGAGCCCCTGACACCCCTAATCTTCTTTAAACATTCTCTCATCCATCATTCTCCTTCTGCAGCTCTTCTTTGTGTGACCTTTTCTTCCGCAATAAAAGCAGACAATACTCCCTTTTTCTCTCTCTCTCTCTCCGGTTCCTTTGATCTATAGCCTGTTCTTTGACCTTCTTGTTTTCTCCCAGCACTGTTCACTCTCTGTCCTTCCCTTATCGCAGCTACCATCATTCTGGTATGTTTCTTTTGAGTCTCGTCCTCCCTTCGGACATAGACTTTCTGTGCTTCTCTCAGTAATTCATCCAACCCCCGATCCTGCCAATCTTCTATTTTTTCTAGCTTCTTTCTAATATCTATCCATGCTTTTGCCACAAATTGTGTCTTTAACAATGCCTGTCCCACTGGGGTATTAGGGTCTAGTCCTGAGTAAAGCTGAAGATTTTTCCTCAGTCTCTCTAACCACTCAGTAGGAGTTTCATCCTTTTTCTGATGTTCACTAAAGGCTTTGTTTATATTTTGTCCTCTAGGGACTGATTCTCTTATACCCTGGATTACAATCGTCCTCAGGTCTTGCATATGACCTCTATCGATTTCATTTTGATTATTCCAATTAGGTCGATTTAGAGGCCATTTTACATCTGCTGCCAGACCTTGCTGATGCTGTTGATCCCAAATTCTCATTCCTGCTCTCCTGATCATATCCCTTTCTTCAACAGTGAATAGTATAGCCATTATGGCTTGTATTTCATCCCAGGTATAGATGTTTGGTCCTAAAAACTGATCCACCCGCTCCGCCACACCTAAGGGATCCTCCAATAGATTCCCCATCTCTTTTTTAAATTCTCTGACGTCCCCTGAATTAAGAGGGACAGTCACATATCCCATGCCAGGCTGGGGTCCTCCCATCGCAACCTCCCTTAGGGGGTACAAGCCACTATCACCCCACCCCATTCTAGTTTGACTACGGGTTATTCGTCTCGGTTCTTTCGGGGATTCAGGTGGGGAGTCTGAATTCTCTGGGTCCTCCGGCGCAGTCGGAGGAGGTGAAGGCGCCGGCGGTGGGGGTGGAGGTATGTAAGGAGGAGGAGAGGTGGGAGGTTCGTCCTCATCACGTACCTTCTTTTTCTTAACTTTTTCTTTTAGAGGATATAGATTTATTCGGGTATCTGATGCTATCCATACCTGTGCATATTCACTCTCCTCTAAATTAAAGGGTTCCCTTGAGTTGACATAAATGTTTAGGGCTTGGCAGACCCATTCTTCAAAGGACCCAAAAACAGGCCAATAGAGATGGTCGCCTCTGATTTGTTTCCCTCCCCAAACTTCCATACAATAATAAATCATTTTTGCTTTGTCCTTACCCCGCCTAGAGGGGTAATCTTCCCAATGGTTTAACATCAAGCCTAAAGGGCTATCTTGTGGTATTTGGGGGTACCTCACCTCGGGTCCCAAATCACCCATGGGATCAGAAGGCTTGCTTTTCTTCTGTCCCATCTTCCGGAGCGCCTTCACACACTCACACAATTCGCTTCCCCCTTTTCGTGACCCAGTCCCTCGCGGGATATGGGAACTGCACTACCGAGGGGTCCGCACTCGCTTCGCCCTGCTGGGCGTCTCACACACCACGCTCCGGGAAACCCAACCCCAACCGAACGGTAACCGGCCTATACTCACGCAACCCTGCGTCTTCGTCCGGGGCTTCGTGCACAAAGATTACGGGGTTACCGGTATTTTTTTTGCTTGTTGCCGAGTTTTGGAGTTCGTCGGTAGAGGGCGTGATGTGATAGCACTCAGCCGGGGCCGCTGAACTCAGCGGGGCGCGCCTCCCCGTATGGGGCTTCCCACCAGATTGCCTCTATCCGAGTCACGGCACCAATTTTGTTATAGACTATCTTGCCAAAATGATGCAAGTTAGGACAAATTAAATTTCAATTATTTATTTTAGCAAGCGGCAATAAGCAAAACAGCGCTGGGCGGCCGGGGAGTCCCTGCTCCACCAACGGCACGCACTCACTTCCCGAGGGTCCGTCTTTTTTATATCCTCCGCCTTCCGGTATCGGGTCTCTCTGAGAGGTGTACCCTGCGTCTGCGCACTTTGCAGCTAGGGGGTCGCTCCATCCGGGTCTTCCTCACGTCACCAGCTTCTCGTATTTCCTACTTTCCTGAGAGTGGCTCACAAAGTCTTTGTTTATATCTTACAGAATATAGACACTACCCCCTTTTTTTTCTTCTTCTTCTCCCCTTTGTCTTTCTCCCCTTTGTCCTTCTTCCCTTTCTCCCTCTTTTCAGTCTTTTGCCTAGTAGGAGTCCTTGCTTCAGCATTTCAACTTAGATAAGCACTTACAGTCAGTTAGTCGTTACACAGTGTAATAGTTAAGATTAAGCTTAGGCCTACATAGTTTATGGAATAACATGTCACGAGCTCCCAGTATCTTCAATGGAATTTGATGAACAAACAGTTTACTGTCTATCACAAAACGGACAAACACACAGAAACAAAGGTGTTTGGATTCAGTAGAATGAACACAAAACAGACAAACACACACAGAAACAAGGGTACGTACCACCCCCCCACCCCCCGAAACAGAGAAAGAACGGGTGAAAGAGAAGCTAGCTCAAAGAAAATTTCCCTCTCGAGTTTAGAGCAAATACTCACAATGCCTTGGCATTCCTCAACGGGCGATAATTGAGACTCGAGCAGGTGGCCTTCGCCCTGGCCTTCCATCTGGAGCAGACGACACCTTAAGGGTTTGGTACCTGAAAGGCGTCCCAGCTCAGGGGAGATACTGGTCACAGGCCCGCTGCGATCCAGGAGAGCTCAAAGGGTGGTGGTCGCAGTTTATAGGGTCCAAGATAATTGACGTTTGTCAAATACCTTCTGGTGCCTTCCAGCAGTTACACAAGAATTTGATGAATGTGCAACTCTGTTATTGTTCCCATTTGACCACATCCCAGGCACAGGTGAGCCAGGCCCTTAGGAGATGATGGGCCGTTATAACTGTTTCCGAGCAATCAGGAGGGCAGGAGCCAGGCTCGTTAATGTTATCAGTCCTTATCTCCACAGATTGGTGTATAGCTCGGGGGGATGTGGGTTGAATCGCACCTAGCACCAAGCAGCCCAACAAAGAGGGGCAGGAAGGAGTAAGAATTGCACCACCACAGGCCCGGAGCAGCGACAGGCTTTTGAGCAAATTATGCAGGAAATAGTTCATGCAGTAGCCCTTGGGCCAGTTCAGACAGGACAAGATGTTAAAAATGTGCTCTACACCATGGCCGGGAAGAATGGCCCTACCTGGAGCCTCTGGGTGAGAGCACCAGGGGAGACTCGGGGTTGACCCCTGGAGTTTTGGAGTCAGGGATACAGAGGATCCGAGGCCCGCTATACTCCAACCAAAAAGGAGATATTGGCAGCATATGAAGGGGTTCAAGCTGCTTCAGAGGTGATCAGGACTGAAGCACAGCTCCTCCTGGCTCCCAGATTGCCAGTGCTGGGCTGGATGTTCAAAGGGAGTGTCCCCTCTACACACTATGCAACTGATGCCACGTGGAGTAAATGGGTTGCGTTAATCACACAACGGGCTTGAATAGGGAGCCCCAGCCATCCAGGAATATTGGAAGTGATCACAAATTGGCCAGAAAGCAAAGATTTTGGAATGGCACCAGAGGAAGAGGTAGCACGTGCTGAAGAGGCCCCACCATATAATAAACTTCCAGATAATGAGAAGTGATATGCCCTGTTTACCGACGGGTCCTGTCACATTGTGGGGAAACATTGAAGGTGGAAAGCAGCTGTATAGAGCCCCACACAACAGGTTTCTGAAGCTGCTGAAGGCGAAGGTGAATCGAGTCAGTTCGCAGAGGTGAAAGCCGTCCAGTTGTCCTTGGATATTGCTGAGCGAGAAAAGTGGCCAGTGCTCTACCTCTATACTGACTCATGGATGGTGGCAAATGAGCTGTGGGGGTGGTTACAGTAGTGGAAACAGAGCAACTGGCAGCGCAGAGGCACACCCATCTGGGCTGCTGAATTATGGCAAGATATTGCTGCTCGGGTAGAGAATCTGGTTGTGAAAGTACGTCATGTAGATGCTCATGTACCCAAGAGTCGGGCCTCTGAAGAACATCAGAACAACCAACAGGCGGATCAGGCTGCCAAGATTAAGGTGTCTCAAGCAGATCTGGACTGGCAACATAAGGGTGAAAAATTTATGGCTCGCTGGGCCCATGACTCCTCAGGCCATCAGGAAAGAGATGCAACATATAGATGGGCTCGTGACCGAGGGGTGGACTTAACCATGGATGTTATTGCACAGGTAATCCATGAATGTGAGACATGTGCTACGATCAAGCAAGCCAAACAGTTAAAGCCCATTTGGTATGAAGGACGATGGTCAAAGTATAAATATGGGGAGGCCTGGCAGATTGATTATATCACGCTACCACAAACTCGGCATGGCAAACACTATGTGCTTACAATGGTAGAAGTAGCCACTGGTTGGTTGGAAACTCATGCCGTGTCCCATGCCACTGCCCGGAACGCTATTTTAGGCCTTGAGGAGAAAGTCTTATGGCGGCATGGCACGTCAAAAATAATTGAGTCAGATAATGGGACACATTTCCGAAACAACCTCATAGACACCTGGGCCACAGAACATGGCATTGAGTGGATATATCACATTCCCTACCATGCACCAGCCTCTGGGAAAACTGAGCAGTACAATGGATTGCTGAAAACTACACTGAGAGCAATGGGTGGTGGAACTTTCAAACACTGGGACGTGCATTTAGCAAAAGCCACCTGGTTAGTCAATACCAGAGGATCTGCCAAGCAAGCTGGCCCTGCTCATTCAAATCTCCTACATACCGTGGATGGGGATAAAGCCCCTGTAGTGCTCATTAGGAATATGTTGGGGAAGGCCATCTGGGTTACTCCTGCATTGGGTAAAGGTAAATCCATGCATGGGATTACTTTTGTCCAAGGACCTGGGTGCACTTGGTGGGTGATGCAGAAGGATGGAGAGGTCCGATGTGTGCCTCAGAGAGATTTGATTTTAGATGAGAATAGCCAATGAACCGGACTGTCAAATAACCCTGTTATTGCATTTAGTGCCTTGCAACATCCCCGTGCCACATCCAAAGCCTCCTGCTCCACCGACTGAGCCAACTCTGCCTCACTCCTCAGCCTTATAGACTGTCATAACAGATGGAACCCGAAGTTATGGACCGAATGAACTCAGCAAACATTGTGGAAGGATGGCCCATAGACTAAGGGAATGATATCTGTGAGACCTGAAAAAAAAAAGTGTGTGTGTGTGGGGGGGATTCCTTAAGATGTATTTGGAAACCTGAGCATAACATCAATGGTATGGAATAAGGGGTGGAGACTGTCCTGGTTTCGACCAGGATGTAGTTAATTTTCATTGGAGTATTTCATACCATGTGATGTCATGCCCAGGTGGGCGGGCTCGCTCTCGGGGTCTCTCTCTCTCGCGCTCACCGTCTGCTCGTCGGGTGGTATTGTTGCTGTGGGGGGTGGTTGCTGCGTTCGGTAAGCGACTTGCATTTTACTGGTTTTCTTTTTGAACTCACTATTGTTACTGTTGTTCTCTTGTTATATTTAGTAAATTCTTTCTTTTTACTCAACCCATGAATTCTCTTCTTTTGTTCCTCCCCTATCTTACCAGAGGGGGGAGGGGGAGGTGAACGGCCGGCCATGTGGCGTCTGGCTGCCGGCTGAGTTCAAACCTCCACACCATTTGTATTTCAGGAGTGACAGAGGAGGTCTCAGCAGTTGACTGTATTGGAGGCTGAGGTGAGCCTAACTGGGAATGAGTGGGAAAAACACCCCATTGTGACTGGCCCAGAAGCTCCATTCATTCTTGGTATAGATTATCTCAGGAGAGGGTATTTTAAGGACACAAAAGGGCATCGGTGGGCTTTTGGTATAGCTGCTTTGGAAACAGAAGGAATTAAACAGCTGTCTGTGTTACCTGGTCTCTCAGAGGATCCTTCTGTTGTGGGATTGCTGAGGGTCGAAGAACATCTGGTGCCAATTGCCACCACAACAGTGCACCGACGGCAATATCACACCAATTGAGACTCTAATTCCTATCCATAAACTGATTCGTCAACTAGAGAGCCAAGGAGTCATCAGCAAGATGCTCACCCCCTTTAACAGCCCCATATGGCCAGTGCGAAAGTCTAATGGAGAGTGGAGATTAACAGTAGACTATCGTGGCCTGAATGAAGTCACGCCACCGCTGAGTGCTGCCATGCTGGACATGGTAGAGCTTCAATACGAACTAGAGTCGAAGGCAGCCAAGTGGTACGCCACGATTGATATTGCCAATGCCTTTTTCTCCATCCCTCTGGCAGCAGAGTGTAGGGCACAGTTTGCTTTTACCTGAAGGGGTGTCCAATACACCTGGAATCGACTGCCCCAGGGGTGGAAAAACAGCCCCACCATTTGCCATGGACTGATCCATGCTGCACTGGAACAGGGTAAAGCTTTGGAACACCTACAGTACATTGATGATATCATCATATGGGGTAGTACAGCAGAAGAAGTTTTTGAGAAAGTGGAGAAAATAGTCCAAATCCTTCTGAGAGCCAGTTTTGCCATAAAGCGTGGTAAGGTCAAGGGACCTGCACAAGAGATTCAGTTTTTAGGAATAAAATGGCAAGATGGATGTAGTCAGATTCTGATGGATGTGCTTAATAAAATAACAGCTATGTCCTGATCAACTATTGTGGTGGTTTGACCTTGGCTAAATGCCAGGTACCCACCAAGTCGCTCTATCACTTCCCCCCACTTCCCCCTTTTTTCTCAACAGGGCAAAGAGGGGAAAGAATATAAGATAGCCAACCCTTGTGGGTAAAACAAAAGCAGTTTTAATATAAGCAAAGCGAAGCAAAGGTCCGTGCACGGAAGCGAAAAAAAAGAAAAACAGATTTATTCTCTACTTCCCATGAACAGGCGATGTCGGGCCTTCTCAGGAAGCAGGGCTCCAATACGCGTAGTGGTTGCCTCGGAGGACCAGGGGTGACCCCACCCCCTTCCTCCTTTCTCCCAGCTTTATACTGAGCAGACGTCATATGGTCTGGAATATCCCTTTGGTCAGTTCGGGTCAGCTGTCCTGGTTGTGTCCCCTCCCAAGATCTTGCCCACCCCGTCCCACTGTGGGGGGGAAATGTCGGAAAGAGCCTTGGTGCTGTGTAAGCACTACTCAGCAGTAGCCACAACACCAGTGTGCTATCAACACCCTGCCAGCTCCCAACATAAAACACAGCACCATGAGGGCTGCTACAGGGGAAAACCAATTCCGGCTCAGCCAGACCCAGTACAACTATTAAAAAAGAAACACAAGCTTTCTTAGGCATTGTGGGTTTCTGGAGAATGCATATTCCAAATTACAGTCAGACTGTAAGCCCTCTCTATCAAGTGATTCAGAAAAAGAATGATTGTATATGGGGCCCTGAGCAACGACAGGCTTTTGAACAAATTAAACAGGAAATAGTTCATGCAGTAGCCCTTGGGCTCGTTCGGACAGGACAAGATGTTAAAAATGTGCTTTACACCATGGCCGGGAAGAATGGCCCTACCTGGAGTCTCTGGCAGAGAGCACCAGGGGAGACTCAGTTTCGACCCCTGGGGTTTTCGAGTCTGGGATATCGAGGATCTGAAGCCCACTATACTAATGGCATCACATTAATAAAAAAAGATGAACTTTGATAGAGTCAGGACTGATTTCAGCAATTGGTGCCTAGTAATAAACTCTGCCTAATGTCTTCATTTGAGGGAAACCTGCAGAATAATTAAAATATCAGATCACAGGGCATCTTCTGAAGGAGTCTGTTGTAACAGAGCCATCTGTATGTTTTATTGAATGTAGTCTTTTATATGCATTCCTGTTTGGCAAGGAAGCAGAGCTATTAAATTGAATTACAAAGGGTGATGCCGGAACTGAATGCTGCAGAGGGAGACTTGCCCTCCTCCCCTTTCATAATATACAGTCTGTCTCCTTCTTTCAAGTAAGTACAGCAAAAAGAATACGTGTCAAGAAAGCTAGGTTTCTTCAAATGAATTAGATTATTATCCAGAAGTCTCTAGGCATTTTCATGCACAAGAGAGTAAACTACAACTCCAACTCTCATTTTACCTGAGAACATTCTTTTTTCCCTTCTCCTTCACTTTCTACCATTTGATTAAAAGCTCTTATGCTTCCTGGGGACCGCTGCATGGGGAAGGGCCTGGGGCAGCAGTGAGCCTGCACCAAGGCCATGGCAGTGTGGGAAAAGCTGGCTACCCGCCCTCCCAGACTGCCTCCATGCCACTCTTGTGTTTTCAGGAATTCAGAGTTCTTTTCACCATTGGGATTCTCGTCCTCATCCTCATCTCTTTACAGGGGAATTTTTCTAAGTTGACTAATAGGTGACTTGTTCTGTGCCCTTCATACTTCCTTTTAAGCGTAATTAATTATATTAATTGATTAATATTGCAGTTTGCTCAGAAGGGACAGCTCTTCTGGTTTGTGGACTAATTACCAGTCTGGATTTCTGAATGACAATATGGCTGCTAATTAATCTCACTGCAGTTCTTACAGAAAGAGACGCTGATAAGAACTTGCTAATTACGATAGGAAAAAAAAAAATCAGGAGTCCTGTTGTGTTTTTCTGGCATCCATTCCCAGTCAGAACACTATTAAATACAGAGAACAGATTAATTTACTAAGTATGAAAGCCAATGGACTGTGAAGCTGTTCCAAAATTTCCCAGACATTCGTTAAGGAGCTAGCTGTATTTTGTATGTCTGTTCACTCTTGTTGCCAAACATTGCTTGCTATAGTTTTTGTAAGCAGGAGGAAGATGAAGCAGGGCAGCATGACAAGTGTTTGAACATCCCAATAGGGAATTTCTCACAGTGTCACAGTGTTAATCAATATTAGTAGAAGGCTGAACAGAGAATTTTGGCAGGGTGGGTCCCAGCTTTCACCTGGTTTGTTTGGTGCAGCCATGGACCTGTGGTCTGCGTGGGGTGCTGCATGGCTTGAGAAAGCTCCCACAGCGTGTGACGGGGAGCAAATCTGTGCTGTGCAGGATGGTGCTGCTGGTGGTGGTGGGGAATGGGGACATCCCTGGGCTTCTTTTCTTGTCTCACAAATTGTGGTTGTTAGCCATGATAGGCAGCGCCGGCATACAACCCAGATATTCATTTTGCTTCTTGCAGGGGAAATTTGCAGCCCGTGCTGACTTTCCTCCTGCTGTGGCTAAGCCACCAATAGTTCCTGGAAAGGCTCATTTAAAACCACCTAGGCATGTTACAGGACTGTGTAATCTCAACTGTATCTGTGGTGTAGATATGTCCATGAAAATCCAGGGCCAGATGCTCAGCTGGTGACAGTTACTCCAATCCCTGACCCACACCAGCTCAGTAAGACCAAGGTGAGTAACAGGGACTCCTCCTTCCAGGGGGAAGGGACAGGACCCAGCACTGTTGCCAATTTGTTTTCATTACCTTGAATTTTCTGGAGTGGTGTTTCTGGTCCCTAGGACCACATGCCATGGGTATTTCTGAAGGCATGAGCCAGCACAGTAGTTACTGTGGCCTGCGTGCACTGCCCTGTGTAACCAGAAGGCTGTTGCACAGTGGAACGTATAACTAGCTCAGGGAAAGCACTGATTTAAACCATACTGGTTGAATTTAATGTCTTGTCTTTTTTTTCTCTCTGTGCTTGCAGGTCAGAAGATTCTTCACCACAGAAGTGATGTCTTAGAAACTGTAGTCCTGATCAATCCTTCATATGAAGCAGTTAGTACTGAGGTAAGTCAGTCAGAAATACTTCACTGGATGTGTCATAAAAGCTCCATTAAGTGGACAGGTTGAGAGCAGCTCCTAACTGTGGATGAAAGGACACGTTAGGAGCAAATATCATCAAAAACATCAGCCACCTGGTTGATGGAAAGAAAAAACATTTCTTCCTGGTTTCCCAGACTCCTGATAAAACATCAAAGGCATAGGACAGAAACACACCATGTATCCCAGCACTAATTTCCTCATAACACACCAAATTCCCTTTGTGAGATGAACTGAAGGCAGCTGTGGAGAAACTGCATCTGCTTTTCTTCTGCTCCTCCATTGTTTGGTAGCTCTGGATGCCTATTTTATATATGAAAAAGTGCCTGAAAAGAAACCAGGTGCCTTGAGATAAATTTAGGTCTTCGAGAAGAATTACCATCTATGTGGTGGTGACTCTAGATTGATCTATGTGATCTGTCCTTCAAAAAGCACATGACATGATCAATGGACTCTGGAGAGTGCCCCAGAAGGACTGTCGATTCCTCATGAACTCACTGGAGTAGAATCAAAGAACTGAACATGTAGCTCAAAGACAAAATTTGACAAATTTAGCTAGTGAGACTGAAGGTTGTAAAAAATAGGGATAATTACATTGCTAGCCAGTGCTGGGAAGCACTGACATAGTACAAGTTCTTTTGGGAAATGAAGTGGCTCTGCTTGCAGTACTTTGTGAAAAATCTATTTTGTTACCAACCTTAAGTGATATTAAACACAAACGGGAGGAAACACACCAAAACAAATGAAATTTCTGAAGTTTTAAATGTTTAAAAATGTTGGTAACCTCAGTTAATGACATCTCATGCACTAAAAAATTATGTGTGAAAATCTCTTACATTGTGTTAGAGGTACTTGATAAGGAACAAGGGTGTCAGCTGGGTAGCAGCTCTTAGGGTTGTCTTCAATACACTCAGGCTTTCAGAGTAAAAAGCTATAAAGGATGGGGGAGGGGAAGAGCTGAAGGAACTGCCAAAAGTAAGGAAACGCTGCTTCTGTCACTGTTGCTTGTCATTCCTTTGATGGATGACCCCATGGAAGAACATGGTCTGAGGCTGATTAAATGCCTTCTGACCCCTGGCTCTACTCCTTTGGCTCTGGAAGATGTTTGGCTAGGTTACTGTTAATTTCCTCCTGCTGGACTGTGAGAGGCAATCTTTTTTTCACTTTCATCTTGCCAGACTGGTCACAGCCAGAAGTTACAAACTGAGATTTACCTTGTCTGGCTAAGCAAGACTCTCACTGGACAAAAGCCAGAACAAGATGATAAGAAAGAGGCAGAAGAATTAAATCGGAGGTTGGAATAGGCATGCTTTGCCCATTATGGCAAATAGAAAACTTAGTTCTACATATCAAGAGATTTCCAAGTTGCATCTGGGGAGACAATGATATACCATGGAGCTCTGGCTTTCACCGGAAGAGAAACTTGAATCTATCAGCTCAGGAAAAACAAAGGCAAAAGATATTAAAACAAATTCCTGCTAATCTGGCTGGTAATAGTCGTATTGGTGGCAGTCTGAGCATCATTCTGCCCAAAGCTCCTATCGTGTTCTGTCAGCTGCCAAATACCTCACAAAAGAGAGAAGCCCAAAGGGAGAGAGGCCCCAGTTGCCCAAAGAAAACAAGTTTCTGAAAACCCCATGAGCAGTTACTTCCGTCTTAAGAACATCGCACTCCATTGCTCTAACACTCCTGCGTCTGTACCATAAGTCTTGGAAACTGCTGATCTGCTTACGCTCCTGTCTCAGTTCACACTCCGTCTTTAACTCTGTTTTGACTGAAGCTAAGTCTTGCTGTTCACTTTCTTCAAACAATTTAGGACTTCAAACAAGGGTAAAGCTGAACAGAATCATCACCTTGCAATATTTCTGTAGTGGTCTTGAAATCAGCAGACAAAATTCTGGTAATCCCTCAGGAAGCCGTGATTATACCCAGACACAGAATTTATGTGTCTCTTAAAGTTCTTTCATGTGTATCATACATTATGCTCTGTAATCTGCAAGCATTTATTTACTTCTTTTTTCTGTCATAGTTTTCGAGCTCTGTAGAACCTATTTCACCATCAATTAATAAAATAGATTGAAGGGGAATTATGTGACAGTTGCATATCAGTGATTCACAAGTCAGGAAATAATTTTGCTGTTGGAAAACCTGGTGAGTTTATACATAAGTTGGTAGACTGCCCAGAAAGAGAGAAAACATAGAAGAGGAAGCCAGTTCTTTTATGGTTTTAATACAACTAGACCAGACAAGATTTCAGCCACACATCAGCCAGCCAGCTGCACTTATCTATATTTTTTTCTGAAATAAAAATGAATACACTTGATCCAGCAAGGATATTGCTGAATTTATAACCATTTAGTGCAATTAGTGACAGACCAGCATCAGTCCTGCATTTAATTAAAGGAACTTTCTGCTGCTCAAAGTCAAGGCCACTTATTTAATAAAATAGCAATGAAGATGTGGTAGAGTTGGGATCTTCTTTCAGATAGATACTTTTCAGTGTCTCTTTTCTACTTGTACTGAAAACATGAGTTGTTCAGCAGAGATTTATGTCAAGCCTTCCTGGCTCAGCCTCCCTGTAGTGGGTGGGAATTGTTTAGAACAACTGATTGCTTAAAAATCAATATAAAAATTTGAAAGAGTGGCTTGCTAGGACAGCTGAGGTGATTACTCCATGGAGATGGAGTTTGGATGCAAAATCTACATGTGGAGTTGTTCCAGATGGACTCTGCTAATTTAGTTTAATATATGGATAGCCTTATTCTGGAATCACTATTCTGGTTTAATTTAATTCTTTCTGAAATGAGGAATTAGTGCACTTGAAATTCATACCTTACCTTAATTTGAATTGATTTTTCAGTGTTGGACAAGACTTTTGAAATATTTGCTGTATTTGGTCTGTCTGGGATGGAATTAACTTTCCCCATAGCAGCCCTCGTAGTGCTGTGCTTTGTAGTTGTAGCTAGAACAGTGTTGATAACACACCAGTGTGTTGGCTACTGCTGAGCAGTGCTCCCACAGCATCAGGGCTGTCTCTCCAACACCCCACCCCCAAAGGTCAGTTGGCTGGGGGTGGGCAAGAGGTTGGGAGGGGACAGAGCCAGGACAGCTGACCCAAACTGACTAAAGGGATATTCCAGACCATATGATGTCATGCTCAGCAATAAAAGCTAATAGAAAGGAGGAGGAGAGGGGGCATTCATTATTAAGGCATTTGTCTTCCAAAGGAACTGCTATGCATACTGAGGCCCTACTTTCCAGGAAGTGGCTGGACATTGACTGCTGATGGGAAGTAAAGAAGAAATCTTTTTGTTTCCTTTGCTTCTGCATGTGGCCTTTGCTTTTCTTTATTAAACTGCCTTTATCTCGACTGATGAGTTTTTCATCTTATTTTCTCCCCCTGTCCCGCTGAGGAGGGGAGCGATAGAGCAGCTTGGTGGGTACCAGCCAAGGTTAACCCACCACAAACACTTAAATTGTAAATAACTTCAAACTGTTCATTGTTTCACCTTCTTTTTCTAGTGAGAATTTCAAATTTGGCTTCCAAAAAGGACATGTTAACCTTGTGTTCAGCATGGTTGTTCTTAGGTGTATTCAGAGTTCTGGATGACTTGTTTTCCTTTGCTTCCACACACAGCCTTTGCTTTTCTTTGTTAAACTGCCTGTATCTTGACCAATAAGTTTTTAATCTTATTTTCTCCCCCCCATCCTGCTGAGGACGGGGAGTGAGAGAGTGGCTTGATGAGCACCTAGTGGCCAGCCACCACATTTGCAAAAAGTTTACTCAACAGTATAGAATCTTACAAAGGCTTTGTTTAGTTTTGTTCTTCAATTTACGTTGAATTCAGCCAACAGAAATATATTGAATATATGGATTTTTCTTAGCATGCAAGTAAACTTCCCCCTGGGGGGGAAATAGGAACTATTACTAGCTTTAGTGAGGGTTAAGTAAAGTAATGAGGATGAAATGTAAATGGTGGATGTGACTGTATCTGAGTGCTTGACTATGATTATGGTGAAACAGAAGCATCCTTTGACTTTGTAGATGATTCAATAGAATGACAGTCTAAATATGCCACTTTTATGTGTGATTTGTGGCTCTTACTTTTTAGCGACATTTTTGCAACTGAATGGCAAGTAATGCTGTACACTGGGAAAAGATGATCGGCCTTCCAAAAATAGTCTGACACATGTAGTTGTCCCTCATTACCATGTGGGACACAGTTGGCCAAGGCTGTCCTGATACAGTGCTGTTAAAATTCAACAAGAGTTATACAAGGAATGTATTTGATCATTGAAAATATTATTTTTTTATTCGAATTTTCTTCTCTTCTGCTCCTTTCTCTTTTTTCTCCCATGTCATTAGTTTGGTTTATTCATCAGACTTTCTCTTTAATCACTTCTTGTGCCTCCTTTTTTCCCTTTTGCTCCTTTCTTCTTGTCTTCTGTAAACAGCACTATAACTTGAAAATGTTTCGACAGTCCTGGGAGACTCTGGTGCAAAATATGTTTTAAATAAGACGAGGTAAACTGTATGTTCTCAGAGGAATGTACAAACACATGGTAACTCCCATTATTGATGTGTTTCTCTCCTTCACCTTAGGTGCGCTTAATGATCACAGATGCTGCAAGACACAAGCTCCTTGTACTAACTGGACAGTGCTTTGAAAACACAGGAGAACTCATTCTTCAGTCAGGGACCTTCTCCTTCCAGAACTTCATTGAGATCTTCACAGATCAAGAGGTGTGTTCAGAAAAGTTTCTTCCATACATTGTCATGTGATGGCACAGGTTTTTAGAAGACTAAAAATGGCCCTCTGTGTTGTTAGAGTGAGCATTAGCTAAGTAATGCTGATGCTCTTTACTCTTCATTGTAGGCTTTCAAGACATTTATTTAATTTACTTTAGTTTTGATGTAAATTGCTTAACAAAGGCATTGCTTTTTAATTGTAACTTGGAGTAACAGAAAACAAGGAACATTTTGACAATGGAAGAAGATAGTGTTGTGTTTAAAATATACACCTTGTTTATCTAAGGTGCACATACAAAGCAGTCAAATTGAATTTGACACCAGGTTCTTGCCTGGTGGCAGCTAAATAATAGGTGACATTAAATAAGACAGAGGCTATATCTGTTGGAATGGCTGTAGTTTTTTGCACCACCTACCTGCTTGGCTTCTTTACTGTAGTGTTTAAAATTTTGCTAGTGAAATCTGTAAATCTTGTGATTTTTACATACCAAAAATATAAGAATGAAGTATACCAATTTTTAATGCTGTTTCTTTCATGACTTGTTATTTTGCTGTCTTGCTTAATGTACTGCATCTGAAAGCTCCCATAGGGCAAGAACCCATAGTAAACAAGCTGTCACACTTAACTTGGCTGCTGTGTAAAATATATATTTAAATAAACTATATGGCTTCATCCCTAGGTATTTAGTTTCCAAAATTAATTAGGAGCATTTCAATGGAGTGATATTTGAAAGTTCAGCACTGAAAAAGAAAAGCTTGCACAAGCTCCAGTGTGACTTTATTGTATCCATTTGGGGATAGGCTTTTTAGCAGGGCCTGTTGCGGTAGGACAAGGGGTAATAGTTTTAAACTAAAATAGGGTAGATTTAGACTAGATTTAAGGAAGAAATCTTTTACAATGAGGGTGTTGAAGCACTGGAACAGGTTGCCCAGAGAGTTGGTAGATGCTCCATCCCTGGAAACATTCAAGGTCAGGTTGGACGGGGCTCTGAGCAACCTGATCTAGTTGAAGATGTCCCTTCTTGTTGCAGGAGGGTTGGACTAGATGACCTTTAAAGGTCCCTTCCAACCCAAATCGTTCTATGATTCTATGATCCTTTTCTCAAAGCCTCTTTGTTCAACATCTGGTTGTAGGGTTGGGGAAAGAACTGGATTCCTGATCTCTAAAACGCACGTGACACCTAAAAATCACTGTCAGTTCAGTTACTTTTCTGTGAAATAGAAAACCCGACCTTGCATCACTGGCTATTTAGCAACACATAATTGTTTTATGACTACATGCAAAACTAGGGGCAAATCCTATCATTACAGTTAGGAAGCCAAACCGTTGGCTGGAAAGCGCAGCAGTGGTGGTTGGCTATGAGTTACAGCTGCTGAGGGATTGCTGCAGTGGTGGGCGTGCAGGGTGTACTCCCATGGTCTCTGAGTAAAGCTCACTTGGCTTGTCTCTGCTGCTGGCAGCATTCTCACCAGCCAGCCAGCATGACTGTTTTAAAGTGTTTGCTTCCAGCTTATCATCTCTGAAACCCTGGGCTCCCACTGCTTCTAAAAGATTTCACAAAAGCAAAGGTCGTATTTGTCATACTGCAGTCTGTGTATGTGACATTTTTTAAAGGGTCCCATAAATGTGAAATTTTTAGGCGGTCTACAAATTGGAAAAAAGATTAGAAAAAATTTCAGTCTTTAATAATACTGATAGACCTTGGGCTGCCCAGTCCTCTGAGTTAGAGAATCATGAGTGCAGGAACAGTGACTTCCCATCTGTGGACACTGAAATTGTAAAGGATTGGTGGTATCAACTGAATGTTCATAAGTCCATATGGCTAGATGTGATTCATCTAGCAGATGTCATGGCAGGACCCCTCTCAATCTCTTGGGAGTCTGGGGAGGTCCCTGCTTACTGGAAGTTAGCCAACAGTATTCCAATTTACAAGAAGAGCATGAGGGAAGACCCAGGAAACTACAGACCTGTTAGTCTAACCACCATACCTGGAAAAATTATGGAGGAGATCATACTGGGTGTTATTGAAAGGCATTTAAAGAACAATGCAATCATCAGGCATAGTCAACATGGGTTCACAAAGGGAAAGTCCTATCTAACTAATTTGATCTCCTTCTATGATAAGGTCACTCACCTAGTGGATGAAGGGAAGGCAGTGGATGTAGCTTTTTTGGATTTTAGTAAGGCTTTTGATACTGTCCATCACAGCATCCTTCTGGACAAGTTGTCCAGCTGCGGGATGAGCAGGTTCACAGTGTGCTGGGTGAAGAACTGGCTGAAGGGCAGAGCTCAAAGGGTTGTAGTGAATGGGGCTACATCTGGCTGGTGGTCAGTCACCAGCAGTGTTCCTCAGGGATCTCAATTCTAGGGCCAGTCCTGTTCAATATTTTTATCAGTGATCTGGATGCAGGAGTTGAATGCACCACTAGCAAGTTTGCTGATGATACCAAACTGGGAGGTACTATTGACTCTCTCAAGGCACAAGAGGCCTTGCAGAGGGATCTGTATAGCTTGGAGCATTGGGCAATGATTAATGGGATGAAATTTAACAAGTCCAAATGCCGGATTCTGCATCTGGGATGGAGTAACGCTGGGCACAAGTATAGATTGTGAGAGGAGTGTCTGGAGAGCAGCCCTGCAGAAAGGGATCTGGGGGTGCTGGTTGGCAGCAGGCTCAGTATGAGTCAGCAGTGTGCCCTGGCAGCCAAGAGGGCAAACTGCAGCCTGGGGAGCATTAAACATGGTGTAACCAGCTGGTCAAGAGAGGGGATGATCCTGCCGTATTCAGGGTTGGTGCGGCCTCACCTTGAGTATGGTGTGCAGTTCTGGGCCCCACAGTTGAAGAAGGATGTGAAGGTCCTTGAATGTGTCCAAAGGAGGGCAACAAAGCTGGTGATGGGACTGGAAGGCATGTCCTGTGAGGAGCGGCTGAGGACTTTGAGCTTGTCTAGTTTAGAGAAAAGGAAGTTGAGGGGCAACCTCATTGCTTCCTGAGGAGGGGAAGTGGAGAGGGAGGTGCTGAGCTCTTCTCCCTGGAATCCAGTGACAGGACATGTGGGAATGGTTCAAAGCTGCACCAGGGGAGGTTCAGACTGGACATTAGGAAACATTTCCTTACCGAGAGGGTGGTCAAACACTGGAACAGGCTTCCTAGAGAGGTGGTCAATGCCCCAAGCCTGTTAGTGTTTAAGAGTTATTTGGACAATGCCCATTAGTAATATGCTTTCACTTTTGGTCAGCCCTGAAGTGGTCAGGCAATTGGACTAGATGATTGTTGTAGGTCCCTTACAACTGAAAAAGTCTATTCTATTCTATTCTATTCTATTCTATTCTATTCTATTCTATTCTATTCTAGGATTAGAAAAAAGTGGTTAGTGGTTTGTTAACTAGTGATTAGACGAAAGAATTCCTGTGCTGTCCTGACCCATAAGCATGTACAGTTTGATAAGTATTGTAGTAAAGTTGGTATTTCTGGTTTCTGTTCATTTTTATTTCACTGGACCAAACCTGAACTATAGTCATGGGATGTGCTTGCAAATAAGTAAATACTCTTTGAGGGATAATCTTATGATGTCGTATTCAGAAATCCATCTCTAGCTTGCAGGACTCCCTGCAGGCAATGCCTAAAAGTTGTTTTCAACTTGTCCCATGCCAGAAGTTTGAAGATGTCCCATTCCACTGCCCCTGCAACAACAGCTAGCAGAGGAAAACCTTTCTTTTTTACCTTTGTGGCCCAGGGTATGGAACAATCTTGTGTTTTCTCTGAGCAGCCAACTTGTTGTTTGCCTTCACCAGCTGTAACACCTTTAAAACTTGAGGATTCCTTGACAGATGTATCTCAGTGCTTGAAAAGATGATCAGGTTCTCAGATACATTTCTTTGCTCTCAGAGTGACTTTGAATCCAGAGGAGAATGAGCAGTTACATCTCTGTGTTATCAAATATCATAAGCAATAGAACTGTCGATATCGTTTGTGTCACCATTTGAAATGCAAATCCGTTAAAACCTTTTCTAGAGCACTCCTGATCTCGCTATTCCTAACAGATATGATCTATGTCTGGAATAATTTTTCTCCAACATTTCATTGGCCTGTGCTACCAGTGGTTTAACTGTGTCTGCATTATGTGTGCCAACTTTTAGGATCAAAGTCAGAATTTACGAGTATGAAACAGCAATCCAAATATGGTATAATATAAACTGGATAGGACTAACCCCAAACCTTGTCCCAGTATATTCATTAGCCCAGTATATTGCCATATGATTTTTTATCTAACCAGAAAATTTGCCCTATATGAGAAATGGTCCAGACTCAAGTTATGTCCTTATGCATGCAACGGACTTGGATTTATTCTTCCAGAGGAAGAAATCTTTTACTACTTTCGTCTCTCCCTAATAATGTGTTTTCAACCCTGACGAGAGACACTGCATAAAGTAGTATGCTCGAGATCCTAAATCTGTTTGAGAGCTGAGGTCTGTGCTGCCCTTCTTTTCTTATTTCTGTGGTAAACAACAGGAATGGTTCTTTTATTTTTCTTATCTTTCATCCTTTTCTGCTTTTACTCCTTTTATTTTGTTTTGCTTTGTTTTTTTCTTTGCTCTTTTTCAGACAAAGCCATGTCTGACACAGTGGTGAGATTTATTTATACTCTTAACAAATGGTTTGAATACAAAGTAAGGCCAACAAAGAAAGATAGAAAATATGTATTTTCTGCTTTATTTAGGTATTGGCTGGATTATTTTTGTTTAGATAACAGCCACTGTATCTTTGTTGCATTTTATTTTTGGTAAATCCTGAAAATAAATTATGTAATACAAAGAAAGGAAGCGAGACATACACACACAGAGGCCCACAGAGATCTACTGCAATCAAACATCATTATTTTTTTATATATCCATTTTTTCTGCTGATTCGGCTTGTGGTCCAAGACTTTCAAATTATTCAGCTGTAGCCTAATCTATATCATCTTTATGAAAACTGAACCTATAGCTTGAACTAACAAGAAAGCTGTGGTATTTTGCATGATACTGTGTTGGCATATTTTGTACTGACATTTTATGTCTGAATTACTTCTTTAAAGTTTACATAATTTGGTGGTCTCTTTATTAACCACAAATAGAACAGAAATGGGCTACATTTAACCTAATTTCCTGTTAAAAAAAAAAAAAGTTAAATGAAAGTCTCTGTGGAACTGGGAGGAGGTATAAAATACATCATACTGTTTCATGTTTCTTTGTGTACTAATCTGGAACCACCAAATATTGTTTTTTAATTCAGACTGGAACAGAAAAATAGCTCTTCATACTATGGCATAAAACTTTTTGGATTTTGTGCCATTATTTCAGTAGCTGATTTTGGTACTGGCATGTTATCAAACACTGTCAAAATTAATGGAGTTCTAGATTTTCACTTGTGGTCCATGAGCTTGCAACCAAAATAATGACAAGAGCATTTTTAACCTTAACACTTCTTTCTGGCTCTTCCTTTAGCCCTGAGTTTATATTTTTATTTATAAAACTACATATATATATAAAAAGCATTATAAATATATCATATATTGCATAATATCATAGAATCATTGGATGGGTTGGGTTGAATAGGACCTGAAAGTTCCAACCCTCCTACCATGGGCAGGGACACCTTCCACTAGACCAGGTTGCTCAAAGCCCCGTCCAACCTGGCCTTGAACACTTCCAGGGACGGGGCACCCACAACTTGTCTGGGCAACCTGTGCCAGTGCCTTGCCACCCTCACAGTAAAGAATTTATTCCTAAATCTACCCTCTTTCAGTTTAAAACCATTACCCCTCGTCCTATCACTGTCTTTCCTGTAGGCCCCCTTTAAGTACTGGGAGGCCGCTCTAAGGTCTCCCTGGAGCCTTCTCTTCTCCAGGCTGAACAACCCCAACTCAGCCTGTACTCATAAGGGAGGTGCTCCAGCCCCCCTGATCATCTTCATGGCCTCTTCTGGACCCACTTGAGCAGGTCATTGTCCTTATGTTGGAGGCCCCAGAGGTGGACATAGTACTCTAGGTGGGGTCTCACAATAGCAGAGTAGGGGGGGAGAATCACCTCCCTCAACCTGCTAGCCACACTTCTCTTGATGCAGCCCAGGATACGGTTGGCTTTCTGGGCTGTGAGTGCACATTGCTGGCTCATAGTCAGTTTTCCATCCACCAGTACCCCCAAATCCTTCTCCTTAGGGCTGCTCTCAAGCCACTCATCACCCAACCTGTATTTGTGCTTGGGATTGCCTCAACCTATGTGCAAGACCTTGCACTTAGACTTGTTGAACTTCATGAGTTCTGCATGGGCCAACCTCTCAAGCCTGTCTAGGTCCCTCTGGATGGCATCTCTTCCCTCCAGCATGTTGACCGCATCACACAGCTTGGTGTCGTCGGCAAACTTGCTGAGGGTGCGCTCAATCCCACTGTCTATGTCCCCAACAAAGATATTAAACAGCACTGGTCCCAATAATGACCCCTGAGGCATGCCACTCATCACCACTCTCCACTTGGACATTGAGCTGCTGACCGCAACTCCTTGAGTGCGCCCATCCAGTCAATTCCTGATCCATCAAGTGGTCCGTCCATTAAATCCCTGTGTCTCCAATTTGGAGACAAGGATGTCGTGCAGGACAGTGTCAAATGCTCTGCACAAGTCCAGGTAGATGACGTCAGTTGCTCTTCCCTCATCCACCAACGCTGTAACCCCATTGTAGATGGCCACCAAATTTGTCAAGGATGATTTGCCCTTAGTGAAGCCATGTTGGCTGTCACCAATAACCTCCTTATTTTCCATGTGCCCTAGCATAGTTTCCAGGAGGAAGTGCTCCATGATCATACTGGGCACAGAGGTAAGACTGACTGGCCTGCAATTCCCTGGGTCCTCTTTATTTCCCTTTTTAAAAATGGGGATTATGTTTCCCCTTTCTCAGTCAACGGGAAATTTACTGGACTGCCACAACTTCTCAAATATGATGGATAGTGGATTAGCCACTTCATCCGCCAGTTCCCTCGGGACCTGCGGATGTATCTCAATCATTTCCCATGGACTTGTGCACCTTCAGGTTCCTTAGATGATCTTCTCCTACAGTGGGCAGTTCTTCATTCTCCTAGTCCCTGCCCTTGCCTTCTGAGACTTGGGTAGTATGGCTGGAGCCCTTGCCGGTGAAGCCTGAGGCAGAAAGGTCATTGAATACCTCAGCCTTCTCAATGTCCCGGGTAACCAGGTCTCCCATTTCCTTCCAGAGAGGTCCCACGTTTTCACTAGTCTTCGTTTTATCACCGATGTACCTACAGAAGCTTTTCTTTTTGCACTTGACGTGCTGGAGCATGTCCGAAGAAGAGCAGTGAAGCTGGTGAAGGGCCTAGAGAACAAGTCTTATGAGGAGCAGCTGAGGGAACTGGGGTTGTTTAGCTTGGAAAAAAGGAGGCTGAAGGGAGACCTTATTGCTCTTTGCAACTACCTGAAAGGAGGTTGTAGTGAGGTGGGTGTTGGTTTCTTTTCCCAAGTAACAAGTGATAGGATGAGAGGAAATGGCCTCAAGTTGTGCCAGGGGAGATTTAGATTGGCTATTAGGACAACTTTCTTCACTGAAAGGGTTGTCAAGCACTGGAACAGGCTGCCCAAGGAAGTGGTTGAGTCATGATCCCTGGAGATATTTAAAAGATGTGTAGATGTGGCATTTAGGGACATGGTTTAGTGGTGGACTTTGCAGTGTTAGGTTAATGGTTGGACTCAATGATCTTAAAGGTCTTTTCCAACCTAAATGATTCTATGATTGATTGATCGTCCCTGGCCAGATTTAATTCTCTCAGGGCTTTGGCCTTCCTAACCTGATCCCTGGCTGCTTGGACAATTTCTCTGTATCCCTCCCAGGATGCCTGTCCTTGCTTCCACCCTCTGTAGGATTCCTTTTTGTGTTTGAGCTTGTCCAGGAGCTACTTGTTCATGCATGCAGGCCTCCTGGTGTTCTTACCTGACTTCCTCTTTGTCAGGATGAATCGCTCCTGAGCTTGGAGGAGGTGATCCTTGAATATCAACCAACTTTCCTGGGACCCTCTTTCCTCCAGGGCTTTATCCCATGTTACTCTGCCAAATAGATCGCTGAAGAGGCCAAAGTCTGCTCTCCTGAAGTCCACGGTAGGGAGCTTGCTGTGCACCCTCTTTGCCATCTTAAGGATCTTGAACTCCGCCATTTCATGATCACTGCAGCCAAGGCTGCCCTTGAGCTTCACACTCCCCACCAGCCCCTCCTTGTTGGTGAGAACAAGGTCCAGCATAGCACTTCTCATTGGCTCCTCTATCACTTGGAGAAGGAAGTTATCATCAGTGAAATAATATGTATTGATATATTTATATATGTTTTGTGGTTTAACCTCAGCTGGCAACTAAGCCTCACACAGCCACTTCCTCACTTCCCTACAGTGGGAGGGGAGAGACAATTGGAAGAGTAAAAGTGAGAAAAAGACAGTTTAATTGGGAAAGCAAAAGTCACGCACGCAAGCAAAGCAAAACAAGGAATTCATTCACCACTTCCCATTGGCAGACAGTTGTTTAGCCATCTCCAGGAAAGCAGGGCTCCATTATGTGTAATAGTGAGAAGACAAACGCCATAACTTTAAATGTCCCCCCTTCCTCCTCCTTCCCCCAGCTTTATATGTTGAGTATGATGTCATATGGTCTGGGATATCTCTTAGGTCAGTCCTGCCTGTGTCCCCTCCAAACTTCTTGTGCACCCCCAGCCCACTTGCTGCTGGGGTGGCGTGAGGAGCAGAAAAGGCCTTGACTCTGTAAGCAGTGCTCAGCAATAAGAAAAACATTCCTGTATTATCAACACTGCTTCCAGCACAAATCCAAAACATGGGCCCATACTAGCTACTATAAAGAAATGTAACCATCCTAGCCAAAATGAGCACAGCAGAGCATATATAAATATATGTATCTTACAATCTCACAAATACAAAACTTGCAACTGTTTGGATTTTTGTTGCAATGAATAATGTCTTAGTGTTCTGGAAAACTGTCCTGCAGTCTGGGAGTCAGGAGTCAGCCTGCAGAAAGAACTGTAGTAATGATGGTGTTGTGGAATACATCCTGTATGAGGAGGGGGTGAGGAAGGCAGCTGCCCTGGGAGGATGCTGGCCTCCTCTGGGCTGCAGTTATTCTCTGCCTGTTAAGAGGATGTGCTGTTTCCTTTAGATATTTGGATGGCTCTTCTGGATGGGCAGGGGCAGCAGATAGTGGCAGCTCTGATAGTGGCAGCTCTGGCATCGTTAGCCTCATGGCCCTCATCCCCTCTAAATATAAAAGCTTGTACCATCCTCCTATATAGAATGGAGGAGGGAAGGGGGAACCTTGGGGTACTTTCCTCCTTTGGGCAATGAGGAAGGCACCTTTCCGTATAAGCTGCTCCTTTGTATTTAAAAACATACAGTAGTAAACTAAATGTGCTAACATATTTCTTTAGCTTCTAGGATGTGTACTCAACAGTGCAGAAGCAAATGGAAAAGGTTTTATCTATCTGATCAGGAAATATGTTCTGACATTAATTGTCATTAAAAAACAAATTTACATGCATCTTGTTGTATTTTTGTTTTACAATCCTAGATTGGTGAACTGTTGAGCACCACACACCCTGCCAACAAAGCCAGCTTAACTCTTTTCCACCCTGAGGAAGGAGACTGGAAAAATTCCAATCTTGACAGACACAATCTTCAAGATTTTATTAACATTAAACTCAACTCAGCTTCCATATTGCCCGAAATGGAAGGACTCTCTGAATTCACAGAGTATCTGTCAGAATCAGTAGAAATGCCATCACCCTTTGACATTTTGGAACCTCCAACTTCAGGAGGCTTCTTGAAACTCTCCAAACCCTGCTGTTATATTTTCCCGGGTGGAAGAGGGGACTCTGCATTGTTTGCAGTGAATGGATTCAACATGCTTATCAATGGAGGATCTCAAAGAAAATCTTGCTTTTGGAAACTTATCCGGCACTTGGACAGGGTAGATTCCATTCTACTCACTCACATTGGAGATGATAATCTGCCAGGAATCAATAGCATGCTTCAGCGAAAGATAGCTGAATTAGAAGAGGAACAGTCCCAAGGGTCTACTACCAACAGTGACTGGATGAAAAATCTGATCTCACCTGATTTAGGAGTTGTATTCCTTAATGTACCTGAGAACCTGAAGAACCTGGATCCTAACTTTAGAGTAAAAAGAAGTGTAGAAGAAGCTTGTTTTACTCTCCAATATTTAAATAAATTGTCTATGAAACCAGAACCTCTTTTCAGAAATGTAGGAAATACCATTGACCCCATCATTTTATTTCAGAAAATGGGAGTTGGCAAACTTGAGATGTATGTGCTTAATCCTGTCAAAAATAGCAAAGAGATGCAATATTTTATGCAACAGTGGAGTGGTACTAGCAAAGATAAAGCTGAATTTCTGCTACCAAATGGCCAAGAACTAGACATTCCATTATCCTATTTCACCTCTGTCTCATCCCTGGTTGTGTGGCATCCAGCTAATCCTGCAGAAAAAATAATCCGAGTTCTGTTTCCTGGGAACAGCACCCAATATAATATTCTAGAAGGACTAGAAAAACTCAGACACTTAGATTTCCTTAAACAACCAGTGGTTACACAAAAAGACCTAACTGGGAACATTGCTAGTCCAGCTGTGAAACAAGCAAAGTTGAAACAACGAACAGACAGCAAGGAGAGTCTGAAGCCTGCTGCAAAGACACCAAGCAAGCCTGTCAGAAAGGAATCTAAAGAAGAAACACTGGAGCCTGCAAAGCCTAGTCCAGCACTGGAAAAGCTTCAGAAATTGGAAAGCAAAGAAAAGGTTCCTGTTAAAAAAGAGAAACCAGCAAAAATGGAGACCAAACCTATAGTGGCAGAAAAAGACGTAACAAGTAAAGAAGAGCAATTAGTAAAATCTGAAACTACTGAAAAACAAGCTACAGATGTAAAACCAAAAGTGGCAAAGGAGAAGCCAGTGAAAAAAGAAGTAAGAGCAAAACCTGAAGAAAAGAAAGAGGAAAAAGAAAAAACAAAGAAAGAGGTTTCTAAAAAAGAGGAGAAAATACCCATCAAAAAAGAGGAAAAACCCAAAAAAGAAGAGATCAAGCAAGAAGTTAAAAAAGACGTGAAAAAGGAAGAGAAGAAGGAAACTAAGAAGGAAGTAAAGAAAGAAGCTCCACCAAAGGAATTTAAAAAAGAAGGTAAAAAAGAAGACAAGAAGGAAATTAAGAAGGAAGAAAAAGAAGCCAAAAAGGACATCAAAAAGGTTCCTAAAGAAACAAAGAAGACAGCTGGTCCTTCAGCTGAAGTAAAAAAGCCAGCAGCAAAGCCTAAACCACAAAAGGAGGAACCTGCTAAAAAAGAAGCAGTACCTGCTGGAAAGCCAAAGGAAAAAGGAAAAATTAAGACTGCGAAGGAGATCGAATCCAGTGGAGTGCAAGCTGCCCTTGTAGCAGTTGGAGCCACTGCCACAACTGTAGCAGCTGCAGAAATCACATCTAGTGGAAAAGAACTTGAAGTGGAGAGATCCCTTATGTCTTCACCAGAGGATTTAACAAAGGATTTTGAGGAATTAAAAGCTGAAGAAGTAGAAACAATAAAAGAAAAAAACCCTCAAGATGCACTTATAGAGGATGAACTGAAACTCACTGGCACAGAACAAAAAGAGGCCTTTGAAGTCCAAAAAGAAAAATTAGATCATGAAGGACCTACTGAGTCCTCTGATGAAGGCATAACTACCACAGAGGCTGAGGGTGAGTGTGAACAAACACCCGAAGAATTGGAACCTGTGGAAAAGCACAGGGTTGATGACAATGAAAAGTTTGAAGATGAGGGAACTGGCTTGGAAGAATCATATGAAGCAGGAGATTATGAGGAAAAGGGAGAGACAGAAGAAGCTGAAGAACGAGGTGAAGATGAAGAAGTAAAGACACCACTGAACACCACAAAACTATATATGGAGGAAGCAAGAAAAATGGAAGATAGTTCAGAAGAAATAATGGCTGAAGCAGATGCTAACATTAGAGCCGAAAAATATATTGAAAAGGCAGATGATGAGGCATCAGATGAATGGGCTGAGGAAGACAGGGAAGAAGCAGTAGAAAAGGCAGAAACTGAAGAAACTGGAGAAGAGGAGGAAGACAAAGCAGAAGACATCAGAGATGAAGAGGAGACTGAAAAAATAGAAGCCGAAGAAGATTATGTGATGGCTGTGGTAGACAAAGCTGCAGAAGCTGGTAAAGTTGAAGATAAATATGGCCTACTCATAATTATACCAACAAAATGCTCAGAACCTCAGTCTCCAGCAGTTGAACTGGCCTCTTCTATCCATGATGAAACATTACCTGGTGGTTCAGAAAGTGAAGCCACTGTTTCTGATGAAGAAGATAGAGAAGATCAACCTGAGGAATTCACTGCTACTTCAGGTTATACACAGTCTACCATCGAAATATCCAGTGAACCAACTCCAATGGATGAAATGTCTACGCCGCGGGATATCATGAGTGATGAAATTAACAATGAGGAAAGTGAATCACCTTCTCAAGAGTATATGAACATTACCAAGTATGAGACATCACTGTACTCTCAAGAATTTGCTAGATCTAAACTTTCTCCGCTTCAGGATGCTTTTAATGGATTATCAGAAGGATCCAAAACAGAGGCCACAGAAGGTAAAGACTATAACGCCTCAGCTTCTACCATCTCACCGCCTTCTTCATTAGAGGAAGACAAATTCTGCAAATCTTCATTCCAAGATATATATTGGCAAAAAGGAAGTGAAAACCAAGGCACTGCCAAATTAGAAATCAAAGAACCCTATCCAGAAGATGGTGGAAAACATAGTCCAGCCAAGAGTCCAGCTGAGAGTTTGTCCCCTCCATCACCCATTGCCAAAACACCACTGAGTGAACGTAGTGTGAACTTTTCACTCACTCCCAATGAGATCAGGGTCTCGGCTGAGCCTTTCCCCATTGCTACATTGCCTGATGTATATCAAGAAGTTGCCGAAGAGCACTGTGCAAGCCCTGAAGATAAAACGTTAGAAGTAGCATCTCCCCCACAGTCTGCTGCTGGTAGTGCTGGCCACACACCTTATTATCAGTCTCCCACTGATGAAAAATCCAGTCAGCTTCCCTCTGAAACCAGTGAAAAATCAACAGAAGCTCCTGTTAGCTTTGAACTCAGTGAAGTCAAAGATGAGTCTGCAAAACCCAGAATAAGCCCTATGGATGAGCCTGTGCCAGATTCAGAATCTCCTATTGAAAAGGTTCTCTCACCTCTACGGAGTCCACCACTGATAGGTATGGAGACCACTTATGACACATTTTTGAGCGCTGATGTAAAGTCTTCCACCAGAGATTATGCAAGTCCTTCTGAGGGGAAACCTGAAAAAGAAAAATCACCTGTTCGGATGAGCCCAGCTTCTGAAGCCATCTCTGTGGGCTTTTTCCAAGAAAAACAAGATGAAAAAAGCATGGAGTTTATGGTAATTAAGGAAGGCTTCAGCCTAGAAAGGAAAATGGAGGATACAGAACCCAGCAGCTCACAGTCTTCACTGGTCTTGGATGAGCGGAAGTTAGCAGGTGATCTCTCACCTATTCAAATAGGTATCAGTCAGTTCAGTTTCTTAAAAGAAGATACCAAAATGTCAATTTCTGAAGGCACTGTTTCTGACAAGTCTGCAACTCCAGTTGATGAGGTTGCAGCAGAAGACACCTGTTCCCATATAGAAGGAGTAGTTTCTGTCTCTACAGCATCTGTTGCTACTACTTCATTTCCAGAACCAACTACTGATGATGTATCTCCTTCTTTGCATGCTGAGGTTGGATCTCCCCACTCTACTGAAGTTGATGATTCCCTTTCAGTGTCAGTTGTACAAACACCAACAATGTTTCAGGAAACAGACATGTCTCCATCTAAGGAAGAGTGCCCGAGGCCCATGTCAATTTCTCCACCAGATTTCTCACCTAAAATCACAAAATCAAGAACCCCAGTGCACGATCACAGATCTCCTGAGCAGTCAACTATGTCAGTAGAATTTGGTCAGGAGTCCCCTGAGCAGTCTTTAGTAATGGACTTTAGCAGGCAATCTCCAGACTATCCTACTGTAGGCACTAGTATACACCATATATCTGAAAATGGACTGACAGAAGTAGATTATAGCCCTTCAGATATACAGGAGCCTATTTTTGCACAGAAGATTTCCCCTGTGGATCAGTCATCTTACTCTCAGGAGAAGGATATTTCCGAAATTATTTCAGTTTCTCAAATTGAAGCTTCATCCTCAACTTCATCAGCTCATACACCTTCCCAGTTAACTTCACCACTGCCAGAAGAAACTTTTTCAAGTGCGGTTCCACCCAGAGATATGTCACTACATTCTTCTTTTACCTCAGAAAAGGTGCAGAGCCTAGGAGAAAAGCTGTCACCAAAGTCTGACCTATCTCCATTAACTCCAAGGGATTCTTCTCCTTTGTGCTCTCCTAGTTTTCCAGATTCACCTCCTGCAGTCACAGAAGTGGTGTCAGCTAGTCACACATCTTTGTTGTCACTGCAAGTGTCCTCTGTCAAAGCATTTGGTTACCAGGAACCCCTAACAAAGCACAGTCCAGAACTTTTAATCAGCCCAGAAAAAGAAGATTCAGAGAAAAGCAGCAGGTCACCAGAAGAACTTAGTTATTCTTACAAGGCCACAGAGAAAACTACTAGGTCACCAGAGGATATTAGCTATTCCTATGAGGCAGTTGCAAAATCTATATCACCTGAGGTCACGGATTATTCTTATGAGATGACAGGGAAAATCATACGGTCACTAGGAGTCACAGATTATTCCTATGAGAGAATTGGGAAAGCTACCAGATCAACTGATGCTATGGATTACTCCTATGAGACAACAGGGAAAGCCACCAGCTCACCTGAAGCCACAAATTACTCATTTGAGACAACTGGGAAAACCACCAGGTCATCCAAAGCTACTAGCTATTCCTATGAAGCAAGGGCACATTTTACTCCAGGAAAGTCATTAGCAGAATCCCGTCAAGATGTTGACTTATGCCTTGTGTCCTCCTGCGAATATAAACATCCTAAAACTGAACTTTCACCCTCATTTATCAACCCAAATCCCCTTGAGTGGTTTGCAAGTGAGGAACAGTCTCAAGATCAAGAGAAGCCATTAACTCAATCTGGGGGAGCCCAGCCATCTTCTGGGGGAAAGCAGCAAGGGTGGCAGTGTGACGAAACCCCTCCCACATCCATGAGTGAGTCTGCCCCATCTCAGACTGATTCGGATGTTCCCCCTGAGACTGAGGAATGCCCTTCCATCACTGCAGATGCTAACATTGACTCAGAAGATGAGTCAGAAACCATTCCGACAGACAAGACAATTACATATAAACAAATTGACCCACCACCTGTCCCGATGCAGGATCACAGCCCTTCCCCTAGGCACCCTGATGTCTCCATGGTTGATCCAGAGACTTTGCCCACTGATCAGAATTTGGGTAAACCTTTGAAGAAGGACCTCAAAGAAAAGACAAAGACAAAAAAGCAGGGTACTAAGACCAAGTTGTCTTCTCCTGTTAAAAAAAGTGATGGTAAATCAAAACAAGGGGCTTCACCAAAACCAGCTGTAAAAGAATCTTTAGACAAAATTTCCAAAACAGCTTCTCCAAAAAAGAAGGAGTCTGTGGAGAAGGCAACCAAAAATATCTCTAATCCAGAAGTAAAGTCTCGAGTGGAAGAGAAAGATAAGGACACCAAGAATGCAGCAAATACAACGTCCAAGTCAGCAAAGACTGAAACCACAGGTAAAGACAGATAGGAGTTCCCTAATGTTAAGATTTTCTTAGTTGTTGCAGTGAAGTTAGGTTGCCTTTATATCAGTTGAGAATGTGGTTTGTAGCAAACCCCCAATGTCCATGTTTTAAATATAAATCTGTGTGTTAAGGCCACATCTAAATGAATGAAATTCACTGAGTTAACTTTTGCAGTCTGAGAAACTTGATGTGTCAGTTTGCTCAGATGTAAAGAATTAGAGTGCATCAAATATAAAGAACTTAATACTATCTGTTTGAATTGTTAACCAACTAATAAAATTAAAAGTACCACCTTTGTAGGTGAAGTGAAATCAGTAGTAAAGTGAACCACTTCATTCATTGAAAAAATCATGTAGGCACAATGCTCTTAACATGAAATAATGCAAATTAATATTGCGAAAGGCAAAGGTACTATCAGACATTGGATGCTTTTATTACTTTGCTAGATTAATTTTCAAAAGAGTATTTAAAAAAATGATAACAGTAGTAAGAGCACTTTCAGTGAGCTGAGCATGTATATCACATAATCCAGTTAAAGTCTTATGCCATCAATGATGACTAAACATACAGAAAATTAATGTAATTTTGAATGACGGTTGTGTATTCTAAGTAGTAATAAAATATGAATTAGATTACTGAAGGAGGCATTGTGCTAGTATGTTGTTTCTGGCAGATCTTGTTAGAGTGTTTTGGGGATATTTTGATTTTGCTGTTGTCAGGACTGATGTTCTATTGAAAGCTTTTTACAAGGAGCAGGTCTAGGATTTAGTACAAGCAAACCAGCATTCAGCTATCTGTAGCTTCCCCATTTTAAGTGGTCTTCTGTTCCTTTCTTACAGCATCATTTGTATGTCTCAGATGCTTTTCAAAGCAGCAGTACAGTTCCTCATGCTGTACATTTCTCCAGCACTTTAGCTTTATATTAGATTCTTCTTCCTTGAAAGCATACTTTTCAGGTATACACTAGAGCTGAAGACAAGGCTCTATTTGATAATGACATTTAAGTGTAAAATGTAATGTCTAATATTTTATCCATTGTTAGTATCCACAGTTCAGAAAGATGTATCACAGATTTTTTATGATGAAAGATGATAAAAGATTTTGTATCATAACCAATAGTTAAAAACTATAATTCAGGAAATATCATATTATGATGCTTATTTGGCATATCGCCCTATGATGAACAGCAGGTCACACTAGACAATTGTATTGGACTTGCCTGGCTTTATAATATGTGATCCTAAATCTGATTGAGTATCTGATTGAGTATCTGATTGAGCGTATTGCTCAGATAACTTAGTTTACCAAACTTCATCCTCTGTAACATCATGAGAAGGCCAGTAAAACATAAATGGTGATCATCTAGATACAATTACTGGTTGAATCCTGATTGTCAGTTCACACCGTGATCCAGTGTGTAGCAAAAGCAGCTTTGATAGTATTTTTAATGTGTTTAAACTTTGAACTTCCTTTTGACTGAACCTCTTCTTAGAACAGATACTACACTATGTATAGCAGCAAAAACATGCTTCCCTATACTTTTTGTGATAAGTGGCTAGTTTGTGTATGCAAATAAGGATCCAGCAGACAAACAAACACTTGTTCTCAGTTTCCTGAAGTAATTGCTTTAGGAGGTTTCTCTGTTCTCCCAAGTTCCTCTTTGCCCCATTTCCTGCTCACATGTAGTAGCTTCCTGATGCACCTGTAAGACAGTCTGAGCATGTCAACAGCTACTATGTCTTCATATGTGCTGATACCCCAAATCTCAGGACCACTTTCTGCATGGCTCCCTGTGTGACCCTAGCTTTTATAATCATGCATACCAAAGACTTTCAAAAAGCTGTACTTCTTAAATTGGAAAATAATACTGCCTTTTATTGAATGGTAATTCAGTAATCACAGCCCTGTGTAGTAATTGTTGGATAATAGTATATTACTGGGAAAGGTTCAGTCAAATGTTGGTTATGTAGTAGTGAGTTTTTATTGTATGGAATAGTTAGTTACTTTTATTCCATTTTTTTCCTCCCAGTACACTTGTAATTTGCATACAACAAAGCTGGAACGTATCATTAGATGTAGGAGGGTAATGCCATAATTGTTTCAGGGGACACAGAAGTACAATCGTAGCTATGTAATGCTTAACCAACACTAGCAATTTTAAGAATATAATCTCAGCGGTTATAATGGTAATTAATAAATGCATGTTTTTAACCAGACTGAGATATATTCTTTTGTTGTTTGATTTCCAAAGGACCTGGGAATAATAAATCAGCAAAATCTACAGCAGTGCCTCCAGGACCTCCGGTGTATTTGGATCTGGTGTACATTCCCAATCACAGCAATAGCAAGAACGTTGATGTTGAGTTTTTCAAGAGGGTGCGGTCATCCTACTACGTGGTGAGCGGAAACGATTCTGCAGCTGAGGAGCCAAGCAGGGCTGTTCTGGACTCCCTGCTGGAGGGCAAGGCCCAGTGGGAGAGTAACATGCAGGTAGGCTCTTCACTCGTATTTCTACCTAGAAATTTAATCTTCTCTGGGAAGCAACTACAGGAAGTCAGAGCGCCTCTGGAGTGGGCGGTGGCTGCTGGGGACAGGAGTTCCCAGCCTGGGCACCTTGTTTCACCAGTGATGTGAGAGGACACCCAAGTGAAGCACAGAGCTGCACCATACTCATCTGCTCCCCCATTTCTGGCCCTTCTGACCTGTCTGGAGAATAAAACAGTTGGGAACTGGTTTATAGGGACATTTGGCTATTTCGTCTCGTTACTATACCAGATATGATCCAAATTTGAAAATCTTGTGGTTTGTAAGTAGGAAAGAAAAGTGAATGTTTCATGGCTTATATGGTAATCACGTACACTTAGAAACTTCGTGTGCCTTTCCAACATGACAAATAAGTAAACAAAGTATCTGGCCATAATCTGAAGAGCTGTCAGTGCAGACTACAGACCGCTACTTCTCTGGAAAGTTGCATCTCAACACCTTAGAGAACCAGGGTTTTATTCTGATAAAGTGCTTCTTTACAGTAATTTTATCTTATCTACGTATTTGTTTATTTCCTTTTATCCGTCCACTCTTTCCAAAAGGGAATCATACTTGTTGACCAGGACTTCTTACAAAGATATTTTTCTTATCAGTTGTTTCTGTTGTCCATTCCTCAGGAGTTCTGTTTTTTCTTGCAGGTGACCTTAATCCCAACCCATGACTCAGAAGTGATGAGGGAATGGTACCAAGAGACCCATGAGAAACAGCAGGACCTCAACATCATGGTTTTGGCAAGCAGCAGCACTGTTGTTATGCAAGATGAATCTTTTCCCGCATGCAAGATTGAACTGTAAGAACAAGACCACGCGCCACAAGATTTGTTTCCAGAAATTCTTCAGTTCGTAAACACCTTTTCTAAAAATTCAACCCATCTATTTCAACTGCTGAACTGTATACCTGCAAAATGTTATACTGTATCACAGTGATGCAAGTCACTAATATTTTTCAGTCTTTGCTGATTGCTGAGGGAAATAACAGCATTCCCGTAGTAGGATTCAAATTACTGCGAAAATACAGATCCAGTTTCATCTCTGCTGAACATTTGGAAACCATGTACTCACAACCCCAACTGACTTCTGCCCTCTAAAGAAACACAGAGAGAAAGAGAGAGAGGGGTAAGAGGAGAAAGTAATAAATAATTAGATCTCCAGTAGTCTCATGGCAATAGCTGTATCACTTACTGCAGTTTGTTTATGCACTCACATAAAAAGGAGGTTTTAAGTTTTTATCAATCTGAGCTGTCACAAAGGAGGTCCTTACTTTATAGAGTTAAGTTAACTGGAAATAAGAAGCAGCAGAATGTGGCTAGGAAGGGATGTACAACCTAAACACTCATTAGCAGTTTTTCACTTTAATTTGAACTCCGCATACTGACATACCATAACAATCATAGGCCAAATATGCACGTAGTCTGAACCTCATTCAGAATTCTAAAACCTTTCTTTCAACATGCAGAATTGTTGGCCTAAGGCATGCTCCCAGTAAAAATCTACTCACTCCAGTCAGAACTGACCAGTCCACATGCTTAAACACCCATGTCCACTGTCAACTAACTGAAGCAAAATACCAAAGCAGTTGGGAGTACATACAGTAGACAATTTGCCTTAGAAAGTGACTTGAATGTACAAAGAAACTTGATGCACTTATTCGTTAATCTTGAGACATCAGATTTCTAAAACATCCGTGTATGATCATAGTTACACCAGTACAGAAGTGTGAGTGTGCATGTGTGGTACTAGAAACCTATCTGACTGGTTAAACAGCTTGGTGTTATGAATTACGCATGTTAGTTCTGTGAACAATTCATTGATGCACCAGGATAGCTCAACAAGGCAAGATGAGCATTTTTTTGAAAGCTTCTTTTGTACTGTGAAAGCAAGATTGAAGTGGTGTCCAGTATCAGAGTTGCAAAACTTAGTGAAACATTCAGGATGATGAAAAAGGTTACCTGCAAGTCTGTACAGTATTCAACCTTCCTTTGTCTTACCTTATTTTATTTGTTTCATTTAAGAGTAAATATGGGAACAAATGTACAGAAACCTTTTTATTTTAGTGCTGCATGAAGTTTTAATTGATTTTTAACAAAGGTTTTCATTTGCAGGAAAACGCAAAGAAAAATTTTTCAGGTGAAGGCAATTTTTTTAGTGGTTTTGTAAGATAAATTAATAATGTTTAAGGTTCTAGGGAGAATGGATATTGAGGTAAGGTTTATTGAAAATAATCAACTGCCAATACCTTTTTGGTGGCTGGGGGGAAGGGGCACCCTAGTGGTAAAACTAACCTATTGATGATGACAGAAAATGGGATTTGAAATGTTGATTGCCTAATATTTACTAGGGTGTGACCTACATTCTTAATCCTCACAAGATTGTGAAAAAAGATAGAATAAGCAATAAGCTAAAATAAGTCCCCTTTCCTTTCCTTTCCTTTCCTTTCCTTTCCTTTCCTTTCCTTTCCTTTCCTTTCCTTTCCTTTCCTTTCCTTTCCTTTCCTTTCCTTTCCTTTCCTTTCCTTTCCTTTCCTTTCCTTTCCTTTCCTTTCCTTTCCTTTCCTTTCCTTTCCTTTCCTTTCCTTTCCTTTCCTTTCCTTTCCTTTCCTTTCCTTTCCTTTCCTTTCCTTTCCTTTCCTTTCCTTTCCTTTCCTTTCCTTTCCTTTCCTTTCCTTTCCTTTCCTTTCCCCCTTCCTCTCTCTCTTCCTTTCCCCTTTCCTTTCCTTCTCTAGACTGCTTGCAACAGAACACCATGCAGAACAGTACTGTCATTTAAGACAGTTCAGATTTTTTAGTCTCAGTTTTCTCCCAATCAAAAAATCTTGTTACACTGTTTGCAAATCTGAATTTAAAGAAGGTGTAAAGGCCTCCAAAATGAAGATATGCACCGGTCTGTATGATTCACCATTATGGCTGGTATTAAGTTTCACAATGTAGTGAACTATGACCTCATTTTATTTTCTTTACTTAAAATTTATTTCAATTTTACATTGTTAGGATATTTTTGTTTAATAGGTATATGTTTGCACTCCTAATTTTTATGAGGGCTTTTTTTATACTGCTTTGGGGCCCTTTAAATGTGGGCTCCTGAGGCCTATTTAATGCTGTGAATTACTATTTGTCAGTTGTTGGGGGTTTTGATTTATTTTTAATGTCTTCCTTTTTTTAGGTATCTCTAGCAATGCTGTTTTATTTATTGCTATACCTTTTAAGTCATTAAGAATAACTCAGAATGACTGTGGCAGAAAAGGCAGATGGAACTATATTGTGAAAACAAGCATGTTTGCTGGACTCATAATCATTCACTTAAAATTGCTTTTGTAATACAGTCTTCAAAGTTATAGGCAAAATGTTTGGCAGAATAGTTGTACTATTTCTACAATTCTGAATTGTCTACTTTCTTATATAAGTCAGATTTCAAACTTTTTGAGTGGGTGGGAACAGATTTTCTGACAATATCTGAAATGGTTTGTACCTCTGCTTTGGTAGAAAATCTAAGTACAGCAGTGGTCCTGAGACTAATCTCACTTATGCCACCTACTCTTGTGAATCAGGAGCAATTTCACTACAGTCAGGAAAGTTACATTCATTTGGTCCTACTGTAAATGAAATTAGAATCAAGCCTTAAATCTCCCCAAGTAAGTTTGTGATGGCTCAATCGTATGTTTTACTTTAAAAATAATTAGGCAGTTACAGGGGATCTTAAAATGTTCATTCATTTTTTGCCGCTACAAGAGTATTAAAAACCCAGTCTGGCTATTCTGAGGTATTATAATGCCTGTTCCATCCATTCCCTTTTAAATGGTAATCATGCCTGTAACACAGCAATGAACTCCTCCATTAGCTCCTCTTGCTCTTAATGTCTTTCCTGCCTATGGAGCTAATCTAACTGTGCTAATCATAATACTACACAATTAGTTTAGTAACAGTCATCAAAATGTACCATGTACATTAACGATGAGTGCTGTTGATCAGCATAGATTTCTAGGAGCATGGTTTGTTACTAATTAATTATAAAGATTCAATAGGGCACTCCATTGAAATGATGGTATTACCCATAACAGTATCTCCAGTCATGATCTTTATGCTATTACTGTACTGCTTCATAAAATTCAGTGAAGAATTAATTTTAGAGATCACACCCCACTCCTGAACTTGGACAGGGCCTCTCATGCATGCCTTTTTAAAGTCTTGTGGTGGGCCTGACTTCATTGACCTCTGCTTTTCACCCCAACTTTCATAGAATTCACTTCTGATTTTTTTATTATTATCTTACATACTGTGGTGAATGGAGCTAACTGTGTATATGAAAGGGTGTTTTTAATTGTCTACAATAGCTTATGCATTTTAGGAGAGCTCTGGTACTCATTTACTAAGATTTAATCAATTTGTTAATTGAATTTTCAATCCCTCTCACCACAAGCAAGACAGCTCCAAAGAGCACTTACTGTGCATTTAGGACATTTCCATCATATGCTTCTCTTTGTTCATCTGTTGCAAAAGGTTCTTGCTCAGTAAGGATGTTCTGAGAGAAATAGTAATTTTGTTGGTCTGGATTTATTAGAAAGGGAAAAAGTACAATGTTTACACTTGTAAGAAACTGTAAGCTTTCGTCTTTTCACTTAATTGAACAAAACACTAAAAGTAACTAGGTGTAAGCATTTCTTAGAATGCAATTATATTATTCACCTGTTTTAAAAATGTTTGCTATTTAAAACTTAAGAAATCTGTTGTGACTTTACAAAAAATCTAGAAAAATAAATAACTAAATAAAACAATGGCGTAAAAATATTGAGAGGAAAAAAAAAAAGAAGAAAAAAAAAGAAGAAAAAAAAAGCTTCTCTGCACTAGACTAGCTAGGAGCTCCAGATGGCAGAGATACCTCCTCAAGACTGGGCTGTAATCACAACTGTAAAAGAGGAAATCTGAAATATGCTTTCATGCATTTGCAGCCATCATCTTCCAAACTATGGAAAGAAACAGTCTTTTTGCTGTCTGAGAAGCACCTCACACACCTCCTCTCTCTTGTTCTGAATAGTGTTTGTGTCAGTCTGCAGCTGTGTATGGTAGTATGTCTTATAATCCTGCATCACTTCTATCCAGTCATATCTAATGTAGAAAATTAGTTTCCAACGAAAGTAATATGTAGTGCTTTTATGATATTTGTGTGCAGTGTCCCCTCTTCCATTGAGGATATTTGATGTAAAGGAAACAAACTCAGTTCCGCAATAAAATACAAAAGTGGTAAAGTGGTGTTGACATTTCTTGTCTTTGTGTATGCACATATTTGTAAATTTTCCCTTTCCTTCAATCATGATTACCTACTATATGGGCTTTTTGTCAAAAGATCAATGACTATTTAAGCGCTAGATAAGAACCAATCTTTATTTAGAAACAGAAAAATAAATGCTGAAGATTACTTTTATCTCTTGTGGTGTAAAATATTACCATGATGTACGATGAAGTGGCTTCTTTTTGTTGTTCTCATTTCTGTATCCCTGATCAGCATGAGAAAACACCTCATTTTCAGTAAGTACACGTTCAAGCGGTTGTATTAGAGATGATACCCAATAAAGCTACATCGCCGAGGCGAGCAGCTCTGGTGCTGGCACGATCCGCAGCAAAGCACTCTAGCACGGCGCACAGGGGGATTTCCTGAACTGGGGAAACTGCAGGGGGAGCCAAGAGAGCTGCCAGGAGCCCGCAGCTCGCGCCACAGCGGCTGAGGAGACCTGGGTGGGACCAGGAGCAACGGTAGCCAAGCTCCTTATCCCACCCCCCCATTCCCATCCCCAGATGTCTTCTAACTTCCCAGATGTCAACTGGGAATATCATACAGCAGACACAAACAGGTCCAGGAAATTCCTGAAGCACGTTGAAGATAACTTCTCGCTGAGGCAATCAGCTCCGGTGCAGGTGCATTCCGCAGCAGAGCAGGGGATTGTGGGATACAGGGCGTGTTTCCTGAGCCAGGGGAACCCCAGGGGAGCACAGAGACCTGCCAGGAGCCAGCAGCTCTCATGAGAGCGAGCAGCTGGTGAGACACAGGCAGAGCCAGGAGTAACAGCGGCCACCCCCTGCTCCCACAAAAGGCAGCCCTAGAGTGCTGCAACCAGGACGGGCAAACAGGGCATGGTGCAGCAGTTTGCCTGGGAGGGTGTGCAGGGAGGACACCTCTTTGAAGGGGGGACATTCCACTGGCTGAGTGGAGAGGCTTGAAGGCCACATAACCCAGCAGTGGGGCACCGTTCTGTGACCATCTGCACAGGCCAAGGGCGCTCATCCTACCTGACCATCTGCACAGGTCAAGGGCACTCATCCTACCTGACCCTCAAGGCAGGATGGCGGGCACTCATCTGAGAGCAAAGGCTGCAGCTCTGGCTGGGGGGTCTGCACCATCTACCCCAGCGGTGGCCGATGCCTCCACCCAGACAGAGCTGCTGAAGGGAGAGGCTGCAGGAAGTGCCTAGACCTTTCTCCTGGGGCAGGGACAGGCAGCAGACCTGCCTGCAAAAGGCGTCCCCAGGTGGAGGGCCTCCTGCATCAGGTGGCTGAGCTGCAGGAGGTGGTGAGAAGGCTGTGTAGCATCAGGGAGGCTGAGAAGGAGTTAGATAGCTGGTTCCACGCACAGTCTGCAGTGGACCCACAGCCCACGGACACACAGCCAAAAACTCCCCCATCGGCACACACGGAAGGGAGGGGGCCAATAATGCAGAAGAATGGAAGCTTGCAATGGCAAGGACCTGCAGGAGGAAGAGACTTCTCCCAAAGCCTGAGGTGCCCTTGCAGAACTGCTTCACTACTCTGCACACTGAAGAGGAAAGGCCTGTCACATTAGGAGGAACGCTGGAGCTGAGTAAGGCAGCCCAATCTGCTCCCCATATAACAACCAGCGCAACTAAGAAAAGGTGACGGGTGATAGTAAGAGGCGACTCTCTTCCAAGAGGTACGGAGGCACCCATCTGCCAACCTGACACTCTCTAGAGAGGTGTGCTGCTTACTGGGGCCTCGAATCAGGGATGTCACCCAGAGACTGCCAAGCCTCGTACAGTCCACTGACTATTATCCACTGCTGTCGTTTCACATGGGCACCAACGATACAGCCAGGAGCAGTCTGAGGAGTATCAAGAAGGACTACAGAGCCCTGGGAGCAGTGGTAAAGGACTCTGGAGCGCAGGTAGTTTTTTCATCCATCCTCCCAGTCAAAGGGAAGGGGTTTGAAAGGGCAAGTCAAATCTGGCAAATCAGCAATTGGTTACGGGACTGGTGCCACAGCCAGGGGTTTGGCTACTTAGACCATGGAACTCACTTTGAGAAACCTGGCCTACTGAGGGCTGATGGGGTCCATCTGTCAGAGAAGGGGAAGAGCATCTTCGGCCATAGGCTTGCCAAGCTGGTGAAGAGGGCTTTAAACTAAAGTTGCTGGGAGAGGGGAACCTTAATCCATCCCACTCCTACCAGTTTAGTGCCAGTGCCAGCAATAGATGCCCAGAGCCTGGAGAGGGGTCACGGGTCAGCAGGAGAGCACCGGAAGAGCAGCACAAAGGAGTTCCAGCCAGTAAGTCAGCTTCATCGGGGGCCCAACTTAACTGCCTCTATGCAAACACACGTAGCATGGGGAATAAACAAGAGGAGCTAGAGACGTGCACACGCCTGCAGGGCTATGATCTTATTGGCATCACGGAGACGTGGTAGGATGGCTCCTATGACTGGAATGTTGGAATGGAAGGATACAGGCTCTTTAGGAAGGACAGGCAGGGGAGATGAGGAGGGGAGGTGCACTTTAGCTGTCGCACCAGCTAGAGTGCACAGAGCTCTGCTTGGGGATGGATGAGATGCCAACCGAGAGCTTATGGGTCAGGATTAAAGGGAGGGGAAGGACAGGAGACGTTACAGTGGGGGATCTGCTACAGGCCACCTGACCAGGAAGACTGAGCAGATAAGGCCCTCTATAGACAGAAAGGAGCAGCCACGTTCAGAAACCCTGGTCCTCATGGGGGACTTCAACCGCCCCGATATCTGTTGGAGGGACAACACAGCAGGGCATAAGCAATCCAGGAGGTTCCTGGAATGTGTCGATGATAACTTCCTTCTCCAAGGGATAAAGGAGCCAATGAGGAGAGGTGCTATGCTGGACCTTGTTCTCACCAACGAGGAGGTGCTGGTGGGGAGTGTGAAGCTCAAGGGCAGCCTTGGATGCAGTGACCATGAAATGGTGGAGTTCAAGATCCTTAAGACGGCGAGGAGGGCGCACAGCAAGCTCACTACCGTGGACTTCAGGAGAGCAGAATTTGGCCTCTTCAGCGATCTATTTGTCAGAGTAACATGCGATAAAGCCCTGGAGGGAAGAAGGGTTGTGAGAGACGACTTCTAAAAACAGGTCTGCGAGAAACATGAACTGAGAAAAACAGCCTGAGAAAGAGATAAAGGATAGCGGGGGGAGTGGAGGCCCTCCAAGCTAAGGAATGCCTAAAACACTTGCAAGACGAAATTATAGTGATGTGGTGGATAGTGTGGAGGTCAAAGCTGATAAGGCTGCCCGAATAACACTGGATGCAGCTGGAGGGGGGAGCCCTGTGGAGACAGGATGGTTCTGCTCTGGTGCACCTGGCCAAATTTCAAGGGCCATCTGTCCGGTGAATGACCTTTGCTTCATTATCCATGAAATGCATATTAAAGTTAACACCCCTGGATGTGCTAACGAAGACTAACAAGGTCATGCTAATTACATCATCCCATGAAACACCTTACCCCTCCCCATACATGGGATACGTAGGTATGTGGGTCGACCTAGGGGATGGACCCAAGGAAAGTGGGTATAAATCGAGGAGGTGGAAAGGGGGGGGGGGGCGGGGGCGGGGGGGCACGGAGAGTGAAGTGAAGCGAAGAAGACGGATGCCTCATTGAACCGTCACTGGCAGGATCGACGCAGGAACCCAGACCGGTGATCTCTATTCCTCTGTTCCCTCCATCTCCCTCCTTTCCTTTTTCTCCTTTTCCTTCACTACCAATAAGAAATGCAAGGCTGTACTGGGTCTGGCTGAGCCAGAATTGGTTTTCCCCTGTAGCAGCCCTCATGGTGCTGTGTTTAATGTTGGGAGCTGGAAGGGTGTTGATAGCACACTGGTGTTGTGGCTACTGCTGAGTAGTGCTTACACAGCACCAAGGCTCTTTCTGACATTTCCCCCCACAGTGGGACGGGGTGGGCAAGATCTTGGGAGGGGACACAACCAGGACAGCTGACCCGAACTGACCAAAGGGATATTCCAGACCATATGACGTCTGCTCAGTATAAAGCTGGGAAAAAGGAGGAAGGGGGCGGGGTCACCCTTGGTCCTCCAAGGCAACCACTACTTGTATCGGAGCCCTGCTTCCTGAGAAGGCCCGACATCGCCTCTTAATGGGAAGTAGAGAATAAATCTGTTTTTCTTTTTGCTTCCGTGCACGGACTTTGTTTCACTTTGCTTATATTAAAACTGCTTTTGTTTAACTCACAAGGGTTGGGGTTTTTTCCTATCTTATTTTCTTTCCCCTTTTTGCCCTCTTGAGAAAAAAAAGGGGAAGGGGGGGGAAGTGATAGAGCGACTTGGTGGGTACCTGGCATTTGGCCAATGTCAAACCACCACAAAGGCATACTGTATTGCTTGCCACAACTTGTTAAATACTTAGCCAATTATCATGTGTCCAGTTAGTACATTGTGGGAAGTTAATAAATGTTTGTACTTTGAGACTTGTCTCACCGTTGTCCACTCCGTTGGGGATTTACGAATCTGAGCCACTTGTCTCCCTCATCTGAGCGGGACGTGACACTAAAATTGGCGTAGTTGGCAGGATCCCCTTTGTTGTTGGAAAGTCTTAAGAGGTACCAATTCTCTAGCTGATAAATTCGGACAGGAAGAACCATGAAGTGACCTCTCAGCTATAAACCAGGAGAGGTTCGAGCAGTGGCAAGCCATGACTGGCCGGGAAATGTCAGTGCTTGACTGCTCCCCTATTTTTGAGAAACTGAAGGAGTATAAGGCTTGTCCTACTCCTCTAGTAGTGGTCTGGGCCCATGAAAATTGGCGTAATCCAGAAGCAGTGGCAAGCTATATCACTGTCCTTGCGGAGGAACAAGGGTCACGGCTAAGCAAAGGAAAAGCTATAGTCTGCGCTGTGTTAGGGGCAGCACTGACCACAGCCCAAAAAGATAAACACCGGAACAGAGAAGTAGAAGGGGAGATGATCAAAACCTTTCAAAAACTGGTAAAAACTCTCAAGAATCAATTGGCCAAGGAATGTAATGTTACTGAAAATAAAGCTAAATTCTTGCAAGAGCAAATTGAAATTTTTCAAAGCCAATTAGCCACTAAGCGTAACACCACTCAGCAACTCCACACGGCTCTGTCAGATGCCTTGGACCGAGAAAAAATCTTATGGTCCGAATTAGAGGAGAATGAACATGAAACCTGCAACCGGACAGATCTCGGTTCTGTTCTGGATAGTGAACTGGGATTTACAAGTCTGACATAATCGGCAGCTAGACCCTTGTATCCAACAAAGGAGTTAGAGATAAGTCAAGAAATCTTTTACCCCAAAAATGAGGGGGCAAATTTAAGACCGTTAATTAAAATGGAGATCACCGATGGTCGGGCTGGAGGAGCTCCACAGGTCACCATTCGAACGACACCATATCCAGTGACTGAGCTTGCGAAAATTCAGGAGAAATATACCAGACGAGCTCAGGAAACCGAGACTGAACATGTGTGGAGGGTATACTTGACTGGTGGTGACTGAATCTTGTTATCAGAAGATGAGGTCCAGGGGTACTGGGGGCCAGGGGTTTTCTTAATTACTGACTACTAGAGAGAGCCGTGGTTGTTAACTCAACAAGCTGCTTATTGAGCTGGGGGTCTGGACCCCTTGGAAAGGGGGGATCCACTATGTATTGAGACCCCAACCATAAATCATTTGGCCTAAAGTCTGCAGAAGGCTGCTTGTCTCCAATTAATGCATGACAGGCGTTTAGTTCCGCAGCAGCCTTCCCCAATGCTATTAATTGCTACCCCCGATCAAATGACTCCCCTGATTTGGGACTTGCCTGACTCTTTGAAATTATATGCAGTACAACTACAAGATCGTTTCCGGGATGCATTAGCTCCACAACGGGGGAGACGGGCAGGGGAAGGACCCATGACTTGGGGAGACGTAGATCAAGACTTAATAAATTACGGCCAGAGAATGGGCCTTAGCGGGGGAACGGGTAAACCTAAGCCCTCAGTACGTAGAGTGGAACAGCAGGAAAATCGATCTCCTCCCCCTCCGCAAGTCTTAAGGGCAAAAACTCTTGTGGGCTGACAAAATCGGACAGGGGATTCCCTGAGAGTTAATGGATGGTATGCCGACTATAGTTTTAGAAAAGCTCATTCGAGCCTGGAAAGACAAAAGAAAGCTGCCCCCCCCCAACCGAGCAGACCTTTTGGGAGAGGGGAGGGGCAGAACTGAAACCTAACGAGATGGTGGTAATTGCCTCTCAAACACCAACTGCCCCTGAAGAGGACCTGATTGATTTCGGGTCGGGAAACCGGACACGCCATCACCAGTAAGTGAGCTGGGGGATGGTGGGTGGGTCCACTTAAGGAGGCTCACAGAAAATAGTAAGGGAGACTTGTTGATTACCTTTCCCCTTGGCCCCCTTAAAACTCCAGTTACATTTCTAGTAGATACGGGTGCTCAGATCTCAGCGCTCCAAGCTGATGTCACCAAGCGCAATGGCATAATTGCCGACAAAAAGCAGATTTGGGTTACAGATGTTTTCGGGGACTCTAAGCCACAGCTGACTGCTCGGGTGAAATGCTGGTTACCTGGGAATGAAACTGCAACAGAGGCTATGGTGATCCTGGGAAATTTCCCCACAAATATCCTGGGACTTGACCTATTGAAGGGACAAGCCTGGGTGGATTCGAAAGGAAGGGAATGGAAATTTGGGTTCCCAACTGCCTCTATAAGACTTTTACAGCAAGCGCCTGCGCTTCCTCCTTCTAAAATTGTTAATGTAAAACCCTGTGCCTTACCATTATGGGCCAGGGAGGGGATCACTCCGGTAATAGCAGAGCTGCGGGAGCAAGGGATAATTATTCCAACTCACTCACCCTATAAATCCCCGGTGTGGTCAGTCCATAAACCTAACGGTAAGTGGCGACTGACGATTGAATATCGGCGATTAAATGCCAATACAGGTCCTCTAACAGCTGCCGTACCTAACATAGCTGAACTGATTGCAACCATACAGGAAGAAGCCCACCAGATCTTAGCAACTATTGATGTGAAAGATATGTTCTTTATGGTCCCCATACAGGAGGCAGACAGAGATTGCTTTGCCTTTACATGGGAAGGCGTGCAATTTACTTTTACACGTCTCCCCCAGGGATATTGTCATCGCTGACCATCGCTCATTATGCACTAGCATGGGAGCTTGCTCAAATCCCTCCTAGGGAAGGGGTCAGGGTATATCAATATATTGACGATGTACTGATCGGTGGCTCTGATGCTGCCGCAGTGGGACAGACCCAGACAGAGATAATCACCCACCTAGAAAATTTAGGGCTCCAAATTCCAGCCGAAAAGGTACAAGTCCCATCCTCCGAGGTAAAGTTTCTGGGTATTTGGTGGTGGGGAGGAACAGTGTACATTCCCCCTGAAACTTTAACTACCCTGGAAGAGGTAAAGAGGCCTGGAAATAAGAAGGAGCTGCAACATGCCCTAGGCTTGCTGGTATTTTGGAGGAAACATATCCCTGATTTTTCCATCATAGCTCGCCCCTTATCAGGCCTTAGGGCCAATACACCCGACAGATCCACTCCAAATTGAGGGGGTTTTTGCAATTCATGGACTATCCATACATATGGGGCAATGTGGTCCAGAGGGTGCAACCTGCCCTATAGGGTTTCATTCACGCAGTTTCAAAGACGCAGAAAAGCGTTTCTTGATCTGGGAGAATGAAGTGCTAAGGCTTGGACAACAGGCCCAAGCCAGAGTTGACCTATATATGAATCCTGTATATTTTATAACTGATAACCATTGTGCTAGTAGGTATTGTACTAGGTTATAACAAACTACCTATGCTGATGTAAAAAGTGCTAAAGTGTTGAAGTATTGAAGCCTGAACAACAGGCCCCGAGCCAAAGCTGCTTACTTAGTATGTAGTCATTAGCGAAATATGTATGCTCTTTAATGAAAGATGTAGCTTAGATATCATGTACTCATTACTGATGCTGAATGTAGTGAAAACATGTCTATCCTGAATGTATCTTTCTTCTTCTTTCTGTAGGGGCAAGTTAACAAGGCCATGAAGCCAGTTGTCCGGCCTTGGGACCAGATGTGTGGCCTCGTTCTAATAAGAACATAAACAAATTAGATAAGCAGGGAAACTCCCTTGGCTTCCTCCTTGAGCTCTGGCCAGGTTCTGGGGGAATCTAACTGGAAAGTGAAACCAGATATTTTCCACTCAAAACAAAGGTGCCAGTTATTCTGGCTTGCTTATTTTTTGTATGTACGGCTGAACCTGCTTGCAGTGACTTTGGATGCCTCACCTATGGGTGGATGCACCACGGAGGATTTCCCACTTGCCGGGACAGGCTCTCCAAATCCTCCCTGTAACCAGGGCTCCCCAGCGACTGTGGATCTGGATGATGGTAACATATGCAAGTGGTGATGTATCTTTCTTAATCACTCTTCTCTCTCTCAGGTAGTAATGATTTAATGCATTACTCTGTATTTTCTTATTTGTTTGCTTTAAGTGCACTGTTCTGTCTTTTCTTACTGCATGTTTTCTGTATTACTCTGTTACATTATTTAGTTATCCCCAGTAAAATACGCCTGCTCTTTTCACTCTGGTGTCCAAGTTTAATTGGTATCCTTAATCAGCAAAACAGAGAAGGGTCTTTTCATGCTTAGCCTAGATTTGCAGGAAGCTGAAAAAATCATACGGCAGCAACCAATCATTCTATGAGGACCCTTTAAGGTCTTGAAACCGGTGCTGGCCAGAACCCCCCTTCCTGTGGGGGTTGCACAGCGAGAGACGGTGAGGAAGTGGTATGCACAATTAGATCATCACTGTCACACGTATCAGATAGAGGAGGGGGCACCCAGAGTGCTCAAAATATAAGATCCACCCTCCGATCTTCCTGAACCCCCTCCCTCATACATAAAACCTGCTCCCCCATTTGAAACCCATCTAAAGAATGTATGGTTCACCGACGCGTCCTCTAGAAGTGAGGGAAAGGTATGGAAATACCGAGCGGTAGCACTGCATGTTGACTCAGGGGACCGAATCATATCAGAGGGTGAGGGAAGTGCTCAGGTGGGAGAGTTAACAGCGGTATGGAGCGTGATTGTTAAAGAAGCTGAGACTACAGAACCAGGATTTATTTACACAGACTCCTATGCCATATTCAAAGCGTGTACCGAATGGCTTACATTTTGGGAACAAAACCACTGGGAAGTAAATCGGGTACCGGTGTGGCAGCGTGAGAAGTGGGAGGAAATCTTAAACATTGCAAAAGGGAAGTCCTTTTTAGTAGGATGGGTTGCTGCACACCAGTCAGGAAATCACCCTGCCCACCTGCTAAACAACCAGGTGGATTCAATGACTCGTTTGATGAGAATGGCTACAGAGGATGAGGAGGAGAAATGGGAACACTTACTGGAATGGCTGCATGTAAAGCGGGATCATTCAGGAAGCAAAGATTTGTTTAAAGAGGCAATAAGCAGAGGATGGTCTGTAATCAGGGAACTGTGCAATACCGTTATTTCAGCGTGTAGTCTCTGTCGTACTTGGCTGGGAGAACACAATGCTCTTAAGGACCAAGCCCTACACCTAAGGGACAACAAGGGACTATGGGACGCCTGGCAGGTGGATGATATTGGTCCTTTCCGGCTCTCCAAGGGAAAACGCTATGTATTGGTGGGAGTGGAAATAGTGTTCAGCCTAACCCAAGCAGAAGCTGTATCTCGAGCAACTGCAGAAAATATGGTGAAGGGGTTAAAACGTTGGTTTAGCTGCTTGCCTAAGCCCAAATCGATCCAATCAGACAATGGTAGTCACTTTACTGCCAGGGTGGTTCAGGAGTGGGCTCGAGATGAAGGAATCCAGTGGATTTTCCATATCCCATACTATCCCCAAGCAAATGCGATTGTGGAATGCACCAACAGGCTTCAAAAGTGGGCCCTAAAACCCCACAAACCAGGATGGCCACAACGAGTGCCAGACGCAGTAATGAGGGTAAACAGCCGGTGGGGAATTAATGAATCCCATGAATTACCATGTTCTGTCCTAAGCCTCCGTCCATACTCGCCAGGAAAAAGGAGACTAAAGACCCTGCAAACCCGCTCCATTATCCTGGACAACCTGTTCTAGTAGGCTTGCCCACCGTGGGGCAAGTACCCCTAAACCTAAAAACTCCCATCAATATTTGTTCATGGGTGGCTACTGATGCCCATGGGAAAGAATACCGCATCAATACCAGGTGGATTGTCCCTTCTTTCTAACCATCGTTGTTTTGTTATATATATATTTGTTTTACAGGGCATTGATCCTAGACGACAGGGGACCTATGTTACTCTTAGCGCTTTCAATGGTTATATGCATTATCGGCTAGTTATTATTTGTAATTTGCTTACACTACTATATGGGAGAGATGTTTTGGGAGACCTGGTGTTGAATATTTGTCCTTGCAGTGGAGGGACCATGGGGGGACTCCCCCAATCTAGGCTGGGACCTAATACGAGGATTCATGCACTTTTGGAACTGAACTTATCAGGGCGTATGTATAACATTACCGACCTCTGCCAGGGATGGCTTTAAATTCACCATGAGCCCAGTCAATCTCACTGCACTGGTTCTGCAAATTTAACCCAGGTGTTCCAAAACGTCTTGGGAATCGATGAGGCTACAGAAATTAACACTGTCAAAGGAATATGGCAAGGCCCGAACACCTTCTGTCAGGCTCCATCAAATGTCATATGGGAGAAATTGTGGAATCATACCTGCTGGGTGTGGAATAAATCATTGCCAATCAATTACAGTCAACAATGGTATCCATATACAGGAAATTTTACAGGTACTTTTAATGAGTCCGCTTATTGGAAGGCTAACCCAGAGTTGTGCCTTAAGTTACCTTATTGGGAATTGCCTCCAAAATTAGAAAAGCCTGTGAGTTACCCATGACTGCGCACTGGTGCTTGAAAATGCCAAACAGGTTTGGGGATCTAACCATTTACAGTGTTAGCTCATATAGCTGGATATGGTCCTTACAACACCACACCTACCAACAGCAAGATGAAGTAATCAAAGACTGGCTGGAGGGGTCTGATTCCACAAATCAAGCATTAATGAATTGTACCTGAATATTAAATTGTATTCTCACTTAAATCCTTATAGTATGGCTGGATTAAGATGTTCTATCAGTTTTCCAACAAGATGCCCTTCAAGAGTTTATTTAATTACACCATTACCTCACACCAAAAATGAAGAGGGCCTAACGGCCCTAGTGATGCCAGGCACGTAATCAGTGGGGTACTACATCCAGATTACTATACCTGGGAACAGCTGTTGGCCCTGGGCTTAGAAGCTGCCATGCTACCTGCTAATGTGATTGTATAACCTCAAATAGTTTTGGAAAATTTAACTTAGCAATTGTATGTACTAAGTAACTGAACAAGGTATGCCTTTAGGGAATTAAAGGTGCAGACCCAACAAGCATCTAAGACGGCGTTGCAGAATCAGCTAGCATTGCTGAAGGAACACGGAGTGTGTGGTATGCCGAGTCTAACTGAGGGAGAATGCTGCACCACCATCCACAATGCCACCACCTCTATAGAGGAGACCCATGCCAAGATGAAGGAGATCGCCAACAGGACCATACAACTTTTTCAAGCAATGCAACCAACGGATTGGTTTGATGGGTGGAACCCTGGGTCATGGGTCACATCACTGGGATCCCTGGGACTCACAGGGTGGGGAAGATGGCTTGTAAATATCGGTCTTACAATATTATGCGGATTCTTGCTTTTAATGGTATGCCTTGCAGCAGTTAGATGTATGCTCTCTCACCTTCTGTCTTCTTTTTCCCTGCACCTATTTGCTACATATAGATCAGAATGGGCAAAGAAGAACTTGGAGTGTTTGAGCCACAGGGTGGGATGCGAGAGATGACTTGTAAAAACAGGCCTGCGAGAAACAAGGACTGAGAAAAACAGCCTGAGAAAGAGATAAAGTTAGCAGGGGGAGTGGAGGCCCTCCGAGCCAAGGAATGCCTCAAACACTTGCAAGCAACGAAACTATAGTCACGGGGTGGATAGTGTGGAGGTCAAAGCTGATAAGGCTGCCCGAATAACACAGGATGCAGCTGGAGGGGGGAGCTCTGTGGAGACAGGATGGTTCTGCTCTGGTGCACCTGGCCAAATTTCAAGGGCCATCTGTCCGGTGAATGACCTTTGCTTCATTATCCATGAAATGCATATTAAAGTTAACACCCCTGGATGTGCTAATGAAGACTAACAAGGTCATGCTAATTACATCATCCCATGAAACACCTTACCCCTCCCCATACATGGGATATGTAGGTATGTGGGTCGACCTAGAGGATGGACCCAAGGAAAGTGGGTATAAATCGAGGGGGAGGAAACGGGGGTGGGGCATGGAGAATGAAGTGAAGTGAAGAAGAGGGATGCCTCCTTGAAACCTTGCTGGCGGGATTGATGCAGGAACCCAGACTGGTGATCTCTATTCCTCTGTTCCCTCCATCTCCCTCCTTTCCTTTTTCTCCTTTTCCTTCACTACCATTAAGCAATGCAAGGCATACTGTATTGCTTGTCACAGCTCATTATATACTTAGCCAATTATCGTGTGTCCAATTAGTACATTGTGGGAAGTTAATAAATGTTTGGACTTTGAGACTTGTCTCACCATTGTCCGCTCCATTGGGGATTTATGAATCTGAGTCACTTGTCTCCCTCATCTGAGCAGGACGTGACAGGGGCACAAGAAAGTTGGTCGATATTCAAGGATCACCTCCTCCAAGCTCAGGAGCGATTCATCCTGACAAAGAGGAAGTCAGGTAAGAACACCGGGAGGCCTGCATGGATGAACAAGGAGCTTCTGGACAAGCTCAAACACAAAAAGGAGGCCTACAGAGGGTGGAAGCAAGGACAGGTATCCTGGGAGAGATACAGAGAAATTGTCCGAGCAGCCAGGGATCAGGTTAGGAAGGCCAAAGCCCTGAGAGAATTAAATCTGGCCAGGGGTGTCAAGAGCAACAAGAAAAGCTTCTGTAGGTACATTGGTGATAAAAGGAAGACTAGTGAAAACATGGGCCCTCTCCAGAAGGAAATGGGAGACCTGGTTACCCTGGTTACCTGAGCCATGACTGAGGTACTCAATTACTTTTTTGCCTCAGTCTTCATTGACAAGGGCTCCAGCCACACCATCCATGTAGCAGAGGGCAAAGGCCTGGGAGAATGAAGAACCACCCACTGTAGGAGAGGATCAGGTTTGAGAACATCTGAGGAACTTGAACGTGCACAAGTCAATGGGACCTGATGAGATGCATCCAAGGGTCCTGAGGGAACCGGCAGATGAAGTGGCTAATCCACTATCCATCATATTTGAGAAGTTGTGGGAGTCTGGTGAAGTTCCCACTGACTGGAAAAGGGGAAGCATAACCCCCATTTTTAAAAAGGGGAAAAGGAAAACCCCTGGAAGTACAGGCCAGTCAGTCTCACCTCTGTGCTCGGCAAGAACATGGAGCAAATCCTCCTGGAGATTATGCTAGGGCACATGGAAAATAAGGAGGAGACTGGTGACAGCCAAGATGGCTTCACTAAGGGAAAATTGTGCCTGACGAATTTGGTGACCTTCTACGATGGGGTTACAGCGCTGGTGGATAAGGGAAGAGCAACTGATGTCATCTACATGGACTTGTGCAGAGCTTTTGACACTGTCCTGCACGACATCCTTGTCTCTAAATTGGTGACATATGGATTTGACAGATCGACCACTCAATGGATCCGGAATTGGCTGGATGGTCGCACTCAAAGAGTTGCAGTCAGTGGCTCAATGTCCAAGTGGGAGCATGAAGCCCCCAGAGCATCATCCTCTCTGTGTGTGCTTTCGTCAGATTCAGCCTACACCCACCAGAGGCTGAGTGTCTCATGAGGAAAGCTTGAATGCCATCAACTTACCAGAGGATTTGCTGGTTTTTGACTGCGTGCTCAGCATTGCTTCCACTAGAAATGAAATTATTTTTATTCCCTTAAATATTGAGGAGGAGTAAAGAACTTAATGAGCAGGTACTGTAGTCTGCATGAGCTCTTGTCACAACCTGGATTGAGAGCCTGGAGAGTAGCAACGATTCTGTGATCCCCTCAGGTTAAATTAAGATGAAATGACACCAAATGACTGGTTAAAATATTTTACTTGTGGTAGAAAACAATTTAAACTTGGAAAAGGATAATAAGCAATGTGGTCTCTTATAAATCTATAAGAAAGAAAAGAAAGGAAAGAAAAGAAAAAGAAAGGAGAGAAAGAGAGTCAAAGAAACTGGATCACCACCCCTGAATCCAGTGTTGTCTCAGGTTCGGTAATCTTGGGTGGTGGGTGCACACACAGAAAAGTTTTCTGTCGCCTTTCAAGTTCATCTTATCAGCTGATTTGCATACTAGACAAAGAGAGGCAGGTATTCCATGAACTCATTTCCATGAGAGACGAAGAAAAGGGTTCTGCACATGTGTTGGGGGGAAATGGGGTACATTAACCCTTTTGTCCAATTGAGTTGGTGGTCACAATCTCCCCCTACCACCTTTACCTTTTCCTTAGTTTTTGTTTCTTGGGCAATTATCCAGTCATTGGCTCCATCTGGTGTCGGTTGTTTATCTTTCTTGTCAATCTTTCAGCTCTTCTTCAAGGCTATAGTCGTAAATTAAAGTGTAGGCCTTAACCAGAACACATGGTTTTACTCTACATCTCCTCCCTTCAAGGCTTATCTACGGAATTTGTTTATACAACTGCAAGGGAGCAGAGCCATGCACCCTTCAATACACCCCGTGCTTCCCTAGGCAGATAATTCATTCCTTAGACTAATCACAAAGGCCACAATTTATCCTTGAGGTTTTCTGTGTCGATGAATGTTTGAGGCATTAATTCCTTCAGTTCCTTATAGCTCTGTTTGCTGATTCTCATGGATTGTTACCACTTGATGTAGCTGCTTCTCTGCAGTTCAGCAACTCCAGTGTTACCAGCCCCGATATGAATAGCTGGCAAGGCACGGGCTGAGTGTGACTGCATCTGCTGTCAGCTTCACTGCCAAAATGATTGCATATGCCATGGTTTAAACATCACACTGCAGCTCGGCCCATCACCTGTGCTTGTGAATTACAGAGAAAAGATAAGTGAAATAGATGGAACTTATGTCCTAATACAAGCAAAGCTAAATATACATAACAATTTCTATGTATACTGAGGTTATGTCCTGTATACCTGTTAAGGTCCAGAAACTCATTTTGACTGAGCTTTTACAAACCTCATATTATCTCAGCCCAGCTGTGTTGCTTTCATAACTTAAAGCGCTGAAGGTAAACTGAACCACTGAGCCACTTAAATATTTAATATGAACCCCCCCCCAGAGTGCGAGTCAGTATTTCCACCAAGTGTTTACAGTTTCCAATGATGTAATTATAGCAGTAGTTATGATGTATATTAGAGCAGAATAGGCTTGAAAGTTTCTTTCCCTATTCATTGTCAGGATTTGTAATAAACAAGATACATTAAAAGCTGAATTTTGTCCTGATAATCTAATATGCTTGTCAGTGGGGCTCTAATGCTATTTCTGTGCCTGGGGCATCTGCAATTTAAAAAGGTGGATTTGAGTTTATCAGAAAGGTTTAAGAGCATCAACAGAGTTAGTACTATGCAATTGCTAGCTGAGTTTGGTAACAACTTTGTAATTACTGAAAGGTGTATATATTTCTATGGGGAGATTGACCCAGAGTAGATTGCACAGTTTTCTATCACATTTACTATCTGAAGTTACTCCTGAATTAATGTTTTGTGACAAATTCTTGGCCTATATTTTGTTCTCAATGGTTTTATTTTGAAAGCATCAATATCCCAGGTTCAGATTGGAACTTATGTCAGTAGCTTCTCTTCTACAGTGGAAGAGCCTTGTCCTCATATTAACATTTCCTATAATTATTTATATGGAAGTTAAATTTAACTTTACTTTCCACAAATGTGCTCAAATATTCACTAGAAATACATTTTGCAAGGTTCAGTTGTAGTTTCTACATAAACAGCCCCAGTAAAACCAGCAACAGTACTTGCAGAATCAGATGCTGTTCAGTGGACCAGATCTTGCATCCCTTGAAGTCAGTGGTGGAGCTATCTTTTGTAAATATGACTCCAGCTTTCTGAGGAGGTGGGGGAAGAGAGGACACTTGATAACCTGTGCCTGGGCTGTCTTCTGCCTGTCTCAGTGGCACAGCAATGGCTGCTCAGGTCAGAAACCCCCTCACATCAGTCAACCTTCATCTGCAGCTGTGGTAGGTCATGGGCACGGTCCCACAGTTATAGGGTGACCAGAGAGGACAGGCAGGGACACAGCTGGGACAGGCCACAAGGACAGGGAGCAGGTGCTCAAAGCTGTGGGAAGGAACTCGATACCAGCGCTGTGTGTAGAACACAGCATCTGACTGGGCCTGAGTGCATCTAATAACCTAATTTTGACAAGGTTGAGTGTTACCATAAATACAGCCCATCTGTGCAAGTCTTTGGGCAACATATATTTGAGCTGCAAAGCAATAAATATGTAATCTTCTTCTTGTGAATAATAGATAATTATCTTCAGTGCTTTGTTGGAAGTGTTCTGCCAGTGACACTTGTGGGAGGAAGAGTTACACATTTGCTTACCTAATCAGCAACATATTTGGAGTCTGCCATGGATTTGAATTGGGAAGCTGCTTTTTGAATTAAAATTAACCCTTAAAGTACTGGTATTTCTCCTAACAGCAGCCAAATTCATGCCAACATACCAAACAGGCTTTGCATTTGTACTGATTTGGTTTTTTTGGCTAGTAGTGTCGAGAGAAGAGTCCCTCCCACACCTGGGGAAACACGGGGAAGCTGTTAATACCGCCAAGCAGGTGCAAGTCTGGAAATGCTTGTACTATAAGTGTTAGTGCAGGAAGGTATTATTTAGACTGGTAGTCACCTTGTTTGCATACACAACTCAGTGACTGTGCATGCAAATGTATTGCTTCTAGCACTGGGATATTTCCTGTGCCTTTAGCTATACAGATACCAGGATAATGACTAGGGAACTTATTAAAAAAAACTTTCACTAAGATGGATGCACTCCTGTGATTTAGAAATATACTGACAAGGGAGAAACTGCAGTAGCTTTAATCCAAATCACAGCTGTAGTCACGAAAGAAAACAGGATGTGAAGTAACATTTCTAGGAGAGGCTATCCAAAACCAGAAGATAGTGTTACTACCAAGAAAAATTTTGGTCTGTCCCAGGAAATATTTTGACAGTCCCATCCACATGTAGAAAGAGGTCTAGGCAGCTGTCTGAAATGTTGCAGCAAGGTGCAGCAACGTTTCAAAAAGATTGAGAATGTCCTAGTGAGAAAGCACTAATGGGGTTGTGAGCTTGCATTGAATGAATACCAGGGCACAGGACTAGATGAACTCAGAAGCTTTTTGTGTTTGTAGAGCACACAAGTCTTTTTTTTAATATGCATGCATATGCATATACACATCCACATTCTTCTCTTATTATCAGAGCTCACGTTTAAGCAGCAGCAGATCAAAAGCTGCTGTATGGCTTCTGTGCCCCCCTTCTAAATGCAGCTGGCTGCATCATAGCAGGTGATGGCTATCACAGGAGTGCATGCAAAGCTGCAGACATCCAGACAGAAGGACTTTTGACTATCTGGGGCCCAGTTTAACTCCTAGGTGTTGCTATGAATGTTGTTCAAACTCCTTTTTAAGAGTACTCCAGCAAGCAGCTGAAAAACAGGTTGTGTGTACAACATTATTCATGCAAAGGTGCGAACAGTCAAGTCTATCTTACTTTTCCTGGACTGGGAAGGAGAAAAGCAGGTAAATTGAGCTGAGGTAGTTGATTGTTGATTTTTCATGCTGCTGCATTTGTAGTGACTACCATCTATGTCTCCCTTGGGAAGCTGAGCATGTGTCTGAACAGCACTGGTCTCAGATGGTCTCTGAATTCCCGTCTCACAATTTGTCTGTCTCACTGTTAACCTGGCTCAAAGGTAGCAGGTACGAGAGAGCACCGAAGAGTACCTTCCCCCCCTCCCTCAAGTTTCAGTTGCTAATTCATGTTTCCAACCTCCCGAGAGTGAGCTGCATCCAGGGACCTGAAACCTCGGGGCACCTGAGTGCTGGGTGCCCTGGGCTGTGGTCTTCAGAGATGGGGGCACATTGCTGTCTGAGACAGCGGGGCAAAAAGACATGGTCGACCTCCTTGGAGAGGGTGAAGAAATAAATGTGATATGATGTACAGGAGAAACATGAAGGGGATCAAGGGGGAGGTCAAAGGGGAAGCAGGTAAAGCTGATGAAGAAGATTGCTGGTGAGCTCAAGAAGGTGCAGGTAGGCTTGTGGGAAATGGAGAATTTATAGGTGAGAAATCACTGTTTTGGCAGAAGCTGGTTGCTATCAAGTGAGACGGTGGGGAGACCTGGGGTGCGGAGAACCTGTCAAGATGGAGGCCACTGGACCCTGGAGAAATACTTGGCTGGGGCATGAGGGGGAGGGAAGAGGGGCCCTGGTGTGGGGCTGGCCCAGCTGGTGGAAGTGTCAGAACTGGTTTCTTTCTCAAGGTGATACTGAGAGGACAGTGTGGTGGGTTGACCTTGGCTGTATACCAGGTTCCCACCAAGCCGCTCTATCACTCCCCTCCTCAGCAGGATGACGGGGGGGAGAAAATAAGATGGAAAAAACCTCGTGGGTTAAGATAAAGGCAGTTTAATACAGCAAAAGCAAAGGCCACACGTGGAAGCAAAGGAAAACAAAAGATTTATTCTCTACTTCCCATTGTTACCCAAAAAGCGGATTCATGCCCGGCATACAAAAAAACAATCCTAACACGCTCAGGAGAGATACTGTATTTATTCAGGACTGAGTGCTCGGTGGACTTTTCCACAAATCAAGCACACCAATAGCAGGTTTTTATGCTCCTTTTATACACAAAAATCACAAGTTAGTACTGTTCCAGAACATGCCTATTAGATACTGATTGGTTAGTAATTAACATACAATTATAATACAGCTTACCTAATGCTTCTACTACTACACATGCTCAGGGGAAGGGTCTTAACCTGGACAGAGGTCTTTTTGACCTGTGTTGTGCTTTTTAGCATTATAATGAAGGTAGTTCACTTTCTGGACACTCAAAAGTTAGTTTCATTGCCAAGTTAAGTAATCGAATAGTCACTTTTCCAGGTTGTCAAATAACTCATTCTTAACACAATCCCAGGCATTCTCTTGATGGTCCAGGACATTCTATCTATTTTCTAGGGTTTGGAGACTGAAGCTTGTTCTTCTTGCTCGACCAAGCTTCAAGACCTTGCGATTGTTCCGATATGGTAACTATAGCTTCTAGCATAATCATTAACCATGGCTACTAGTAAATGTGAAGTATACTATATCAGTAAGAGTAAGTCACGTACTACAGTGGCTGAACCATGGGAAGCAAGATTACTCTACCTGGCCTTGGATGGGGCAACTATGTACCTCCTGAGTACTTGCGTGGTGGAAAGGCTGCTGACAAAGGGACCTGAGGTGGGATTAGCAAAGACCTTACATCTCCTGCTCTTCTTGCTGAAGTAGGGGCCTCTCACAGTCTTCTTCAATCAGAATATCAAAGTCTTATAACCTGGTGAAGCTGTCACATGAATGTTTGTGGCCAGCTTCTTAGTTTGGCAATCCCCAAGAAAGTGAAACCTGAAGAAAGTAAAGGACATCCGTGACAATGAAGTCCATCACAGAGGACTACACAATCACGTATTCTCAGTGATCTCTATAAGAATGTGTGATGGGTTTGAGTGGTGGGTTTTTTTGGTAGCAGGGCAGGGGGCTACAGTGGTGGCCCCCTGTGAGAAGCTTCTTGAAAGCTCCCCCAGCTCCAAGTCTGGCCAAGGCTGAGCCAATTAGCGATGGTGGCTGGGCCCCGGCGATAACGTATTTAAGAAGGGAAACCTGAGAGGGGAGGGGGGACTTTGAGGATGACTTACGAGAAGGACACCTGTATGAACACCGAGGTCAGTGGAAGGAAGGAGGAGGAAGGAGGGGAGGTGAGCTGGATCAGAGAGCCCCCCTGTATCCCATGGTGAGATGGTAGGGCCACCCTCCCTGCCACCCATGGAGATCACCTGAGGAGCAGAGATTTGCCTGCGGCCTGTGGAGGACCCCTGGGACTCTGTGGGAAGAAGAAACTCCCGCTGTTGTAGTTTGGCACTGGGAGGACTGCAACACGTGGAGGTGACCTATGCTGGAGCATCTCAAGAAGAATGAATCTCGTGGGGAGGACTCACTACGGAGAAAGTTTGTGGAGGACTGTCTCCCGTTGTTACTGATTTGTTATTAATTTGAGCTGACTTTAACGATTTTTTGGTGATTTTGATTTAAATAAGGAATGATTAGGCCTAATCAATTAAATGGAATTTTATAGGAGTATCGTTTTTATAATAGTTGGAAAAAGATAGTTGTGTAATGTTTTAAGAAGCCATAGAAATATTGTATTTAGTTTAGAGTAACCATACAACCAGTCATGCTGCTACGAAGTCCTTTGTAAAGTCCGAGGCTAAGGCCACGTAGGCTGGTAATAATCATTAATCAGATTTCTATTCAAAGAATAAGATTCATGACCAGGTACTATTGTTAGGCTGTTTGGTACGGACGATTTATTGCCCTGTAGACCAGGATGTTCTAAAGGATACATTGTTAAAGGGCCTTGAAGCATGTTAAAATTGTAATGTGAGCCAAAGTCCTTGAGACAAGGACACTGGAGGGTCTTTATTTTGAGTCGGTAGTCTGTGGTGGTCGTAAAAGCAGCCCCCTGACTCATTTCAGGACTCAAGTGTGCATGACTGGAAAGGGGCAGGATTAAAGAAATGAACTACGAGAATTGATATGATTATGTATGAGAATCTGTTTACTATGCATCATTATATCCTATATAATCAGCATGCTACACGAGTTAGGTGTGTGTTGTTGGTGAGACAACTTCCCTACGCATGATACAAGGAAATGATCACCTGCTTTGCAATTTATTTACTTATAGCAACTTATAATGATTTCTGAATATTGCTTAATAATCCTGCTTGCCCTGACTGTTCTGTGGAAGCTTACCAAGGGCTACTGCTACTGTGTTCATCAAAACAAAGCAGTTTACTGTGGAAACTTACCAAAAATTACTATGTTCGGCAAAAATGTTTCTTGTCCTTGGAAAGCAGATGTGCTCTAACTAGTTTAGTCTGTTTAGTCTTGGTAATGAATAAAGATAGCCATATATGGACGGTAGAAGTTCCACTGGTACTTTCAGATAAGATAGAATGAGTAAACTGGCTGAAAAACACTCTTGTTATTCAAGAAATTGGCTAAGAGAATCTGCACATGCTCCGGGGAAAAGTACAAGGTGAGAAAGACTACGAGCCTTCCTCCCAAAGCCCCCCGAAGATGCTCCCCAGGAGGCAATGCGCAGGTGCAAAGAGAACATAAACTGCTGACACCAGCCTCTAGAACTAACCCAGCCTTACTCATGCATATGTATGTTTGTGTTATGTAATCCAATGAATGTGTATATTCACACTCGATAAGTTTTTAGTAGAATGTGCGGTGGGCGTGCAAGCTTTGTGGAGAAATCCCCTTGCACCCCGGCCGGAGTAAACATACCTGCTTTATAACTCTATTTCGAATTGTAGAGTCTGTTTTCTGCAAGTCAGACTCTACTATTGAATTTGTACAGAGACAATTGCAGCAATAGTGAATAATCAGCAACAACCTTATTTTATAAGTTCTTAAATGACAGATGTGATTAACCTATACAGCTTAAGTTGTTCTCTGAACAAAGTAAAAAGTGTCTTTGCAAAGAAAGCACTGCTAGGTGTTACTAGAGATTACTATGTTTACAGTATCAGTACACAGAAGGATGGGACCTTCCTTAGACTTGATGTACCATAGACAGATGCAACCTAGTTTCAGCACTAGGATGTTTGTCTGTAACCCAGAGCAAGCTGAGGAGTTCCTTAATTTGTCTAGGGTTTGTAAGCAGAACAAAAAAATCACAAACATATTAGGCTGAGTTCTTCAGACTTGGAGTAAGGAAGAAATTCCCAGAACCATGCACCTAAAGAGATTACTCAAAATGGTAGGAGTTTCAGATCTGACACTTCCTTCCTTGCATTATCCAGTATTACACAGAGCTGCTTCTGAGTATGGAGCAGTAGAAGAACCTGCTGAGCAGTGCATTTCCTAGCCTTTGTATGTTAAGGAAAATGCAGAGACTGCAAACCTAGTAGTGATGCTAGCAAATGGGAGACTCCCATCACAAGAGAGTCCTTTGGGAAAGAGTACCAAGAAGGGGAGGCGAGACCTCAGTGTTGTTTCTGTGCACCAGCCCACATGGTGGTGGTTTCCTAAATTACTCCACCTAAGCTGACTGGTTCCAGGATCAGCCTGAAGCCCCACAGCACTCCTAAGCCCTAACTCCCTTAGTCAGTGCTGACCTTGAAAACGGACCGAATCAATCTATCTGTCCTCCCCAACTGAGGGCACTACAACTCTTCTAGAAATCACTCTGCACCATCTTTGGACCAGTACACTCAGGACGTATCACCTCAGAGGGCACAGAATACATGGAATTAGCTGGGAGAAGAACAAGATGTGACATTTCATCCTTACTGCTAAATAGCATGTCTCCGAGCGAGTTCAGAGGCTTGGGAAATAAAGGTGTCTTCTCATCCCCATAGCCATGTGCTTGCTGTGACACAGAGCTAGGAAGCTTAGGAACATACTTAAATGATTTGTGGCAAAAGTAGACACTCATTCCCAAGGATGTGCCAGTAGACATCATCACTGGATCATCAACTGAGACCTTTGAAGTATTGCTGGTAAAGGTCTGTTACCTTCTGATTAGCAAGGCACAGAATTCACATGTTTTACTGGAGTTTGGCTTGTATGAAATTCCCTCTGTTGAGTGGGTTATAGTCTTAATATTTACAGGTTCTTTGCAGATTTTGCTGTGTCCTGACAATGAAGTCACATTCTCCATCACTTGCAAGGCTCTATTCAAGTATCCAGGTGTCCATATCAGTGACATTAAATTATATACAGCTCTTAGCCCTTTATTCAACTCCACTTTTCCTGTGATAAAACAATAATTTAGGATTAGTACTTCAACACTTGAGTCTTAACGGAATCCATATGGGTTGGCTCTGTTGTTTTAGAAGTGACAGTAAGTGTCTTGGCTTCTGTGGTAAAAAGAAAATATTCTTCTACAAAGATGCTCTGACAGAATTGTTATGACCTTGTTTTGTAAAGAGGAAAAGTGGCCAGGTTTTCTGGTTGTCTGGTAGTTGTAACAGCAGCTCTGAGCAGGATGTCTGAAGCTCTCAGACAAATGGCTCCTTAACCTGCAGCGTCTGGACTCACCTCTGTGGCCTTTAGGGTCTACTCACACATGTGTCATGGCCAGACTGTACAGAACTTATAGCACATGCTCTGGCTAAGCATACAGCTCTATTTCTGCTGGAGCTTCCTGAGAGGAAATATGGGAGATCTGCCAAAAAACCAGGTTGGTGGTATTCCGACCTGCTGTTTCTGATGCTCGCAACACGGTGTTCTGTAATGTTGCCTCAGTTATCCACAATCATTCTTCTAACCTCAAGGTCAGTTTACATTTTGCTAACTACCAGTTCTTAATTCCCACAGTGGAGGTCTGGGTTTATTTTGCAGATTGTTTTTCTGACATATTTCACACTTGTTAATGATGCTCTTTGCTATACCAGTCATTCCTATGCCTAGAGCATAGTTCTTCATGTTGTTCACTAATGCTTCCATTCCCCAGTGAGTTTCTTTATGTGATTTTTCCAACAGTTCTCTCATTAGACTTTTGGGGAGTATCACACGCTGGTCTTCGGTCACCCACACACCATCCTTGCTCTTTTCTGAACTTGTTAATTTAATCAGTTGCTCATCTCTTTCTGTGTACTGTGGGGGCTGGCCCAAATTTTGATTCTTTTCAGGCCACAAGCCGAGTATTTCTGCTGCTAATGCTTGTTTTGCAGCCATATCTGCTTTATGATTTCCCACAGCTACAAAAGTATCTCCAAAATGGTGGTCCTTACAGTGCATGATTGCTACTCCTTTTGGTAAATTCACAGCTTCCAGTAATTTTCTTATCAGATTCTCATATTTTATAGGAGTTCCTTGTGCTGATAAAAGGCCTCTTTCTTTCCATAATGCCCCGTGTGCATGGACCACTCCAAATGCATATTTAGAATCAGTCCAGATATTAACAGTTTTACCTGCTAGAATTTCCAAAGCTCTCATTAAGGCTATTAATTCTGTCTTTTGAGCAGAGGTGCCAGCTGGTAGTGCACCTGCTTCTAATGTTTCATTTTCTGATACCACAGCATATCCCACCTTTCTTTTTCCATGATCCACAAAACTACTCCTGTCCACAAATAAATTAATTTCCACTGGCTCCAGGGGTATATCCTTCAAATTAGCTCTACTAGAATACAGTCATTCAATTGTTGTCAAACAGTCATGTTTCAGCTCTGTTTCCCCTGGCAAAGGCAACAATGTGGCAGGGTTTAGTACGGAGGTTATCTTTAGCTCTATGTCGTCCTGTTCTAACAGTATTGCCTGGTATTTCATCATTCTGCTTGGAGACAGCCAATGCCCCCCTTTTTGCTCCAGTACAGTTGTTACTGCATGTGGTACTTGAACAACTAACTTCTGCCCCAAAGTCAATTTTCTTGCTTCTTGTATAAGCATTATTATAGCTGCGACTGCCTGTAAACAAGAAGGCTAACCTTTACTTATTTGATCCAGTTGTTTGGAAAAATATCCTACCGGTCTCCTCCGGGATCCAGTCTTTTGAGTCAATACTCCAAGCACAATATGTTGTCTTTCATGAACAAACAGCTTGAAAGATTTTTCTAAATTGGTTAGTCCTAGAGCTGGGGCTTTCATTAAAGCATGCTTCAATTGAATGAATGACTGTTGACGTTCTGGAGTCCATTCAAGGAGATTCCCAAGTCCTTTTATAGCTTCATATAGAGGTTTGGCTATCAGTCGAAAATTAGTTATCCACAGGCGACACCATCCGGCCATTCTGAGGAATGCTCTTAATTCTTGTTTAGAAGCTGGCTCGGGTGTTTGACAAATTGCTTCCTTCTGTTCTACTCCCAGGCTTCGTTCTCCTTGAGTGATAGTAAAACCTAGATAAGTAACAGTTGTTTGCATTATTTGAGCCTTTTTCTGTGACACTCAATATCCGGACGATCCCAGAAAATTCAAAAGATCTATCATATACTGCACACAGTCCATTTTTGTCTGGGAACTTAAAAGAATGTCATCTACACATTGGAATAAATTGACATGTCCTTCATTTTCTCTCTGCCAGGTTTATAATTCTCTTGCCAGTTGATTCCCCAAAATAGTCAGGCTATTTTTAAACCTCTGTGGCAGAACAGTCCAACATAATTGTGTTTTCCGACCAGTAGTAGGGCTTTCCCACTCAAATGCAAATAGTTTCTGACTTTCTTCTTCTAGCAGGATACTAAAAAAAGCATCCTTTAAGTCCAACGCAGTAAACCATTGATCAGTGTCCCTTATGGTAGTCAATAAGGTATATGGATTGGCTACTACCAGATGCACATCTTGAACAATTTGATTAATAGCCCTTAAGACTTGAACTAGCTGATACTCCTTAGAGTGAGGTTTCTTTACAGGGAGAATGGGAGTATTATATTCAGATTGACACTCTCTTACTAGTCCATATTTCATAAAATTTTCTGTTATGGGTTCCAGTCCTCTCCTTGTTTCCAATTTTGTAGAATATTGCTTTCACCTTACTGGTTGGGCTCCTGGCTTTAACTCAGTCTTCACAGTGATGAAATTTTTCCTAATACACAATCTAAACCTCCCCTGGTGCAACTTGAGGCCATTTAATCTTGTCCTATTGTTATCTGAAAAGCGGATTCATGCCCGACATGCAATAAACCAGTCTTAACACACTCAGGAGAGATATTGTAATTTATTCGGGCCTGAGTGCTTGGTGGACTTTTCCACAAATCAAGCATACCAACAGCAGGTTTTCATGCTTTTTTTAACACAAAAATCAGAGGCTATTACTTTCCCATAACACGCCTATTAGATACTGATTGATTAATGATTAACATGCAATTATAATACGGTTTACCTAATGCTTCTACTACTATGCATGCTCAGGGGAAGGGTCTTAACCTGGGCAGGGGTCTTTTTGACCTGTGGGTGTGGTTTTTGGTATTATAATAAAGGTAGTTCACTTTCAGGACACTCAAAAAGTTAGTTTCATTGCCAAGTTAAGTAATTCAATAGTCACTTTTCCAGGTTGTCAAATAACTCATCCTCAACACAATCCCAGACATTGTCTTCATGGTCCAGGACGTTCTACCTATTTTCTAGGGTTTGGAGATCAAAGCGTATTCTTTATGAATTTCTTACTGCTCTCCATATGTGCGGTAACTATAGTTACTAGCATAATCATTAACCATGGCTACTAGCAGGTGTGAAGTATACTATATCACTATCGCTTGTTACTTGGGATAAGAGACTGACACCCACTTTGCTACAACCTCCTTTCTGGTAGTTGTAGAGAGTGATAAGGTGTCCCCTCAGCTTCCTTTTTTTCCCAGACTAAATGTCCTGGTTTAGCCAGGATAGGGTTAAGTTTCCCCAGCAGTGGGGGGAAGCTCTAGCTGGGTTATTCATATACCATGCTGACTTCACGTCCTGGCGCCCAAGCGCGGGAGAATCGGTGCGTGTGTTTTGAGATCGCTCTGCTCTCACTGCTGTATCGGTAGATATCTTGCTCTGTTCATTGTTATTACTGTTATTGTTGTTGTTGTTTGATGTGTTGCTGTTGCACTGTTGTATTAAACCTGTCCTTATCTCAACCCCGGGGCTTTGTATTTCACTCCTTTTGTGGGGGAGGGGCAGCGGCCGCGTGGTCTCAGACCCCGGCAGGGACTAAACCACCACAACTTTTGGCGCCCAACGTGGGGCTCGAGGGGGCTGAGATAAGGACAAAAGGAGAAGGTGTGTTAGAGCAATCTGTTAGGTGTAATTTTTTCTGGTTTTATTTGTATTGTTTGATAAGAAACATTTGCAATGCTGGCCAACTTGCTTGCGTGGTGGGGCTGGATTAATCCTCATATCCAATGTGTGCTCCCAGTGCTGGTGTTTGTTATCGGTGGAAAATGTGTCAAGGGTCTTGTTTTGCTCTACTGGCTGCAGACTGCTTATAATATGCTTGTATCACTGCTTGTGGGGGAGAACCAGTATCTGTGTGCTGCCTGGGCTTTTGTTAGGGGTCTCACCCCCTCTATGGGTGAGCCAGGGGAGATCCTCTTGGTTTTTGAGAATTTTAGCTATCCCTGGAGCATCCAGGCCAGTGTGCTTGCGGCACTGTGCTTTCTGAATGTCTGCCAGATCTTGTTTTGGGCCATGCGGTACTTCTCCAACAATAGCACCACCCGGAAACCTGCCCTGAGGGCAGATAGTTATAAATGGCAAGGTGTGTGGGAGAAGATGGGCAAGTACCTGAGTCAGTGGTCACCCCGAACGTTCTGGGATTTCACTCCCGAACAAGTGCAGAGTCCTGATAAACTGGTGGAGAGTTTGGAAAAGGTGTGTTGCCAATCTGACAAACCCCGGGAGACACAACTCGCTGCGATGTGCTGGGGGCTTGCCCATGCCTACCGTGTCATCTTTAACACTGATCACTGCCCTCAAGGGGGAGAAAGGGCTGCAGGATCTGAGAGTGAACTTACTGGTACAGCAGCTGGGCCAGGGGGACAGACAGTGCCAGTACCAGTGGCCTCCACCAGCCCAGCAGCTGGGCCAGAGGGACAAGCAGTGCCAGCACCAGTTGCCTCCACCAGCACAGCAGCTGGGCCAGAGGGACAGGCAGTGCCAGTACCAGTTGCCTCCACCAGCACAGCAGCTGGGCCAGAGGGACAAGCAGTACCAATATCAGTCGCCCCGATACGGAAAACCAAATATACCAAAAAACCCCCTCGCAGTGTACAGGGTGATGATGAACTGGGCCCATCACGAGAGCAGGAGGAAGAGCCGGAGGTAACCATCCGATCTCTATCCCTGAGTGAGTTGCGAGATATGCGGAAGGATTTCAGCCGCCTTCCAGGCGAGCAAATTTGCACCTGGCTGCTCCGATGCTGGGATAGTGGAGCTGCTGGTTTGGAATTGGAGGGGAGAGAGGCCAAGCAGCTGGGATCTTTAGCCAAGCAGGCTGGTATTGACAAGGCAATAGGGAAACAGGCTCAAACCCTCAGCCTTTGGAGGCGACTCCTGCTCGCTGTGAGGGAGAGGTACCCCTACAAGGATGATGCTCTATGTCGGTTAGGCAAGTGGACCGACATGGAGAAAGGCATTCAGAACCTCAGGGAAATGGCTGTGTTTGACATGGTCTATGGTGATCTGAATGATGAGCGGTCACCAATGGATCCAGATCAGGCCCCTTACACACAGTCGATGTGGCAGAAGTTCCTGCAAAGTGGACCAGAGGCACATTCCAAAGCATTAGCAGTAGCGTCCTGGTGGCGAGACACCCAGACTCAGACAGTGGACGAAGTGATTATCCAGCTCCGGCAATATGAGGGAAATCTCCCTTCCTCCCAACATGCTTTGGTTTCAGCTGTAGAGGAACTGTCTCAGAGGCTCCAGAAAATGGAAGAGGACATGTCCTACATTCCACCTGCACGGGCCGATGTCTCAGCTATTAGAAGCAGGCGCTTCCCCACCCAAGAGAAGGGCAGTGGAAGATACACACCACGAGGCACCCTGTGGTTCTTCCTCCACGACCATGGGGAAAACATGAGGAGGAGGCATGGACAGCCCACTCCAGCCCTAGCTGCATGAGTACAGCAACTGAAAGGGAAGACCACCATGAAAGGGGAGTCTTCCAAGAGAGATGCAGCTCCAGTGTCCAGTCGGAAATCCCCCAGACAGAATAGAATGGCCAACATTATGCTTGACCCTCTTGAGGGGACCAGGAAGTCATTCCTGCAGGAGTCACTCTTAGATCAAGTGAGTGATGGTGAGCAGGATTAGAGGGGCCCTGCCTCCATGACAGTCCTCCATGAACTTCTCCAATGTGGGTCCTTCCCATGGGCTGCAGTTCTTCATGAACTGCTCCAGCTTGGGTTCTTTCCACGGGGTGCAGTCCTTCAGGAACAGACTGCTCCAGTGTGGGTCCCCCACGGGGTCACAAGTCCTGCCAGCAAACCTGCTCCAGTGTGGTCTCCTCTCTCTCCAGCGGGCCACAGGTCCTGACAGGAGCCTGCTTCAGCACAGGCTCTCCACAGGGTCACAGCTTCCTTCAGAGCACATCCACCTGCTCTGGTGTGGGGTCCTCCACAGGCTACTATCTACTCCACGGGTGAATATCTACTCCACTGTGGACCTCCATGGGCTGCAGGGCGACAGCCTGCCTCACCATGGTCTTCACCACAGGCTGCAGGGGAATCTGCTCTGGCGCCTGGAGCACCTCCTCCCCCTCCTTCTTCCCTGACCTTGGTGTCTGCAGGGTTGTTTCTTTCACATATTCTCATTCCTCTCTCCCAGCTGCTACTGGTGTTGCGCAGTTTTTCCCTTCCCCTTCTTAAATATGTTATCCCAGAGGCACTACCACTGTCACTGATGGGCTCAGCCTTGGCCAGTGGTGGGTCTGTCTTGGAGCTGGCTGGTATTGGCGCTGTCGGACATAGGGGAAGCTTCTAGCAGCTTCTCACAGAAGCCACCCCTGTAGTGCCGCCCCCCCCCCCCCCCCCAAGAGGGATTTTAAGGGGTTTTTTTTTACCTATATCACTGTGGAAACAAGATATGTGTATACATGTATATGCTCCTTGTCCACTATCTGTACAAGCTCATGACTAACTGTTCTGCATAAGATATGGATGTCCAGTCAGTACATGGAAAATTCAATTGCATTAATGTAGTTGCACATAACAAATAGGTTTTATGAAACTAATAATGCATATATAATACTCGAGGAATTCCTTTTGGTTTGGTTATACTTATTTTTCCAAACATTTTGTTTGAGAGAAAATGAGATTGCTATCTGCTGTTTCCTTATTTTTTGCAGGCAAGCAAAGATTTGTTGACTTCCTCTCCCCTCCCTTCCTTCCTTCTTTCTGAAGGTACCGTAATCATCTGAAAAAAGAGAACAAAATGATCGTTCCTGTTCTCTTTCTTAAGTCATTTGAAACAGTGTCCCTTCTAGTTTTCTAAGTTTACTGCAATCTCTGCACAGGGGGGAGGGGAGAGAGAGAGAGAAAGATTGATTACGAACATGAGAGCAGGTAAAGAGCTTAAGGCAAGACTTGTTCCAGCTTCAATAAATGGTAAGTTAAGTAAAAATGCTTTTATGATTAACAATTTAGAAGTGCAATATATATGTTTTTTAATTAAGAAAAGGCATTTATCAGATACACATTTAACTGATAAAAAGATAATAACCATATGCATTGACAAGCAGTACATTTATGCTATAGATATCTATAGACTGCTTTTAGATACTGGTGCTCATAGCATGTGGTTTAACCAATGCAGACAAGAAAATGTTTTCCAGTGAGACTGATAATATTCCTAACATAATCTGCTGTGAATTTTGCATATAGGGCTTCTAACAGAATCTTGTTACGGGCCTCACTAACTTTATCGTGAATGTTTCAGCAAACTTCACTGGGCCATTGCTCAAATAAAGAGAGAAGCTGTGTCATATGCGAATTGATATATTTCATATATCATCTGCCACTACTGAAGTCTGCACCAACCAACCTGTGCTGTAGTGGGAGAAAAATTACTAGTGTGGTTTTTTCCTTCAAACGGTATTGTGTCCATGATTACATGTGTTTATCTCTACTCATCCGTGTATAGAGTCTAGGTATATTGACGTTTAAGACATGTTAAGACAGTTCCAGGTTCTCACTTGAAAAAAAAAAAAGAAAAAGAAGTTCATGTTGCATAGTATGTAACAACACCAAGGTTGATGACCAGCATCAGTAATAGGATGGACTCAAATGTTGTCTGCCTATTTATTATTTACATTATTTTTCATGTTGAGCATAAACGTATCAGAACAATCAGAAGTGGTGCATAAAATGAGTGACTGAATATAAGAGTATATTTCAAATACTGGAAGAGAAAAATCAGCCTCCCACCCCTCTGCTTTTATAAAAGCAGAACGTAGAGGTGGGGGGAAGAATTAGGACATGTGATCATTTCTCTGCAGAAGGAGACCTTGGTCATCTTTTGACCCAGTATTTCTTCAATGCATGGCGCTCTGAAGTGCAAGGTCCTCTACAGGATGCCTGGAGCCTGGACAGAGCAGCTCCAAATGGCAGGCAGGCATTGCAGAGAGCTGGCAGGCAGCTCAAAATGCCCCTCTCCCACTCCTGCTCCCACTCCCACTCCCACTCCCACCAGAGCACCTGGGCTGTGCTTCTGCCCTGGGACAGTCCTCTGCTCCCACCCCTTGCTGAACCAACTAGTAGAATGGATTTTCTTCTCCATCTATTTGGTGCTGTTCTGCAAGTTTTTCCATAGGAAGGAGTGATCTACCTCAAATTCAGCTTGATTTCTGGGTAAGTTGTAAATTCCCTTCACTTTAAGAGAAGCACCTGGGTTCTGCCAAAGGAGGTAGAAATAACTTGTTTCTTGAACTCCATAGCTTAATGTTGCAGCTCAGTCTAGTTTGGTACCAATTATCAGGTTCACTTGGTGATACTTAACCCACAAAGAATTCTCTGCTAATAGCAAGAAAATTCCAGATGTTGCCATGAAAACCACTTGCCACATATTTTGCTTGGGATACCTGGGTTTATGTTTTACATGACTAAATACTGATTCAAATTAAGTAGATGATTTGGACAGCTATTTTGACAGTTATGTGTCAAACATCTGGAAAAACACTTTTTACTTCAAGTGAGAAGTAGAGGAGTCTCCTAAACATTCAAAAATATTTAAGCTCTGTACTTGTGGTATTTTGCTCAAATTGCAGTGTTAGTCTGATTGCAGTCACCTGGAAGTTTTGATCTGATTACTTCAGAAGTTCCGTTTACCATGTAGGTAAGAGCCAGTTGCAGCATTTAGGTACAGATTTTGTTTTTGAAGATACTAAACATTAATGTATTATTGATTTAGACTGACTTCTATTTATTGATTCAGTCGGCTTCTAAGCAACAACAGAATTTGTTTGAACCATCTGGTAGGCACCAGCCCACGCTGGGTTGGTTCTCTAGTTCAGGTTTCTGAAGTCATGAAGCACATCCTGTATTAGTCCAAAACTATTGTCCTGTGATAGGAATTACAGAAAACTGTAGAGAACCTCCTGGAAGAGCAAGTTGACAACAGGGTGCTCATAGGTTTACCAGAAACTAAACCCATTCTTTTATAACAGTGCAGGAAAATAATTTTTCTGCAGCACCACAGCAAGGAATCACACCAGCATGAATGTTATATCAAACAGTTTTTCAGCATAATACTGCACTCACAATATGAAGTCACTAAGGTTTCCAGAACCATTTTATATGTCTGTAAGTAGCATTTTGTCAAGATACTATGGAAGCAGTCACATGCATCAGAGAAATGGTGCTGACCGACTCCTCCATATCTCCTCTTCTCTCTGACAGAGAAATCAAAATACTAATTAAAGTCTTTTAACCCCAAATACATTAATTTCTTTTTTTCTATCCCACAAAAAGGGACACCCCACCCTAAGCCGCAGGTAAGGAAATGTGATTGAACAGATGTCACTGAATTCTGTAGGAAAATGGTCAGGACTCAGGATTCCCTCTAATGACTGCAGCAAAGATTTTCACTAGCTTGTTCACTACTAGTTGCAAAAAAAAAAATCTATGAACAAGCACCCAGTGGAAGGCACTGAACGTGGTTAGGCCAGTAAGTCAGAACAGAATTCACATGACAGTTTATCCTTGGGTATTGTACCCCTGCCCATAGCACAGTCTCACCTGCCATTCCTCCCAAAACACAGCAATAATTTCTATCAAATCTTCTAAATTTTTGTATGTGGCACTTGGCATTTTTCCAGGAAAAAAGTTCTCAATTGAATGATTTAGTTAGTTAGTTATTCACTGGGGGGAGAGGGGATTGAGAGAAAAAGTTATATTAATATGTAAGGTGTTTGTTACAAAGCTTCATTTTATATTGCTGGTTGGCCATTTTTAGACATGGGGTAGAGTCACAGTGGTTTGATGTTTTTTTGGTTTCCTTTTTCTTGCAATGAAAATCTAAACTGAGTTAGTATCTAGAACAAGCCTTTGGCATCACTAATGGTGAAGGATTAGTACTAGAGTGGTTTCAGAAATGGTCAGAATTTCAGATTTCAAACTATGTTCAGTTTCTTCTCGGGGGGGGGGGGCACGGCGCGCAGGCGCGCAAAAAGTAATTTCTTATTTGTTTGTAGCTCTAGTCTCTATTCCAGTATCTGCTGTGCTGACATTTGGCTAAGTCTGATCTGCCATTCCCACTCTGTATGCTAGTTATTGAATTCTGTAAAACTAGCACTTTTAAATCTGTTTCAGTTTAAAATAATCAATCTCAAGAATTTCTCCCTGTTAGTGGATTTACATAGAAGTTTGTTTTCCAAGTGATCAAAATCACAGAAGCAATATAAAATTTGTTTTACATTTCAGATTTCCTTAAGTTGTTGCAACAAACTAATGCTTATTTTTAAAACTTTTTAGAAGTTAACAGAATAATTAAGTGCTATATAGAGGGTGCATTTTGGGGATCAGAGAGGGAAAGCATTTGCTTCTTGCTATTCAGTCAATGAGAAGATTCAAGTTTGGCATCACAGGTGAAGGACAAAGCCAGAAAGGAAGTTACCTTAAATTACTTCCTTGCAGGCACTTCATATGATCAGTCAAAAAATACCATTTTATGCTGGAACTGAAGAACTAAGCACATTTCTCTTTAAACAAAATAAAATAAATTTATTTTTAAAAATGAACCCTCATTTGAATGCAACTGCAAGATGTATGTCAAGGTGATCTTTTTTTCTGAACAATAAACACATATTTTAGTTCAGCATGGTTTGAATGCTTTAAGACATATTTTATGCTGTGGCGGTCTGGAAAGCAGAGCTCCCTAATCATGGTGCAGATCTATCAAAAGTAGTTTTCTCCCAATGCCCCAGTAATTTGCCTTAAGAACCATTTTTAACTCTGTCTCATTGCCCATGATTCTTATTTTTTTCTATTCTTATTTGGGTATCAACAGGATAAACACAGTAGTGTCCTAGGAATAGCACTGACATCTCTAATTTTTTTGGTGTGTTTCCTATTGAACTTCTGTTCAGAGGGAAATGACTAAGTCACTACTGAGACACCTTAATTGCAAATGACTAATAGAGGTTAATAGGGATTAATTAGTCTTTTCAGCCAAGCAGCTTTTTCAGTAAGAAGCTCAAACTTCAGCTGAAACCAAATGTATTCATCTGAAATGACTAGGAAAGCATCATCTTGTCACCAAAACGGGATAAAAGAACTTAACACCAATTTGATGTAGATAAGCAGACACTCCTTTATTAACGGCCGGGTGCACAGAGGAGTCATCTCACCAACAACACACACCTAACTCGTGTAGCATGCTGATTATAAAGGATACTGTGATGGTTTAGCCCCTGCCGGGGTCTGAGACCACCCAGCTGCTGCCCCTCCCCCACAAAGGGAGTGAAATACAAAGCCCCGGGGCTGAGATAAGGAAAGGTTTAATACAACAGAGCAACAGCAACACAGCAAACAATAAGAATAACAGTGATAACAATGAACAGAGCAAAGTATATACTGATACAGCAGAGAGAGAACCGGCTGCGCCAACCCACGCGATCACCGATTCTTCCCGCTCTCGTGCCAGGATGTGACGTCAGCATGATATATGAATAACCCGGCTAGAGCTTCCCCCCCACTGCTGGGGAAACTTAACCCTATCCTGGCTAAACCAGGACAGATACAGTAATACATATTAATCAAGTTCTCATACATAAACATGCTAATTCCTGTAACTCATTTTCTTATTCCCACCTCTTTCCGGTCACGCACAGCCGAGTCCTGAAATGAGTTGGGGGGCTGCTTTTGTGACCACCACGGACTACTGACTCAAAAGAAAGACACCCCCCCCTCCCAATGTCCTTGACTCAAGGACTTTGGCTCACATTGCAATTTTAACATGCCTCGAGGCCCTTTCACAATACAACTCTCAAAACACCTGGTCTAGAGGGCAATAAATTATCCTCACCAGACAGTCAAACAATGGTACCTCGTCTAGCAGCGTAACTGATTGTATGGTTACTTTAAAATGAATACAACATCTCTATGACTACTTAAAACATTACACCACTATCTTTTATAAAAACTGATATTTTTGTGAGATTCCATTTAATTGATTAGTCCTAATCATTCCTTATCAAAATCACCAAAAATCATCAACTCAAATTAATAACAAATCAGTAACAATCAGTAACAATCTGGTAATTAATTTTAAGGAACTGGACAGCAAGAGAAGTGTTTAGTAGCAGATACATTTTTCCTATTTCTGTCAATTTCCGGATGAAATCCTCTTCTTTCAGTTCTTATAGGATATAGCATGTCTTACTGGAACACATGATTCGCAGAAACAGACTCTACAACTCAGAGAGAGTTATAAAGCAGGTATGTTTACTCCAACGCTGGGGTGCAAGGGGATTTCTCCACAAAGCTTGCACACCCCCAGCACATTTTACCAAAAACTTATCGAGTGTGGATATACATATTCATTGGATTACATAACACAAACATACATATGCATGAGTAAGGCTGGGTTAGTTCAAAAGGCTGGTGCCAGCAGTTTATGTTATCTTTGCGCCTGTGCATTGCCTCCTGGGGGGCGTCTTCGGGGGTCTTTGGGAGGAAGGCTCACAGTCTTTCTCACCTTGTACTTTTCCTCGGAGCATGCGCAGATTCTCTTAGCCAATTTCTTGAACAAGAGTGGTTCCCGCTGGTTTACCACCTCTATCTTATCTAAAAGCACCAGTATATCAGTTTCTACCGCCCATATATGGCTATCTATCCACTACAAAGACTAAACTTGTTAGAACCCATCTGCTTTCCAAGGACATGTCTCTTATTTTTGCCGAACATAGTAATTCTTGGTAAGTTTCCACAGAAAACTGCTTTGTTTTGATGAACACAGTAGTCCTTGGTAAGCTTCCACAGAACAGTCAGGGCAGGCAGGATTATTAAGCAATATTCAGAAATCATTATAAGTTGCTATAAGTAAATAAGTCGCAAAGCAGGTGATCATTTCCTTGTATCACACATGATACCTACCACTTCAGCAACCTTCAGTTTCGCTATGAGTTTTGAACTGTGTGAAACAAAGAATTGAAAGCAAAATAAACACAAAAAGCAAAATATTGGTCCTGATGAAGACTAACAATACTCCCCATGTTTAAGTAAAACTAGATATTCATTAAAAAAATAATCTGTTTTGGAGACTTTATATGAAAACTCTCCCATATAAGCCTCTTTTCCTGCACCCTTCTCCAAGCACATGCACACATTTTACCTGGTACTTACCTGTTGCTTTACACCTGCAACACTCAGAAGGTGCAATTGTTTTCCCATACATTAACTGCTAATGGTGTGGGAACATGTCAGTAGGCTGGCTTGAAAAACCAAGGCTGAAGGCACCCCTCAGCTACCCTTTAAGATAACAAAGAGGTGGGCAGAGACCAGACCATCTCTATGGCCTCCATAGAGGTGATAAAGACACTGGGACTACAGTAGGAAGGAAAGCTAATCTATTTCCTTTTTAAAGGTCATGAATGTCAGTGAAAGGAACACCCCAAGCAGGACAGCATGAGGGTCATGGAAGGGCATGCTTTTTTTGATCATTCTAATTCTAGGTGTTCTGCATAGCTCTGTTATTTGTTTTAAAATAATACTACTGCACAGCCTAAAACCCCTCTCTCTCCACTTCACTCTATAGTGCTTTGTAGGTGGAAAGATTCTGTCCAAGTGTTCTTTCAAGGAATTCAATATTACTAGTTTACCACCAGATCCCTTCTTATATTATTTATTTGTTCTCCAGTTCACCCTGTCTGTTATAATAGCTGAATGGTGAGAAAAAAAAAAATCCTAAAACTGTGTTAGTGCAATTTTTTAATATTCCAGAGGAAAAATTATTTCATTGGCAAAAATGCACTATTTTAATTTGCCGTGGCAGATATGGAAGTAGACAGGAAATGGAGATGGAGTGATAAGACTTCTATCAACAGTGATTAAAGTGACTCCACATACTTTATAAAGGCAGGGGCAGATCTACGGTTCCAGCCTCTGATATGAGAGCTCTTTATCCACTTAAGAAAAGGAAGAAATTTGTTTTATTGGCATCACCTCATAACAGCCAAATCCTAAATCTTGTTCTCATCTACACCCCAGATTTTCCATAATAATTACAGTACAATGTGGATGATGCTAGGGAAATAATTAGGACAGTTACTCAGGATTAATTACTGCCATTGTTTAATTGAGTAATTAACTGAGTTTGCCAACCCATCATTGATTCTAATAAGTAGTGAGGGCAGGATCAAATTGCATTTCCACTTGGTCTGCTGGCACAAGTTAGGCTTTGTACATTTAAAGTTCTGCTACTGTATGTGCTCCTGATGTCACCATCCTGGCCAATCTGATCTTGTCAGACCTAAAGCCTGAGCAGGGTCTGGAAACTCAGTATACCTATGTCCAAATGGGGACCCAGTCCTGTGTATGAAGCAGAATATACACTAACAGCATCAAATTCAGTGTAAAATATAACAGCCATGAAGTGGGAGACCGATTCATTTCCCTCCTCCCTCCTGAGGGATTTGTACCACTATCTCTAGCTTCTTAAGGAAGTGCCCTAACTGGAACCCTGGGCTGTGAGGGTAACTCTGCTCTCCTTTGGCCGGAGCTGGGCCATTATGCAGCCAAAAATTTAAGTGCCAAGGGGCAGGGAGCAGAGAGAAGTCAGGCATGGTAGTTAGGGGCTGCAGACTCCATCCTCTCTAGAGACAGGTCTGGGCCCCCTCCAGGTGTCACTTCTGCAGGTTTATTGAATGATCACAAGTTAAAGATACTTTGCCCTCCTGTGTGATTGCACTTATGATTTGGTTAGGGTATCAGGCTTCTTTCAGTTCATTTTTCCTGATAACCCTTTCTCTGCAGTGCTAAAGCTCCAGAAGGGACTCAGGGTCCAGTGTGGGTGAGTGCAATTTGTTAAGGTACTTTTCTAGGCCTAGAACATCCTCAGCCTAAACTCAGACCTATACTCACTTCCTGGACAAAAGCTCTCAGCACTCAATTCTGCTTTTTTGTTTTCTTTTCAAAACAGATGAAACTAGTCTGGGGTACCTAAGACAATTTCTTCTTGACATGAACACGGGAGCACCCTCAAAAGCAGCTGAGTGCCACGCACTGCTTAGCCTGCTTGTACATTTAAAAAAATGTAGCCAATTAAGACTATGCAGTTCAACAGTTATCAGCAAAAATGTTTCAGCTTTGCAGTGGCAAATGAATTTTTGAATCTGGGAGAAATTGAAGCAGGATAGCATCAGCTCTTCAGGGAGTGGTGGGGAGATGGAAAGTGGGGCATAAGTGAAATGACTTACAGTACACATGGGTTTCAGGGTACTTTAAGAACAAACATCCAACTGTCTTGTTAGGCAACAAAAAAGTAATGAGAATGATAGCAAAGGTTTTGCTAAACTAAAGACAGAGCACACAGAAAAGCAATGAGAGGGATAGCAAACCATTATGCTAAACTGAGAAAAGAGCACTCGTACTGGAGAGAAGAAAAATATCTACAGCTACCTCACTACAGCACTAGGCAATTTTTAAAAACAGTCTAATAAATACCACCATTGAAAAGCCAATTATGCAATAACCCACTCTATAAGCACATCTGATGCCAGCAACAGTGCCCCAGCTTTGGCAACGTAGGTGATGGGACTGCTCCAGATTTTCAGTGGAGGACATCTTAGAATCTAGCTTAACATTTTCAATAACTATCAAAACAAAAATTATCTGTAAGTTATGGAAAAATGAATGTGCATTCATTTTGATATTATTTTAAGCATTTTCTCTATTACAAGAAATACCAAAGTAACTATACTCCTGTAAAAGTGCTTATAGTGTCTTGTTTCCTGAAAATAGAGTAGAAAAAGAAGTGACACATCTATCCAAGATGATTCCAAAAGCCACTCTATAAGTAGTGCAGGCAAGTGGGTATGTTTCCTAAACACCTGTATTTCCCAGCTAAAATAAAACAAAAATTATGTAAATTAAAATGTTAACATTTAGGAATAACAAAGACAGTGCAGGGAAGGTATTTCTCTTGCACAGCTTTTTGAGAGAAGACCCATTTCCTCATATTGGTATCATCTCCTAGACAATATGAATGCAGCTACACTGCATAGGATGCCCTTAAAGCAGATGGAATATCTAAAACGGTTGAACCTCAAACATGAAGCAAGAGAAAAAAATAAGGCTTATTTAATATATGAGATACCTTTGAAATTTCATTGCTTGTTGCATCTGTCTACTGTGTCATGTTAAGCTGTTTAAACATTTCAGATTTTTTAATCAATTAAGCTTCTTAGGTTTATAATTGTATGATTTCCATTAAGTTTGTCTGCAAAGGTTACAGTCTGTTAACATATTGTCGCAGGATATAAGTTTTTTTTTTTGTATTTATACAACAAATTTGTCAAAAGTATCAAATTTTGGTCATAGCATAGATGGGACCATATCTCATTGGACCACAGAACCCATAACAAATGACAAGGAAATTGGTGAAGGATTAGTTTCAGAGTTCATTGGAAGTCTTTCCATAAGCTTTAGTGAGCTCTGAATTATGCCCTAGGAAGAGTTACTAAGGTTATCAGTTTTACTTTATCAAGCATTTGCTGAGGAAAAAGCATTTGTTGTTGGAAGGAAGAAGTTTTATCCTGAAGCCTGATATCAGCAGATGAAGGTAATTTCCCAGGGAGAAGTGAAAAGACACTGAGCTCCTCAGTACTATCAATCATACTAATGTAGGAAAAAACCCCTGACCTGGTCCACTTCTCATTTACAATCATTCCAGATCATTTACATGAACAATTGTTTACTTGTTTCCAATTCCAATTCTATTAATGATTGTAATCCAAAAGGGGAAGAGAATTACCTTTATCATGATAGCGGTCTCCATTTCAGCAGACATATCTGTCTCATAAAAGGTATGGGACAAGAAGTCTTATCTCAGAAGACAATTAAGCTGATGATTAAATCATAGACTTCATTTGACACAATGTCTACATAGAATCATATCATAGAATGGTTTAGGTTGGAAGGGACATTAAAGATCATCTAGTTCCAACCCCCTGCCATGGGCAGGGACACCTTCCACTAGACCAGGTTGCTCAAAGCCCTGTCCAACCTGGCCTTGAACGCTTTCAGGGAGGGGGCAGCCACAACTTCTATGGGCAACCTGTGCCAGCGCCTCACCACCCTCACAGTAAAGAACTTCTTCCTTATATCTAATCTAAATCTACCCTCTTTCAGTTTAAAACCATTACCCCTCATCCTATCCCTACACTCCCTGATAGAGTCCCTCCCCATCTTTCCTGTAGGCCCCCTTCAGGTACTGAAAGGCCGCTTTAAGGTCTCCCCGGAACCTTCTCTTCTCTAGTCTGAACAACTCCAACTCTCTCAGCCTGTCCTCATAAGGGAGGTGCTCCAGCCCCCTGACCATCTTCGTGGCCTCCTCTGGACCTGCTCAAGCAGATCCATGTCCTTCTTATGTTGGGGACCACAGAGGTGGACACGGTACTCCAGGTGGAGTCTCACAAGAGTGGAGTAGAGGTGGAGAAGCCCCACCCTCGACCTGCTGGCCATGCTTCTCTTGATGCAGCCCAGGATATGGTTGGCCTTCTGGGCTGTGAGTGCACATTGCTGGCTCATACTCAGTTTTCCATCCACTAATACCCCCAAGTGCTTTTCTGCAGGGCTGCTCTCAATCCACTCATTGCCCAGCCTGTATTTGTGCATGGGTGTGGCATACTGAAAGGCATGAACTCTCCCAGATAAAGACGCGAGAAAAGACGAGAGAAACAAAAAGTCGGGATAGGGAGAACGAGAGACCGAGAGAGACACTTTATTGTTACAGCAGTACGTATTTATGCTTTTTTGTTAATGCTATTACTACTTAGCTAGCAAATCAGCAGTTAAGCAGTTATCCATTTTTATCCTATCACTATAAAGACTACTTAAAACACGCACCGTGCTGACCAATCACCCTCTTGTTCACACGCTGTTCACGCAGCGATACTTTCTACAGTTCAGATTCCCCCCCCCCCAAATGTTCTGGGGATTTTCCACAGTTTGGTGTTGTATCTTCCCGTTGTTTTCTCGACCAGGTCGGCACAGCTCAGTAGCTTCTTATCTTACTCTAAGTATAGCTGTCTCCCAAACAGTGCCCAGCTGTCTCCCAAGCAGTTTCTTATCTCACTCCCAAGGCCTGCTTTTTATCAAGACTTCACTGCTAGCCCAGGGGCTGCACAGGGCTGACAGGCTGATGTCGACTTGCTCTTCTCCCACATCTCCCCCTTCTTTGTTTTGCAGCTGCACCTGCAAGACTTGTTTCAAAGCTTTATCAATTAAGGTTTGCACAAACTTCAGAAAACATGGTATACATATAATAATTCCATAAAAAGCTAAAAGCAATACAGCAGTTATAGTTACTAGCTGAAAAGAGTAGGCTGATTTCACTGTTAATAATTAAAGGATATGACTAAGTACTACAAAATAAGTAGTAAGGAAAATACAGAATAGTACACTTATTACTATATATAATTAAACAAGACAAATGCACTTAATCATTGCTACACAATGGGATACTAATATCCAGATCCACAATTGCTGGGGAACCCTGGTTGCAGCAAGGATTTGGAGTACCTTTCCCTGCAAGTGGGAAGTCCTACGCGATGCGTCCATCCATAGGTGAGGCATCCAAAGTCGCAGCAAGCAGGTCCAGCCTCATATATCCAAATCAGCAAGCCAAAATAGCTGACACTTTTCTTTGAGAGGAAACATCTGGTTTCATCCTCCTGTTGGGTTCCACCCAGGGCCTGGCCAGTACTCGGGGGGGGAAACCAAGGGAGTTTCTAATAAGGTTCTTAATCCTTAACTTGGGTTCTTAATCCTTAACATTGCTAAACAAAGAAAGTTGGTTACACATTCTTACAGTATTTCATCCTTATTAATAACTACATTTTGTCTAAGCTACATCTTTCACTAGTGACTAGTAAGCCTATATATTTCATCAAGGAGTTGCAATTACTGTTAGCATGTTCTCTTAAAAGAGTTGGCAACTGCAGTGTGATTAAGGACAGACATAGTGTATTCTGTCCTATTGCAGTAGCAAGCATTACCCATACATTCTGCTTTGGTTGTTTTGAAATCCAGGGGATAGTCAGTCCACCCGTGAGGATGGTGCTGATGACGATGACAAGGCAGGCCACACCTATCTCGCTGAGATTCACTGCGGTCCATGATCTGTAGAGACACAAGCATAACCTCTCCCCCATGTTATTAGAGGAACAGCTTTTCCCCATTGACTAGATCCTGGATCTCTGACTTCTACCAAGGCCTTGCCTTGAATTGACTATACTACAGTGCTAAAGTGCTGATATATCGGTGGCATATCATTGTTATCTCCTCGATTTAAGAAATTTAGCACATACAATGCTTTTAAATATTGAAGCTTTTTAAGCCATGCATATAAAAGTGGATTGTTTACTTCTTTAAGGTATGACCCCTCTATACGAGTGACTAGGCCAGTAACATAAGCTGAGTCTGAAATGATGTTAAATGCCTGGGGAAATTTACAAAAACATCGGACTACTGCAGCAAGCTCTGCAATTTGTGGAGAGCCTGATGTTTTTGTAACGTCACTTTCCCAGACCCTTAATGAATTTTTCCATACTATCACAGAATTTCCTGTTTTTCCTGATCCATCTGTAAAAAGTGTGAGTGTATGAGGAATAGGTGTTGGACTTAACTGTAGATCTGGCATTAACCCTACAGTTTCCAGCGTTCCAAATAATTTGTGACGTGGAAAGTGTATGGAAATGATACCACTAAAATCTGCTAATGCAATTTGAAACAATTGACTTGTCTGTAAGAGCCAATCAATGTGCAGTTGTGTAATGGGTAAGACAATTGTGTAAGGATCACTCCCCAGCATGTATATCAGTCAAGATCATCCTTTTTGCACTATCATTGCTAATAATTCGTGTCTGGTTACAATTGTTTTGGTGAGTTGATGTGGCAAAAGGATCCATTCTAGGATTACTAGTGGGTCTGAAGCAGATTCATGTTATTGTCCCTGTAACCCAAAAGGTTGAAATACAGAATGTATAACAAAAAGATGAATAGGTAGAGTCTGTTATTCCATGACTGCCTTTCACTTAAAGCTTGGGACACCAGGCTTAAGGATTTTTTAGTTTCGTCTGTGAGTTGCCGCAGAGATGCCAGTTCAGAATCGCCCTTCAGGAGTTGGAAAAAAGGGTGGAGTTCTTCTGTGGTCAAGCCTAATAATGGCCAAATCCAATTGATGGCTCCCAACACCTTTTGCAGGTCATCAAGTGTTTTAATCTGAGGAGTAAATTTAACCTTTTGCGGGGTTATTGACTGATCATCTATTTTCCATCCAAGGAGCCACTGTCTGAATTTTTTCTGGGGCTATACAAAGCCCAATATCTGTAACTGCTTGAATGGTAGCAGCGACAACTGCATGAGTCTCTTCTGCAGATCGTGAGGCTAATAAGATATCATCCATATAATGATAAATCAATGTTGCAGGGTGTTCACAACGAACGGGGGCCAATGCTTGTGCAACAAACCACTGACAAATAGTGAGTGGGACTGTTGCACATTCCCTGTGGTAAAACTGTCCAATGGTATCTCTGATGAGGCTCAGCTGCATTTATCGATGGAACAGAAAAGGCAAAGCGTGGAGCATCTGCAGGAGTTAACAGAATGGTGAAAAAACAATCCTTTAAATCAATCACAGTCAAATTCCAGTTCTGTGGTAACATAGCAGGAGAAGGTAGCCCTGGCTGCAGGGCTCCCATAGGTTCAATGACTGCATTTACTTTTCTAAGATCTTGTAATAGCCTCCACTTTCCATTTTTCTTCTGAATAACAAAAACAGGAGTATTCCACGGGCTAGTAGAAGGAACAATGTGTTCAGCAGATAACTGCTCTGCTACTAAATCCTGTAGATGGTGCAGCTTCTCCCTTTTCAGGGGCCACTGATCTACCCAGATGGGGTTATCAGTTTTCCATGTAAGGGCAGGAGTTTGCTGCACATCAGTAGCCCCTATGACAAATTTGTTCTCATTTTCATTCCCCACTGCCTTAGAACATCCCTACCCCACAAGGAGGAGGGCAGCGGGAGAACATAAAGTTTTACAGTCGCAGTTCTTCCTTCTGGGCCTTGAATGACAAGCAGCTCATGGTTCTGCTGGGGGGCCGTAGCGCCTCCTACACCAGCCAATGTGGCTGCCACTTGAACTAGAGGCCAAGATGAAGGCCAGTCCCTGAAAGCAATAATGGTGACATCAGCGCCACTGTCCATGAGTCCACGGATCTTAATTGTGGATCTGAGCTGACAGTGCTGAACAATGCATATTAACATGGGCTGCTGCTGCTGTAACTGTTGTGCCCAAAAAATCTGTGGCTGATCTGTTGAGCCAAACTCTCTGGTTCCTCAGGCTTGATGGACGACTCCTGGTGGACTCACTCTAAAATAAATCAGCTGTGCTATTTTTGTTCTGCTAGGGATGCGACAGGGGAGACTAGGTGTCTACACCATTATTTTTATTTCCCCTGCGAAATCAGCGTCAGTAAGTCCTGGTAATACAAAAAGTCCTTGCTGTGAAACAGATGATCTGCCAATCAACAATGCACTCATTCCCCTTCCTAATGGGCCACACACACTGGTGGGTATTACTTGCACAGAGGTGTCACTTAGTTCTGTGTCGCCGGCGGTGGCCAAGTCCACTCCGGCACTTCCTGCAGTGCTGGCAAGGAGCTGGCCTGCATTGCCGATGGGTGCATGGGGCTCATTTGTGTCATCGTGCAGTTCCCATGCGTGCTGCGATTCCAGTTTCCCGAATCCCTCAACAGCTGTCCATTTATGTCAAATTTTGACCAGCACCAGTGAGCGTAATGTTGCCCTTTCTTACACCGGGGGCATAGGCCAGGAGCTTGATTGCCACAGTTAAAACAACAATCCAAGCCTGGGGAGGTGTTCATGGCAGTAAATGCCTGTGCTAACAAGGTGGTATTATGAGATTGCGAGCTGATATTCTGGCATGTCTTTAGCATTTCTGTTACTGTAGGATTTCTGCTTTGCATTTGTCTCAATACTTTTTGACAATCTGCATTTGCATTCTCAACAGCTAGTTGTTAAAACAAAACCTCTCTGGCCACAGGATTGTCCACTTGCTTATTTACCCTGTCTTGCAAGCGATGTAAAAAATGCATAAAAGGCTCATTTGCTTCTTGTCGAATGTTTACAAAGGACTGAGTGTGCTGTCCTGTTTCAGGAACCTTACAGAACGCTTTTATTACAATATTCCGAATTTGTACAAGACCCTCTGGTGGTATTGCTGCTTGGACGGCAGGTGAACTTCCCCTAGGAGAGCCTCTATGTCCACTCTCCTTAATGGGGAACTTGGAGCCTGGTGCATGTTATTCAATGCCTTCTCTCCATTCGGTGGAAAGGATAGCGAACTGCATAGGAGTTAATATCATATGCATGATAAACTTCCATTCACTTGCAGTGAGATAGTTGCCCTCCGCTATTCCTTCTAACAGTGAAATCACAGAATCACAGAATCATCTAGGTTGGAAAAGACCTTGAAGATCACCTAGTCCAACCATTAACCTAGCACTGCCAGTTCCCATCTACACCATATCCCTAAGTGCTATGTCAACCTGACTCTTAAACACCTCCAGGGATGGGGACTCTACCACCTCTCTGGGCAGCCCATTCCAATGCCTAGCAACCCGTTCTGTAAAGAAATGCTTCCTAATATCCAGTCTAAACCTTCCCTGGCGCAACTTGAGGCCATTACCTCTTGTCCTATCACTTGTTACTTGGTTAAAGAGGCTCATCCCCAGTTCTCTGCAGCCTCCTTTCAGGTAGTTGTAGAGGACGATGAGGTCTCCCCTCAGCCTCCTCTTCTCCAGACTAAACAACCCCAGTTCCCTCAGCTGCTCCTCGTAAGACCTGTCCTCCAGACCCTTCACCAGCTTCGTTGCCCTTCTCTGGACACGCTCGAGAAATTCAATGTCCTTTTTGTAGTGAGGGGCCCAAAACTGAACACAGTAATTGAGGTGCGGCCTCACCAGTGCCAAGTACAGGGGCAAGATCACTTCCCTGTCCCTGCTGGCCACGCTGTTGCTGATACAAGCCAGGATGCCATTGGCCTTCTTGGCCACCTGGGCACACTGCTGGCTCATGGTCAGCCGGCTATCAATCAACACCCCCAGGTCCCTCTCTGACTGGCAGCTCTCCAGCCACTCCTCCCCAAGGCTGTAGCGCTGCTGGGGGTTGTTGTGGCCCAAGTGCAGCACCCGGCATTTGGCCTTATTGAAACTCCTCCAGTTGGCCTCAGCCCATCACTCCAGCCTGTCCAGGTCTCTCTGCAGAGCCTCCCTACCCTCGAGCAGATCAACACTGCCACCCAACTTGGTGTCGTCTGCAAACTTACTGAGGGTGCATTCGATCCCCTCGTCTAGATCATCAATAAAGATGTTAAACAGGAGAGGCCCCAAAACCGAGCCCTAGGGGACACCACTCGTGACTGGCTGCCAACCGGATTTAACTCCATTCACCACAACTCTTTGGGCCCGGCCATCCAGCCAGGTTTTACCCAGCAAAGCATGTGCCCATCTAAGCCACAAGCAGCCAGTTTCGCCAGGAGAATGCTGTGGGAAACTGTGTCAAAGGCCTTACTAAAGTCAAGGTAGACAACATCCACAGCCTTTCCCTCATCCAATAAGCAGGTCAATTGTATAAGGAGCGGTTAAACCGTTGTCTTTCACTGATTTACGAAACTCCTTTATAATGTCATAACTCAATGGTTGCCACTGAGGGCCAGCCTGAGGGTGAAATATGACCGGAAAATCAATCAGCATTTTTATGTCTTTTTCCTCTTGGGCTCGCCGGTGAACATCGCTCCAGTGATTATCAAGGGAGGATAAAAGCGGCGGTGCGGAGGTGAGCGGGGGCAGTGGAAATAAGTCCAGTTCTCTGTTGGGGTCTGTTCCTCCCAGATCAAACGAATCATCAGGGGAATCTGCGCATACTGTCTCTTGGGCAGCCGCAGGCGGGTCCGTGGGCGGCAGTGTTTTTGGCCGTTTTTCAGTCGGACTTTTGGAGCCACCATAAGCGTTCAACGCTTCAAAGAGCATTCGCCACAGACCTAATAAATTAGCTGCCTCTTTATAATTTTTAGTAGCTTTATCCCACAGTCAGACCCAGATAGTATCCCATAAATCAGAATCATACACAGTATGAGTATTTAAGTTCGGCTCATTCTCCTGAGCCCAGAGCAATAACTTCTTCAAATCAGCATCACTTAAAGTCTGTTTCTCTTTGCTTAAAATATGCTTCAGCTCATCAATCACATTTTTTTTGCTCTGCTGTGATGGAATTCCCCATCACATTCTCGGCTGCTTACCTTTTGTCCTGCAGTCAGGTAACTAGCGGTGCACCTTGGGTTTCCTTTCATCCCTATGTTCAGCTGAGCTACGCCACTGGTTGCGACTTCTTCCCTATGTCGCCTTTTCGGGCCCCACATTGGGTGCCACATGGGATTGCCCCGACACATGTGAAGGACCATGTACTTGTCCTTGTTGAACTTCATGAGGTTTGCATGGCCCCATCTCTCAAGCCTGTCAAGGTCCCTCTGGATGGTATCCCTTCCCTCCAGCGTGTCAACTGCACCACACAGCTTGGTGTCGTTGGCAAACTTGCTGAGGGTGCACTCAATCCCACTGTCAGTGTCACCAACAAAATGTTAAACACCACTGGTCCCAACACCAACCCCTCAGGAACGCCACTCTTCACTGTTTTCCACTTGGACATCAAGCCGTTGACCGCAACACTTTGAGTGCAACCATCCAGCCAACTCCTTATCCACCGAGTGGTCTATCCATCAAATCCATGTCTCTCCAATTTAGAGACAAGGATGTCATGTGGGACATGTGCTTTGCACAAGTCCAGGTAGATGATGTCAGTTGCTCTTCCCTTATGCACCAGAGCTGTAACCCCATCATAGAAGGCCACAAAATTTGTCAGGCACGATTTGCCCTTAGTGAAGCCATGTTGGCTGTCACCAATCACCTCCTTATTTTCCATGTGCCCTAGCATAGTTTCCAGGAGGATCTGCTCCATGATCTTGCTGAGCACAGAGGTGAGACTGACTGTCCTGTAGTTCCCTGGGTCTCCCTTTTTTCCCTTTTTAAAAATGGGGGCTATGTTTCCCCTTTTCCAGTCAGTGGGAACTTCGCCGGACTGCCACGACTTCTCAAATATGATGGATAGTTGCTTAGCCACTTCATCCATCAGTTCCCTCAGGAACCGTGGATGCATCTCATCAGGTCCCATGGGCTTGTGCACCTTCAAGTTTCTTAGATGGCCTTGAACCTGATCCTCTCCTACAGTGGGCAGTTCTTCATTCTCCCAGTCCTCGCCTTTGCCTTCTACAACTTGGGTGGTGTGGCTGGAGCCCTTGCTGGTGAGGCATGTGAGAGAGAGAAAACAAATGTTTGTAGAAGTGGTATTGGAAAAGATTTGACTAAACTCCACAGTCTATTATTCCCATCTTAGGCCTTTTTTTTTAAGCCTCCACAACATTTTTGTCTCCCTAATCAGTATCCGCACTCACTGATTTTGGATACTTTCCCTAAATCCATGTTTATTTTTGAAAAGTAGTCCAAATTTCTGCCTTCTTCCAGCTTCACGCTGTGGCAGAAAAAGTGCTCTCTTCATTTAAAATGTAAATCATCTTTTAGGTTCGCTTAAAATAATGTAGCATAAGGACTTCAAGGCTGATTTGGGTATATTAACATATAATTAGCTTATATATAACATATACTCAGTTTATATACTCAGCTTAAATATATTAACATACACTCAGTATATGTTAATGGAGTCCATTTTTCACATTTGTATGCTTGGAATGTGGCTATTGATGCCTGGAGAACATGGATGGAAAACACACCTTGCACCGACTTCTCTAAAGAATAGGAGAATAGGGTTGACACTGATTTTAGAGAGGTTCTGGTATGGATTTGAACATGATATTTTACCTCCTGCCCTCCTCTAATGACTATAGTCACTCTAGTCTAGAGTGAATAAAATACCTTAATTTGATAAAAACTGTACAAATAACCCATTATCGAATAACAATGGCAATTTGAACTAATATCTAGAAAGCCTAATATTGAAATAACTCTAAATCTTTTGAGCATATTTACAGCTTCTGCATAATTCACCAAGGCAGCACCTATAAACAAAAATATGACTGTACAAATTACAAGCAGATGCATGGATTTTACAGATATGGAACATTATCATCATCTAGTCCAATTTCTTACTCAAGGCAGGCCATAAAACCAGAAAAACAGACAAGATACACTTGAAAATTGGACTGATGCAAGTTTTGCAGAAATAGCAACTGAGTGAAAACTAAGTGAAGACTTTGGTATTTAGTTCAACAGCTGTATGACTGAATACATTTAAAACCAAAAACTATACTGAAGGGTGAACTGAATGAAGGAGATCCCATTAAGCCTATTAAGACAAGCATAACCACCTCTGTAATAGGAGTTTACAAAAGTCAGTGAGTAAAAAAACAGCTGGTTGTTCAATAAGGCTGGAGATCTCCAACTGTTCAACTTTAGCTCAAGAAATGTAATAGTGTGTCATTTTTCACTGATCCTCACCACAGCTGTGTGAGCCGACACAGGCAGGACGCAGGAACAAACACAAAACCAAGGATGAAATGCAGAGTATGTTTATTCTCATTACCTCATGACCCAGGGGATCTCTGCAGCAACACCCAGGCAGAGGCATGCAAGCAGGGACTCAGGTGCCGTGGAGCTCAGTCCTTGCTAGCCAGAAAGAGGAGAAGAAAGAAAAGATCTCGAACCTGCTGCTTTCACCTGTTTATATCAGGGATTTTTGCAGGCGTACTTTTCCACTGTGCTTTGATCTTTCCCTCAGCAGGGCAGGTATCTCAAGGATGTTCGATAAGGTGCCTCTGAGTCTATCACAGGCCTATGTTATCTAAATGCAGTCAAGCACACAAAGCTAAACAACAATTAGTATGATATATGTGCTTTTCATCACCCCAGCTGCAAATCACTCAACCGTGTTTGCAATACTCCTTGCCAATCTTCTGTTGTACTCCCACAACATCCTATGCAGAAACAGCTGTTAGATTTCATTCTTTCCTTATAGATGCCAATATTTCAGGCCTCAGGAGGAGAGCAGAAATGTACTCCAGTGCCTGTGCACAGCTTCTATAGTCATATATGTTCATTTAAACACAGAATTTCTCTTCCAGCTAAGAACAGCTGTTCAGCCTATTCAGTCACCTTTAGCCTTCCTACACTTTCCTCTGTTTCATCTTCTTTTGAAGTAGAAAACACAAGTGCAAACCTCATAATAAAGCAGTGTGTTTGTCAGAGGGTACATATCACTTTCACTCATCTTGGTCTCATTTCAGTTTTTACCATTGTGTTGCCAAAGAGCAAAATCTGAACAGTAGTAGTCAGTGTTTAAGCTGGAGCAACTTTATAACCTCCCATTTTTATTGCTGAGTTTATATTTATTCTATAGATAGAAGGCACTTTCATACTGGAAGCAGAACCTTGGTTCTATTGAAGGCTAAAGAAATTTTGCTGTTGACATCAGTACAGAATATTAACTGGGGACTACAACAATGTGTATGCTTGTAGAGTGCATGATTTACATACTTTTTAAAAAATCCTTTGTCTGTAGAAATATGATGAGTGGAAATGAGAAAGTAAATGGTGATTCATATTCTGTGTTAAACTCTCTTCCCCTTTCATGGAAGTTAACAACATTATTAGCTGCTGTATAGATATTCTATTTTGGAAATACCTCAACAACTATATGAAGTCACTGTAGCCTTTATTTTCTTTTTTAAAAGGGCAGGAAGAGAGACTATTTGTGGTTCTATTTTTCAGTGTATTTCCAAATATATTTATTTACATGAAGATAGAAACTGTGAGGATGCTTGTCTCTTCTAAAGAAATTAATTTTTTATAAGCTCTGGAGTGCTAGATTTAGTTTTTTTTGATGGATGCCAAGTGCCCACCAAAGACATTCTATCACTCCCCCTCCTCAGCTGGACAGGGGAGAGAGAATATAACAAATGACTCGTGGGTTGAGATAAGGACAGTTTAATAAAGCAAAAGCAAAGGTCACGCATGAAAGCAAAGGAAAACAGAAGATTTTGTTCTCCACTTCCCATCAGTGGGTGATGTCCGTCCACTTCCCGGGAAGTAGGGCCTCAGTACCTGTAGCAGTTGCTCTGGAAGACAAATGTAATAACAAATGCTGCCCATCCTCTCCCTTTCTCTTAGCTTTTATTGCTGAGCACGATGTCATATGTTCTGGAATATTCCTTTGGTCAGTTGGGGTCAGCTGTTCTGGCTCTGTCCCCTCTCAACCTCTTACCCACCCCCAGCCTACTGGCCTTTGGGGGTGAGGAGGGGGAATGTTAGAGGGAGAGCCTTGATGCCAAAACACTGCTGTTTTATCAACACCTTTCTAGATACCAATGCAAAGCACAGCACTATGAGGGCTGCTATGGGGAAAGTTAACTCCATCTTAGCCAGACCCAATACAAAGTGCCAACATAGCATGGAAACATCTGTTTCAGTGAGGTTTCCAGACCAGGTTTTCAAAACTGAAAAGCTGAAATATCCAGGTTTAAACTAAATGTTTAGAATCACACACCGCTGCACTAGATAGCATTCTATCTTAAATAACTAGGTGCTGGAGGAAGAAAGAAGCTTTAAAGTATTTATATAGGAAAGACAAAAGGTCCCTAGGAGATATTTAATACAAAAATCCTTCACTTTGTCACCAAAATCAGGAATAAAGAAACTCCTTAACACTAATGCAGTATTAAGAAGCAGGCATTCTCTATTAACGGCCGGGTGCATAGGGGAGTCGTCTCACCAACAACACACACCTAACTCATGCAGCATGCTGATTATATAGGATATAATGATGCATAGTAAACAGATTCTCATACATAATCATATCAATTCTCATAGTTCATTTCTTTAATCCCACCCCTTTCCGGTCATGTGCACTTTGTCTTTAAATTGAGTCGGGGGGCTGCTTTTACGACCACCACAGACCACCGACTCAAAAGAAAGACCCTCCAGTGTCCTTGTCTCAAGGACTTTGGCTCACATTGCAATTTTAACATGCTTCAAGGTCCCTTCACAATGTATCCTTTAGAACATCCTGGTCAACAGGGCAATAAATTGTCCTTACTGAACAGCTTAACAATAGTACCTGGTCAGGAACCTTATTCTTTGAATAGAAATCTGGTTAATGATTATTACCGGCCTACGCAGCCTTATCCTGGGACTTTACAAAGGACATTAAGCAGCTTTTAACCATACCAATTTAATTTTTACATTTGATTGTTTTATCTGAAATATCTTATTCGATATCAACTTCATCCCCCCTTATTTATTGTTGAGTACTAAAATGAGATCAGCTACTCCAGATTCAGATAGAACAAAATTAATGGGGAACTGTGCTATTAAAAGCTTTGAAGTTATCTTCTGAAGTAATTTAAAGAAGGGACTGCTCCTTAACTATTTATCGCATGGTGGTCAAATCTGCAGTATCTTTTATGGTTTCCTCAGGACTCACATTTTTATGGAATTAAATTCTGATTAATGTGAAGATCATGCCTCCATTCAAATCAGCAAGGGTATGCTACCAACATGAAAGGAGATGAGAAGAGAGGCTAGATTTAATCTTTCCTTGATGAATTTCTACATTATGGGGCTTGGCAGTTTGAAGAGGAAAAAAAGCAGCAAGGTGATCCATATTAAGACTGTAAATCTGTACTAGGTGCTCTTTTGTTGGATTATACAGCACCTCTCTGACTGAGCTGATCACTGACTGTTTAAACACTTTCCCTTGTAGGCTTGGTCCCATGATGTATGTAACTGTGGACAGTGGAATAAAACCATATGCTCAGTGAAAGCAACCAAAGGTTAGTAGTGCAAGGAAATTATTTATTTCTAGTAATTACAAGCAGTTCTACAGCCTCTGACATAAATCTGTGTTCCAGATAGACTGAATTTTTGCATAAAACAGGCTGTGGAAGAAGGGAGGAACCAGCATCCAAGAGACAAGAGAGCAATTAGACACAACTCCCTGTCACTTCTATGTATTTTTGGCAGCATTTCAATAATCTAGCAAAGCCAGTAAATAACATAGCTGGGTTCTTAATTGCTATGGGCTTTCTGAAGCATTTTTATACTCATTTTGCTGGGAAAGAATCAGATACACAAGATAAAAGACATTTGAAGGGCAGGTCCATACTTTGAAGGGGAGATTTTGCTCTACAGGCATATTTTATGTTCAAATTGTATGAGTTTAATATTGCTCAAGAAGAATTTTGAAAAACCTTTTCTCCCTTTTGGAAAGAAGTGGAGTCTTTTTTGGTATTCAGAGGATTCCCTTCCCCTTCTCCCTTTTTAATAAGTCAATCCTTTGTACCCAAAGAGTCTTCAAGATCTAACTGTTCCTCATTTTGCCCAGGGAGTTAGGGTGACAAGGAAACATAACAAAATGCATACTCCCTAACAATCCTCTCTGATATAACACACACACATGCTTATATATATTTTTATATACATGCACACAGACACATAAATATTTGTGTATATATATAGTGTGTGTGTGTATATGTGTATATATATACAGACTACTGCCAATCAATGAGCTAGGGACTGAAAGTCACCTCCTGGTATAATTATTAGGTACTTATTCCAGTTTTAAGCAATTTTTTTTAGGCTTTTGCCCTGTCACAGGTGTTTTTAGAATCATCATTTTAGAGATCCTACAATTTTCCCTTCACTTACTATTCCTTCTTTGTGCATTGATTGATCCCTTTGCTATCTCAACCCTTCGTGCCCCACATTGGGCACTAAAAACGACTGTCGTGGTTTAAACCCAGCCAACAGCCAAACACCACACAGCCACTCACTCACCCTCCCCCACCCCAGGGAATAGGGGAGAGAGTTGGAGGGGTAAGGGTAAAGAGACTCGTAGGTTGACATAAAAACAATTTAATAATTGAAATAAAATAAAATTAAAATAATAATTATAATAATAATAGTAATAATAGAAAATATAAACAGGTAATGCACAATGCGATTGCTCACCACCTGCTGACTGATGCCCAGCCTGTTCGTGGCTAGTGATCCCAGAGAAGTGAGAATCCCAAAACTGCAATCCCGGAAACGAGCAAGCCAGCCTCTTGATCAACCCTCATATATATAACAAGCATGACATCATATGATATGGAATATTCCATTGGCCAATTTGGGTCTGGTGCTCTGGCTGTGCTCCCTCCCAGCTTCTTGTGTACCTGAGCACTAGCAGGACGTGTGAAGTTGGAAAGTCCTTGATTTCTTAGCAACAACTAAAACCATCGGTATATTATCAACATTCTTCTCATATCAAATCCCATACTGAATGCAAAACACAGCGCTATTACAGCTACTAATAAGGAAAAATAAAAATTATCTCTATCCCAGCTGAAACCAGGACAGTTCCCATCTTAAAGTTTTGTTACTGTGCCTTTGACTTCACACACTATCTCAAAGATAATTCCACAATCTACTCTATTAGAAGGAAGTAATCTGTTTGCAAGCAGGTTTTTAAGATGTTTTCTCTTGTCCACAGCCTATGTCAGAGAGATGTGCTTTTATCTATCTTTAGAAGCAGATTTGTCCAGCACAGAGTTTCCTGAAACAAAACAGGAGTGTCTTCAGTCCTCTAACCACCTTCATGCTCTCCACCCAATATTTCCAAGAATGGTTTTATAAATAGCCTCAACATGTCACAGGTAACAGAGAGAAAATATGTCTAGTTTCCAACCTAACCTCCACCTGGTTGGACAGATGCATGTACACAGACATACACACACACACTTTCAGATAACTGCATCCCTAGAGAGCCAAGGAAAAAGGTAGAAGCCTTATTTAAGATGAACCAAAATTCATAATATTTTAGATGAACCCCAAATTCAGGAGAAGCTCCCTGTACTATCAATGAAATATAAAATTTTTCCAGAGGACAATTATTAATCTGCCTTGTCACACTGTACCATAGAAAGGATCATTCTTAGATGCCAATTACTCTGGAGACCTGAGGGATTGCTGACATTAATTCTACATTTAGTTTTAAAGTGGGGGTTTTGCCCACCTGTTTAGAAACAAACAAAAAAACCCTAGATTATGTCTGTAAAACTGAAAGTAATTCAGAGAGTGGTCAAAGGCCTTTCCTCCCCCAAATCTCCCAGGTAAATATCTCTGGGATTAAAACAAAGAAAATTAATTAATCTCTGCCTTCTTATTGCAATACAAAGTGAGAGAAGCCAGGAAACACGGTGCAAAACCTGATGGTACACAGTGTCCTTAGATCACTTGGCCATTCTTTTCTCTCACAGCAGCACATGTTAATGATACAAAGAAGTTTAAAATGTTTTTGTTTGACTTTTCATGTCACAGCCATAATAAATGTGCACTTTATTGTTTGTATTGCCATATCCTTTAGATGCACCACCAATTTCTAGAGTCTGTGCATGCACAGCCAAGGACAGGATTTTGCCCACAAATAGCCTGGTTGAAGTAAATTAAGCAGAAACTTTGCCATACAGATTCATCTGCTAAGTAGTGTGTCACGGTACAGCATGTTTATGTTGCAAAGATGTTGTATGGGTCAAACTTGATTTAAACCACCAATTCTTCCACAGGAAGACCAAAGCTTCTTTGTTCTCCACTAGCCAATTTAATTCTGCTTTAAAAGGCATTTGTCTTATATGGGCCTAAGACATCCTTAGTTGCATTTAATTAAAAAAACAACAACCTCGAAACCAATAAACTAGACAATAAAATGTTAACCCCAGGAGAACATGAAGAAAAAAAGCTTTGGGGGTTTTTTTTGTTTGTTTTAAGGAATTTGGACAACACAGAAAAAATTAAATATGATGAAGAATGAAGAAACGAGTTTTAATGTGGACAATACACAAGCCTCTCCCTTTTCCTGCTGCCTGCAGCCGCTGAGCCCTGTTACAAAGCCATACAGAACAACTCCATTTGGTGAAGAATTCAGACCACACCTCTCACATTTCCACTATGGCCCTCCTCCTCTTGGAGACATGGAAACTTTCCAGGGGTCCTTGGAAGGAGGGTCTCAGAAACGCAAGAGCATGCCAACAAAAATGCCTCCTTCTATCACTCTTGAGGGTTCCTCATCACCACCAGACAAACCTGAAGATCACAATGATATAGGCTCTTCCAGTCTTCCCTTGGTGTTTCAGCAGCCAGCACAGCCCAAATATAGTTCCCAGATGATCAACCTCTGCAACTTTGGTTTTCAGTTCTACAGAACTCTGGAGCATTTTGGAGCCAAGCCCATTAAGCAAGAACCAGTGAATCCTAAGATGGCATGGCCCAGTAGCCCAGCATTCATGCAGGCTCCTTACCCTTATTATCCTAAAGTCCATCCTAGCTTAATGTTTCCTTTTATTGTTCCCCCAAACTTTCATTTCAGGAACCCTTTTCAAATGAAAAGGCCTCCAGAGCCACCCTTCAGGAGGGCTGAAGTAAGAGGAAATGGTGAAAATAAACAGAAAGTAGAAAGAGTAGATGTCAGCCTTCAGATAGACCACAGCTACTATGTTGATGTGGGGGCTGAACAGAAACGCTGGCAATGTCCCATGTGTGAGAAGTCCTATACATCCAAGTACAATTTGGTCACCCATATCTTGGGGCACAGTGGCATTAAACCACATGCTTGCACCCGATGTGGCAAACTTTTCAAGCAGCTGAGCCACTTGCATACGCATATGTTGACACACCAGGGCACTAGGCCACATAAGTGCCAGGTGTGCCACAAGGCTTTCACTCAAACCAGTCACCTTAAGAGACACATGATGCAACACAGTGACATCAAGCCTTACAACTGCAAGATCTGTGGCAGAGGTTTTGCCTATCCCAGTGAGCTGAAAGCACATGAGTCTAAGCATGAGAGTGGCCGAGAGAACATTTGTGTGGAGTGTGGTCTGGACTTCCCAACCTTGGTCCAGCTGAAGAGACACTTAACAACCCACCGTGGCCCTATACAGTACAATTGCACTGAATGTGATAAGACCTTCCAGTACCCAAGTCAGCTGCAAAACCACATGATGAAGCACAGAGACATCCGTCCGTATATCTGCACTGAATGTGGCATGGAGTTTGTGCAGCCCCACCATCTCAAACAACACTCCCTAACTCACAAGGTAAGCCATCACGAGTTGCACTATTACCTTGCATCAGAAGGTAGCACAAGGATTACAGACTACTAAAGATACACGTACCTCCTTGGAAAGAAGATAATCAGTCTATAGAATCTCATGTTGGCCCTTTGCCAGTGGGAGAATTTTATGCAGAGCAAAAGCCCCAGCAGCACTGGCAATACTAGAAGCTAGATGTCTCTGTCAGTCTTAAGAAAGTGCATGCAAAAATGTTTTGTTATAAACAGGAGTTAAAGTAAAACACCCGTACTACTTGCCAAAATTGTATTCACGTATCTCTGTTTCTGGGTTTATCTTCAGAATGACCTTCTGTAAAATAATATAATTTTGTAGAGCTAACCCCCCTGAAATTTTAACAGAAATTTACTACTGAAAAACAAATCTATTGCTTTGCTTCCCATAACTGGGGAGTAGGTGGATATGTAGTAGGCTGTATGTATGCAGCAAAAGAAAGTATATTATTACTCATCAGAATTTGAAGAATCAATATAATAAGACATTTAGGGAAAAAAAACAACCTAATAAAAATTCCCCTTTGCGCATAAGTTATCCAGAATGCCAGATAATAAAAGTAGACAAGCAGGACCATAATCCCAGCCAATTAGTATCAAGGGGCAGTCTTGCTACTGCTGTCAGTAGTGTCAGTTTAGACTAGGAACAGGCTTTGGAACACATCCAAAAGGATCATTTTAAAAAATAGGAAAAATATAAGTGTTTCATTCAACAATGTCTGAAATTAGTTTATTCATCTTTACAACAAAGTTATTAAGACAGGTCAAAAACCTCACACGTTTTATAAAAATTTGCTTCCAGTCCTGAATACTTTTTCCTTTAACACTTGAATTTTGGCTTTTATATGAAAAACAGAAAGCTACAGCATTTTAGTCTAATAGACACATTTTCTCTTAAAAAACAACCTCTACTTCCACATTTGCTTGTTCTTCCCTACTACACTATTATAATTTCTGCTCTTTTCTAATTTATAATTTTCTGCTCTAATTTTTGCAAAATTCTACTAATTCAAAACTTGATAGTTTTTTATCATAGGAAATGCAATGTCCTTGAGCCTTTAGAGAGCTTCTGGTTCTTTGTCCACAGCTGCAGCTGTGATCATAATTAACAGTACTTAGCTGCCTAAATGTAGCCTCACATCAGATAAACAGACACTTAGAGTTGCTGTTGACGTTCACAGATTTAGCTTTGCAATTAACTATGGAAACCACTTACTGGTACAAAAGTAGAGATTGTTTTAAGTCATCTTTGTAATGGGGGCCTGCAGGAGGTGTAATTGCTCTTAGCACTTCACTAGTAAATTCTCATTACCTTCAGCAAGTTATACTCAAACTCTTAAAGTGTTTAGTGGTAAATTCATTGATTTTCTTAGTATCTAAATGACTTTTTGAGGAGCTGGCAGTTAGACCACATGGGTGTGACCAAGAACATTGAATTATGCATTAGTAAAGTGACCAGATGGAACACAGAGTGCTAGAAATTCTCTGTAAACAGCAGATAAAATGGGGTCACTCCATTAGAGCTAGTGCAAGTCCCACTAAGAGTATGTAGTTTTGTCTCTTCCTTGAATGTAACATGTATGTCCTTATTTGGTGGTATTGTTTGAATACTTCTTGGTTATTTCAGATTATTTTCTATAGTTTTCTTCAAAACAGGGACAGGTCTTTTTTAGAAGCCAATGATGCTCAATTACCATAGGCAGGCACTACTGTAGTCTCTTAACTGGTTAGCTTTTATTCTTGGTCAATAAGTGTACACATTTGACCAATATTTTACATAAGCAGCAGAGTAGGACAGAGAAGCTCTGCTACTATGTCTCACTGATTTGTAAACTTATTGATAGAAACAAAACTCATTATTTCATTAAGCTTACATTTTGTTTTCCCTCTCTGCTTCTCAGATTCCTGTAAGAATTTGCCAAGAAAACATAAATAAGTATCTATTACTTTAGCAAATTATGTTAAAAGCAAAATTATTTATTACCTGCTTTGCTATTGAAGAATGAATAATTCATATATTGCTGTACTGAAGATGAAATTATCTAGAAAATATTCCATCTACAGAATTTTCTGATTTTTTCCTTTTCTTACAGGGTGTGAAAGAGCACAAATGTGGAATTTGTGGCCGGGAATTTACTCTGCTGGCCAACATGAAGCGACATGTCCTGATCCACACCAATATCAGAGCCTATCAATGCCATTTGTGCTTCAAGAGCTTTGTGCAAAAGCAGACTCTCAAGGCCCACATGATTGTTCACTCTGATGTTAAACCCTTTAAATGCAAGGTAAGTGTATCTCCTTTGGTGGCAGATGCATAAACCCACTGGATATTTCTGTGGTGTTATCACCTGGTAAAGTATTAGAATTAGAAAAGCTAACACATTCTACAGTTGTATTTAAATTAGCATAAACCAGTCTAGTTTCCTTTCTTGATCCAGGTTCTGCTTAGGTAGCACAAAATAATGGAGGTAAATATCTGTGATTTACTCCCTTCCCCTTCAATATCAGTAACTTTCATCCTCAAATATTTTTTTCCACTTAGCATTTAAATGCCACTACGGTTTGAGGACAATAAACATACCTGACATTTGCTTAGTACAGCTATCCAAACAGAAGTCTAAGTGCTTAATAGCTTGAAACACTGACTAAACACATAGATCAACTCATGCACCCTGCAGAGGACCATGGAAAAGCAGCAACCACGACTTCACACAGTGATGCTATGCAACAGATCAGGGAAGGACTCAAAGAAAGCTACAGCAAAACTGAACTGCAGAAGGGATTTGAATGGGCCAGATGTAATTACCAGACTGAAATTAAGGGCAGGACATCAGTACCCTAACGAAACGGCCTCTGAGACCTTCTGGCCTTTTTAGGATCCACTGAGAATTCCAGTTTGCTACCTCCCTCCAGAACGTTGGAGGCTAGACACTTGCTTTCCATCCCCTCTTCTCCCCCCTCCCCATAAACTTTCAAGGCTTTGGCTTTCTTGACTGTGCTCATCTCTAATTTCTTCCTTATGAATGTTTATATTCTTATTCAGTATTGGACACTACATCTGTTCCTTTTGCTGCCTATCATCTGGTTCATTATTGTAGTCATACCTTGTGAAGTCAAAGGCTGTAGGTTTTATTCCCACTTTGATCTGCTCTAAGAGGCCTATAAATATGGAGTGTATTACTCAGTTTATGCCTAAGCAAATGAAGATTGATCTGGAAGAAATTTCTAGAACTCTTTCATCCAACACCTTTATGGAATTAAATATTTTCTTAAAAGGAGCCTTTCATCAATAAGCAAAGCTGAAATTATTTTTTCTTGAAAAATCTAGAATTTCAAAATGTCATAGGAAAATATGTTTTTTGGTGATAATTTTAATAGGAAAATATAAAAATGAATCTTTTTTACTTCCTCATTTTGCTTTGATAACTTTGAAAAAATAAAAGCAAAGCCAGCCAGGAACTGGAGTACCAACAGTATGTTTTCCAGCCAGTAACAAAAGCTCTACAGGAACACCCATTCTTCTTATCTTTTTTACTTCTCTGTCCCCACCCAATGTTCCTAGGAGGAAAGAAACAAGTAAGCACAGTGAACCAATTTCTCCTATGGCTGAAGGGGTATGAATCAACATCAATGCCCCTGAACAGAGTGGAGATCCTAACTATAAGCAAAAGGAGAATCAGGAATTGCTCTTTGACATTAGGAACATCCCTTGTCTCTCTGGCAGAGCCCTTGAAAGACTTGAGCAAGTATTTCTGGCTGGTATTCAGAGGGTTAAGACAATGACCAGATAGCAGCCTTTTGGCACCAAGCTTCTCCTCAGTAGGAGGAAGGATATAGCTGTATGAACAGCCTGCTTAACAATGGCTCACATGTCCCCCGGGGAACTGCCTGCAAATAGATTTCATCTTGCTTTCTCTTACACTTTTCAGAACTTCCTGTTTTCTCACGGTCCTTTTGTACAGTTTACAGTCTTTCTCTCTCTCCTTTTCCCTTTGAGGAAAGGAACACCCTTCTTATGAAGAAAAAAAAAGAGAAAAGAAGAATGCAGGGGAAAGAGAGCACAGCAGTAGCCTTTCTACTTCACCACATGAAACGTTTTCTTCTTTACCTTTTTCTCACAGCAAAAAAAACCCCATGAGGCTTTCCTATGTGTCTAATCACAGCTAAGCACAGACTATCTGAAGTGAGGGTGTAGCAGTTGCCCCTTCTGTTTCTTCATCCAGCTGCAGCCTGGGCCTGTGTTTGATTTTTCTCTGAAGAGTGAACTTCTCTGTAGCTTTTAAAGGCCTGAGCCCATGCTTCCTTGTTTATTTCTGTTTTGAACAAAAACACTGAAGAGTTCTGAAGGAGTTGCACCAACTGGTGCAATAGTGCTAATTCTGATTTGCAGAGGAAGCTCCTATGAAATTTACAGTTGCTTTTAGTGCTGAAGTCAATAATGTTTCAGACCTGTAATAAAGAATGCAATGAAGTTTTCTCCAGACTAGTGAAATGCACTTTGCAGCAGATGTTTTGAACTCCACTTTTTCCCATCTAAAATCACAGGTTTAGATCAGGAGTCAAAACCAAAGAAAATGTGAGAGGTAAATACTTTGGGAAGAAACAAAACAGACTGACAAATCTAGAAGGGTGATGTGGTGGCTTAGGAAGACAAAACTTAGTGTTGAACTAATTCAGTTTTCTAGCAAACTGTACTGAAGTCCATTTCACCAGCCAGTGCATCAAAGTGTGTTCAGCAGACTTGCAGCTGTCTTTCTCTTCAGGGCTTGAATTCTATTTTGTCTAAACTAGAGAGCCTAACAAAAGTTCCACAAGTAAACCATGACGTTCCTGCTATTCCAAGATTTCTTGCATGAGCTTTGCATCTCCCTGAGTGCTAAGGTGCTCTGTGGTGACTTCTACTGGAGCTCCCTCCCATGCAACTGGCTCTGGGTCATCTTTCACACTCTGCTCATCAGTGCTCACATCCCTGTTCTGTCACAGAGGAAGAAAATCTTGTACACCTTCCTAGTTTGGTCTGCAGACTCAGGCTGCTGCTTAAGCACTAGATGTGAACCACAGCTAGCTCTGAGTTGCCATCTTTCAGCATGTGAGACTGAAACCTGCTCCCTTTACCCTCTGAATCATGGACATTCATCTGAAACTCATCTTGTGCCTTTTGAAAGGGACATCTTACCCAGATACCATGCCACATAGAGACATGGTTCTGAAAAACAATTTTCATACCTGCATTTCTTTCATTTTCCTGCCACACCTCTCTACTCTGGTACCTTTTCCTCATGTCCGCAGAGGAGATTTCAGGACAGGAACATATTATACATCCCTAAGACTGTGCATGACTTTGGGAAATGGAAAACCTACCCCCTTTATTCAGAGACACAAAACTTTTATGCTGTAAGGATCCTTTAGGAAGTCCCCTCTCTTTTCATTATGAAGAAAGAGAAATAAATGTTGCCTTGACAGAAAAAAAATGCTCATACCAGACCCATTTTACTACTCAATATCTTATAAAGATATTGTTTTGCATGAAGTACTCTAGCCATTCACCTATTCAACCTGATTTTTCCTTGATTGCCAGTTTAGATAGAGAAATAAAGACCTAGCTATCAGAAAGCAAAAGCTGGTGAGAGCACAGGTCAGCCAAGCAGATAAACAGAAGCCTTCTACTAAGAGGTATTAGAGAGGTATTACTATTCATAGAATCATAGAATGGTTTGGGTTGGAAGGGACCTTAAAGATCATCTAGTTCCAACCCCCCCTGCCAGGGACACCTACTAGATCAGGTTGCTCAAAGCCCCGTCCAACCTGGCCTTGAACACTTTCAGGGAGGGGGCACCCACAACCTCTCTGGGCAATCTTATAGCCAGATCGTTCCAGCAGCTGTCAAGATATAATCAGCTGGTGTCCTTCCTTGTGAATTCTCTGTGCTCATCAGCGCTTCTTTTCCTCTTTGTTTCCTTCCAGGACTTTCAGAATGGGTTTTGGTGCGTTCATTTCACTGAATATAAGTCATCTGGCAGATTAGCTTTCTTTGAATGCAAAAGAGAGACAGTCCTCTTTCCTACGTTGATGGATGACCCTTGGAATCTGATATCTTACTTTTACAAATTAATAACTCATTTTCAGTGGCTATTCTTTTTTCTTTTTTTTTTCCACTTTGCTGATAAATTTATTTGCTAGAATGTTCATTTTAGCAAAATCACAGAACCAATGCAGCTGAAGTAAATATTTTTTTAAAAGCAAGTGAATATTTCCAGACTTCCTTTTTGCAACATTGACTCAGCTCTAGTTTTTATTTAAAACCAATACCACTTCAAATTTTTATATTAATTAACTGTTTCCATTTTCCCTCAAGAGATGGTTTAAAAGGAAAGGATACAGTACTACTTCACTGAGGATCATTCCACTACCTACATTTCATCCAGATATTCCAGGTGATAGCTTTGTGAATTTGAATCAAAAAGTAATGTAGCAGACCTTCTGTACTGCCAAAATAAATTAAATCAGAAGTCAGACTGGACCAAAAATTTGGTGGAATCTCAGTAATTACTTTTTAATCATTTTCTTCCAGATGAGTACACTGCTTGATATGTTTGTTACTCTCATCTGGAAGTTAAGAGCCTTTTAGGTTAAATACTTAAGCCTCTTTCCTCCTTACAATAACATTCCCTGATTTTGGGGAATCCTTGACTGTGTGTCTCTCCTAGTTGCCAAATTAAAAAAAAAAATGGCAGCAGTGCAGAAGGCCCTAGATAGATCAAACTTAACTGCATATTCTTGTCTGTAGGTTTTTTGCCTCTGTCTTTGAAAAACAAATTGCAGCCAGAAGCTGCCAGGGTTCAAGTTGAGAAGGGTAGGTTATATTTCCTTTAGAAATGTTCTCCTTGGAAGTACCCCTATGAACAAATAATTTTAATTTTTACTGTTTTTGACAGCTATGTGGAAAGGAATTTAACAGAATGCACAATTTAATGGGACACATGCACTTGCACTCAGATAGTAAGCCTTTCAAGTGCCTCTACTGTCCCAGCAAATTCACCTTGAAGGGGAACCTAACCAGGCACGTGAAAGTCAAACACAGCATCATGGAAAGAGGATTTCATTCTCAAGGTAATATTTTTCAGTTATTCTCTGAGAGGTTTGAAGGTACATATCAGTAAACCCAAATGGGCTTTGTATCACAGATCTACGATCTTGTACCATAGATCCAATGCGATTGGAAGAGATTGAATCCCATAAGCCTGGGAGGTTGTTATTAACTATCTATATTACTCCAGTGCTATAGTTCAGAGATCCCCAAGGTAGTGACCCTTGTCTCAGAGACCTTTCAGACTAGATATCTGATGACACAGAGGTACAGACCAAGATGGAGTAGTAGATGGAGACAAAATGAGACAGTACTTGTGAGCACAAAGGAAATAATTTTAGTGCTCTAGGTTTCTGTTGTCAAGTGTTAGGGAAAATAGTCAGTAGAGCAGAGGGTTTATCAAGCTATACCAAACGTTCTTGTACTTAATCCCAGGACTGCCCATTACTGTAGGGAAGGTGCAGTATCCACATCACCTCAGAGCTTCTCCCAGCATGTGGGTACCCATGAGACACAAACAGGAGTGAGCTGGTGGAGACTCAGCCTTAGTGAGACTGTGGCATGTGTAGTTGGCCAGGGGAATGATTGGAGGATGTGGCTGAAATTGCATTGATCTTCCTGACTGAGGGTGTAGTTCCATTATTTTTTAATAAATTTTACAGTTTGGGGGGGTTGATTCCCAGATGCTGACAGACCACTGCCTAGCAGCCATGAACAAGCAGACATTTTTCCCCAGACACATCTGGTTAGGAGTTTATAGTTTTTCTCTCATTTTTGAGGTACATCCCTGTGGTTTTAAACATGGGGATGAACTGTAAATACATTCAAAGCTGACAAGCAAAAATATAGATTTCACAGGTCTTGTTCACTGCTTATTGGATTCTAGTCTGGAATGGGAATGGAAGCCCAAATGGCTCTACATTCAAGAGCCTTTCTGCTTAAGATATGTTTATTCTGTGATATATTGACATAGCTGATGTTAGATAAAGGCCATAAGCTCAGACCCAGGTTACAAAGAAGCATGTAGACAGGAGGAGATGCTCCTCCCACATCTCAAAGCATATGGATTTTTGACCACTCAGGGTATCCTGCAAAGCATTTCCTACCTCTTGCCCACCACATACACTTCCTAAAATCAGCCTCATGTGTGTACACATGTCAATGCTATCTAAAGAAGTGGGGGAATTAAGGGGGGATTGTTTTCAGAGTTTGAGTATCCAAGATGTTTTGTTTGTTAAGACTTTCTGGATGAATAACTCGCTCATGGGTAAGATTTCTTGGTGTTACTCAAATTCAGGCTTTAGGGCAGCCTAGCACATATGTAAAACACATATTCTAATGACATTTGGGATAAAATTTACAAAGATCCTAACAGATAATAATATAAATGGCTCTTTTTTCCCTATAAATCTCCTACAGCACCATGCTAGTTACACAATTACTTGTAATTGAAGACAGCCTAAGCACTTTTCAGCGTACAGAGATTCCTCAGCCCTTGAGGGCTGCCACCTACTCATGAACCATTTTAACAAATACAACCTGTTGCAAAGTAGCAGCTGTATCTAGTGAGGCTGCATAAATCCCGCAGAAGCTGGATTCAATTACTGAGGAAAAAAAAAAAAAAAAACAAAACTAAGCAATCATAGGTTTTTGCTATTGGGTGAAATCCTCACCCCAGTACTGTCATCTTTCTTTCAATTAAGATGGACTATGCCTGCAGTGTCTGAATCTTCTTCTGTGCATCCTGATGGTCAGAGCATATTTAAGTTCACAGATGCCTCCTGGGTAATTTCTGGGTTTCCAGTAAGAGGAACAGAAAGGAGACACTCCGACAAATATTAAGACAAACTAAATCCAGGACCACACTCGGATTTATACTGCACAACTCAAAATCATCATTTGATTATAATGATTTCTTCAAGCTGAAACATTATCTAGTGCATATAGCTTTTTTGGTGGCACTAGATGAGAGAGGAAAAATCAAGGAGAGCGGAAGTCGTAGACTGACGAGACATTGATTGTGTTTTCATTTTTAACCAGAGAGTCCATAGAACAAATACGTTAACATGTTTTTAATCTCTTCCACTCCTCTGGAAAAAAAAGTAAAAAAACTGGGACTTTGATTATGACATGTGATGGTTTAGATCAAAGTGTTAATTCAAAAAAAAAAAATAGGAAGGAGGAAGTGGGTAGGTTCACTGGCAAAAATAGTTTACAAGAGGTCAGGACACTTCACTTCTATTCCTAGCTCTTTCATCAAGTGCCTGGCATGTACAGCACAATGTTTTGTGTGTCCTGACTTGGCTGTGAAGTGGATACGATAGTACTTCTTTTAACAGCACCTCAAAGAAGTAAACAGTAGTTGGAGATAGCTGGGTGGAAGACAAAGGTAAAATATTAAATAGAAGGCCATCTCACATTTTTTAACCATGTATCACAGAGTAAAATTTGCTATATATAAATTGTTCCTTTTCTCCCCCCTCAAACCACTACAAGGTTTTGGAAGAAGAATAATTTCTCTGTCCCAGACAAATGTTTTGAGAAGCTTGGAACAGGAAGAACCCTTTGATCTTTCCCAGAAAAGCCAAGGGAAGGGAATCTCATTTCATTTGGATGGCGAGAGTGCCAAGGGAAGCTCATGCCAGGAAGAAGAGGAAGACAAATGCTATGAGACAGAGCATTACAGCCCTGGCATGTACCATCCTGACAACAACAAGCTGTACATGGTTCAAGATCTGTCTGGCAAACCCAAGTGCATGATGAAGGACTGCAATGAGAAGGAAAAAATGCTAAATGAGGAAGGACTGGAGAAGAGAATAGAAAATTCAGACAAACAGGAAAGCCAAGGAGAGAGAGACCTTGCAAACAAGAAAGAACACCTCACCTTTGAAAAGGCCAGACTTAGCCATTCTCTCTCTGATTATTTGTATTTCAAACACCGGAAGAAGAGTTTGAAAGAATTACTGTGAAGAAAAATGGAAAAATAAACAATGCTTATAGGCATTTAAATGGACATTTTAAAACAGCTGGAAAATTTGAACCAGATAGCTTTTAGCATGAACCGTAATTTACCAAAGTCTGGAAGTTTGTAGTAGTCTTTAGAAATAAACAAGCCAAATGAATAAAAATAATTTAAGGTAAAACACGTACATTAAAAGAATAAAGCAGTCCAAGGTCACCAAGAAATGCAATAGATATTGAACACTAACATTTTTATACTTATCCAATTGATGTAAAAGCAGACAATGGAGTCCCTTGGGGGAGCCATTTTGAGCTAGTCCCCTCCTGGAGCAGCACATTGCGGTCAAGGACTCTCCCCTTGGGTTGGGACGCCACCCAAGGAAACTCCTTGAGGTTCCTATGGGTCGGGACGCTGCCCTAAGAAGTTCCTTGAGGTTGAGAGCCCTCATTTTTTTAGGTGAGTGACAGAGCGTTTTAGGTTGTCGCTAAACCCTAGGAAGTTTGTGGTGATAGTTTTGTTCTCCTCTCATGGACATTTGAATCTGCCGTTGTATGCTTGTGGAATGCTAGTTAATTGTGTTGAAAATAAATTTTTATTTTTTGGTTGTTATTTGCTTATTTGAGAGCTTCTGCAACACAGCCATATAAGTTCCTATAATAAAAGTCGTACCTGGTTGCGGTTTCTATAATGGTGGTCATGCAGATGAATTGAACTTAACAAGTCGCTTCACTTCTGCAGTGGGTAGAGCAGAAAGGTATGCAGCTCTTGCTGTTGTCTGTAAATTGGAAAGTGTTGAAGGACAGCTATACAATCCTTATCAAGAAAGGGACAAATGGTTACATATCAAGAGCATTCCAGGCAAATGGAACAAAGGAGACATTTTCAGCAGAGCTCAGCTCCCAGCAAATAACATCATAACCACAAAAAATGATGTCTACTGGAAGTATGCAGTCCAGAAATCTCTTACAGACCTTATAAGGGAAAGTGTCAGCGGTTTCCTCGGGAAAGGAACTCACTGCAAACAGTTCTGGGTTGTCTGAATGGTTAACCCAAACACTTTCAACCATACCTTCGCTGCAGGCAATTTATCCACTTCTACATTCTCACTTCTCATTGGAGCAAAAGCAACTGTCACAACATACAGCCAGGTAGAAAGGAGTAGAGGTCCCCAGAAAGGCAATGCTATTTGGGAAGAATTCATAATGCAAATCCCTTTTCTTGCATTCTTCCTAGAAAGTGGAGAATATTTCATTACAATGAAGCCTTGAGACTGTGCCCAGTCACATAGTCACACTAAGCTAATTCACAAGCACCCACAGCTAATTCAAGTTAGAGTAGTAAAGAACTCATCTAAAACTGTAAGTGACCAGTCAGAGGAATTGCAAACAAAACTATTACTGAGATAAGGAGGCAGTGCCAAGTGACCTAAGCAAAAGGATTAGATGATAGTCCTCCCTACTGCGGAACATAATGCAGCTGGGTCTAAGACACTTATAAAGAGTCCCCAAGGGACAAATTAAAAGTGAAATAACAACCTTCATTGTGAAGCACCTTGCTTTTCAAACTGTCCTGGTTTAGCTAGGATAGGGTTAAGTTTCCCCAGCAGTGGGGGGGAAGCTCTAGCCGGGTTATTCATATACCATGCTGACGTCACATCCTGGCGCCCAAGTGCGGGAGCGCAGGAAATTCGGGGAACGCGTGTGTTGTGCGATCTCTCTCTCACACTGCTGTATTGGTATATATCTTGCTCTGTTCATTGTTATTACTGTTATTGTTATTGTTTGTTGTGTTGCTGTTGCACTGTTTTATTAAACCTCTCCTTATCTCAGCCCCGGGGCTTTGTATTTCACTCCCTTTGTGGGGGAGGGGCAGCGGCTGCGTGGTCTCAGACCCCAGCAGGGCCTAAACCACCACACAAACATAAGTTATTTTCATAGTATTTACATTGGCACCATTTTGGGAACAGACAGTAACAGCCTTTGGTTTTTAATAGCTTTGAAAATGCTTTATAGAAATTTGCTTTCATAACCAAGTTATTTTCCATTTTCAAAGGATTAGCTTCCTTATTTTGCTTTTAATAGAGGCCTGGAAATTCTGTAGAGACATGCCTGTGTCCTGGACCTTGGGACACTCATTTTCTTTTTTTCCTCCTTCCTAATCTGAGTCTATCTATCTTTTTCTTGCAATGTTGTGGGAAAAAAGTATCTATTTCACTCTTCTCTTCTATTTGGGTTTTCAGCTTGTGATATAACATTAAAGACCAGTCTCCACCATATCTATATTAAATCACATCTATACCATTTCCCTGCATTATTATATGAAGCCTAACTTCATTCTCTTGGAGAACACCAGAGCAAATAAGAGTGACCGCAAACTCATACAACTGAGATGCTTTCCAAAACAGATGCTCAAGAAGCCTTGCTGAGGAATGGTAAATTGGCAACACTATAATGAGTCTGGGCAAGTGAAGGCACATGGTTTGTTAAATTTGAGGCTATTCTGCTGTAAAGGCAGCAGGGAGAATTCTGCAAGACACTACAGAACAGAGTAGGTGGATGAAAAGTCAAAAGTTGGGTTAATAAAATTTGAGGGTAAAGAAATACAATGCATTTACTGAGAGATTAAAGTTGTAGGTAATCTTGGACTGAGCTGTTTTGAGTCTGGCCACCAGGACTCAGTCATTTCCTTGTGAACCTGAGTTCTGGCTGCTGGACAGCCTCTAGCCTGTGAAGGCAAAGACAAGTGCTACGTGCTCAGCAGCTCAAAGGATAAAACACTATGATAATATTAGAATAGAAGTTTATCCTGTGCTGTGTCCTATAAAACATGTTCTTGGAAAGTTACAGGAAAGCTATCACACTCGCATTTTTACAACTCTGTATTGGTTTAGTGGCTATTCTCTGATTTCTCTCTTCATACGGTGCTGCTGTACTCTGCTGTTATGGGTGTACACTTAAGAAGTAATATAAGTACTATATTTATTATTCCAAGAAGTTTTTTATAATTATTAACAGTTTTGAAAATGTCATGTCTTCTTAGCTGAACAAAATGTAATAGAGTTAACATTTTGTACTCCTAACAGATTTTTCAAATGATGCAATGTCTATTTATTTTACACAGAACACTGGGTTCCTATTTAAAGCCCAAACTCAAAAAATGGACCAACTATATGTGAATATTTAGTTTCTGGCTCTCTATCTCAATGTAAAAGCATGTATGATTTACTGTATTAATTTAAGCAAATAAATATATACTGGAGATGCTGCTGTACTTTGTATTGAAATAGATCTGGAGTTCTTGGCACCCTAGCTATTTTATATAGTAAAAGGTTACTGAAAAACAAAGTTCTGGTGGAGGCACCAGTCTTGGAGCCAGGTATTGATGTCTTGGGCATGCCTGTTTTTTCCAGTGTCTCTCCCCATTACTGGGAGGATTGATGAAAACACTACCTGTGCTCCTGAATCCTTTAGCATTCTTCCCAGGGCCCTGAAATGTCTTCTGATTGACCTTAGACTTATTGTTGCAATGTCATTAGTACCCATGTGAAAGAGCAGGAGTGGGTAATAGTCTAAAGGCTGTACTAAGCTTGTCAGTTGTATTGTGATATCCCTGATTCAGGCCCCAGGGAGGCACAAACTTCTCTGAAAAGAGGGTCTGGTATGCAGATGGGTGCCTCCATTCTGCTCAGGAGGGAGTCACCTACGAACATAACATGCCATTGTTTCTTCTCAGCACTAGTTTTAAAGCGGCTCTTGATGTGAGGGGGTTGGTCAATCTGACCTTGGTGAGAGTGCTTGCACAGGTTTCTCCTCTTCTATCTCATCATGTGCTTCATCTACCATACCCAGAGCCTCATGCCTATTCTGTAAAGGTAGCTGAGAGGGTAAGGAGGGGTTCCTCTTACAATTCCATGCCGTAACCTACTTCCACCCCTTCCTATCCCTTGCAATGTTGCCTTCCTCCTGGCACAAAACAGATACTGGACCTACCTCAGTAGTCAACATGGCGAGTTGGCTTGTGTGCACCAGAGATGGCAGAGCACAGCTCCATTGGTCGATCTCCTTCTCAGGCTCTTGGATACTCCTCAGTCTGCCCACTTCCTCCTGAAACTCAGCCACCAGGCAGAGCAGTTCATCTTCCTAGGCACACCACCCACAGGTGTGCTTGTTACTGCACTTCATCTCTGGGAGTGGCCCCATGCACATCCTGCAGCCTGAAACCTGGGTGGTCGCATGCTCTTACAGGAGCTTTGTCTGTGTGGCTGCACTGGTTCTACTGGGCGCTAGAATCTCAGGAGCAGCAGAGGACATGGCTTTTTGCTGGGTGGTCACCATGCTACTGCTGCTGCTGCTCCTCCTCACACTGTTCCAGCATCCATTGTAATTATATATAATACATGATGTAATATATGTATGTGTGTGTATATATATATTACATATATATGTAATATATAACATGATGGAGTGTTGGATCATATTGCATAAATTTCCCTAATGATCAACCTACAAAGAAAGTACAACTGAACAGAGAACAGCCACTTTATGAATAAACCTTCTGGTATCCGATCATTCTGCTTATCCTGTCTGAAAAAATATTGTATATTCAGTCAAATTTATAAATTATTTAATTGGGATGGAGCCAGACACCATTCTCTTTTAGTGAATTACTTCCTGGATTGAAAAATCATAGAATCATAGAATGGTTTGGGTTAGAAGGGACCTTAAAGATCATCTAGCTTCACCCCCCCTGCCAGGGACACCTTCCACTAGATCAGGTTGCTCAAAGCCCCGTCCAACCTGGCCTTGAACACTTTCAGGGAGGGGGCAGCCACAACTTCTATGGGCAACCTGTGCCAGTGTCTCACCACCCTCACAGTACAGCATTTCTTCCTTGTATCTAATTTAAATCTACCCTCTTTCAGTTTAAAACCGTTACCCCTCATCCTATCCCTACACTCCCTGATAAAGAGTCTTTCCCCATCTTTCCTGTAGGCCCCCTTTAGGTACTGGAAGTCCGCTATAAGGTCTCCCCAGAGCCTTCTCTTCTCTAGTTTGAACAACTCCAACTCTCTCAGCCTGTCCTCATAAGGGAGGTGCTCCAGCCCCCTGACCATCTTCGTGGCCTCCTCTGGACCTGCTTGAGCAGGTCCATGTCTTTCTTACGCTGGGGGCCTGTGATGGTGCAGCCACCCCTGGGCCACTCTGAGACATCAGGATAAGCACCATTGTGCTGTTATCTTGGATACAAGTGCAATGACTTGGGCATCAGGCATTCTGTGGCCACACTTGGGCCATCTGCTGCCTGAGTTGTCTACCAGAATGACTCAGTACAAATTGTGGCCAGAAGGGAGAATACTGACTCTCCTGGTTTGAGCTCAGAGGGCAACTGAGCACCACTCAGGGATGGGGAGGAGAAAATACAACAAAAGGCTTGGGAATCGAGATAAGGACAGAAAGGGATTATTCACCATTATGGTCATGGGCAAAAGACAGACTCAATTGGGGAAGAAAAAAGAACATCAATTTAATTTGACCACCACCACCACTTAATTTTCCAGTCAAACAGAATAGGACAGTGAGAAATACAACCACATCTTTAAAACACATTTTCCCCCTCTCCTCCCTTCTTCCTTGGCTCAGCTTTGCTCCCAATTTCTCTCCCTCCTCCACCCCAGCAGTGCAGGGGGGCAGGGGATGGGGTTGCGGTCAGTTTGTCACACGTTGTTTCTGTCACTCCTTCCTCCTCAGGGGGAGGACTCCTCCCACTCTTCCCCTGCTCCAGCGTGGGGTCCCTCTCACAGGAGACAGTCCTCCACTAACTTTCTCCAACGTGAGTCCTTTCCACAGGCTGCAGCTCTTCATGAACTGCTCCAGCGTGGGTCCTTCCCACGGGTTGCAATCCTCCCAGCGATGAATTGCTCCAATGCAGGCTTCCCTCAGAGTCCAAGCCTTCTTCGGGCGCAGACACCTGCTCTGGCATGGGGTCCTCCATGGGCTGCAGGTGGGCATCTGCTCCACCGGTGACCTCCATGAGCTGCAGGGGGACAGCCTGCCTTCTCACCATGGGCTGCAGGGGAATCTCTGCTTCAGCGCACCTCCCCTCCCCCATCCTTTCTTTCCCTGACTTCGGTGTTTTCAAAAGTATCTCACTCACAACTCCTCCTCTCCAGTTCCCCTTCTTAAATATGTTATCACAGAGGCACATCCACCATTGCTAATTGTTTCAGCCTTGGTCAGAGATGGGTCCAACTTGAAGCCAGGGGAGCTTTGGGAAGCATCTCACAAGGGCTACTGCCGTAGCCCCCTCCCCTGCTACCAAAACCTCCACCACACACAGAAATCCAACACACTGCTCAAAGTCAATCATCTCGCAATCCTATAAATAGCAATCCAAAAGTGAGACCTTTTGAGCTCTCCGGGATCGCAGCAGGCTGTGACCCAGTATGTCCCCCCTGAGCTGTGACGTCTCTCGGTAGATTTCGCGAGGATTGGAAGATCATCCGTAGATGATTTCAGGAGGATTCAAAGGCCTGATTTCACGAGGATCACCAACTGTCTGGCACATAAAAGTGGGTAATTCATGAAACTCATGAAAAGGGAAATTTTAATCATAGGTTAACTTCTGTCTGTCTGTGAGTGTGTAATTTGATTCAGGATTATTTGTTTGCCCATCTGTACATGTGATTTGATTTAACCTCCATCTCTGTGTGTAACCCTGCTGTAAGTTTTTGGTGGCCCTTGCCGTTCTCGAATCTTTAACTAGATCACTATTTTTACTGTAACAAATTTCATTGAATCACTCAAATTGGCTGATGATTAAGTGCTATTAATAATTATGCAACCTATTCTTGTGATCTGTCTCAAAATATTAATAAATCCTAAATTGCTGCTAAACCAAAGTAGTGGAACAAAATCTTATTCATGAGAGGGCCCCAGAGGTGGACACAGTACTCCAGGTGGGGTCTCACGAGAGCGGAGTAGTGGGGGAGAATCACCTCCCTCGACCTGCTGGCCACACTTCTCTTGATGCAGCCCAGGATACAGTTGGCTTTCTGGGCTGTGAGTGCACATTGATGGCTCATATTCAGTTTTTCATCTGCCAATATCCCCAAGTCTTTCTCCGCAGGGCTGCTCTCAAGCCATTCATCACCCAGACTGTATTTGTTCTTGGGATTGCCCTGACCCATATGCAAATCTCTTGTAGTATGAGTATTTTTGTTCAACAGACCTCTGTCAGTTTACATTAGTGGAGAATGTTAGCCTGTTTTTTTGGAACTGGGATTGTCTGTTTATACTGTACTCTTTTCAGTACTTAAGTACCCTTACAGTTCTCAATGGAAAATCATTAAAGAATAAATTATGACTGAGACACTAATTAGCCTACTAAAAGATGGGGTGCATTAAAATGTGAATGATGCAGTTGTATGAAAACAAGAAATGTGTTTCTAACCTATGGAAAGCTACTATATAAATCAATGAAGATGAGAACAGTATAAAGATGACAGACAAGGTATCACAGAAATGACTCTAAAAGAAAAAGAGTTTAGCAAGTGGCAGATATAAACCCAGAAAAATATCTATCAATACAGAGTGATATCTTGCCAGGGAATTCTGCAAGCTGGTTAATTCTTCACAGACCTTGCCATTTTCTACTACAAGTTATAGGACTTTTCTAGAAACACATAACTCGATCTTTTTTATTTGTTTCATAGGCCAAGATGATTTTTTAAAAAACAGTGTATAAAGCATTTGCACGAGAGAGAATCAGCCCTCCATACAGCCACATAAATACAATGAAAACTGACAACAGTGGTGAAATCCTGCTGTGAAAAAAGTTATACTAAAATTGAAACAGAATTGTACCTAGTACAATCTATCTTGGAATTCTATGAGAGCAGCACCAAGACTAGCAAGGTCCAAGATGATATAGGTCTGATAAATGCACATGCAAACACTGTCCTGGGAGCTTAGAAAGAAATGTGATCTTACTTAAGGGGAAAAAATATTAAAAGCTTTCTCCTAATGAGAGTTGTTATTAAACTGAGATTAACTACATTGCAAGTTCTACAAGATTGTATGAGGCAGACTTCACATGAGCAACCAGTTGGGACTAGACCCTGGCAAAACTAACGCCACTCTCAAATATTTTGTGCAGAAGTGGCCAGGGTTACTGTGGCAGGTTGACTCTGGCTGGATGCCAGGTGCCCACCAAAGCCGGTCTCTCACTCCCCCTCCTCAGGTGGACAGGGGAGAGAAAATATAATGAAAGGTTCGTGGGTCGAGATAAGGACAGGGAGAGATCACTCAGCAATTACCAACATGGGCAAAACAGAATTGACTTGGGGAAAGTAGTTTAATTTACTGATGATCAAACCACAGTAGGAATATGAGAAATAAGAACAAATCTTAAAAACACCTTCCCCCCACCCCTCCCTTCATCCTGGGCTTAACTTTACTCTTGATTTTCTCTACCTCATCCCCCCGAGAGGTGCAGGGGTGCAAGGGATGGGGACTGTGGTCAGTTCATCACACATTTTCTCTGCTGCTCCTTCCTCCTCAGGGGGAGAACTCCTCACACTCTTCCCCTGCTCCAATGTGAGGTCCCTCCCACAGGAGACAGTCCTCCATGAACTTCTCCCACATGAGTTCTTTCCATGGGCTTCAGTTCTTCACAAGCTGCTCCAGCGTGGGTCCTTTCCACGGGGTGCAGTCCTTCAGGAACAGACTGCTCCAGTGTGGGTCCCCCACGTGGTCACAGCCTCCTTTGGGCACATCCATCTGCTCCGGTGTGGGGTCCTCCATGGGCTGCAGGTGGATATGTGCTCCACTGTGGACCTCCATGGGCTGCAGGGGGACAGCCTGCCTCACCATGGTTTTCACCATGGGCTTCAGGGGAATCTCTGATCTGATGCCTGGAGCACCTCCTCCCCCTCCTTTTTCCCTGACCTTGGTGTCTGCAGTGTTGTTTCTCTCACATATTCTCACTTCATCTGTCACCCTCTTTTTTCTGCATCTCAAGCATCTCAGTTACAGTGTTGTCAAAAGGAGAGGAGCATTTGTTTGTACATCAGAAGATTCTCCCCGTTTTCATTTTGTGCTTTCAACTGTCTTCAGCTTTTGACCTTAAAATCTCAATCTGAATTGCCACGAGTCATACAAAAAAAGTTGGAAGGGGGGGAAAACCAGCATAACCATTTTGGACATCTAGATTGATAAAAAGTAGGTCATCTTACCAATATTAAACACCTTCCAATCCGTTTATTAAACATCCCTATAATTTCTTTCATTTCAGATTTGTATGATGCTAACATGAAGACAAGGCCTAGTTGCCCAGCAAATAGAAAACTATCCTACACTGTTCAAACCTGCAAACTCTCCAAAAATATTTCATTAAATATGTAGTTTTTCAAGCCTTACTCTATAGTTTTTTTGTTGTATTGTACATTCACATTAATGACTCTCCTGCAGCTTTCTGAAGCAGTTATGCAGGAGTATGCCCAGAGGCAAAGCCAGCAGTGCAACCATACCTCCCTCTCCCTGAAGCCCTGTCTGCTCCACCCAAGGTGTCTCCTCAGGCTGATACCTCCTGACTGGTGCATTTTGCAAACTGGTTACTGAGCAAAAGCTTTCTTGCTTAGTCTTGGGGTGCAAGTTGTTGCAATCAGTTTTGCAGGAGAGATGTGAGGCTTTTCCTTGCTGTGTTAGAGGGTGATGAGCTCCGAACAGACCCAATGCCTCCCAGAGCTGAAGCAGCCACAACACAGCTGCCAGGGTAGCCTGCGACAGGGCTAGGGCATTGGGATCAGCCTCCCACTGGTGGGAGAAAGGAATTTAAAAGGTGTACAAAAAGGGACTACACTATGTCTGTGGGTCACCGCTATTGTGAGTAACCGATTGTTCTTTCTCCCATAAATCTCAGTCTGTGTGGATGCAAGAAAGAGGGTCTCATTTCAACCTGCTCTGTGCATTGGCAGGAATTATTTTAAGAAACGCACATGTTGTTAAGAAACAACACAAAGTCAGAGCAACAGGGTAAGAGATTTCAGTAAATATCTAAAACCTAATTGTTCCTCTCCACAGCAAGACATTTTAAACGTTTAACTATTTGTTGGTTCTTATTAGTGGTTTTTAAACCCAGGGATATAACTTGATTGCCTTCTTATGATGAACTGGATTGCCTTCTTATGGTGTAAACCAGGAATAACTCATTTGAAGTTGGGCTGTTCTCATGTGAGAGGTTGCTAATCGGACTCTGGTAAAGCAGATGAGAGTAGTTTCCTTTGTCTATTTCTGTGCTCTAAGCAACATGCAGAAGATTAAATGTCTCTCCACATTTTTTACTAGCACCAACAGCCACTATGCAGACAACTTGCTGAACATTGTCTTCCAAAATCCCTATCTGATAGTGTTACCGAAAAACTCGGAATAAAACTTATCAACACCAATTTGCTGTAGATAAGCAGACACTTCTTTATTGACGGCCGGGTGCGCGGGTGAATCCTTTCACCAACGACGCACACCATGCACCAAAATCATACATCTTATATAGAACTCATTCATACATATTCATTATGTATTCATGCATAAACATAACAATTCCTGGAAATCATTATCATACTCTCCTCCTATTTCCGATTCTGCGCAGTAGAGTCCAGAAACACCTGGAAATGGGTCTGGGGTGTAATGTGAGTCGGTGGTTAATGAGTCGGTGGTCGCGATCTCCCCCTGTCGGAATTACCTATTGCTTGAGGACGCTGTTTCTTGGCTTAAACTTATATGTTGCTTCAGCCGATTTCCCCATTTTCCCATTAATTTGGATTCTGACATCTCTCTGCATTCTTTCAGGTTATTAAATACCTTATAAGTAAATGATATATATAAAAATCATCTTGAATCTTAAGCCTGTTATCTAGTTCTAAATGTTCCTACTAGGTGATTCTGACCAATTCTTTCGGCCTTGGTACAGGGCTGTACAAGGGAGTTCGTAGTAGCCTTGGTTCCTGTATAGAGTGCAAATGCAGCATATGATTTTTACTAAATATCGTCTATATTCCTATTAAAACTAAACAAATTAATACTAATCTATATTAAATCAATAACATATCAAATCAGTAACATTTCCCCCCTTTGAAAGTGTTGTAATTCATTTCAATACTTTCACATCATCTTGCAGCACTCTAAACTGCAGTATTTGCTTCGGTATACCTTGGTGGTGGACTAGGACTATATTCTGGTAGAATAGTCGGAACCTCTCTCATGATCATGTGATTAATTGCAATTTTATTGGCAAACTGTTTCTTTAAGCAGTTATAAAGCAGCATGATCATCAGAAAGACAATTAGTAACAGAAACAGGGTTTTAATTATAGATTGTAGCCAATAACTCAGATTCCATCCTAGCCCTTTAAAAAGTTTTCCCAGCCAATCTTCTGACATATCTTCTCGGATCTTTTCTGTTTCCTTTTCAATTTTACCTAGCAAATCTAAATCGTGTTCTACATCCTGAGTGACATTTGGGATGTGAATACACAGTGGTCTACAGTGTCCTTGAGATATCCACATACTCCATGTTCTTTAAGTAAGAGCATGTCTAGTGCCATCCTATTTTGTAAAGTCATTCTAGAAGTTGCCTGCAGCTGCATGTTTAATTCTTTGAACCCCTTCCTTGTAACATTTGCCAATTTTTCTACCTGTCCTGTCAATTGATACAGCCATTCCCTATTTCTATACGAGGCTATGGGATTCAAAAGAGATTCAAGAGCCCAACCAATTCTTACTGCTGTTGATGGCTCATTCCATACATCATCATCATCTGTCTCAGATCTCTTGGTTCGTTTTAATTTTAGATTTTTCAAGGGTCCCCTAAATGGTGATTTCTTCCAAATTGGGCACAAGGTAGGCATGCCTAAAGTAACCTGTCTCACCTTACCATCTAATGGTAGCTGAGTTGTCCAGGTTCCGTCACTCAACGCCCAAACTAGATGTCCCGGACTTTGAAGGGTAGTTTTCCTGCAACTGAACAAGGTTCCTCTTCTAGGTGTGTATGCACTGGTTAAATTAAGATTATTTTTAAGACCTCGACAATAACAGCCAAATTTTAAAGCTGCTGCCAAAGGAGGAATTCTCTGAATTAGTGAATTAGTACTGCTGCAATCATATACCTTTTCACACTTCCACCATGACACTATTTTGCCTTCTTTTGTCCTCAGTGAAGTGCTTTTATCGTTCACTGAGGGTAGGACTGCGAACTCTTTTCCCTCCCAAATAAAACACCAAGGGGTTCTAGACATATACTGAAACTGAGAAAATATAGACATAGACCATACCGAGTCCCACTGCTCCTCCTTCTGTGTATCTTGTCCCGGTTTGTTACACTGCCATTCCATAATACTTTTGCTTTCATTGGTTTTAATCTGTACGTCATAAGAGCACCACCCTAACAACCCCTGCTCTGGACCTACTCCCAACCCTAATCCTAAAAGAGACATTAGTGTAAACCGATGATTCAATAATTTTAGGCACTCTGCCTCTCTACCTATTGTTTTCCATTGTTTTCTGATAACCTTTATTTGTTCAGACCATTGAGTCACTGGCCTTTGCTCACAGTAAGTGGATTTGTTTTTATGTTCCAGGTTGGTCAAATTCATAGTTAAGATTCCCCAAGGAATAGATTCACCTGCCGCTCTCAGTATTGGTAAACAAGCAGTAATCTGTGTGACATTCTGCAAATTGGAAAATCCCTTAATCAATCCTAACATCAAATTTTCTTCAGGGGTTTTTCTGGGAACATTAATCAATTGTTCTGTTTCTATTTGTCTTTTGTTCCTCACCACCAAACCAGTCCACACCAGTACTACCTGCCAAGCTAATGCAAAGAGAATAATCACAAACTGATATGAAAAATTAGACATTCTTCAGAGTCAGCTTTAAAGTCTCTGGGTCGCGGTTAATAACCCTCCATGAAGTAGGTGCTGCCTTCACCCGAGTATAGTGTATCCAAGCATCTGATTCTGCAATCTTAACAGCAGTAAAGGTAGTCAACAGTATCTGGAAAGGTCCCTTCCAGCGTTCTTGCAGAGGTTCGGAAGTCCACGTCTTCACATAGACATAGTCTCCTGGTTGAAAGTCATGCACAGGATTTTCAAGAGATAATGGTCTGTTCCACACTATCGCGCTCCGAATTGCGGTCAAAGTTTTTCCTAAGGAAAGTAAATAGTTATACACATCTTGTTTCCCTTTTACATGCATGTTTGGATTTGGTTCTGGGGACTCATAAGGCTTTCCATACAATAATTCGTAAGGACTGACTGAGGTACCACTCTTTGGTTGTACCCTAATTCGCAATAATGCCAATGGAAGTGCCTGAGGCCATTTCAAATTAGTTTCTTGACAGATTTTACTTATTTGTCTCTTTAGGGTCTGATTCATTCTTTCTACTTTCCCACTGGATTGTGGCCTCCATGAAGTATGTAAGTCCCAAGTGATACCCAAAATTTTGCTAACATTTTGAACTATTTCAGCAACAAAGTGTGGTCCTCTGTCAGAGGAAACTCCAATAGGAACCCCAAACCTTGGAATTATTTCTCGTAGTAACCACTTTACTACCTCTTTTGCTTGTGTGGTGCGACAGGGAAAAGCTTCCGGCCATCCTGTAAAAGTGTCAACCCCCACCAGAATGTATCGATATCCGTTCTGCTTGGGTAATTCTGAAAAATCCACTTGCCAATAATCTCCAGGTTCAGTACCAGATCTTAGTCTACCCATTTGGACTCTTTTCTTGACCACTGGATTATTTTTCAAACACACCTCACATTTTGCAGTTATCATTTTAGCCAAACTTAACATCTTAACTGATACCACTTGTTTTTGTAAAGAAGTCACTAATGCTTCTGTTCCCCAATGACATTCTTGATGTCTGGTTTGAACTATTTCTCTCATTAGAAAGGGTGGAACTACTACTTGTCTAGTAGGGGTTACCCACCACCCAGCTAAATTTTTCTTAGCATTTAATAATTGACCCAACCTGTCATCTTCCTCCGAATATTTTGGTTGTTCCCTAGGAAGGGTTATTGTTTTGGAGGGAATTAGTGTCATCTGAAATGCTCACTCCTTTGCTATTTTTCTTGCTGTTCGATCGGCAAAATTATTTCCGGCAATTTCCTTCGTGTTTCCAACTTGATGTGCTTTACAATGCATGATTGCTACCTGTTCTGGTTTTTGAACTGCTCGTAATAATTGTAAGATTTCATTTTGGTGCTTAATATTTGATCCCTGAGAGGACAATAATCCTCTTTCTTTCCACAGAGCTCCATGGACATGTACTACCCCAAAAGCATATTTAGAGTCTGTCCAAATATTTACTTTCTTTTTTTTTCACTTAGTTCTAGAGCTCGAATTAAAGCAATAAGTTCTGCTTTCTGAGCTGATGTAGTACTAGCCAATGCTCTTGCTTCTATAACTGTGGTGTCTGTTGTTACCGCATATCCAGCGTATCGGACTCCTTGTTCCATAAAGCTGCTGCCGTCTGTAAACAATTCCCAGTCTGGTCGCTCCAATGGTACATCCTTCAAATCTTCTCGGCTGGAATAAACATACTCGATAGTAGCCAAGCAGTCATGTTCCAGCTGTCCTTCTTCCTGTGTGGAACTTAAAAACACTGCAGGATTTACCAGGTTAGTTGTTTTTAAGATCACGTCATCTTGTTCAGTCAGCACTACCTGGTATTTCATCATCCGGCTCGGAGATAACCAATGTCCCCCCTTTTGTTCTAAAACAGTTATCACCATGTGTGGGACATAGACTGTTATTGTTGTTCCCAAAGTCAATTTCCGAGCTTCTTGTATAAGCATTACTGTTGCAGCTACTGCTCGGAGGCAGTTTGGCCACCCTTTACTCACTGTGTCCAGTTGTTTGGAAAAGTATCTGACTGGTCGTTTCCAGCTTCCTATCTTCTGAGTTAGCACCCCCAGTGCTAGGCGTTGTCTCTCGTGAACAAACAACTGAAAATCTTTGGTTAGGTCCGGGAGTCCTAAAGCAGGTGCAGACATTAAGGCACGCTTTAACTCTGTAAAAGCCCTTTGTTGTTGTGGGCCCCACACAAAAGGAGAGTTCTTTTGGGCCTCATACAACGGCTTAGCTATTAGACCATAGTTCAGGATCCAGAGACGACACCACCCTGTCCTTCCTAAAAACGCTCTGAGCTCATGGATATTTTTCGGCTCAGGTAGACTGCAAATGGCTTCTTTACGATCTTTTCCTAATTGCCGCTGTCCTTTTGAAACCTCAAAGCCCAAGTATATGACAGTCTGACATGCTATTTGGGCTTTCTTTCTGGATACTTTGTACCCATTCAGTCCCAGAAAATTCAAAAGGTCAATAGTTACCTGTATGCAGGTAAACCTCTCTTCTGTAGCAATCAGTATGTCATCCACATATTGTAAAAGTAAATGTCCAGGCCTTGGTTTGTCCCGTTTCCAGATCTCAAGCTCTCTTGCCAGCTGATTTCCAAAGATTGTAGGACTATTTTTAAATCCTTGGGGTAGTCTTGTCCATGTTAACTGCATCTTTCGCCCAGTTTGTGGATTCTCCCATTCAAAGGCAAACAGTTTTCTGCTTTCCTTCTCCAAAGGTATACAAAAGAAGGCATCTTTCAAATCAAGCACTGTAAACCACTGATGAGTCTCCTTTAATGCTGTTAACAATGTATAAGGATTTGCCACTACAGGGTATATGTCCTTGACTATTTGATTTACTGCTCTCAAGTCTTGCACCAATCTATATTCACCTGAGGGTTTTCTGATTGGTAAAATAGGAGTGTTATACTCAGATTCACACTCCTCCAAAATTTTATACTCTAAAAATTTATCAATCAGCTTCTTCAGCTCCTGTCTAACCTCTGGTTTGATTGGATATTGTTTAATTTTTACCGTCCCTGCATCTTCCTTTAGATCTATTTTTACAGGCTCTGCTAATTTTGATTTACCAGGGATGCCTGTGTCCCATACTGTAGGGATTACTGCCGAATCCACCTCTGGTGGAATTTCTTGCTCCTTCACCTTTTCTTGTATCATTAAGATCTCTCCTGTTTTCGACTCAGGTATTTTCAAGAAAAGTTCTCCTTCCTCAAAAACAATTTGTGCATTCAATTTAGATAACAAATCCCGTCCTAACAAGGGTATCGAACATTCTGGTACATACAGGAATTCATGTGTAATTATTTTATTTCCAAACTTTAAATCCAGGGGTTGCAGGAACGGCCTATTTTCTTCTCTCCCTGTTGCTCCTACTATGTTTGCTGTTTTGGTTCCAATTTTTCCTTTACAAGTATTAAGCACCGAGAACGTTGCTCCCGTATCCACTAAAAATTTAACTTCTTTTTCTCCCAGCTTTATTACAACCAGAGGCTCAGCTGGGCTCCCCTCCGGTCCCCGTCAGTCATCTAAAACCATTGTCCTGGCTATCTCCTGGTGAATATTCCCATTTTTAGGACACTCTCTTTTCCAATGTCCTTCCTCTCTGCACAATGCACATTGATTCACTCCCAAGGGGGTGTTAAAATTCCGATTGCCAAAATTCATAAATCCTCCCCTTCCACTGGCTCCTCGTCCTCTCCCTCTACCTCTTCCTCTGCCTGCTGTTCCTGTCATTACAGCCAATAATCTATTTTCTCTGGTTTTTCTTTCCTCTTTTTCCCTGTTGTTATATACTTTCCATGCTGCCTCAAGCATTTTATTCAGACTTCTCGAATCCTCTCCCTCAAGCTTTTGAAGTTTCTTTCTTATATCTGGTGCCGATTGTCCCATAAAGATCAGAGCCAGTTGTATTTGAGCTGCCTCTGTCTCTACCCTCAAATCAGTGTATTTTCTGGCTGCCTCTTTCAGTCTCTCCAGGAATGCAGAGGGAGATTCATTCTTATCTTGTCTCACCTCATATAATTTGGACCAGTTCAAAGATTTAGGCATAGCATGTTTAACCCCATATAAAACCCATTTCTGATACCAGCTCAGTCTTTCTCTGTGTTCCACAAGATTTGGATTCCACTGCGGGTCCCCAGACGGAAAATTCTGCTCTAATGTTCCACCCGCTGTCCCACTTAATACAGCCACTTCTGCCTGTGCTTTGCCAGCCTTTAATACCATTTGTTTTTCTGTATCATCCAGAAAGTTATCCAGGATCACCTGCAAATCACTCCAATCTGGATTCTGCGTCCTAATTATAGTGTCTACCACTCTGCCTACCCGTTCAGGATCTTCTCTATATATCCCTGCTGCCTGCTTCCAAGCCATCAAGTCTGTGACCGAAAAAGGCACTTTCACATATACTGGCCCATCATTTCCAACTCCCTGCCGCAGGGGAGCGATTGTTTGTGTTTGTTGTCGGGTCCTCCGAGAAATAGGGGTATACATTACAATGTCTGACGGTCCTTCCCCCACATCCTCTATTCCGCTACTATCTGGTTCCCCCACCTGTTCCCTATTCTCTTGGCTCTGATTCCTTTCTCTCCTAAGAGGGGATATATCTAACTCTGGTCCTTCATCCTCTCTGGGAGTTATTTTCTTTAAACACTCCTTTTCATGGGTACATTCAGAACAACACTTTTTCACCTTCTTATTATCAGAAGTCATGGCCATTACCAAATTATCTTTACTAGTTATCTTACATTCTTCCTGTCAATCTATTCTTCGCCTTAAATAAAAGAATAAATCTACATATGGTACTTCACTCCATTTTCCTTCTCTCCTGCAAAACAGCATTAACTGCAGAATGGTGTCATAATTCAATGTCCCATGCACAGGCCATTTCTCCTGACTTTCCAGTGTATACAAAGGCCACCAATGATTACAATATTCAATCATCTGACTTTTTCGTAAATCCTCATGTAAATCTCCCCAGTGTGCCAATAAACATCCTAACGGGGAGTTTTTCGGAATTTTATCATTTACAGCCAAATTGCCCACACTTTTACTCTTAAACAAATGAGTTAACTTAGATGCCATGGTTACTCACTTCACAGTATAATATACAATCACTCAAATCTGCCGCTTCGTTCTTCTCCGGCTGCACCTCTCACAAGATAACAGAACCGCAGATCCGAACTCCACACTCGCTCCGTACTTATTTGTCCGTCTCAAGCTCACACACACCCCCTCACAATTATTACTTTAAACACAGGAATATAACATACCACTATACAACCATTAATCTTAACCCAGTATACTATTAAACAAACATAAAATTCCGCAACTCGAGTCCTTATCATATCATCGAAAACACTATAGCATATAGGTTTTCATTACTCCAAATCCCATATATTCCACTATTGTCCATCCCTGCAATAGCTTTCGCTTATGTCTTACGGGCAGATGCCTAGGCTTCCAATTCCACTAGGATCCTTTAGTCCAACCCTGCGCAGCTTTCACCGCGTCTGACAGGCAGACTTATACAGTGGGACTCTAACCCACTGTGTGGGACTCTAACCCACTCCTAGTACAAAAGAAGTGTCTTACCAAAATCCAGGGAACGTCGCGAAGAGCCTTACGGATCGGGGATCGATGGGTATCCCCGAGAAATCCTCGGTGCTGGCTGGAACCAATCAGGTCCCCGACTCCTCTGGTCTCTCTCAGCGAGGTCCCATCTGGGTCGCCAGAAACTGTTACCGAAAAACTCGGAATAAAACTTATCAACACCAATTTGCTGTAGATAAGCAGACACTTCTTTATTGACGGCCGGGTGCGCGGGTGAATCCTTTCACCAACGACGCACACCATGCACCAAAATCATACATCTTATATAGAACTCATTCATACATATTCATTATGTATTCATGCATAAACATAACAATTCCTGGAAATCATTATCATACTCTCCTCCTATTTCCGATTCTGCGCCGTAGAGTCCAGAAACACCTGGAAATGGGTCTGGGGTGTAATGTGAGTCGGTGGTTAATGAGTCGGTGGTCGCGATCTCCCCCTGTCGGAATTACCTATTGCTTGAGGACGCTGTTTCTTGGCTTAAACTTATATGTTGCTTCAGCCGATTTCCCCATTTTCCCATTAATTTGGATTCTGACATCTCTCTGCATTCTTTCAGGTTATTAAATACCTTATAAGTAAATGATATATATAAAAATCATCTTGAATCTTAAGCCTGTTATCTAGTTCTAAATGTTCCTACTAGGTGATTCTGACCAATTCTTTCGGCCTTGGTACAGGGCTGTACAAGGGAGTTCGTAGTAGCCTTGGTTCCTGTATAGAGTGCAAATGCAGCATATGATTTTTACTAAATATCGTCTATATTCCTATTAAAACTAAACAAATTAATACTAATCTATATTAAATCAATAACATATCAAATCAGTAACAATAGAATAACAGCATGGGGAAAAAAAAAAGATAATCCTGTAGTAACTGGGAATTCCTCCACCTTCAGTTAGGTCTTCCTTCTTAAAATACAGTAATTAATCTAACAAGTACGGAAAACTGAGAAAGAGGAATTCCTCTTGTTACCATGGAAATCGTAACTTGTCTGACTGACAAAGGAAAATAGATTTGTTGTATTAATATCTTCAGCAGCTGAAAAGGACACCATATTTATAGAATCAGAGAATCACAGAATAATTAAGGTTGGAAGGGACCTCTGGAGGTCATCTAGTCCAACTTCCTGTTCAAAATGGGTCCAACTAGATCAGATTGCTCAGGATATTGATCAGGTGAGTTTTGAGTATCTCCAAGGATGGACACTCCACTCTCTTTGGACAACCTGTTCCAGTGCTTGATGACCAATGAAAATTGTTTCTTATTCCCATGTTTCGACTTGTGACTGTTTTGTCCTGTTCTGTCACTGTGCACTTCCAGGAAGAGCCTGGCTCTGTCCTCTCTATATCTTCCCATAAGGCAGCTGTAGACAGCACTTAAATATTCTCTGCAAAGTTAATTTACAATCACTTATCCCCCTCTCTGTAGTGTTGCATGAGGTTATTCCATACCAGGACTTTGGACTTGTCCTTGTTAAGAGTTCTGAGGTTCCTGTTACCCCATTTCTCCAGCCTGTTGAGATTTTCACGTCCCTCTCAGCATGCCCTCTAGCATATCAACCACTCCTCTGTCTTGGTATCATCTGCAGGCTTGCTGAGGGTGAACTTCCTATCATCCAGGTCATTAACAAAGATGTTAAACAGTATGGGTCTCAGTATCTGTCCCTGAGGGACACAGTGATTAACCAGCCAACAGTTGGACTTTGTACCCCTGATAACACAACCCCTTGAGCCCAGCAATCCTGTCAATTTTTCACCTAATTGACCATCTGCTTATCTGGTCCATATCTCACTGATTTCGGTATTAGGATACGGTGGGAGACCATGTCAAAAAGACCTGGCAAAGTGCAGTGCAGTCATCTCATCACAGGAGTCAGTCGGTTTAATGTCAGTGGCCTTTGAGCTGCTGAAGATACATATTGATTTATTGATTTTTGCCTGTTTCTTTTCATCTAGTAGTTTTGACCCTACTTGGTTAAAGCTTCTGGTTTCTGTTGCTCAGTTGACCTGGTACTGTTTGACAACTTGGAGATTGTGTCAAATGAGTGAAGGAAGGAACAGGAGCCCATGAAGGAAGACCTTCACTGTCTTATGGCTCCTGATAGGTGGTACAACACAGTTACATTTGACACAGATTTTTCAGTCAGAATGCTAAAAGAAGATTATGTATTGTGCTTGCATAGCCACATAGCCAAGATGTATGATAAAAGATGTAGTTTAGTCATTGCTGATTGGTAGACAGCACTTTGCAAAGGCACTGTTCAGAAAAGAAGTCTTTAATTTCACCTGAAATATATTAAACTTCAACCACAAAGAAAACCTTTACTGATTTTGAGGAATTCCATGATTTGGGAAAAAAAAAAAAAAAAAAAAAGTTTGTTCTTCTTCATGGAAACCAGAAAATCTTTGGGTAAAAAATTCATCAAAAATTTAGTTTTCTGCTAAAGAGCAGTTTAGCTAGAAAACATTTCCAATCTGTCAGCTAAGGCTTGGTGCAGTGAGTCAATGGAACCTAGCTGACAATTAAGTCCTGTGTTTTGCTGATTAAGGATACCAATTAAACTCGGACACCAGAGTGAAAAGAGTAGGCGTACTTTACTAGTAATAACCAAGTAATGTAACAGCGTAATACAGAGAACATACAGTAAGAAGAAGCAGAACAGTGCACTTAAAGCAACAAACAGGAAAATACAGGGTAATGCATCAAATCATTACTACATGAGAGAGAGAGAGAATAGTAATTAAGAGAAATACATCACCACTTGCATATATTATCATCATCATCCAGATCCGCAGGCGCTGGGGAGCCCCGGTTACAGCGAGGATTTGGAGAGCCTGTCCCGGCAAGTGGGAAATCCTACGCGGTGCGTCCACCCGTAGGTGAGGCTTCCAAAGTCGCTGTGAGCGGGTCCAGCCTTATATACCAGAGATCGACAAGCCAGAATAGCTGGCACCTTTGTTTTGAGCGGAAAGTTTCTGGTTTCATTCTCCTGTTGGATTCCACCCGAAGCCTGGCCAGGGCTCGGGGGGGGAGACCAAGGGAGTTTCTAACAAGGCCAAATACGTGGGTTCTCAGCCTTGAACAAGGCTGCGAAAGGAAAGTGGGATACATTCTCTCCCCTCTACTGATTATATTTTGTCTTTCGCTAGTGAGTTTACATATTTTACTAATGACTACATGCTAAGTTAGCAGCTTCAGCTTGGGGCCTGTTGCTCAGGCTGCAGTATTTCAACGCTTTAGCACTTTTTACATCAGCATAAGTAGGTTGTTATAACTTAGTACAATACCTACTAGCACAATGGTTATCAGTTATAAAATATACAGGATTCATCTATAGGTCAACTCTGGCTTGGACCTGTTGTCCAAGCCTTAGCACTTCGGTCCTGTCATTTAAATGTAAAGATAGAACTAATGACACTTATGTACACTTTGTAAAATCCTCAAAGTCACTCTAATAATAAAATGCCTGCTTGCAAGCCTCTATTGAAACATTTGTTGAAATTATTTGAATGAACATTTCCAATATATGTTTGAAAACCCAAACTGCACACACACCACCAGCAACCTTGGTAACATAATTTATTATTCATACAAAACAAGTAGGATAGTGAGGATAGTTCTTTTCCTTACAACATTCCTATAATCATTATAAGAAAGCCACACAGATTTACAAATGTCAACAATAGTCATGTGAGGTTAGGGGGACCAAGTAAAATAATTGCCCAATATCTCTGATTCATCAGACCTGAGTTGTTTGCCCTGTCCCCAAAATCCATGTGACCTCGTAAATACCTGACATGCTCTAACACATCTCCATTACATTATTTCTCAGGATATTTTATCTACTTCCTTGTACCTTGCAGTAAAAGTGTTAGAATAGTAGCTCATGTTTCATTATTCTTGCATGACCTCAGTTCTTGCAAATATCTTCCTAGCATTTATCTTAGTGGTTTCCATTTGAATTTCTGTAAACACTTTGTGCTATTAAATTAGAAGTCACTTAATTTTGCACCTGTCCCTTCCTCAGTTTAAATAATACACACATATTTCTCCTTCCTGCTACTGTTCTCCCATATAGGAAAAGTAAGGAGGTTCAGAGTGTGCAAATTGTAAAGGAAATTCCATTAACATATATTGGAAAAGCACATTCATAATAAATGAGTTAGCAAGTGCCTGAGTTTGTTATAGAAAAAATCCAACTATCAGTATCAAAGCCTTTTTTCTATAAATTGCAGGTATCAAATCTTTTTTTGCATGTAGTTGACATCCAATTTCTTTTTCACCCAATGGGAATAGGGTTATTTGCTTTCTTTCCCCACCACTAACAAAACCTGTGAAGAGCAAGAGGGCAAATGATTTATACATTCTGTTTATTCAGTGTCCCCATGTATGACATTAACCATGTGGGATTATATACCACATGGATGGGAGGACATTTAAATCAGTAGTGATGGAGCTGTGGGGGCTTCAAAGGAGTAGATCTCGAGACACAAAGAAACATTTTGAGCAACATAACTGAAATCTGGCACTAACCAAGGTTAGGTGTCTGACACAATGAATTGCAGACTCTCAGTGCAGAGAGATCTTGATAAATGTAAGGACTGGGCTGACATGATTTTCAATAAAGAAAAGTGGAAGAAGCCCATGCACTGGTACGGCTGTGAATAGACTGACAACAAGAGCACTCTTGTTACACATAAGGCACACCTGGATGATGTGCTGGGATACATTAGGAGGGGTATAGCTAGCAGATCAAGGAAATTTATTATCACATACTATTCTGTGCTGGTGAGGCTGGGTCTGGAATATTGCCTCCAGTTTTATTCATCTCCCTTCAAGAAGGATGTGGACAAACTGGAAAGGATCCAACGGAGGGCTATAAACGGGGCCAGGGGCCTACAGCATATATGCTGTGAAGAAAGGCTGAAGGATTTACTTAACCTAGTGAAGAGGAGGCTAAGGGGTGATCTAATAGCTACCTATCACTACCTGAAGGGCAATTACAATGATGACAGCCAAATTCTTGATAGTGCTATATGATATAACAGCAGCAGTGGCCAAAAATTGTGGCTTGGGAGGTTCAGGTTGTACATTAGAAAGGATGTTTTCTCTAGCAAAAACTAGTACAGCACTGGAACAGGTTGACCAGAGTTCCACTCAGTCCATGGAGATTTTTCAAGACTTGGATAAAAAAGACATGGCTGATATGTTTTAGTCTGATAAATAGTCTCACTCCAAGTAGGAGAAAGGACTAAATGACCACTACTGGCCCTTCCAGCCCACATTTCTAAGCTTCTGTGAACCAAATTGATCTGAAATTTGTCCACTTTAATGCCACCAATAAATACAGACCTGGAGGATATGTAACGCAATATGTTATTCATAGAATCATAAATGGTTTGGGTAGAATCATAGAATCATTTAGGTTGGAAAAGACCATTATGATGATCAAGTCCAACCATTAACCTAACACTGCCAAGTCTACCACTAAATCATGTCCCTAAGCACCACGTCTACAGTGTTTGAAATAGCTCCATGGATGGTGACTCAACCACTTCCCTGGGCAGCTTGTTCCAATGCTTGACAACCCTTTCAGTGAAGAAAGTTGTCCTAATAGCCAATCTAAACCTCCCCTGGTGCAACTTGAGGCCATTTCCTCTCATCCTATCACTTTTTACATGGGACAAGGGACCAATCCCCACCTCTCTGCAACCTCTGTTTAGGTAGTTGTAGAGAGCGATAAGATCTCCCCTGAGCCTCCTTTGCTCCAGGCTAAACAACCCCAGTTCCCTTGGCCACTCCTCATAGGACTTGTGCTCTAGACCCTTCACCAGCTTCGTTCCTCTTCTTTGTATGTGCTCCAGCACCTCAATGTCTTTCTTGTAGTGAGGGGACCAAAACTGAACACAGTATTTGATGTGTGGCCTCACCAGTACTGAGGACAGGGGGACAATCACTTCCCTAGTCCTGCTGGTCACATTATTTCTGATACAAGCCAGGATGCTATTGGCCTTCTTGGCCACCTGGGCACACTGCCAGCTCATATTCAGCGGTCTGTCGACCAACACCCCCAGGTCTTTTTCTGCCAGGCAGCTTTCCAGCCACTCTTCCCCAAGCCTGTAGCGTTGCACGGGGGTGTTGTGACCCAAGTGCAGGACCCGGCACTGAGCCTTGTTGAACCTCATGCAACTGGACTCGTCCCATCGATCCAGCCTGTCCAGATCCCTCTGTAAGCCTTCCTACCCTCAAGCAGATCAACACTCCTGCTCAACTTGGTGTAATCTGCAAACTTACTGAGGGGGCACTCAATGCCCTCGTCCAGATCACTGATAAAGATATTAAACAGAACTGGCCCCAATACTGACCCCTGGGGAACACCACTTGTGACCGGCTGCCAACTGGATTTAACTCCATTCACCACAACTCTTTTGACCCAGCCATCCAGCCAGTTTTTTTATCCAGCCAAGAGTATGCCCATCCAAGCCATGAGCAGCCAGCTTCTCCAGGAGAATGCTGTGGGAAAGTGTCAAAGGCTTTACTAAAGTCCAGGTAGACAACATCCACAGCCTTTGCCTCATCCACTAAGCAGGTCACCTTGTCATAGAAGGAGATCAGGTTAGTCCAGCAGGACGTGCCTTTCATAAACCCACGCTGACCGGGCCTGATCATCTGGTTGTCCTGTAAGTGCTGCATGATGGCACTCAGGATGAGCTGCTCCATAACCTTCCCCAGCACCGAAGTCAGGCTGACAGGCCTGTAGTCCTGGTAGGTAGGAAGGGACCTTTAAAGATCATCAAGTCAAACCCCCCTGCCATGGTCAGGGACATCTTTCACTAGATCAGGTTGCTCAAAGCCCCATCCAACCTGACCTTGAATACCTTCAATGATGGGGCATCCACAACTTCTCTGGGCAACCTAGCTACAAAAGAATTGAAATTGTTCCTAATGATCTTTACTAAATGTAATAATATATAAACAGCCAACAGCATTCCTGGAAGCTAGAAAAAATGAGGAAAAGCAAAATTTGGGAGTATAATGAGGAATACTTAAAGGTTTTTTATGGTATAGTGACAAATTTCATGATTTGATATTGTGGAGGCAAGTAGAAACACTCAGTAAACATGTCTGTGTCTATTTGCTTCTTAATTGGAAAAGGATGCCTATTTATTTTGCATAGTTGCTTATTTTCAGGGAAAATGCCTTCTATCCAATCACATACTCCAAAGGAGTAATTTTAAGAGGACAAGTTTCAAAAACTTTATTTCTGAAATATTGGTAGAAAGTGATTGGAATGGCTAAGCTTATTGTTCTGAAGGCTAAAGCATCTCTAGCAACCACTGCAGGAAATTCATGGGAGGACACCAGTACCTGTCTAGAACAAGCTGCAGATGCCACACACCACCACTCTTCATGGTTGAGCATCTGAAGCATGTTGGAAATAAGCTTTTCATACCATAATATAAGATCTCAGAGAGAGTACAAGGAGCATCATTCTTTCAGTGATGAAATTTTCATAACTACAGTGACATATGAAGGTCTATATTCAGTCCTGCTGCGGAGACAAGGTGCAAGAACAGGTAATTGACTTTCTGATTTAGCGTTTAGTGAAGTTTCAGTTGTGTTCCACTGATACGGTCTGGTGCAGCACTGTGGGCATTTTTCAGATGTTTCAGGAGTTTTTCTAAATATAGTGTTGTTCAGGTAATACTAGACTTTTGGCTACTGAGAGTCAGGGATACCAAACTTGGAAAAGTACCGGGTACCAATGCAAAATGAAATAACATATTCAAAATAGAAAAGTTCATCATGTTAAGTAAGAATGATGGGATATTTGGTCTTTATTTAGCAATTTGGTAATATGTGAACTGTGAGTCAAGAGTAGAAAATATCTTTAACCACAAGGTTCTTCTAATTGTTCTTTTATGTGTAGAGGTGGATGGATGAAGGTCACTATGACCTCTGGGGCTTCTTTAAAACCATACATAAATAACTTCAGCATTATTCTGCATTTTCATTACTCTTTGAAACCATTCTAAAGATGCAAGCACTTTGACAGAATTATATTTTCTGAAGCTCTTGAGAGTTAGCATCTCATGCTGAAAATGATAGAGGGCATTTTTCATTGTACCAGCATCATGGTAAGACATATTTTAATTCTGTGAAGAAAACCTTTTACACAACAAGGTGTTTCCTCAATGTTATCTCTTCTGATCGATGAAACTAAGGTCATAGTCAACTGAAGTTGCAAAAGCAGTGGTGGAAGCAGTGCATCTTTAAAGTGCATGCAAGTTCAGTGTAGCCAGTAGATGCCTGTTCTATATAAGAATACCAGCAACCACAGTACAAAATTCAGCAGGTATGCAATATGAATCAAAAGTCATATTTACTTGCAAGGAATCCATAAGAGAAATTTTGTCTTGGAGATGTCAAACACAGAACTATGTTGAAAATAACTAAAATACGGCAAGGAGGTTGTAACGAGGTGGGTGTTGGTCTCTTCTTCCAAGTAGCAAGTGATAGGATGAAAGGAAATGGCTTCAAGTTGCACCAAGGGAGGTTTAGATTGGATATTAGGAAAAATTTCTTCACCAAAAGGGTTGTTAAGCACTGGAAAAGGCTTTCCAGGGAAGTGGTTGAGTCACCATCCCTGGAGGTATTTAAAAGACCTGTAGACATGGCACTTAGGGACATGGTTTAGTGGTGGACTTGGTAGTGTTAGGTTTATGGTTGGACTCGATGATCTTAAAGGTTTTTTCCAACCTAAATGATTCTATGATTCTATGATTCTAGTTGGACTTAGGGTGCTTATGGACAGTGCTTATGGGGTCAATGACAAACTTGCAGCTGTCCTCCTGATACATTAGAAACATTAACTATATACTTAATTACATCCACAGTATGTAAAGAAGTATTTATGTGTTGCATACAATTACTGTGGACTCACTAAATTTTAAGTAACTATTGCCTAGGTGAAACATCTCCTAGCAATACATTCTTTTTTTCTGCAGTATATTCAAAGATTGTCTTTTTTAGAATAACCAGCATAACTAGTACTTGATGTCTAGATCCCCAGCTGCAGAAGATTTCTCTTATGTACATAGAGTTTGCTTGAACTTGTTGCTCTATATTTGACATGCAGGATTTTGAGATACAGCTCTTTTTGCAATTCTTGAAGAGTTCTTGCTTTATCCTGCCTTCATTTGCCTTCTGCTGTTGCTGGTTCAGCATGATGATATTTGTAATATCAGGTCTGATTGCAGTAGTAAATGCTTTGCAATACTGTAAGCTAATCTCACATTATTTGATCGAGCATGATTCAAAGTGCACGTATGATTATCTGGTCCCATGAAACAGGAAAATACTGTTCTGTGTATCTGCCCAGTTTCTGTCCATGCTGCTGAAATTTGTAACATACAACTACAATATATAGGTTTACACACACAAAAAGTTGTTCTATGCCCTAAGTGCAGTATCACACTTATCATTAGTGAGAGGAAGTGCACAAAGCACCAGCTAGCTTTCAGTGGAGTATGCAAATAGAACATTTTCTTTCCACAGAAAGCCCTTTGGCCTTACTTACAAGCTCATAGTTTTCAAACATTTGAATCCATCAGTAAAAATAATTGCAGTCTCACTCTAGCTTCACAAACATGACATAGGTGGGTCCAGATTTAACAAGACATCTTTGTCGCCGTTTTGCTGTAGAAACAGTGAATTCAGAGTCTCAGTTTATTCCATAAGTGTAAAGGAAGAGCAATAGTAAAGAATGGCTGCAGCTATAGGCAGCAGCAGCAGTGATGAGACACACAAAGAAGGATCTGTCTATAACAAAGTTAAGGGTCTCTGCCTCCTGTCTTACCTGGCAGAGCATGAGGTGCATGCTCAGCTGCCCAGTGGTAATACTGCCCTACCAGAGAAAGAGAAAACTATCTGCATGGATAAAGATCAATACAAGGAAAATGGCTTGCTTGCAGATCAGGGAATATCAAAATATCCTTGCCAATGGTGAGACATAAATCATACAAAAAATTTGGATTTTATTCACTCATGCAAAGAAGAAAATAAGTTAAATATGACAAGGCCAAAATTAGCTTTGTGCAATAAATTACAAATCTATTGTGGGTTTTTCTACACTTCTGGACTTAAATTGTCTCTATTACTAAAAAAGTGCTTTCTTAAAATGTCTGATATTCTCAGTTTTATACCTTCATTTTTTCACTTAAGGTCATTTAAGGAAACAGGAAGCATTCTCACTCATTATGTTTCTGCTTATTGTTTAAACATCATTCTCTCAGCTGCCTTTTTAACCACATTTACAAAGTCTACAGACTGGGACTTTGGTGTTGAAACCCAATGGAAAATCCTCTAACAGCAGAAATTATCAGAGCTCAACTGAAGCAAAGTAACATAATTTATACCAGTGGACGTCTGGCTTCTATATTTTCTTGCATTTGTACAGAAGCCCAGCAGCTTCACATATCTGAATGAAACCTATTGGGATGCTGTAATACAAAGTTAGTTCTATTCCAAGATAAAGTATGTTTATGGAAACATCCAAACACCTTGGGGTTTAGAACTTTGCAGGTTAATTGTGCTGGAATTTAAAAACTGTCAAGATTTGTACACCAGTGCATGAAGTATGAGAAAAAAACAGGATGAACTAGAAGCATTGGTCAGTTCACAGATGTCATTGGTATTAGAGAGATTATATGATGTCATTGGTATTAGAGAGACTTGGTGGAATGAGTCCCATGACTGGAGTGCTGGGATGGAGGGCTACAGGCTGTTCAGGAGGGACAGGCAGGGCAGGCGAGGTGGAGGTGTCTCACTATATGAAAGAGAGAGGTTTGATTGTACAGCCCTTTGTTTTGCTGATCAGGGATATCAATTAAACTCAGACACCAGAGTGAAAAGAGCAGGCGTATTTACTAGAAATAACTAAATAATATAACAGAATAATATAGAAAACATACAGTAAGAAAAGACAAAGTAGCGCACTTAAACAAATAGCAAAAATACAGGGTAATGCATCAAATCATTACTACCTGAGAGAGAGAGAATAGTGATTAAGAAAGATCCATCACCACTTGCATACTTTACCATCATCCAGATCCGCAGTCGCTGGGGAGCCCCGGTTACAGCGAGGATTTGGAGAGCCTGTCCCGGCAAGTGGGAAATCCTACGCGGTGCGTCCACCCGTAGGTGAGGCTTCCAAAGTCGCTGTGAGCGGGCCCAGCCTTATATACCTGAAATCAGCAAGCCAGAATAGCTGGCACCTTTTGTTTTAAGCGGAAATATCTGAAGTCAGTCTCACGTTAGATTTTCCCAGAGCCTGGCCGGGGCTCAGGGAAAAAACTAAGGGAGTTTTCCCAGCTTATCTAGGTGATTTATGAGCAAGGTCACACACCAGGTCACAGGGCCAGACAATTGTCTCTGTGGCCCTGTTATTGTGGCCTTGTTACCTTGTTTACACACACAAAGAAGGATACATGTTTTATGATGTTTAAGTCACATTTTCTATACATATCTCACTAATGACTACATACGGAGTTAGCAATTTCAGTTCAAGACTTATTGTTCAGGTTTCAATATTCCCACCTGTTACATCCGGACAGGTGGTTTGTTATAATTTTAGTACAATACCTATTGATACAATGCTTGTCAATTATAAAACATACAGGATTCATCTATAGGTCAACTCTGGCTTGGGCTTATTGTCCAAGCCTTAGCACTTCATTCGGTCCTTTGACCTATAGGTGAATCATGGTTGTCAAACCACTTCTATGGTTAGTGACATTAGTTTCCGTTCATCACTTGATGATATCTTGTTAGGTACAACTACAAATTGCATTTCTGTTATGGCGCGTTTAATCAACTGTATACCACAAGGGATTAAGCAAGGAATAAACACTAAGCTAGCGACAGCACAAAGGAAAAAGAAAAGGGTACGTTTGATCCAGGGACCCCCTGGCAGCCATGAAAACGGATCCAGGTCCAAGCTTTTCCACGTTTGGATCGGTACGTGAGCTAATTTTCTCATTTCTTGAGTTATTTGCTTTACTACTTTTCCATTGTCATCAATTTGCAAACAGCAATTAGATTCATTTAATTTCCCACAAACCCCACCTTCTTCTGCTAACAGATAATCTAAGACCATGCGATGCTGAAAAATCGCATTCCTCATTTGAGTGGATTGGTCAGCCAGAAGGTCAAGAGCCATAGCTGTTTGATTAGTTATTATTTCTAAAACAGCTTGTAACCGAATTATGCGATTTAAGTTATAAATGGGTTCCCTGGCACCTGAAATTATTTCGTTAGGATTCCAAGAAGCTCGTCCGTAATGTTCTATGATTTTTTCAGGTGGCCATTCATCCTGTCCCCATTTTTGAGCACTTCCCTTCGTTATGGAAGTGTCAATGAACCGTTTTTCTCTAACCAAATCATCATACACTTTGACTCCAAGCCCCTTTCCCTGATTTTGTGACAGTAGAAAGAATAGGGGTCGGATGTATCCTATATAACATATTCCTGACCAATTTGGGGGTAGCCTCCGATAAGCATGTTGGCCACAAATCCAGTAATGTCCCTTTAAAGCCCAAGTTCCATTGGCAAAGGGACCTTCCCAGGTTTCATCATCAATTGGTGGGTCAAAATATAATGTGCTTCCTGGGCCTAGTGGTCCTCCGACCACAGTTGATGTACCATAAGAATCACAATAGGTGCATCTCCAGGCTCCCACAGGGGATTTCCATTTACAATTGCATCCCCGAGCTGTTTTGTTAGATTTGGACCAGAACGTACTAAAATGAGTTCGGGTGCCATTTTGGTGTTGCCACTTCCACTGATAATCTCGGACAACATGAGTTTTACTTGTAGAGTTATCTCTGGGACAGCTCAGAAATAGGTGGTCAAAGAAACCGTCCTGTCCTACGGCTTTACAGCCTTCAAAATCTCGCTTATATTTGTGGTAAGAACATCTTACCCAGCTACCATTAGTGAGTTTAACATGTGTTTGATTCCATCTGTTCCGATATTTAAAACAATCATAAGGAGGACAATTAGGAGTCCAACAATCAAAACCTAGAGACAAGGTCCATTCACAAACACTTTTCCCCATTTGAACCCCATGTTCTTGTGTCCGATTGAGACAGAAAAGACCTTTTCCGGGAAAATGCAGTCGCCAAGGGTCGCTGTCATCAGTCCAAAATCCTGTTGTTTCGTGTACATCGCTTTGTGTGCTGATCCACCATCTAGGTGACACCAGTTGGGCTGTCCAGGGCCAGTCCTCAAATCCGCCTGGGCCCCCGCAGACCCAACAGTTGCGCAGGTTGAATATTTTTGCTATTGTTTCTCCGAGGGATAAAAATCTATTTTCCCAATTTACAATTTGATTACAATAACAGCATTTAATTAGTAACACCAACAGCAATTTCATTATCCTTATGTCTTCTGTTCTTCGAAGATCTGTTTCTTAGATCAGGTGACGTGGATAATATCCTCTCCCGAAGGGGCCGTTGCGGTAGACAGGTAGATTCAATCGTGTAGAATCTATAAAACAAAATTCTATACCATCTAGTTATTCTCGCAAATAACATTTTGTTGCAGGGACATATTCCCATTTTTCTTGCCCAGGTTTCATAATCAGAATGGTATTGTCCTTCCCCGTGGTTATTACTTCAGCTGCTTCAGGGGGGCCACTTGGCCTTTGGACCCATACTTTGGCTCCATTATTAATATCTGTTGATCCAAACCCCTTACTTTCTTGGATTGTGGTGACTGGGGGTGGATCCCCTTTCTTTACCCCTGCTTGCAAAACCGGTAGTATCAACAATTGTGCTACTCGGTCTTGGGGTTGAATAGTTAAATCTTGATCACTGTTGTTCAACAAGATTACTTTAATTTCACCTTGATAATCTGCATCAATCACCGCTCCCATGACTTGAACACCTTTCAGGGCTAGGCTCGAGCAAGCTGTTATTAGTCCAAAATGTCCAGTAGGAATCTGAATTCCTACACCAGTATCTATGACTCTTATCTGTTTTGGGGTCACTTTTGTTAATTTTAATGCATAAAGATCTAACCCTGCAGCCTCTGGGGTGGCCCGATAAGGGGCCAGGGCACCTGGGGCAATTTCCCAGTAAGTTAAAGTCTCATTTACTGTCAAAGGTTTTATTTGCAGATTAGGTGTAGTCATACGCATTAAGGGGGTTTCCATTTCCCCAATAGGCCTGTTGTTGAGAATATGCAATGCATCTGTGAGATGGGTCCTCCATCGGGATAGGTTCCCATCCCCCAATTTTCTCAATTGCTCTTTTAGCAACCCATTCATTCGTTCAATCAATCCAGCAGCCTGTGGGTAATACGGTATATGAAAAACCCATTGAATATTCTGTTGTTCAGCATATTGCTGTACAAACTTGTTTCGAAAATGAGAGCCATTGTCAGTTTGAATTTGCAGGGGAATTCCATAGTATAAGATTATTAGGTCTATAGTACAAATAGTACTATGATGGGTGGCTCTCTTACAGGGATGAGCAATCAAATATCCAGAGTAAGTATCTACAGCTGTGCAAATGTATTTACACCCTCGATCTTGGGGTAGGGGTCCAACATAATCCATTTGCCAAATTTGTCCTGGCAACTTCCCTCTCCCCAGTTGTCCCTTTATCACATGTGGTACCGGGCGTTTATGAGTGTGCTGGCACACAGGGCACTGAGCAATTATGGTTTTAATCATATCAAGTGACATTGTTATGCCACGATCTTGAGCCCACCTATAAGTGGCTTTTTCTCCAAGGTACCCACACTTTTGGTGTGCCCATTTCGCCAAGCCTTCATGATCCTCCTTCTGAGGGAACTCCAATCCAGCTTGGGAAATCTTTGCCCGGTTGTCTGTAACAGAGTTATAAAGTCTTTCTAGAGTGTCAGTGTTACTATGAGCATCTACGTGAAACACAGTAACTTTAGTTCTTTGTATTATTTCCCAAATATCTTTCCACAGTTCTTTTCCCCAAACTTCTTTGGAATATATTTTCCAGTCCTTTGCTACCCACGTCGGCAGCCAAGTTGTTAATCCATTAGTTACTGACCAAGAGTCAGTATATAGATGACATTCACCTAGGTCTTCTTGTCTCAAAGCCATATACACTGCATACAATTCAGCATACTGACTGCTTTTTCCTTCTCCTGTGGTTTCTAAAAATTTTTCTGAATGAGGATGATAGGCTACTGCTTTCCAAAACCTTTTCCCTCCTATGTACTTTGCTGATCCATCAGTAAACCAGGCATGTTCCTTTGCAGAGGGTTCTAATTGGTCCAAAGCCTTTCCCCACTGTACTGGGGATTCCTGTTCAGCTGTAAAATCAGGGTTTATTTCCTGATCCTCTGTGGGAATAGTAGCCACTCGCTCATGGAGGGTGGCTATTCCACCCACTCCTATCTTTGCTCTATCTTGAATATACCATTTCCACTTTATAATGCTTGATTCCTGAGCATGCCCAATTCGATGAGTTTTTGGAGAACTTTTAACCCATTGCATGATAGGAATCTCAGGACGGAGAGCCACTTCATGGCCTATTGTAAGCTGTTCCATTTCAACTAATGCCCAATAACATGCTAATAATTGTTTCTCAAAAGGAGTATAATTGTTTCCTGCCTCTGGCAGCTTCCTGCCCCAAAATCCTAAAGGAACTTTTTTCTTTCCCTGTTTCTGCCACAGACTCCAGTTAGCATGGGATTTGTTTACTGACACATTCAGCTCTACCTCCCCTTCCTGCAGGGGCCATAAATCTAATGCCTTTTGAATGGTTTCTTTAGCTAACTCAAAAGCAGCTTGCTGTTCATCACCCCATTCAAATTCATATTTTTTCCTTGTCACCTTATACAAGGGGGTTAAAATTTGTCCTAAATGGGGAATATGTTGCCTCCAGAAACCGAATAACCCAATAAATCTTTGAGCTTCTTTTTTATTTTGTGGTACAGCAAAATCCAAAATCTTTTGTCGGGCTTTAGGCAGTATTTCTCGATGCCCGCAATGCCACTGAATTCCCAGAAACTTCACTGTCTCAGACGGTCCTTGGATTTTTTCAGGGTTAATTTCCCACCCCTTTTGTTTCATATGATCTACTATTAATTCAAGAACTTGTTGTACTTCCTCCTCATCATTTCCTTGAATCAGAATATCATCTATGTAGTGACTTAATTGTGTGTGAGGAGGCAGCTGTATTTCGTCTAGGTGTTCAGCTATAATTCTATGGCAGATAGTGGGGCTGTGCAACCACCCTTGTGGTAATCTGGTAAAAGTGTATTGCCGGCCCTGCCACGTGAAAGCAAACTGGTCCCAGTGCTCTTCTGCAATTGGGATAGTAAAAAATGCATTAGCTAAATCTATTACAGCATACCAAGTTCCTGGATGCTTCTGCACCCTTTCTATTAAAGTGACAGTGTCTGGCACAGCTGCTGTGAGTGGTGGAGTGTGTTTATTTAACTCTCTAAAATCCACCGTCATTCTCCAGGATCCATCACTTTTCTTGACAGGCCATATCGGATTGTTCCAAGCAGTGGTGGTTGGTTTTAAAACTCCTACATCTAATAAATCTTTAATTGTCTGTGATATCTCTTCATGTCCTCCTGGAATTCTCTACTGCTTCATTGTAACCAACTTAGTTACAGCAGGGATCTGCACAGGAGGTATTCTTACTTTGCCAACTGTAACAGGTCTGGCACTAATGTAGGATCTGACTCCAAATTGATACTGACCATCAGAGAGATTTAAAGTCAGACCTTTTAAAATGTCTATACCAATTATATATTCAGGAATAGGAACAATCATTACCGGGTATAATCGCTTTGGGAGGTTCCCTATTTTCATTTCTATTTTTGTTTGCACTGCTTCAATTTGTTTTCCTCCCAACCCAGTAATAACTACAGGTTGTCCCCTATACTTCTTTGGGTTTCCAAAAATTAAAGAGGCCTCCGCTCCAGTGTCAATTAAAGCATTTACAGTTTGTGGGGATCGGTTCTTCCAGAAAATTTTAAGCTCCACATGAGGCCGTCGGTCCTTTCGTACCCACTGCACTGGAGCTTGGCCATTAATTCATTTGTGCTGATCATAATGTTGACTCACCTCCCTTGCCTCCTGTAAAGGGTACAAGTCAGAGAACGGTGCCCAATACTCTTTCGCCCCCGGAACCGATGATCCACTCACGGGGGGCCCTCCGTGAGCAGATGGAAGGTCCCGTTGAGGGTCAAGAGGTGGCGCCGTAGGCTGAGTTGTCCCTGCCTTTTTTTGCCTGTGAATATTGCACCTTTTTGCCGGGTTTATTCAACCCTCTCTGTTTATATATTTTCCACATTTCTGGAGTCAAAATTCCATCTATTTTTTCACGGGACATTCCATCTTTTAGTAAAGCAGTAAACATTTCCTTACGAGAAATCCTGTTTTCACTGCTCTTGGGGCTGCCTCGAATGTCCCGATTCCCTGCACTCCCTCGGGGGCCCCATTCTCCAAGGTCATGCAATTGTTGCACCTTTTCAATTACTTCATTGAGGGGGTTCCCCGTTTCATTAATGAGGAGGGTCATAATTACATTTTTATATGCTGGTGGAGCAGTTCTAATCACTCTGTTTCTCATAGTGACCGACAAAGGATACTGCATGAAAAGGTCAGTGTTTCCTAAAAATATTGCTGCTTTCATCCCTTCCTCTTTCATTCGCTGTATACAATCTCTCAAAGTATACCACTGACGGTCAGATGCCGGCCAATCATTTTCTGTAGGATATTTAGTAGCACATCCCAGAGCAGCCAATGCTAACAAATGGATACCCTGATGGTTGTTTCGAAATACATCTTGCACAAATGAATCTGAACTTAAAATCAAAAACTTTTTAGCATCTCTTTCATCTAGGGTTATCCCTGCAGCTCCCTGATCATGCAAACGCACCATCCAAGAGAGTAGGGGTTCCCCCGGTTTCTGCATAAATCTCTCAATTATATCGTTTACTTCATGCTGTGTATAATCCTCTATGGTATCCTTCCTCACAGATTGCATATTATTAGGATCCACTTCTACCTTTCACCTCCACACAGGTTTTGCGTCTATAAATTCATCTGTGGAACCAGCCTCATCAGAATCTGTAGAATCCCAAATATCACCATCCCATTTCTCTGGGTCCCATTGCACACCTGCATCTGCAATTACGGCATGCACTTTCTTATGATTCACTCGCCCTCTCCTTTTCTTGTACTTATATTGTGCTACTCACACCGCAGCTTTCTCCACCACTGTCTGATAAGTATCCAGCTTATCAGCAAGCAACTTATTCTGGCATTGCAACATCACTATTTGACTCTGTAAATCACATATCTGTCGCTCCATCTGGGAGCGCTCTAACAGTAGCCTCTCTTTACTCTGGTGTTGTTTTCTGTATGCAGTTAACAAAACCCATCCCCGTTTATTTGAATTAGTAATTTCTTTTCCTTTTTCAATAGGTATCTTTTTCATACAATTTAAAACATCTAATGGCTCGGCTTCTTTCAGCCAGCTCTCCCATTGTTCGCACGGTCCTCCGACCCTAGCCCACTCCTGAGCCAGCGAACTATAGGGAGGATTTTCCCAGCCAGGGATTTCTGGTGGACTTGACAAATTACCTTTAAATTTAAATAATGGTATTTTTTGTCGAATCCCACTTCTGACACCAATTTATGTTTTGCTGATCAGGGATATGAATTAAACTCAGACACCAGAGTGAAAAGAACAGGCGTATTTACTGGAAATAACTAAATAATGTAACAGAATAATATAGAAAACATACAGTAAGAAAAGACAAAGTAGCGCGCTTAAACAAATAGGAAAATACAGGGTAATGCATCAAATCATTACTACCTGAGAGAGAGAATAGTGATTAAGAAAAATACATCACCACTTGCATACTTTACCATCATCCAGATCCGCAGTGGCTGGGGAGCCCCGGTTACAGCGAGGATTTGGAGAGCCTGTCCCGGCAAGTGGGAAATCCTACGCGGTGCGTCCACCCGTAGGTGAGGCTTCCAAAGTCGCTGTGAGCGGGTCCAGCCTTATATACCTGAAATCAGTAAGCCAGAATAGCTGGCACCTTTGTTTTAAGCGGAAATATCTGAAGTCAGTCTCACGTTAGATTTTCCCAGAGCCTGGCCGGGGCTCAGGGAAAAAACTAAGGGAGTTTTCCCAGCTTATCTAGGTGATTTATGAGCAAGGTCACACACCAGGTCACAGGGCCAGACAATTGTCTCTGTGGCCCTGTTATTGTGGCCTTGTTACCTTGTTTACACACACAAAGAAGGATACATATTTTATGATGTTTAAGTTACATTTTCTATACATATCTCACTAATGACTACATACGGAGTTAGCAATTTCAGTTCAAGACTTATTGTTCAGGTTTCAATATTCCCACCTGTTACATCCGGACAGGTGGTTTGTTATAATTTTAGTACAATACCTATTGATACAATGCTTGTCAATTATAAAACATACAGGATTCATCTATAGGTCAACTCTGGCTTGGGCTTATTGTCCAAGCCTTAGCACTTCACCCTTACAGTTAGTGATGATGTGGTTTAGAGCCTCTGGGTGAGGATTAGGGGGATGGAAAACAAAGGAGATGTCGTAGTGGGTGTCTACTACCGATCGCCCAGCCAGGATGTAAGCACTGATTCTATAGGCAATTAGGAGAAATCTCTGGATCGGTAGCCCTGGTCCTTACAGGAGATTTCAACTTCCCAGACATCAACTGGGAATACCATACTGCTGTGATGAACAAGTCTGGGAAATTTCTGAAGTTTGTAGAAGATAGATAACTTCTTGTCACAAGTACTCAGTGAGCCAACTGGGGAAGGTGCCCTCCTAGACTTGTTATTACTGAATAGAGAAGTGATCATGAAATGGTTGAGTTCAAAAGTTTTGGTGTAATGAGAAAAAAGGTCAGCAGAGTTGCTACCCTGGACTTCAGGAGAGCAAACTTTAAGCTACTCATTGTCCCCTGGGAATCTGCTTTTGAGGGCTTAGGGGTCCATGAAAGCTGGTCAGTCTTTAAGCACCTTTTAGAAGCACAGGAGCAGGCAATCCCATTGTGTCAAAAGTCAAGCAAGCAGGGCAGAAGACCAGCTTGGCTGAACAGGGAGCTCAAGAGGAAAAAGAAATTGTACGATCTCTGGAAGTGAGGTCAGGCTTCGCAGGAAGATTACAGAGCTGTGGTTTGTATATGCAGGGAGAAGACACAAAAGGCGAAAGTTCAACTAGAGTTGAAACTGGCCAGTGTTGTGTCAGACAACAAAAAAGGCTTTTTTATGTACATTAATAGCAAGAGGAGGTCCAAGGAAAACATTAGACCAATACTTGTTGAAGATGGTCATCTGACTAATAGGGATGAAGAAAAAATGGAGGCATTCAATGCTTTTTTTTATTTTGATGTTGCAGTTTCTGCTGGATATGGCTGAGGTCCTAATCTCTCTTCAAGCATCTCACAAAGGCCAATGAAACTGAGAACCCACAAACTTCCCTTAATTGCATAGAAACTGAAAACAAAGACTATCTCAGGACTTAGGAAACTGGATGTGAAGGGCACATATTACAATATCTACCTTGAGCACAAACCCTTGGAGAAAACACCATTAATGTGAACTCTGATTTTCTCTTTTGGAGTAGATGACAGAGTGGATGCAGGGGCAGGTTGCTGTATGCATCCATTGCCCCTTGGGATTCCAGGAACAAAGAGCCACAGCTATTTCAGACAAACAACAGTCATGTTGCCTGTCCAAGCATACCATCAGACCAAGCAGCTAAGTCAAAGCTTTGCGTTTGACAGAAGTGAATGCACTTTTTTTTCTTTTTGCCTCATTCCTGAATCAGGCAGAGGGTATGACTTGAATATAGAGTTGTGGCTATTTGGTAAGAAAATTAGAGCAGACCACTGGTAACATGGTGTTAGTCCACATCATTATCTGATTTGATATTGTCTGTGAAAAGGAGACTTCTCCTTAAATTACTCCAAAGATAGCAAGAAACATTAAGACCATTGCTCTAATGACCTGTTCTTACTGATATGATAGAGCAAAGCTCACTTGAGATGTATATTTTCTGTTATCCTGGCAAATTCTAAAGTTTCAGAAGACAAATAAAGGCTGATAGCATGTGAGATTAAAAGACTGTGCACAAGATGTCTGTGAAAACTTTGTACCAGCATCTCAAGCCAAAATACTAGGAGGTATGTCGTATTCAGACAAACCAGAGAAGTATCAATAATTCTGGGTCTAAATGGAGAATCTAGCAATTAAAGATTTGAATTGGAGGATGAGGACACCAGTCTTGTCTAGAACAATCCAGGTAGCAACACAGTGTTGATCTTATCCCTTTCGATCTTGGATTTTACAACATGAATCAGACAAACTGTGAAAAAGGAACAAAATGTACTCCAGTTCCACTGTAGAAGAAAGTATCTGACAGTATTCTTGAACTCCTTTCAAATCCCTCAAAGAATTTTGGACATTTGATGTTAGAGATGTTTACCGCCAAAAAGAGAGTAACTTTTGATCATATAACACAGATCCTATAAAGAACTGGTGAAAGGACTATTCATGCCTGTTCAGGAAGTCTACTAGATTATTGCTGATTATTAGGTTCCCAACTCATTCTTATTATACCACATCTAGCTAAATTTGGTGATTTCCCGACCAAGTGTGAAAATAGCCAGACTAGCTATCATCTTGTTTATTTGTACAGTGCATGATTGTCATATAATTTTGAAATTTGCATTGCTATGCTCTGGATGGGAAAGTGGCAGCAGAGAGGCCAGGAGAGCAATCTGAGTCCAGAACTTTCATTGTAACTTGTAACCCTGACACACCAAGTAAGCATGGGGACCAGGCAACCCCCCCAGCTGGGTGATCACCATCCTCAGTAGGGAAGAGGCCAAAAAGAGAGTCTTGTCTATAGAAATGTGTAGAAGCCAACTACTAAGCCAGCTACATGGCAGCATGCTGGGAGTTTGAAATTTTTGTGTGCATTTGCTTCTCACAGGACAGTAAGGGAATGTAAGCCAAGATAGTCTGTAGCTCACCCTGGTGTATAACAATAATTCAGTTTGGAATGAACCTCCAAAGGTCATCTAGTCCAAACCCCAGCTCAGAGTAGGTCTAATCAGGTCAGGTTACTTAGGGCCATGTCCAATCCAGTCTTGAAGACCTCCAAGAATGGAGATTTTGCATCCTCTCTGGAAAACCTGTTCCAGGGTTTGATCACCCTTGTGATAATTTTTTTTTCCTCATACCTGATCTGAATTTCCCATGTTTCAACTTGTGTCCATTGCTTCCTGTCCTGTCATCATGCACCTTTGAGAATAGTCTAGCTTCATCTTCTTTTTGTCCTCTGATCAGGCTACCGTACACAGAAATAAGGTCTTCCCTGAGCCTTCTCTTCTTAAGTCTGAACAAAACCATTTCTCTCAGCCTGTCTTTGTATATCATGTCCGCCAGTCCCCTGACCAGCTTGGTGGCAAAAAGGCAGAGTACCTCAGTCTCTTCCCTGCCACTTGTCACTAGTTCCCCTGCCTCATTGACCACATTCTCCTTAATCTTTCTTTTGCTACCAATGTACTTAGAAAATACCTTTCTTGTCACTCTTCATCTCCCTTGCTAGTTTCAACTCCAGCTAAGCTTTGGCTTTTCTGACTCCATTTCTACATGAGTGGTCAATGTCTTTGCATTCCTCCCAGTTAGCCTATCCTTGCTTCTGCCTTCTGTGTGCATCTTTTTTATCTTTGAGCTCAGTCAGGAGCTCCATGTTCATCCATGCTGGTCTTTTGCCAGCTTGCTTGACTTTCTGCACATTGACATGGATCATTCCTGTTCTCTGAGGAGGCTATCCTTGAAGATCAACCAGATCTCCCAGGCTCCTTTCCTTCCAGGAAAGTTTCCTACATGATCCTGCAAGCAGGTCCCTGAATAAGTCAAAACCTGCTCTTCTGAAGTACTAGGTCAGGCTCACTTCTTTCAGGATCTTAAACTCCATAAGTCTCATTGCTGCTGCAGCAAAGGCTGCCCTTGCCTTTACATCGTCCACCAATTGTTCTTCATTTGCGAGTAGCAGGTCCAACAGAGCACCTTCACTCACCAGTTCATCAGTCACCTGCATCAAGAAATTGTCTTCAATATATCCCAGAAATCTCCTGGATTGCTTGTGCCCAGCCACGGTGCCCTTCCAGCAGATATGAGGGTGGTTAAAGTCACTGATGAGTACCAGGATCTATGACTAAGACTTTCTACAGCTGCCTAAAGAAGGCTTCACGTGCCCCCTCTTCTTGATCAGATAGGATGTAGCAGATGATACCCACTAGAGCATCACCTGTGCTGGTCTGTCCTCTGATCCTTACCCACAAGCTCCCCACTGGCTCATCACCTGTCCCAAAGCAAAGCTCCACGCATACAACTCCTTTACGCAGAGCTCAACCTCTCTGCCATCCCTGCCCACTCTGTCTTTCCTGCATCCCTCCGTTGCAGCACTCTAGTCATGAGAGCTAGCCCACCACATTGCCACATAGACTGCTTGTTCCTCATGCTACACTCATTTGTGTACAGGCATTTGAGATGGGTCCTGTGAGAGACGAGAAACCAGGCCTGTGAGAAACTAAGAAAAGCAGCCTGAGAAAGTGAAAGTTGAGGCTGATCTAAGGAATGCCTCAAACACTCGCAAGACAAAACTATGTGTCACAGGGTGGATAGTGTGGAGGTTGAGCTGATAAGGCTGCCCGAATAACACAAGATGCAGCTGGAGGAGGGAGCCCTGTGGAGACAGGATGGTTCTGCTCTGGTGCACCTGGTCAAATTTCAAGGGCCATCTGTCCAGTAAATGACCTTTGCTTCATTATCCACAAAATGCATATTAAAGTTAACACCCCTCAATATGCTAATGAAGACTAACATGATCATGCTAATTACATCATCCCATGAAACACCTTACCCCTCCCTGTACATGGGATACATAGGCATGTGGGTCGACCTAGGGGATGGACCCAAGGAAAGTGTGTATAAATCAAGGGGGGGAAAGAAAGGGGGGGGGGCCTGGAGAGTGCAGTGAAGCGAAGAAGACGGATGCTTCCTGGAACCCTCGCTGGCGGGATCGACGCAGAAACCCAGACCGGTGATCTGTATTTCCCCATTCCCTCTATCTCCCTCTTTTCCTTTTTCCATTAAGAAATGCAAGGCACATTGTATTGCTTGCCACAACTTGCTATAGACTTAGCCAATTATCGTGTGTTCAATTAGTACATTGTGGGTAGTTAATAAATGTTTGGACTTTGAGACTTGTCTCACCGTTGTCCACTCCATTGGGGATTTGCGAATCTGAGTCACTTGTCTCCCTTGTCTGAGCGGGACGTGACATTAAAATTGGTGTAGTCGGCAGGATCCCCTTCGGTGTCGGAAAGTCTTAAGAGCTTGTCCCAAGCTGGACTGCTTTTATAGGGGAAGTGTGAGAGCCTCCCCTGTCATGCTGTCTCCCAGACATATCTGCTCTGCCTCTTGTGACCTCAGTTCTCTCCAGGTTATGGTAACCCTCCCTGGCATACCTCATGTAAAGCCCTCCTCATTAGGATAGCAAGCCTGTTTGCAAAGTGTTGTGGTGTGCTCCCCCCACCCCCCCAACCTGACCTGTATTTCCTGTAACCCTGCTCAAGTGATAACCACCAGTGGCTGTTGTAATGGATGTGTCTGGTTGTGATGGCTGCATCTGGCTTAAAGTGGATTCAGGGGAGACACATAAGAACACAGTAACCAAGGGCTAATTTGAGCAATGTGTCCACCTAACTACAGTGCTGGTCAGTGTCTGACTCAAGCCAAATTTGGAAGAAACTAACACCTGTAGTCAGTATGTAAATATGACTATGAATCAATTATCTTACTCTATAAATGGTGGACAGCCCAGGGACTGTTGAGCTCTCCTGCACGGCAGCGGGCTGCATGCCAGGATCTCCCCTTGAGCAGGGATGCCTCTCAAGATTACTCCTTGAGGTTGAGAGAGTTCTTGCCACAACAGATTCTCAGTAAGTGATTAGTAGCCATGCTAAACTTTGAAATCCTAAGTGATATAAAGGATTGATTGTGCACATATAATCCTTTGGACATAAACCATTGACTAAGTCTGGATCCAGCCACGCCTAAACTCCCCTCTGAGAAGGAGATTAGAACACAAAGGGGTCCTTTCTGAACCTCATGACTCAACGGGAGGGTCTCCCTGACCCTGTCCTCTATTTAGTAAATAGCAAGTGAACCTTGCCATCGAACCTTGTTAAACCACTGTCGCACTTACTATCAAACTTTGTTAAATCGCTGTTTTATATCAATAAACATATTTTTGCTTCTCTCTTACGAGTGAAGTGCATCACTCCATCTGTGACACAAAGACACTATTGCCTTGTTTTGTCAAGCATATCCCGTCTCAGCTCAGTAGCCCTCACTGTGAATGTGGTCTCAGAAGCCAAAGCCCTGCCTGCGACACCTGCCATGCAGACAAGCCTTGACACCCTGGATGACTCCACTTCTGCTCAGGCCTTTCCCTCCCTCAATGACAGGATTGAGAGGCCACCTGGCCCTCCTGTCATTCAACCTCATCCCCAGTGCTCTGTAGCCACCTTTCATGCACTCCAGGTTACTCCTGGCAGCATCACTGGTGCCTACATGGAAGAGCAGCAAGAGGTAATAGTCCAAAGGCTGAATGAGCCTGGGCAGCCCCTCCACAACCTCCCAAGACATCAAATCAGGTTGTCAGATTGGTGCCTTCATCCTCCATTAGGAGGGAGTCTTCTATAACTGTCACACTGCTTTTACCCTTCATGCAGACATCAGGTTCAGGCTCAGCTGTCTCTGATGCATCCCATCGACTTGTACATGTCTGATTTCTTCCTTCTGCTATCAGTGGTTCTGCATTTATTTTGTGTTGCTGCTTGGCATAGGGACTTACCTGACCTTGACAGTGTATGAAAAGTTTTGTAGTTAGTTAGAGCATCAGTACTTGAAATAACCAGCATCTGTGCTAGCATAGGTGAAATCAGCCTATCCTAGTTTTCGCTGCATGTGCTGCTGGAATTATTAGGAGGTCCAGACAGAAAACAGTAACAGAGGATGAAGGGGGTGTACGAGCAACATCTACTTTTAATAACCTTGCTAAGGAGTATGTGGCAGCACAAGGGCATGTAAGCAGACACAACAGACATAGTTTTAAAACAAACAAACAAGTCTGCTTATTTTGCAGTAAAACATTTTTAGAGGGATGCAACCTGAAACAACCTTGAGAAAAAAAAAAATCAACTTGAATAGCTGTAGACCTATACAATATAGGTCTCCCTACTTTCTAGTGCTGCAAAGTTCTAACAAGTCCTTGTTTTGAAAGTTATTTAGCCTTGTGTACAAGGTTCATTAAATAAGTCAAAACTCCTCTTGAGTCCTGGAAGCATTCCTGAGCTCCCCTTCAATGACTAAGCCTTTCACCTTCATTTTCATTGCTTTGAAGCAGAAAATTAACTTGGGAGAAGCACAGAGGAAGTGATTCTTCATTACCAAGACTCAAGATGCTTGTGGAAAGGTATACAAAAAAGAGGTATTAACCCGTGGAGAAAAACAGAAGCATCTATAGCAGAAGAATATCAGTCCTCTGAAGACTGCACAATCCAGATCCCAAGTGGATGTAAAAATGAATACTTTTCCCGTTCAAGTTGGAAAAGGTGACCAACTTTCTCTTAAATGTAGAGCAGGTATAGCAAAGTAAGCCTTTATAATTGTCAATAGTGTACTAGCAGCAACAGCGGCAGCCTGCCTCCTAGGTCATTGATAAGTATTTGTCCTGGTTTCGGCTGGGATAGAGTTAATTTTTCTTCTTAGTAGCTAGAATAGTGCTGTGTTTTGGATTCAGTATGGGATTTGGTATGAGAAGAATGCTGATAATACACTGATGTTTTCAGTTGTTGCTAAGAGATCAAGGTCTCTCCAGCTCCCTGTGTCCTACCTGTGTACAGGTGCACCAGAAGCTGGGAGGGAGCACAGCCAGAGCACCGGACCCAAATTAGCCAGTGAAATATTCCATATCATGTAACATCATGCTCAGTATATAAAGGAGGGTCAGCTAGGAAGGGGGGGGTGTCTATCTTTCTCTCACTTCCGGGATTGCGGTTTTGGGATCTTGGTGTTTTCAGGATCAGTAGCTGGGAACGGGCTGGGTATCAGTTGGCAGGTGGTGAGCAATCGCATTGTGCATTACCTGTTTGTACTTTCTATTATTGTTATTGTTTTATTTTATTTCAATTATTAAACTGTTTTTATCTCAACCTACAAATCTCCCTACCTTTACTCCTTCAATTTACTCCCCCATCCCACAGGTCAGGGAGGGTGAGCAAGCAGCTGCATGGTGTTTGGCTGCTGGCTGGGTTTAAACCACGACAGTATTTCTACAGAATATGGTAAAAACTGCACAATGATCATTGTCAAGGATTACTTGTTTTAATAAATGCAGTAAGTTTCAAATTAAACAGTGTAAATCTCTAGGTTTGTGGTCTATGCCCATTACCAACCAGTAGAGGCTGCTGACTAATACCTGGATTTTCCATTTTAAGGTGGCGTGTGTTAAATATAAGGCAAACAGTTCATTCTGCCCTGCCTTTACATAACTGACACTGCAGGTAAATGTTATCCCTGGAAATAGCATTGGTAGGAAAGTATGATCAAGGAATGTCACTTGCTGACTCCCAGATCACTGTTCCAAAAAAGCTGGCATCCCTTTCCTCCAGAGTGTTGACTGCATCACACAGCTTGGTGTCATCGGCAAACTTGCTGAGGGTGCACTCAGTCCAACTGCCAATGTCACTGACAAAATGTTAAACACCACTGGTCCCAACACCGACCCCTCAGGAATGCCACTCATCACTGCTCTCCACTTGGACATCGAGGCATTGACCACGACTCTCTGAGTGCGACCATCCAGCCAATTCCTTATCCACCGAGTGGTCCAACCGTCAAATGTGTCTCCAATTTAGAGACAAGGATATCATGTGGGACAGTGTCAAATGCTTTGCACAAGTCCAGGTAAATGATGTCAGTTGATCTTCCCTTATCCACCAGCACTGTAATCCCATTGTAGAAGGCCACGAAATTTGTCAGGGACGATTTGCCCTTAGTGAAGCCATGTTGGCTGTCACCAATTGCCTCCTCATTTTCCATGTGCCCTAGCATAGTTTCCAGGAGGATCTGCTCCATGATCTTGCCGAGCACAGAGGTGAGACTGACTGCCCTGTAGTTCCCTGGGTCTTCCTTTTCTCCCTTTTTAAAATGGGGGTTATGTTTCCCCTTTTCCAGTCAGTGGGAAATTTGACAGACTGCCACAACTTCTCAAATATGATGGAGAGTGACTTAACCACTTCATCCGCTAGTTCCCTCAGGGCCCACGGATGCATCTCATCAGGTCCCATGGGCTTGTGCAGCTTCAAGTTCCTCAGATGTTCTCAAACCTGATCCTCTCCTACAGTGGGCGGTTCTTCATTCTCCCAGTCCCTGCCTTTGCCCTCTGCGACTTGGGCAGTGTGGCTAGAGCCCTTGTCAGTGAAGACTGAGGCAAAAAAGTAATTGAGTACCTCAGCCTTCTCCATGTCCTGGGTAACCAGGTCTCCCATTTCCTTCCGGAGAGGGCCCACATTGTCCTTAGTCTTCCTTTTATCACCGACGTACTTATAGAAGCTCTTCTTGTTGCCCTTGATGTCCCTGGCCAGATTTAATTCTCTCAGGGCTTTGGCCTTCCTAACCTGATCCCTGGCTGCTCGGACAATTTCTCTGTATCCCTCCCAGGATACCTGTCCTTGCTTCCACCCTCTGTAGGCTTCTTTTTTCTGTTTGAGCTTGTCCAGGAGTTCCTTGTTCATCCATGCAGGCCTCCTGGTGTTCTTAACTGACTTCCTCTTTGTCAAGATGCATCGCTCCTGAGCTTGGAGGAGGTGATCCTTGAATATCAACCAGCTTTCTTGGGCCCCTCTTCTCTCCAGGGCTTTATCACATGTTACTCTGCCAAGCAGATCTCTGAAGAGGCCGAAGTCTGCTCTCCTGAAGTCCAGGGTAGGGAGCTTGCTATGCGCTCTGCTCGCCATCTTAAGGATCTTGAACTCCACCATTTCATGGTCACTGCAGCCAAGGCTGCCCTTGAGCTTCACACTCCCCATCAGCCCCTCCTTGTTGGTGAGAACAAGGTCCAGCATAGTAAGGAACCTCCTGGATTGCTTGTGCCCTGCTGTATTGTCCTTCCAACAGATATTGGGGTGGTTGAAATCCCCCATGACAACAAGGGCTTGTGAACATGAGTCTGCTCCTATCTGTCTATAGAGGGCCTCATCTGCTCAGTCTCTCCGGTCAGGTGGCCTGTAGCAGACCCCCACTATAATGTCACCTGTCCCTCCCCTTCCCTTTAATCCTGACCCATAAGCTCTAGGTCAGCTCCTCATCCATTCCCAGGGAGAGCTCCATGCACTCCAGCTGGACATTGACATAGAGGGTGACCTCCCCTCCTCATCTCCCCTGCCTGTCCTTCCTAAAGAGCCTGTATCCTTCCATTCCAACACTCCAGTCATAGGAGCCATCCCACCATATCTCTGTGATGCCAATAAGATTGTAGCCCTGCAGGCGTGTGCACGTCTCTAGCTCCTCTTGTTTATTCCCCATGCTATGTATGTTTGCATAGAGGCATTTAAGCATAAGTTAGCCCAATTGCTTTTGATTTAAAAGCTTTGCAGGTTTCATCTTTGAACTAGGACTATGGAAAAGCATGTCTTCAAGCATGCATGCTGTTATCCATCCTGATGCTTGTAGTTTGGTATAAATATCTCCTAACTTGTCAGAAAGGTCAGGGTTTTCTTCCATCTTTTCTCTGACTGGCTAGCTAAGGAGGGGAAAATGACATGCTTTTACAGTTCGGCAAGTGAAGGTCTCAATCAATCACCATATTGAAGACAAGCAATCAGTAGAAAAAGTACACAACATAAGATACATGGATAATGCAATGACTCGTAAGAAGAGGATTTTAAGCAGCCCACATTATACATCACCAGGCAATGGTGGAAATGTTCATGAGATTAAAAACTTCCTCAGAATCCTACAGGTCTATTTTCAGTCCTAGTACAGACTAACACAATTATTTTCTATTTAAACCAAGGCAGCATAATTGCCTCCTGGAATCTATTTTCTATATCACATTAAATGTACAGTACAAATTAATAAAAGTCAGACTAAAGAACATTGAAAAGGTCAGTAAAATATGCCATACACATAGTATGAGCTCAAGTATAAATAAATGTGTTGAGTTTGTGTGTGTGGCAGGGTTTTGGTAGGGGGGGGCGGGGGCTACAGCATTGGCCCCTGTGAGAAGCTTCTTGAAGCTCCCCCAGCTCCAAGTTGGACCCGCCTCTGGCCAAGGCCGAGCCAATTAGTGATGGTGGCTGCCTCTGCAATAATGTATTTAAGAAGGGGAACTGGAGTTGTGAGGAGGAGGAGTTGTGAGGGAGATAGCTTTGCAAACACTGAGGTCAGTGGAAGAGAGGAGGAGAGAGGAGGGGAGGTGTGCTGGAGAAGAGACTCCCCTGCAGCTCATGGAGGTCCATGGTGGAGCAGGTGCCCACCTGCAGCCCATAGAGGACCCCACGCTAGAGCAGGTGGCTGCACCCAAAGAAGGCCAGGACTCTGAGGGAAGCTCGTGCTGGAGCAGTCTGTTGCTGGGAGGGCTGCATCCCACATCAGGGACCCACACTGGAGCAGTTCATGAAGAGCTGCAGCCCCTGGGAAGGACTCACATGGGAGAAGTTCATGGAGGACTGTCTCCTGTGGGAGGGAACCCATGCTGGAGTAGGGAAAGAGTGGGAGGAGTCCTCCTCATGAGAAGGAAGGAGCAGCAGAAACAAGGGGGTGGTGAACTGACTGCAACCCCCATCCCCTGGTCCGCTGTGCCGCTGGGGGAAGGTGGGTGGGGAGAGAAATAAGGAGCAAAGCTGAGTCCAGGAAGAAAGAAGGGGAGGGGGGGAATGTGTTTTTAAGATGTGGTTGTATTTCTCACTGTCCTACTCTGTTTGATTGGAAAATTAAGTGTTGTTAGTGGTGGTTTTTAAATTAAATTGATGTTCTTTTTTCTTCCCCAGTCGAGTCTGTCTTTTGCCTGTGATCATAATTTCTGAGTCATCCCTCTCTGTCCTTATCTCGATTCCCAAGCCTTTTGTTTTATTTTCTCCTTCCCATCCCTGAGGCGGAAGGAGGGAGCGAGAGACTGTGTGGTGCTCAGTTGCCCTCTGGGCTCAGGACCATGACAGTAAATCTGTTGAAAACTGTTATTGATCAATAACCTCTTGTAGAAGGAATGGTGTAGGACTAATGCTTGGTCTTAGGAACTGTTACAAATTTGCCAAACAAAATCATAATACAACATTGACACATGCAACATTTATTGCAATGAATTTACAAAACCAAATGCCATTTAAAAAACATTATTTTCAACATAGCAACTAATATACATGGGCTGTGTTTTGAAAGGCATGCCTCCTTTCTACCTAGTATTTCTTATTTTTTGTATCAGTTATTAATTTTGTTTAATAGGCAGCAGTGAAAGGGTATTTAATTATTAACACAGTCTTAAAATATTTTGTTCCACAGACATGTTCAAAATGAATATACTAAGTTTCAGAAAAAGAAGCAGCAATTCTGCCAAACTGATATGGATATATGTGTGCTCTGAAGGAAGCCTTCTTGGTGATCAGTACTGTAACAGTAAAAGCTATTATTTTCCATATTGCACTTCCCTGTATAGCATCATAAGTCTTTGCAAATATTATTGTGTGAGCCAACACAGGCAGGATGCAGGAACAAACATAAAACCATGGATGAAACCTAAAGAGTAATTTTATTCTCATTACCTCATGACCCAGGGGATCTTCGCAGCAGCACCCAGGCAGAGGCACGCAAGTGGGGACGCAGGCACCGCAGAGCTCGGTCCTTGCTAGCCAGAAAGAAAAGAAGAAAAGATCTTGAACCTGCTGCTTTCGCCTGTATATATCAGGGATTTTCGCAGGTGTAGTTTTCCACTGTGCTTTGATTATTCCCACAGCAGGGCAGGAATCTCAAGGATGTTTGATAAGGTGCCTCTGAGTCTATCACAGGCCTGTGTTATCTGAACACAAATGTTCTACTCGTCAAGCACACAGAGCTAAAAAACAATTAGTGTGATATATGTGTTTTTCGACACCCCAGCTGCAAGTCACTTAAGCCTGTTTACAATCCTCCTTGCCAATCTTCCACAATTTCCAAGCTAACAATATCACTGTGTGTGGTGGGTTGACCCTGGCTGGCCACCAGGTGCCCACCAAGCCACTCTTTCTCTCCCCCTCCTCAGCAGGACAGTGGGGAGAAAATATTATGAAAGTCTCATGGGTTGAGATAAGGACAGGGGGAGATCACTCACCAATTACCGCATGGGAAAAACAGACTTGACTTGGGGAAATTAGTTTAATTTATTACCAAGCAAAGTAGGATAATGAGAAATAAAACTAAATCTTAAAACACCTTGCCCCCCACCCCTCCCTTCTTCCTGCACTCAACTTTGTTCCTGATTTCTCTATCTCCTCCCCCTGAGTGGTGCAGGGGGATGGGGAATGGGGGTTGCGGTCAGTTCATCACACATTGTCTCTGCCACTCCTTCCTCCCCAGGGGGAGGACTCCTCACATCCTTCCCCTACTCCAGCGTGGAGTTCCTCCCATGGGAGACAGTCCTCCACAAACTGCTCCAACGTGAACCCTTCCCATGGGGTGTAGTTCTTCAGGAACAGACTGCTCCAGCATGGGTCCATCACACTCCAGCGTGGGCTCCTCTCTCTCCACAGGTGCTGCCAGGAGCCTGCTCCAGTGCGGGCTTCCCATGGGGGTCATAGCCTCCTTCGGGCACATCCTCTTGCTCTGGCGTGGGGACCTCCATGGGCTGCACGTGGATATCTGCTCCACCGTGGACCTTTGTGAGAGCTGACTTGTAGCTCCCTGAAACAAGAAAAGATAATGGATGGGGGAGAGCAGAGGCCCTCTGAGCCGAGGAATATCTCAAACACTCGCAAGTAATGAAACTATAGTCACAGGGTAGATAGTGTGGAGGCTGAAGCTGATAAGGCTGCCTGGATAGCACAGGATGCAGCTGGAGGAGGAAGCCCCGTGAGACAGGATGGTTCTGCTCTGGTGCATCTTGTAAACTTTCAAGGGCCATCTGTCCAGCAAATGACCTTTCCTTCATTATCCGTGAAATGCATATTGAAGTTGACACCCCTACGTATGCTAATGAGGATTAACAAGATCATGCTAGTTACATCATCCCATGAACCACCTTACCCTTCCCCATACATGGGATACATAGATAGGTAGGTCAACCTAGGGGAGGGACCCAAGGAAAGTGTGTATAAATTGAGAGAGGGAGAGGAGTGAAAGGAAAGAAGTGAAGTGAAGTGAAGTGAAGTGAAGTGAAGTGAAGTGAAGTGAAGTGAAGTGAAGTGAAGTGAAGTGAAGTGAAGTGAAGTGAAGTGAAGTGAAGTGAAAGAAGACAGATGCATCCTTGAACCCTCGTTGGCGGGACCAACACAGGAACCCGAATCGGTGATTTCTATTTCTACGTGTCTCTCTCTCTCTCTCTCTTCTTTTCCTTTTTCCCCTTTTCCTTATTATAATTAGGTAACACAAGGCATACTATATAGCTTGCCATAACTTGTTATATACTTAGTCAATTGTTGTGCATTCAGTTAGTACATTGTGGAAAATTAATAAATGTCTGGACTTTGAGACTTGTCTCACCATTGTCTACTCCGTTGGGGTTTTACAAATCTAAAAGTCACTTGTCTCCCTCATTTGAGCGGGATGTGACGTGACACCCTCCATGGGCTGCCTCACCATGGTCTTCACCACAGGCCGCAGGGGAATCTCTGCTCTGGTGCCTGGAGCACCTCCTCCCCCTTCTTCTTCCCTGACCTTGGTGTCCGCAGGGTTGTTTCTCTCACATATTCTCACTCCTCTCTCCCAGCTGCTGTTACACAGAAGTTTTTTTCCCCTTCTTATATATGTTATCACAGAGGTGCTACCACAGTCGCTAATGGGCTCAGCCTTGGCAAGCAGCAGGTCCGTCTTGGAGCCAGCTGGAACTGGCTCTATTGAACATGGGGGAAGCTTCTAGCAGCTTCTCACAGAAGCCACACCTGTATCCCCCCCCCCGCTACCAAAACCTTGCTATGCAAACCCAATACACTGTGATCAGAATTTTATTCTCATTTTTGAATCAAATGGAACTAGCATAGAAGTCAAAGCATTAAATTATTTAATGCCACTATGAAACTCTTCATCTACATTCAGATTAAATTTGACCTTCTAAGAGCAAGATCCACAATAAAGGGAAGCGGACAGCTAAGTGCTCTGTCTAACAGTACAGCTGCCAGCTGCTTTGGCATCTGAGTGCATCAGAACCTAAACAACTTTAGTAGGATGAACTCCAGCACCTGAAGTTGTAGGCTGCATAACTGTTTCTCATTGCATGTTGCAGGCCACACAAATGTTTCTCATCACACCCAAGGGCACATAGTACGTATTACTGTACATACAGTGTTCCTCATCAAATACAAGGACAGATTAGACACATCAGCTAGGTCAGTATGTTCTCCATACCGTCGATGATAATTAGTAAGGAACTTCTAATCAGGATCTACTGTCCTTGAAGAAGAGAAACATCCTGGTACATGGAAGCTTGTTAAAATAGTTGAACATAAACTAGCTTAAATGGAAATTAGAGTGTCCTTTGAAAGAACTATCCTCATTATAGTAGTAAAAATCACACCCACTGCTTCGAAGACCCCTGCCCAAATAAAGACCCTCACCCTTTGAGCGTGCATAGAAGATTAAAAACTCACTGTAACTTTAAATCAAAGTGAACATGTTACTAACTGACGAGGGATAGAAGTGATAAATAACTAACCAATAATCATTGTAGTAATTACATAATCATGTAGTTTGGAGTGTATAAATATTTTGAAGTTCTTTTGTGTAGTGTGCTAGCTTTGTGGAATTACCACCTAGTACCCATTCTTGCGCAACTATGAAATAAAACTGATATCTCGGCTCTGTTTGTGAGATTGGCTTTTGCACACCGGGTGATGAACCCTGTTTGAGGGACAACAGTTTTGGTGACCCAGATGGGACCACGCTGACAGCCTTGCCCGGATTGTCTTGCTGTACCCGACGGGGAGCAGTGGCCTGACCGGACTCCAACACGCACCAGCTTGTTGATTGGGACTCCTTCGGTTCCTCTCTGTTCTGCTGATCAAGGATGCCAATTAAACTCAGACACCAGAGTAAAGAGAGTAGGCTTATTTTACTGTAAATACTTAAAGGATATGACCAGGTAATACAGAAAATAAGCAATAAAAAAAATACAGAACAGTACACTTAAATATTACTATATACAGTTAATTATAGAAAATAAGAATAAGCAAGACAATGCACCTAATCATTACTACACGATGGGGAGAATAGTGATTAAGAAAGATACATCACCACTTGCATACGTTACCAACATCCAGATCCGCAGTCACTGGGGAGCCCCAGTTGCAGCGAGGATTTGGAGTACCTTTCCCTGCAAGTGGGAAGTCCTACACGATGCGTCCATCCGTAGGTGAGGCTTCCAAAGTCGCGGCAAGAGGGTCCAGCCTTATATACCAAAAAATCAGCAAGTCAGAATGACTTGCACTTTTCTTTGAGTGGAAACATCTGTTTTCATCCTCCTGTTGGATTCCACCCAAAGCCTGGCCAGGGCTCAGCGGGGAGAACCAAGGGAGTTTCTAACAAGGCCAAACACTTGGGTTCTCAGCCTTGAACAAGGCTAAACAAGGGAAGTTGGATACACATTATCACAGCATTTCATCCTCACTACTGATTACATTTTGTCTAAGCTACATCTTTCACTAGTGAGCATACATATTTCGTTAATGATCAGATACTAATTAATAAACACTAATGGTAATACAGATTTTACTAATTAGCAGATACTAAAAATGGATAACATCTGGTTGTGAGGTTCATCTAGAGATCAACTTTGTTTCAGGGCCTATTATTCAGGCCCTAGCACTGCACTGTCTCCTGCAGTCACGTGGTAAGTGACAATGGTGCAATGCTGCGACGAGACATCAATAAGGGATACAAGGGAGGATCAGTGAGTAGGAATTTTATTTTGGATTCTGGTTGCTCTGCATAAATCACTCCACTAAAGGATCACAGCAGGAGTTTAATTCCCTTCTACACGTGGAAGCATGGGATGAGCAGTAGAGGGCTCTCCTCTCACAAAGCTGAGTGTATGAAACTGTGGTTAAAGAAGTTTTTCCTAGGAAATAACTTCAGTATGCGTTCAGCTTCCTCCACTGAGATACCCCCTTGTACCCCTTTGGGATGCATCCTTAGACATTGGAATAAATTTGATGGGGAACCCCTGACAAAAGAAAAATTACTGAAGTACTGTGTACAATGGTGGTCGATGTAGGAACGTGATGATGATGAAAAGTGGCCAGAATATGGGTCCTTGAATGACAATACTATTTTGCAATTGATGTTGTTCTGTAGAAGGATGGATAAGTGGGATGAAGTACTGTATGTTGATATTTTTTTTGCGTTGCAGAATAATCATGAAATAAGGAAAAAATATAAATTGTTAAACAATGATCCTAACAGTATATATGTGTTGGCTGAAAGTGGGCAAGAAAAGAAAAAGCAGCAGTGTTGTTCAGCATGTGACATAGGGAAAGGGCGTGTTAAAAGATTGAAAGGACCAGAGAAACCAGAGGATGTGCAATTGTTCCTGTCAGGGGCAGGAATGAGGAAAGGGAAAGAGAAACAAGAGAAACCGGAGGAACAAGAAAAACAGGAAAAAACAGAGAAACCAGTGTGTGAGGGTAGTAATGATGAGGAAGGATGTCCCCAGAAAGACAAGAAAGAGACTTTCAGTCCAGTCTCGGGAAGAAGTAGAGGACAGCGTCCAATAATACAAGCACCCTTCCGACAGGCTATCGGGGTAGAAGGAGTATCTTTGTTTGTACACATACCCTTTACTACCTGGGACTTGTTTAATTGGAAACATTCAGTAGGACCATACCATGAAAATTTGGAAAAAATGTATCAATTACTAGAAACTATAGTATTAACTCATAATCCTACTTGGGGAGACCTTCAGGCAATGGTGAATACTTTCTTTATGATGAAGGAGAAGCGTTTGGTGTTAGAAAAGGCTAGGGAGGAGAATGAATGCCATAACGCTGATGATGACCATGCCAGATTCATGACTAAGATTGATTCGGAGTGGGATCCAAATACAGGTGCAGAGAGAAATATGCTTAAACAATACCAGTGATTGATTGTGTACGAGGTTCGACATGGAGTTCCGAAACAGAAAAATATGTCAAAGTGATACAGAGAAATGATTACTTGTTTTAAGACTTATTTACTTATTTACTTATAGAAAACTGCTTAGCAACTTATTTACTTCCTTCTAGCAAGTTATAGTATTACTTATAGTATTTTTGAATATTGCTAAGAATCCTGCTTGCCCAGACTGTTCTGTGGAATTTTACCAAGGACTACTGTGTCCATCAAAACAAAGCAGTTTACTGTGAAAATCTACCAAGAACTGCAGTGTTCAGCAAAATATCATGTTTTTATCCTTGAGGAACAGATGTGCTCTAACTAGTTGTGTCTCGGTAATGAGTAAAGATAACCATATACGGATTGTAGAAATTTCATTGGTTCCCTTAAATAAGATAGAATGAGTAAACCGGCTGAAAAACATTTTTGTTGTTCAAGAAATTGGCTAAGAGAATCTGCGCATGCTCCGGGGAAAAAACAAGATGAGAAAGACTACGAGCCTTCCTCCCAAAGACCCCTGAAGACGCCCCCCAGGAGGCAATGCGCAGGTGCAAAGAGAACATAAACTGTTGACATCAGCCTTTCGAACCAGCCTTACTCATGCATATGTATGTTTGTGTTATGTAATCCAATGAATATGTATATCCACACTCTATAAGTTTTTGGTAAAATGTGTGGTGGGTGTGCAAGCTTTGTGGAGAAATCCCCTTGCACCCCGGACGGAGTAAACATACCTGCTTTATAACTCTATTCGAGTTGTAGAGTCTGTTTTCCACAAGTCAAAAGTTATATGAAGGAAGGCAGGGAAGAGAAGGAAATCCATCAGGATTTTATGAAAGGTTGTGTAATATTGCTATACAGTGGACAGATTTGAATCCGGAAGAGGAGGCGAATAGGAGACTGTTTAATATGTTATTCATTGGACAATCTGCTTCAGATATTAGGCAAAAACTACAGAAAGTAGATGGCGCTGGAGGAATGTCGATCTCACAACTGATTGAAATAGCTTTATAAGGTTTATAATGCTCCAGATGAAGTCGAGAAAAGGGAAAGGCAAAAGGAGAAGCAGAAGGATAGAAAATTACAGGCTACCTTGTTGGCAGCAGCAATTACTGAAAATTCAATTAGAGGGTAGAGGGTTCAGAAGGGGTGGCAGTAATGGAAGGGGAGAAGGTTGTGTTGTCTATGGACCGTTACAATAAAAATCAGTGTGCTTACTGTAAAGAGGAGGTGCACTGGAAAAATGAGTGCCCCAAAAGGGAGAGATCACAGAAGAGGGCAGTGGTCAAAGTGAAGGGAAGTTGTTACAAGTATACTTGAAATTGCTAATATACAGGGACCTGAAAAGTAGGACATTTAGTTTTAACGTTAGACATCACTTATGTTTTACTAGCTTTTATTTTTCCTGTATTTTACTGTAATGTATATAATTTCATTTATACTTTTTCCTAACTACCCTCTGTAGTCATTACCCACTTGTAAGATGTTTTGAAACCTTTAACTCCTTGCCTAGTGAAGATAAGACAGACCTTGGACAGTCTGAAAAACTCTCCGAGTACATCCCTAATAGCAGGAACCTAAAAAACAAGTGCCTAAGAAGATGCCAGTGCCAAGATAAGTGACTGGAAGCTGGTCTGAACTAACCTCCTTGGAACAAACAGGAGCTGAAGGACGGATGAGGTCACTCTATGACCATATATGGACACAGGAAACCTAAAGTTCACTAACGGACAGTGTGAGAAAGGCTATGTGGACCCCTAAGGCGGGGAGAGGACCCTCACTCTATTTTTACTACGCATGCTCAGACTATGTAAATGAATTCGGAGAACCCATTAGCATAAGACTGCCTTTTCTAAGAAATCTGATGCATATGTATGCTTTCTGTGTATATTAGTCAGAGTGTTTTGTTAGTAAGTGCGGCACTTGTGGTGGAGCGATCCCCAGTGCTGCCCAGCGCTGCGAATAAAGAATACCTGCTTAACAATTATATTGTATTCTCACTGTTGAGTGAACCTCTTTGTTTCATTTGTGGTAGCCCTAGCCCTATGAGAAGTTGGAAAAATCATATGGAAACAATCCATAATCCTGTGAGGACCCTTTAAATTTCTGAAACCTGTCCTAGCAGGTACCCCACCTCCCATGGGAGTAACACAGCGGGAGACAGTTAGAAAATGGTATGCTCAATTAGAACATTGCAGTCACATATACCAAGTGACAGAAGGGGCCCCCAAGGTGCTTCAAATACAGGACAAATCATCTGTTTCCCCAGAAAAGGAAGCTCATCCTCTGAAGTGCTAAGGCTTGGACAACAGGCCCAAGCCAGAGTTGACCTATAGAGGAATCCTGTATATTTTATAACTGATAACCATTGTGCTGGTAGGTATTGTACTAAGTTATAACAACCCACTTATGCTGATGCAAAAAGTGCTAAAGCGTTGAAATACTGAAGCCTGAACAACAGGCCCCGAGCCGAAGCTTCTAACTTAGCATGTAGTCATTAACAAAATACGTAAACTCACCAGTGAAAGATGCAGCTTAGACAGAATATAATCAGTAGTGAGGATGAAAGGCTGAGAGAATGTATCCAACTTCCCCTGTTTAGCCTCGTTCAAGTCTGAGAACCCACGTATTTGGCCTTGTTAGAAACTCCCTTGGTCTCCCCCCCCGAGCCCTGGCCAGACTTCGGGTGGAATCCAACAGGAGAATGAAACCAGAAATTTTCCGCTCAAAACAAAGGTGCCAGTTATTCGGGCTTGCTGATCTCTAGTATATAAGGCTGGACCCGCTCACAGCGACTTTGGATGCCTCACCTATGGGTGGACGCACTTGCTGGGAAAGGCTCTCCAAATCCTTGCTCTAACTGGGGCTCCCCAGCGTCTGCAGATCTGGATGATGGTAACGTATGCAAGTGGTGATGGATCTTTCTTAATCACTATTCTCTCTCTCAGGTAGTAATGATTTGATGCATTACCCTGTATTTTCCTATTTGTTGCTTTAAGTGCATTATTCTGCCCTTTCTTACTGCATGTTTTCTGTATTACTCTGTTACATTACTTGGTTATCACCAGTAAAATACGCCTACTCTTTTCACTCTGGTGTCTGAGTTTAATTGGTATCCTTAGTCAGCAAAACATCCTCCCTATATAAAAGAGGCTCCTCCCTATGAGCCCCAGTTAAAGAATGTATGGTTTCATCAAAAGGGAAGGTAAAATACGGAAATATTGAGCAGTAGCTCTGTGTGTCGATTACGGAGAACAAATCATAACAGAGGGCGAGATCAGAGAGTTGGTGGCAGTCTGGAGTGCAGTTACGAGAGAAAGGGATGACATGGACCCTATATATATTGACACAGACTCATATGCTGTGTTCAAAGGGTGCACCGAGTCGCTCCCCTTTTGGGAGCAAAACCAGTGTGAGGTAAACTGGGTACCTGTCTGGCAAAAGGAGAAGTGGGAAGATATCCTGCAAGCAGCAAGGAAAAGATCTATCTTAATAGGATGGGTAGCCGCCCATCAGGGAGGGAACCACCCAGCACACATTTTGAACAACCAAGTAGACTCACCCATTTGGCTGTGTTAGCAACAGAAGGAGAGGAAGAAAAATGGGAACACCTATAAGAGTGGCTGCATGTCAAATGCAGACACTCAGGGATTAAAGACCTCTTGAAAGAGGCTGGGAGTAGAGGATGGCACATCACTAGAAAGATGTGCAGTACCATAATTTCTGGTTGTAGCTTATGTCACACTCAGCTGGAGAAACATCCTCTGCAAAATCCTCCACTCCACCTTCGAGATGGGAAAGGGCTATGGGAAACTTGGCAGGTCAACTACATAGGACCCTTTAGGAGATCAGAGGGAAAGCAATATGTGTTAGTAGGAGTAGAGATAGTGTCTGGACTTGCCCAGGCCAAAGCTGTAACATGGGCTACTGGAGAAAATACGATAAAAGGGTTGAAAATTTGGTTCAGTGTCCTACCCAAGCTCAAATCAATACAATCAGACAATGACAGCGACTTCACTGCTGGGGTCGTCCAAGAATGGATAACAAATGAAGGGGTTCAGTGGACATTCCACACTTCCTACTATCCCCAAGAAAATAGGATAGTGGAAAGAACTAACGGGCTCTTAAAGCGTGCCCTAAGGCTGCATGATACTGGCTGGCCAGCACACCTAAGGGATGCTATGACCAAGGTCAGTAGTTGATGGGGAGCGAACGGACGCCCTAGGCTTACTGCCTTCTGCCCAAAACCCCTGAGTCTTCTCCCAGGAATAGAAAAACCAATGGGTTCCAAACAAATCCCACATTATCCAGGGCAACCTCTGCTGGTAGACCTACCCACAGTAGGGGAATTTCCATTAACGTTGAAAACCCCACTGAACCTTTATACCTGGGTGGCTATCGATGTCAGTGGAAAAGACCACAAAATTAATACTAGATGGATAACCCCTTCTTTTTAAAGCCGGTTTGAAAGAACTGAGATTTCCCTCTTCTTTTGCAGCAAGAAGACAGGATTTGTTGTCTGCCACACAAATCTGCCCCATTGAAAGAGTGTCAGACCCCAACGAATACTGCTAATGTTACATTTATAGTATTATAATAAAACTGACAATTATAACAGGAGTAAATATTGTGGTATACCCCGTACACACTACCCTTCCAAGAGCCTGACACTCACTGCAAAACCTAAAGTATATTTTATGGATCAGAATCACAGAATCACAGAATTGTCTAGGTTGGAAAAGATCTAGAAGATCATCCAGTCCAACCATTGACCTAACACTTACAGTTCCCAACTACAGCATATCTCTAAGCGCTAAGTCAACTTTACTCTTAAACACCTCCAGGGATGGGGACTCCACCACTTCCCTGGGCAGCCCATTCCAACGCCTAACCACCCATTCTGTAAAGAAATGCTTCCTAATATCCAGTCTAAACCTTCCCTGGCGCAATTTGAGGACATTCCCTCTTGTCCTATCACTTGTTACTTCGTTAAAGAGACTCATCCCCAGCTTTCTGCAACCTCCTTTCAGGTAGTTGTAGAGGGCGATGAGGTCTCCCCTCAGCCTCCTCTTCTCCAGACTAAACAACCCCAGTTCCCTCAGCCGCTCCTCGTACGACATGTGCTCCAGACCCTTCACCAGCTTCGTTCCCTTCTTTGGACACGCTCAAGTGATTCAATGTCCTTTTTGTAGTGAGGGGCCCAAAACTCAACACAGGAATCGAGGTGCAGCCTCACCAGTGCCAAGTACAGGGGCAAGATCACTTCCCTGTCCCTGCTGGCCACACTATTTCTGATGCAAACTAGGATGCCATTGGCCTTCTTGGCCACCTGGGCACACTGCTGGCTCATGTTCAGCTGGCTGTCAATCAACACCCCCAGGTCCCTCTCTGACTGGCAGCTCTCCAGCCACTCCTCCCCAAGCCTGTAGCGCTGCTGGGGGTTGTTGTGGCCGAAGTGCAGAACTCGGCATTTGGCCTTATTGAAACTCCTACAGTTGGCCTTAGCCCATCGCTCCAGCCTGTCCAAATCCCTCTGCAGAGCCTCCCTACCCTCGAGCAGATCAACACTCCCACCCAACTTGGTGTCGTCTGCAAACTTACTGACGGTGCATTCAATCCCCTCATCTAGATCATCAATAAAGATATTAAAGAGGAGTGGCCCCAAAACCAAGCCCTGGGGGACACCACTCGTGACTGGCTGCCAACTGGATTTAACTCCATTCACCACCACTCTTTGGGCCCGGCCATCCAACCAGTTTTTTACCCAGCGAAGCGTGTGCCCATCCAAGCCGCGAGTAGTCAGTTTTGCCAGGAGAATGCTGTGGGAAACGGTGTCAAAGGCCTTACTAAAGTCAAGGTAGACAACATCCACAGCCTTTCCCTCATTTAATAAGCACGTCGCCCTGTTGTAGAAGGAGATCAGGTTTGTCAGGCAGGACCTGCCTTTCATAAACCCATGCTTACTAGGTCTGATTCCCTGGTTGTCCATTATATGATTTCTAATAGCACCCGAAATGACCTGCTCCATGACCTTCCCTGGCACCGAGGTCAGACTGACAGGTCTATAGTTACCTGGATCCTCCTTCCTGCCTTTCTTGTAGATGGGTGTCACATTTGCCACCCTCCAGTCCAATGGGACCTCCCCAGTTAGCCATGACTTCAGGTAAATCATGGACAGTGGCTTGGCAAGCACATCTGCCAACTCCCTCAGCACCCTTGGGTGTAACCCATCTGGTCCCACAGACTTGTGTGCATCCAAGCGGTGTAGCAGGTCTCTGACCACCTCCTCTTCAACTGTGCTGACCTCAGTCTGCTTCCCCTCCCCGTCTCCCAGCTCATGAGGCTGGGTGCCCAGGGAACAGCCAGTTCCACTGCTAAAGACTGAGGCAAAGTAGGCGCTGAGCACCTCAGCCTTTTCCTCATCCTTAGTTACCATGTTTCCCTCTGCATCCAGTAGGGGAGGGAGATTTTCTCGAATCCTCCTCTTGCTGTTGACGAATTTATAGAAAGATTTTTTGTTATCCTTAACAGCTGTAGCCAAGTTGAGCTCTAGCTGTGCTTTGGGTCTCCTTATGCTCTCCCTGCATAACTTCACTACGACTTTATAGTCTTCATGAGAGACCTGGCCCCTCTTCCAAAGGCGATAGATTCTCCTTTTGTTCTTCAGATCCAGCCAAAGGTCCCTGTTTAGCCAGGCCAGTCTCCTTCCCCTCCTGCTTGTTTTTCAGCAGATGGGAACAGCGTGCTCCTGTGCCTTTAAGACTTCGCTCTTGAAGTATGTCCAGCCTTCCTGGACTCCCATTTCCTTCAAGACAGCCTCCCAAGGGATTTGGTTAATCAGTCTCTTGAACAGGTCGAAGTTAGCCCTCCGGAAGTCTAAGGTGGCAATTTTACTAACCCCTCTCTTTGTTTCTCGAAGGATCAAAAATTCGATCATCTCATGATCACTGCACCCTAGACAGCCTCCAACCTTTACCTCCCCCACAAGCTCTTCCCTTTTCACAAGAAGCAGGTCCAGGAGGGCACCTTCCCTGGTCGGTTCACTCACCAGCTGTATGAGGAAGTTATCCTCCATACATTCCAGGAACCTCCTGGATTGGGTTTTTTTGTTTGTTTTTTGTTGTTTTTTTTTTTTATTAAAATTTAGAAAATATTCCTGAGCTTACAAACTGCATATTCTAATGTACACAGTCCTAAAACATACATAATAATGATACCTGGACTTGTAAAACTAGTATATACCCAGCTCCCCTGGGACTAGCATGGGGATGTTCTAATAGAAAATGTCTTTACTCCATTTGTAATTCTGACACCACATCTATTTGTTCTAGAAAACATCACCTGGCAAGTACACCTTCTAAGTAACTAGACAAGGTATGCTTTAGGAGAACTGAATTTACAAGTCCAACAAGTATCAAAGATGACATTTCGAAATTGTATAGCTTTAGATATGATATTGTTAAAAGAGCAAGGGATAGGTGGTATGTTAAATTTAAATGATGGAGAATGTTGTGTATCTATCCATAATACCAGTACTTCTGTAGAGGAAACACGGGCCAAAATGAAAGAAATTGCCAATCAAACTGCCGAAATATTCCAGTCACTCCAGCCAAAGGACTGGTTCACTGGATCTTGGTTCGCCTCCCTCCTGCAGTCCTGAGGACTCACAGGGTGGGGGAGGTGGTTAGCACAAATTGGAATAACTTTATTGGTTGGATTTTTGTTCTTGATAATTGGCATAGATATTATCTGACGTATGATTACCCATCTATTCACTTCTATTTCTTCTCTCTTTTCTCCTGCTGTCCACTATGTTCGTATCACCACCCTAGAAGATGACATTGAAAACACTCCACTGACCTAGAAGATACTCCACTGACTCTCGTTGTTTGAGCCATGGGGTGGTGTCACAAACGGTTCATAAACAAGAAACTGTTCATAAAGAGGATGTCTCAAACAACTCGAGTGGGATGCCCTGTGGGGGAGAAGCAGAGCGAGCTCTGTGGAGGTGGGGCGGTGGGCCATTTCTCTCCCCCTCCCTCCTGTTGTTGCCCAGAGACAGAACTTGCCTAACTGCACAGGTACAAGCCAGAGAAAATGAGAACCTTCTGGAACAACCTACTGCACATGCGTAAAAAAGATTATATAAAAGCAATACCCCATGTGTGTCTCTGTCGACCCACCATCTACGAACCAAGCTGGCTACTCTGCGACAACGCGGGATCCAAGGGTGGTGATTTCCCCTTTTCCTATCCCCTCCTCCTCTCTTTTCTCTTTCCTCTTTCTGCTCTCTCTCTTTCTTACATATATTCATGTGTATAAGTTTCGTAGGAACTGAATTGCGATTGGTTGATCGTTGACAGGTTATTAGGAAAATAGTCTCATCGCCAAAGTGTCTTTATTCGTTCTCCAGACCGTTATCAGTTGATTGTTGCCAAATTGTCTCCATTCACTTACTAAAGTGGTCAGTTAATAAAGTCACCAGCACAATTGTTTCTCTGAGTCACTGTGGTGACTCGGCCCACCCTGTGGCTCTGCCAAGCAGAGACTGGCTCTTCCACCGACGTGCAGGCTCTCGGGGAATTCAGAAGGTTCACCCCCCTCGTAACTGTTACGGAGGCTCTCAAATAAACAAGCAGCCACCAAAAATTCAAAATTTATTGTCAACACAATTAGCTAGCCCTCCACAAATTACAGGTTCGAACGTCTGTGAGAGGAGAACAGAACAACTTCCTAGGGTTTAACGACAACCCAAAACACAGAATAAAGCACCACTCCCTAGGGTTTAATGACAACCCAAAATACTCTATCACTCACATAACAAGTGAGGGCTCTCAACCTCAAAGATCTTTTCAGGGCAGTGTCCCAACCCAAGTCACCTCAAGGAGTTTCCTTGGGCGGCATCCCGACCCAAGGGGAGAGTCCTCAACCACAGCATGCTGCTCCAGGAGACAAGTGTAGCGTCCAAAATCACGAGTCAAAGTGCTCTCTTTTTTTTTTTTTCTGCAGGGCAGGGGCCATTTATTCTTACAATAGTACATACTTATGCTCTCGTTAAAGCTCTTACTTCATAATTAGCAAATCAGCAATTAGACAGCTATCAACCTTTTCTCCTATCAGCATAAGACCACTCTAACACGCGCTGTGCAGACCAATCACCTTCTTGTTCACGCGCTGTTCACGCAGCAGTAACTTTTCACAGTTCAGTGTTGCAGCTGTCCGTTGTTTTTCCCTACCACCTTGGCACAACTCAGCAGTTTCTTATCTTTCTTCCAAGGCCTGTTTTTCATCAAAGGCCTGTTTCTTATCAAAGCCCTGCGGCTTCTCAGGGGCTGCGCAGAGCTGACAGGCCGATGTCTCTCCCACATCTCCCCCTTCTTTGTCTTACAGCTGCACCTGCAAAGCTTTATCAATTAAGGTTTAGACAAACTTCAAAAAACACAATATACATAAAATAATTCTACAAAATGCTAAAACCAATACAGCAGTCACAGTTACTAGTTGAAAAGAATAGGCTGATTTCACTGCCAATAATTAAAGCATATGACTAAGTATTACAAAATAAGGAAAATACAGAATAGCACACTTACTTAATGGGGTACTAATATTCAGATCCACAATTGCTGGGGAACCCTGGATGCAGTGAGGGTTTGGAGTACCTTTCCTTGCAAATTGGAAATCCTACGCGATGCGTCCATCCGTAGGTGAGGCATCCAACATCGCTGCAAGCAGGTCCAGCCTCATAGATCTAAATCAGCAGGCCAAAATAACTGGCAATTTTCTTTGAGCGGAAACATCTGATTTCATCCTCCTGTTGGGTTCCACCCAGAGCCTGGCCACCACTCAAGGGGGAAAACCAAGGGAGTTTCTAATAAGGTTAAACACTTGGGTTCTTAATCCTTAATATTGCTAAACAAAGGAAGTTGAATTGTCTAAGCTACATCTTTCACTAATGACTAATAAACCTATATATTTCGTTAATGATCAAATACTCATTAGTTGAGGGGTCTGTGGCATTGGGTTGGAGGGTTGCTCCTTCCAGCTCACGATATGGCTTGACTTTCCTTGCTGGTATCCACTGGGGACCTGTGGGCGATAAAACACAAACATACCCCCTCCCCCATACCAGCAGATCCACTCTCCAGGTCGGGCCTCCTTCAGGATCCTTATACAAGACCCGTAGTTTAATTGCAGAGTCTGTTGTAGTAGTAAAATGACGTTCTGCTGCTGTCAAAGCAGAATGATTTCTGTTAAAGAAATTAAGAGTATATAAAGCCATTGCCAGTTGATTATGTGGTGTGTCCTGAGAATTCCCCCTTCTTTGTTTTAAAATCAAGGCCTTTAGTGTACTGACCATCAGAAAGATTTAAAGTTAGTCCTTTTAGAATGTCTATACCTATTATATATTCAGGGACGGGGGGAAACATGACTGAATACAATTGTCCGGGGAGGTCTTGTATTTCCCTTTCTATTTGTGTTTGCACAGCTTTTCCTGGGGTTCCCATATATTAAGGAAGCCTCTGCTCCAGTATCAATCAGAGCATTTACAGTTTGTGCAGACCATAATATTAATTCACCTCCCTTGCTTCCTGCAAAGGGTACAAGGTAGACCCAGACATTTGTTTTTGGTTGTGCTAGCACCCAGACTGTGGAGGTGATACTTCTGAGGAGGCCGATAAAAACGGTCGCACATTTCGTGCAGGTATCCATTGCGGACCACGATCTGTAGAGACACAAGCATACCCACGTCCCCAAGTAACAAGGTCCCACAGGCCTTCCCACTTGCGGGAGATAAGATCCCGCACTAGGACTTTGGCACGAGGAACAGATACTTCGCTTGAGTTCTGTAACGACAAAAAATGCTTTAAGATCACAGGGAATATTGTGGGATGGTAAGATGATTCAAAGTATATATTGCTTTAGCAAGACGGCTGTGTGGCATCTCTCCTTGCATTCCCCCTCTTTGTTTTTCAAACAGTCGCTTGAGAGTAGCATGGGTACGTTCGACAATGGCTTGTCCTGTGAGGGAATGAGGAATGCCAGTTACATAAGATACACCCCATTGATGTAAAAACGCGCGGGTGCGGGCTGCCGTATATCCTGGACCGTTGTCTGTTTTAATGCGGTGAGGGATGCCTAAAGCTGCAAAGGCAGATCTCCAGTGCGAGGTAACATCTCGACTTTTCTCTCCCAAATGGGCGGTGGCCATACTGCTGTGGAAAAGGTGTCAACAGAAACATGTACATATTTCAAGCGCCCAAATTCAGGTATATGAGTAACATCTGTTTGCCACAACTGAAGGCTCTGTAGACCTCTAGGGTTAACTCCTAGCTGAGGTGCAGATATGTGTTGTTGGCAGTCTGGACATGAAGCTATAATATCTTTGGCAGCAGCAGGAGTCAATTCAAACTGTCATTGTAATGCTCTGGCACCTTGGTGGAAAAAGGCATGAGAAATCACAGCTTGTTGAAATTTGTCCGGAAGAGGAGCAGCCCAAGCTGGGGCTGCAAGAGCATCAGCTCGTGCATTACCTTCATTAATAAAGCCTGGCAGTCCAGTATGGCTTTGGACATGTAGCACATAAAAGGGTTGCGACCAAGATTGCAACTCATGCCACAAAGTCTTTAAAAGAAAAAACAGGTTCTTATTGTTCACTTCTTTTAAAAGAGATCTATCTAATCTCTTAACAACATCAGCTACATAGGCGGAATCTGTAACTATATTTAGTGGAACATGAGGAAAATCATTGAAAGGCCATTGCAACAGCTCGGAGTTCCACTAACTGAGGAGACCCTTCTTCTTGTCCGATAAGGTCTTGCCATTCACCATCCTGTTTCCATGTAACAACTGCTTTTGCAGTCTTTCCGGGCCCATCAGTAAAGACAGTAAGGCCGGAAAGTGGCACCGGGGAAACCAAAGGACGTTGCACAATTTGCAATTCCAAATGCATTTGCAGAAGTTTATGTGATGGTAAGTGAAAAAATATTTTCCCTGAAAAATCCAACAGTGACATTTGCAGATCCGTACTGTTTGCTAAACACCAATCAAGATAGTCATTTTTTATGGGAACCACAATGTTTTTTGGATCTTGGCCTGTTAATTGCACATAACATCGACGGCCTTTACCAATTAATTTTGCTACCAATTCTATGTGAGTGCTTACTGTTTTCTTTGGTTGATAAGCCAAAAATACCCACTCCAATATTAACAGTGGGTCAGTGAGTTGCTCATCCCACTGTCCTAGAATGCCTACTGGGTGATTGCTGTTTAGCATGACATACAGATTAACTTCAAGCTGGTCATTAATCCTATAAACTTGCTTATTTGCAACAGCGTCAGCAACAACATTCAAAACAACTTTTGCCTCTGGGGACAGTTGTTGGGCTGAAAGTAGGTCTGAGTCTCCCTTTAAAAGGTGAAATAGTGGAGCCAAAAGGGAATTTGTAATGCCCAGCAAGGGCCGTAACCAATTGATTGTACCCAATAATTTCTGCACATCATTCAAAGTTTTTACTTCATCATTAATTTGAATTGGTTGTGGCTGGATAGTGTGATCTAATATTTTCACCCCTAGATATCTCCAGGGTGGCAGTGTTTGAACCTTTTCAGGGGCAATGTGCAAACCATATATTTCCAGCGCCTGTCATAAAACTGGCATCACTTCCTGCAAATGCATTTTTGTTGGTGCAGCTGTTAAGATGTCATCCATATAATGATAACAATATACATTAGGGAACTGCTTCCTAACTGTTGAGATAGCTAAGGCAACATACCACTGGCAAAGGGTCAGACTGTTTTTCATGCCCTGGGGCAAGACCATCCAATGATATCTTTTACAGGGTTCTTGATTGTTTACTGTTGGAACTGTAAAGGCAAATTTCGGGGCATCATCAGGATGCAATGGGATCGTAAAAAAAACAGTCTTTCAGGTCAATTACACATATGTCCCATTCTCTTGGTATCATTGTTGGTGAGGGCATCCCGGGTTGTAAGGCGCCCATACTTTCCATCACTGCATTGACTTGCCTGAGGTCATGCAGCAGCCTCCATTTGCCAGATTTCTTTGTGATTACAAAAACAGGTGTATTCCAAGGACTATTAGGAGGTTCAATGTGGCCTTGGTCTAATTGCTCTTGTACTAAGGACTGCAGGGCACATAGCTTTTCTCGGGACAGGGGCCAATGATCAACCCAAACAGGGGTAGTTGTCAACCATTTTAAGGGAATGGTTGGTCTCTTTGTGCCCTCTGTGACAGTGCCCCCTATGAAAAACCCACTGGTTGTGAACTGATAGTCGTGCCCCACATTCCCAGTACGTCTCCTCCCCATAGATTTAGAGGAACTGCCACTACATAGGGCCGTACTGTGGCCACTTGTCCTTCTGGGTTAACAATTTGAACTGGCATAGTACTCTGACGAGTGGTCGTGGCTCCTCCTATTCCTGCTAATGCTGCCCCAATATTTATCGTTGGCCAATTTTTGGGCCAATCTCGGGATGAAATAATAGTGATGTCAGCTCCTGTATCTATCATCCCCTTGAGCCGCACATCTTTTGGAGTACCTTTGGATAACGAAACGATACATGTCATAATAGGACATGAAGATCCGATGTTCTGTGCCCAATAGATCTGCGGAGTACCTGTGGAGCCAAAACCCCCAGTTCCCCGGTCCGTTGTTCCGCGCCCGGGGCCTGTGAAACAAATGGTACAAGTTGAGCAATACGACAATTAGCAGGGACAGTTACTGGTGGAGATGGCGTCCACATCATGGCACAAATTTGACCCTCATAATCTGCATCAATTATTCCTGGGAGAACAAACAATCCTTGTAAAGTAGTACTAGAACGTCCTAACAACAAGGCACTTAATCCATTCCCTAAAGGGCCATATGCCAAGAGAGGCACTTTGTGAACTCTCTCATCAGAAATAGTCGCTGACGTGGCTGTGGCAACATCCGCTCCGGCACTTCCTGAGGTTTTTGCTGTGAGTCCGCCACATAGGCCTGAAACGGATTCTGAGGAGTTATTTGTGTCACAGCGTGGCCCCCCCCTCGCGCTCCGCCCTCCATTTCCCTGATTATGGCGGAGTATCGGGGGCTGCCCTTGCGCATTAAATTTCGAGTGACACTCCTTAGCATAGTGCCCTGGTTTTTTACACCTTGCACAGAGTATATTTGCAGCAGGCGTATTGTCAACATGCTCTTTTCTTGGACAGTTCTTTTTAAAATGTCCTGTTTGGCCACAGCCATAGCAAGTTCGATCCCCCCTTACTGCGGCGGCAACTGTTTTTGCTAATGTCTCCATTTGATATGTTGCTGTTCCAACCTTACTACAGGCATCTATCATTTCTACCAATGAGGGATTAGCACTGGGTAATGCTGCAATCACACGTCTGCAATCCTCATTAGCATTGTCTCGTGCAAGCTGTAGAATTAGAGCCTCTTTTGGTGATTTATTATAAACTTGCTTCTCTAATGCATCCCATAGCCTATCTAGAAATGACATATATGATTAATCTGGCTTTTGTTTGATCATAGTCCAGGACAATTTCGGAGCCCTGGTATCTGGTAGTTGAACTAAAGCCTGAAAAGCCAGCTCTTTGGCTTGTTGTAAAATCAATGTATGTAATTGGGCTTGCAGTTGTGGGACATTAAGAGGGTGGTCTCCTAGCAATTGTGGAAGTCCCGCCCCAAAACGAGGGTCATCTTGTGGGAATTCCAAATTGGCTAAAGCTTGCTCCTGCGCAAGCTGCCTCCATTTTGCTTCAAACATCATTTGCTGCACAGGAGTTAAACAGACCTGAGCCAAGCTCCGACAATCATGAGGTGTTAATTCATTAGTATAGATTCCTCGCAAAAGCGATTGAGCATAAGGAGAGTCTAATCTATGTTGCATACAAGTGGCTCTCAATTCTTTCACTACCCCCCAGTGGAAGGGTTCCTGTGGCAACTGAGGCACGGAGTCTCCATGGAATCCAGAAAGAAAATTTATTGTTACAACGGTACATACTTATGCTCTCGGATGCTGTCAGTAAAGCTCTTACTTCATAATTAGCAAATCAGCAATTAGACAGCTATCAACCTTTTCTCCTATCAGCATAAGACCACTCTAACACGCGCTGTGCAGACCAATCACCTTCTTGTTCACGCGCTGTTCTCGCGGCAGTAACTTCTCACAGTTCAGTACTTGTCCACAGTTTAGTGTTGCAGCTGTCCGTTGTTTTCCCTGCCACCTTGGCATGGCTCAGCAGCCTCTTATCTTTCTTCCAAGGCCTGTTTTTCATCAAAGCCTAACTATTGCTCAGAGGCTGTGTAAGGCTGACAGGCCAATGTCTCCCACATCTCCCCTTTCTTTGTTTTGCAGCAGCACCTGCAAGACTTGTTTCAAGGCTTTATCAATTGAGGGTTAGGCAAACTTCAAAAAACACAGCATGCTTAAAACAGTTTCACAGAATGCTAGAAACAATACAGCAGTTACAGTTACTAGGTAAAAAAGAGTAGGCTAATTTCAGTACCCATAACTAAGGGATATGACTAAATACAACAAAAATAAACAGTAAGGAAAATACGGAATAGCACACTTACTTAATGGGGTACTAACATTCAGATCCGCAATTGCTGGGGAACCCTGGATGCAGCGAGAATTTAGAGTGCCCTTCCTCGCAAACCGGAAATCCTACGCGATGCGTCCATCCGTAGGTGAGGCATCCAACATCGCTGCAAGCAGGTCCAGCCTCATAGATCTAAATCAGCAGGCCAAAATAACTGGCAATTTTCTTTGAGCGGAAACATCTGATTTCATCCTCCTGTTGGGTTCCACCCAGAGCCTGGCCACCACTCAAGGGGGAAAACCAAGGGAGTTTCTAATAAGGTTAAACACTTGAGTTCTTAATTCTTAATATTGCTAAACAAAGAAAGTTGAATACACACATTCTTATAGCATTTCATCCTTATTAATAACTACATTTTGTCTAAGCTACATCTTTCACTAGTGACTAGTAAGCCTATATATTTCATTAAGGAGTTGCAACTACTGTTAGCATTTTCTCTTAAAAGAGTTGGCGACTGTAGTGTGATTAAGGACAGAGATAGTGTATTTTGTCCTATTGCAGCAGCAAACATTACCCATACATTCTGTTTAAATGATCAGTCGAAGAGAACGTGAACCGTCAGCACAGGGGCATCCACAGCACCCACAGCCAGCTCCTGAGTGTCCACCAAAAGCTGCCTTTCACGTCTCAGGTATGGTCGCACACACCTTGCCGGTAACCACCGGGGACCGTGACCTGTGGAGACACAAGCATAACCTCTTCCCCAGGTTCTTAAAGGATCTGGTCCTTCCCAGTTACCACTTTCCAGGTTTTTGCTAACACTTGAGCCTTGCCCTGGACTTCTTGTTGATCTGGTATCTGCGATGAGAAGTCACGCAATATTGGTGGCACCTGTGAGGCAGGGGAAATGTTTAAAAAGTTCATGACATATAATGCCTTATTTAGCCTTTTGTGAGGTGTAGATTGATACCCTCCATCTCCCCCTTTTTGTTGTTGTAATAGACGCTTTAGCGTGCCATGCGTACGCTCCACAACGGCCTGTCCGGTCGGTGAGTGGGGAATGCCGGTCAGATGCTTGACTCCTCACTGTTGAAAGAAAGAAGAAAGAGAAGCAGAAACATAAGCAGGTCCATTGCCTGTCTTAATCTGTCGTGGCACGCCCAAGGAAGCAAATGCAGCTAAAAAGTGTTTTCACACATCGCGTGCTTTTTCACCTGTATGGCAGGATGCAGACACTGCTCCAGAAAAGGTATCAACAGACAAATGTACACATTTTAATGTTCCAAATGCAGCGAAGTGAGTGACGTCAGATTGCCATAATTCTAAAGAGGCAAGTCCTCAAGGGCTGACACCACTAGCTATTGAAGAGAGGGAGTCCTTCTGGCACTCAGGGCAAGTCGCAATGATATCTTTAGCCTGACGCCTTGATAAAGAAAACTGTTATTGTATTGCCCTGGCGTTTTGGTGGAAAAATGCATGTGAAAGCCGTGCTTGCTCAAAGACATTAGGTACCATTTGTGCCGCCAGAGTCAACGCATCTGCTCGTCAATTGCCTTCAACCAAAGGTCCAGGTATTGCAGTATGCGCTCGATTATGTACAATAAAGTAAGAAGTCTTGCGGTTATTTAATAACCGTAAAAGGGTGTGCATTAATGTATATAACAGTGGATTATTAACGTCCTTCAGACACGAATTCTCTATACGCTGTACAAGACTGGCAACATAAGCAGAATCAGTAACAATGTTAATTGGGGTGTCCCAGTGTTGAAATACACGGACTACTGCAGCTAACTCAACGATCTGTGGCGATCCCAGGGATTGAGTAATGTCTGATTGCCAAATTAGAGTATGCGGGTCTTGCCATACTATGACTGACTTCCCCGTTTTTCCAGATCCATCAGTAAACACAGTCAAGGCTTGCAACGGTACGTCGCTGCACTTTGACATGGCATATAATAAAAAATTTTGCTGTAATAATTTATGTGACGGGCTGTGTACTAAAAGCTGTCCGGGGTAGTCACAGATCGCTGTCTGGAATTCTAAAGACATTTGTATTAGCCACTGTAACATGTGCAGAGTAACCGGAACAATGATACACACAGGTTCCTGACCAGCAAGTAATAGTAGGCGCTGCCTACCTTTCATGATCAGTTTGGCAAACATTTCTGGACGAGTAGTGACCGTCTTGTGCATTTGGTGTGACAAAAAAATCCATTCAATAGTAACAAGAGGGTCACTAAGTGTTTCATCCCATTGAACCAGCAGAGCATAGGGCTGCCCTGGAGGGTTAAATAATACCAGTTGATACGGATGGCCGGGCACACATTGCAGTGCTTGTCTTTCTGAGATGGCGTTAGCTACATGGTGGAGATCTTGTTTCGCTTTCTCTGTAAGTACTCTGGGTGATGTCAGGGAAGGATCTCCTTGCAAAATATCAAACAAGCTATGCAGATCATCATTAGTTAGGCCCAACAACAGCTGTATCTAATTTATGGCTCCCAACAGTTTCTGTCAATCATTTAAAGTCTTAACATCAGTTTTAAGTTTAACCTGTTGTGGGACAATGGTCTGTTCACAAATTCTCCACCCCAGGTACTGCCACGGTGATGATCTCTGTACCTTTTCAGGTGCTATTTGCAACCCCATTTGAGATACTGAGTCTTTGGTTAAAGCAGGAGCCTTTTCCATGATCTCCTGTGTCTCTGCTGCTATAAGGATGTCATCCATATAATGATATATAACAGCCTGGGGGACCTGCATTCTAACAGGGCTCAAAGCCTTTGCAACAAACCACTGACACATCGTGGAACCTTTTTATGCCTTATAGTAAAACAACCCAGTGGTACTGTCTTGCAGGTACTGGGAACAGAGAAGGCAAATTTAGGTGCATCATCTGGATGCAAGGGAATGGTAAAAAACCAATCCTTTTGATCAATTATTACAAGATGCCAGTTTCGGGGAATCGTTGTTGGGGAGGGCATTCCTGGCTGTAACGTACCCATATCCTCCATGGCATCATTAATGCGTTGGAGATCATGTAAAAGTCACCATTTACCACTTTTCTTTAAAATAACAAACACCGGAGCGTTCCAAGGACTGGTGGTAGGTACAATATGTCCTGCACTTAATTGTTCCTGAACTAAATCATTAAGGTGGCGCAACTTTTCCATTGGCACTGATCCACCCACACAGGTGATTCTGTTTTCCAGGTTAGTTTCAGAGTTCCCCATCGAGCCGTACAGTCATGACCCCATAATGTAAGGGGGGTTTCCAATATAAATGGATGAATATTTGCTACCCAGTTTTCTGGACCCCTTACAGGAATGAGATCTTTGCTTTGAAATGTTACAGCAATTCAAGACAACAATTAACACAGAATTACTGCCTCCCGCTAGAGGAGATATCTCACCTATGACACTTCAAACACTGGGCCCGTACAAACAGGCAGCACCAGTGACCCAGTGGGCGGGCACTAGGGAGCTCTGTACTAAGGAATGTTCACTCGTCCTGCACTACCCCCCCACTGGTACAGATTCTGCCCTGCGCTTCGTTCCTCTCCGGCCGCTTCCCTCGCGGGATAACAGAACTGCGGGTCAGAGAACTCCGCACTCCGCAGCTGCAGCTGGGCTGCGCCTCACACCCGCAGAACAATCACACACCCACACAAAGGGGCCCTTACACTTATTACTCACACAACATAAAATGACAAATACTACAAACATCAAAACAGCGTTAAAAATATATAAAGCCATTGCTTTTTGATTATGTGGTGTTGGCAGACAAGGGACGCCGCATCCCAGTGTCAGCACCTTCTGTAAAAACTGCCGCTTTTGGCGTTGGGGCGTGGCGGGCCGAGAGCGCGGTGCCGGGCTCGGCCGCAGGCAGTCACTCCTCGGCGGGGGGGGCTCGGGGAGGCCCCGGGCTCCTGCCGCCAACTCCGTGCTTGCAGGTGGGGGGGCGCGAATGCTGAGGACAGAGATCTACACACTCGGTTTCCAGATAGAATACTGTGCCGGCGTTAGTACCGTTTTTAAAAGTGCCAGCCAATCCCACAGGACCAATTGATATCCATGAGTGATTGCCTCCAGTATACCTGTTGTAAATGAGTTTTGAAGCCCGTCCTCATTAACGCTTTTCTGTCATTCTTTAATAACAGAAAATTGCAGTCCTTCCCAACGTGGCTGACGTCCCGGCTCATAGATTACAGGAGCAACAATCTTTCTCACCATGTCCATATCCCCTTGCGCCAAGGCTTCTTGCCTCACTTTTACCCACGGATCATCCCCAGCTAAGGGAGGACACAGGCCAGAGTCTCTTTTAGGATTTACAGTGTCAGGGTCTAAAAGGTTATCACAGTCTAGAGACCCAGCATATAAATCTTGCTCCCGGGGTTTAAAATATACATCTGGGTTCTCATCCTCTGTGTTAACAGTCTGGCCGCGTTCATTATTGTGTCTTTTTATTATCTCAAAAAGAGTTCTCCATGTCGGTAAGAATTCTGCCGCAACCTCATTCCCTCGGGTTGCACAGTCCCACAGTCTTACTCCTGCTGTATCCCATATCGGAACAGTGAATATAGTAACCGCGGCTGCTACCCAGTTTAAAATTCCCTTCAAGGCACGCAGGTTAATATGCACCTTATGTTTAGCTAACAGTCTTTCCATCAGTGCAAGCACTGACTTTTCTTCCGAGGGTATTGACCTACCCATCGCTTCCCCACAGCTCACCTTGCTCACCCTGCAATGGTGATTGATGCCGGCTTCTGCTTCCTTTCAGCAGCTACTTCAGTTCTGTGGGGTTTGCCACCGGAGTGATCTAAACTGATCACACTTATCGCCGCCTCACACGGGGCACCATTTGTGGCAACTGAGGCAGGGACTCTCCATGGAATCCAGAAAGGAAGAGAGTTTATTGTTACAACGGTACATACTTATGCTCTCGGATGCTGTCAGTAAAGCTCTTACTTCATAATTAGCAAATCAGCAATTAGACAGCTATCAACCTTTTCTCCTATCAGCATAAGACCACTCTAACACGCGCTGCGCAGACCAATCACCTTCTTGTTCACGCGCTGTTCACGCGGCGGTGACTTCTCGCAGTTCAGTACTTTTCCACAGTTTAGTGTTGCAGCTGTCTGTTGTTTTTCCCTGCCACCTTGGCACAACTCAGCAGTTTCTTATCTTTCTTCCAAGGCCTGTTTTTCATCAAAGCCTAGCTGCTTCTCAGGGGCTGCGCAGGGCTGACAGGCCAATGTCTCTCCCACAGACAAGCTCCAAATGGCTCCCCTGGGGGACTCCATTTATACCCAGGCCGAATCTGATCTGTGTTCAATAGCGAGTCCTATTGGCCGAAGGCCCTAACTACCATCAAGCCCCAAGAACAGAAGCAATCAGTAGCTGCTACACTTCAGTAGCCAAGAAGCCCTATTTTCATTGGGCGGGTGCACCTGCCACAGTAACCCACCGCATGGGATGAGACAACTGGTGGTACAGGCGTGTTTTTAAAATGATGAATAGTGATATCACTTGTTTTGTGAAGAGAACATACATGGACTGCATCCCTTGGAGACATTGGATGTTACTGGTACAATACTGCTTCCTGTCCTTGTCAACTTTGCCAGAGTAGAAGGCTTAGTTGATTGTGATGTGGTGCTGCAAGTTTTGCTCACCTCACATTTCATTGACACGTGTGGAGGTTGGATGATTGTTTTGGAAAATTAATTGTAAAATGAGCCAACCTGCACTTCGGCCACAACAACCCCCAGCAGCGCTACAGGCTTGGGGAGGAGTGGCTGGAGAGCTGCCAGTCAGAGAGGGACCTGGGGGTGTTGATTGACAGCCAGCTGAACATGAGCCAGCAGTGTGCTCAGGTGGCCAAGAAGGCCAAAGGCATCCTGGTTTGCATCAGCAATAGCGTGGCCAGCAGGGACAGGGAAGTGATCTTGCCCCTGTACTCGGCACTGGTGAGGCCGCACCTCGATTCCTGTGTTCAGTTTTGGGCCCCTCACTACAAAAAGGACATTGAATTACTTGAGCGTGTCCGGAGAAGGGCAACGAAGCTGGTGAAGGGTCTGGAGCACATGTCGTACGAGGAGCGGCTGAGGCAACTGGGGTTGTTTAGTCTGGAGAAGAGGAGGCTGAGGGGAGACCTCATCGCCCTCTACAACTACCTGAAAGGAGGTTGCAGAGAGCTGGGGATGAGTCTCTTTAATGAAGTAACAAGTGATAGGACAAGAGGTAATGGCCTCAAGTTGCGCCAGAGAAGGTTTAGACTGGATATTAGGAAGCATTTCTTTACAGAACAGGTTGTTAGGCGTTGGAATGGGCTGCCCAGGGACGTGGTGGAGTCCCCATCCCTGGAGGTGTTTAAGATTAGAGTTGACATAGCGCTTAGGGATATGGTGTAGTTGAGAACTGTCAGTGTTAGGTTAATGGTTGGACTAGGTGATCTTCAAGGTCTTTTCCAACCTAGATGATTCTGTGATTCTGTGATTCTGTGTTCAGCTCTTGTAGCATGGCCAATGGGACTGATCCAGAGATATCAGAGGAGAGGCTGATTTAGTAACAGTTTGAGTCTTGGGGTGCAAAAGATGACGGGAGATGCTAGTGATGCAGAGACAATATGTTGGATTCCTGCTCCTGGAAGATGTGGGAGAATAGCAAGAAAGAGTATGATTGAAATTTCTAAATATTATAGATTGGATATCATCAGTTCATGTCTCAGGTAAGAATCAAACAGATGACACTAAACATACAATAAACAGCTTACTCTTCCTGAGTCATCATTATTTTTCAGGAACAGTACAAAACTCCAAATTAAATTAATTTAACTTGTGATTAATTAAATTTGATTTTTGGCTACCTGTTCAACAGTCAGAAGCTTAACATTCCTGTATGGTCAAATTAACATTGTTATATGACTGCTGGAGCAGAATACTATAAAGTTAATAAGGTACTGGCACAGTGCCCAGTTTGATTAACAGGATTTATTTGGATTGCTGATTGTGCCTATAGGGTTTATCAGTATGGTATTACTTGTTTCATTGTCTCATTGTTTTAGTGTAAAATAAAGGACAAACCCACACTAAAAGCACTGTCCAGCATGCGCTAAGCTTGAAAGCAAGTGTGAATTTTCAGGATATCTGCTCAAGTTTTTTAGATAAGATTTATTAGTTATACTGATAAGTCAAAATCATCGTGTTGAGAACCTTTCCATGTATTATTTTCTATCAAAGTATTTAACAGTAATTGAAAGTATTGTTTTCATGCAACCTCAAAGTGAGACATTAATAAGGAACCAGAATTTGATTTCATGGATGGACGTTCTGTTCTAAATTATATGATGACTCTGTAGATTTTTCTGTAATATCAGTTGATTATTCTTTTTCTGTTTTCTCCAGCTGACTTAGCCAACTTAATGGACAGCACCTATGAAAGAAAGCTGCCTGTCAACTCTTTGACAATAGCCGGAGTAAGGAAATAAATTCCAATTGTGAAGGGATAGAAACGGCAGTGGAATGCTTATGCAGTCAATTGAGTTCAGAGGGGATAAATGATATCACCTCTGTTGGGAGTTGTGCGATTGTAAATGTCTTGTTATACTGTTAAATTACTGTGTAAAACTGTTTTATTGTTACTTTGTGCTCATTAGTATGTAGACTGTAAGGTCTTCAAAACAGAAATAGGCTTTTTCCTCAGCAAAATCGGGCCTCGCTCTTTTACTGGGCTATGTATTTCTATAATATATGTTCCCTGCCTTCCCGTGGTTTTTGTCAGCAGACTGAGTCAGGACAAATGCTAGTGTGGGATAAGTAAAGCCATTATTTTTACTAGAATTAGTAACCAGTTCCATCCTCTGGATGGGTTATTCTGGGGAGGGGAAGTAAAGGCAGAGATGAGAGATGTGCTTTTAAGTTCACTATGTAACTGAGCATTTGTACTGAAGAAGGAGAATAAATATATCACTTGATTTTTAAAATCAAATTTCAATCTTCAAAAATTATCCAAAAAAGCTCACCCTGGTACCTCAGTAACACCACTAACACTAATTAGGATCATTGGTACCACTAACTGAAGAGTCACAGAACATTTTGTACAGTTACTGAACATTCTTGATCCAACCTAAATGATTCTATGATTCTATGACTGCTTCTGAGACAGTGTCCATGGGCGAAATGTGTCTTCCCTCTCCCTTTTATTACTTAATCAGCTTTGTTCCTTTCCCTCCTCATGTTCCTGCTTTCCCTGGAGAAGTGGCATTTCCAGGTTATCAAACAGACTCTTTTTCCAATACCTGGCGCTCACATCAGATTCTAATTTTCTAAAATGCAAATAAAGTGCACAGGCATGCTATTTGCCACACTCAGTGATGAGCTATACATGTATATAGCATGCAAGGAGAGTTAAGAAACTGGAGAGCAAATACCAGTCAGCTGAAACTATTATTTATAGCTTACTCTTAGGGTAAAGATAAGTACTGACCTTGAGAACATTGTTTATACTGAACATGTTTTGCTGAGTTAAAAATATATAGGGAAGACTTTGGAGTGTTCCAGCATCTTTATGTTCATGTTAGTTAAACCTAGAGGAAAACAGGATTTACCATTATCATAAGATGAAATCTGGTTGAAAACTTTGCTTTTATTTAAATAGTTTATAGCACTGGGAATTTTGTAAGATTGCCTGGAATAGATAAGGTTTTAAATGAGAAGAAAGTTATGCTTTACAGCATGGGGGGGTGATTTTTTTTCTTACTGTTATTTGTATGTATGGTGAAATACAAAATGCTGTTACCCCTGTCCTTCAGAATTTATAGTATGAATAGGCACAACAGGCAGGTGTTAGGGAAAATAATGCTTTTTAGAAAAGGAACTAAGGCATGTTGACACTCACTCAAAATTGGAAAATTGGTGGGTACCTGGCATTTAGCCAAGGTCAAACCACCACAAGCTTTTAAAAAAGTGAAAGGCAGTATCAGTGAAAAACTTTTTTATACCTTTTAAGGTATCCATTGTGAGCAAATGGCATGTGCATTGCCTGGTATATTGGTTGTATGTGCATTTGCCTGAACATAAATAGGCAGAACGCTCCCAAAATCCCGTGTTTTTCTCCTTAACTGCCTGTAGAATACAAGGGGGAGATTTTGATGTCTCTTACCAGTGTTGGGTGCCTCTGGCAATCTGAGGTGAAGGGTAGTCAGTTCCAAGGCCCCTACAAGGTTGGAAGATGTTCCTGGTACAGAAGGGCAAACTGTGCCTGTGGGAAGAATCAGAGGGAAATAAATGGTATTTCCATACTCACTGTGCGGGTTTTTCCTGAAGATGGGAGTGCCAGAACTTCTAATTGTAAGTTTTGTAGACTGAAGACTTCTTATATTGTTTCAGGCAGCACATAGTTTTGAAAAGCCGTATTCTGGAGCATTACCATAAAGTATTTAGGGCCCCGAAATACAATATAAGTATTATATTTAGACCGGTTTCAACTTTCCATGCTTTTAAAGCAGTGGATATTCAGCCATACTGTCTCCACAGAGGATCTTGAGCTCTCAAGAATAGCTGTGTGGAAACTGCTATGCTACATTGTAAAACATGTCAGTAAGATGGTAAAGGCCATTTTGAGGCATGATGTCATCTTCTTTCAGTGCTCCTGTTTTTGTTTTTTTTTTTTCTGAATACCACCCCTCCACCCCCATTAACTTTCAGACTTAAAAATCCTTCATCTCCTAGGATCCCAACAGACATTCTAATCAGAATGCAGAGCACTTTCAACCAGATTAAAGCCCCGTAGTTTGCCTTACTTTGCCCTGTCTCACTCAGATGTCACTATTTCTCACATTAGGGTGGTTTTTGGATGATAGAAACATTAGCATAATGGAGAGAGGTTTTGTGGTGAGGTAACTCTGCTGATTCTGTGTGTAGATTTTATGCCAACAAAGATTTTCAATGTGTTTGAATGCTATTGTGGAAGTTTTATGCTGAGATTCCTCAGGAGGTTTTTTTAATTGCATTAAATCCATGACCACAGTGTAGAAAAAAGTATACACACTGTCTGTAAAATGTGAATGTTTGTGTGTGGATGTGCTCTCCAAATTCTTGCACAATCTACCTGGAATTTTTCATTGCCTTTCCTTAACTGATAATTGTTTGTTGGAAATGGAGTTATTTCTGCAGATTTCAGTATTTATTGCCTAGGGTCAATACTTGATTGTAATCACAAAATAGTACAATATCAAACTATTAAAAGTTCTTCTAGATATGCTGTTATATCTTTCATGGTAGTAAGTTACATTTTTGAAGCCTGATTTCAGCCATTAAATCATTTTGGGACCATAGCAGTCTCCATATATATGAAATAATGCTTATTCCTTGCAATGCCAGTGTATCAGTAGTTACTCCAACATCACATGCAAAATAAGTTTCATCTGCACTGTATATCTGCATGTCTGTTTTTCAGTTGCAGGTTTTGACATTTTCATGTCAATCAAGCAGTTTGACATTGTCTGAAAACGTTCAGCTACTCTAAAGTATTGCTTATAATAAATGATCACAGTGGACCAAAAAAAAATGTTGACTCCTGAAATATGCTATGCATGTCATTCATTCCCACTAATATGATATCTTGTTTCTGTATATACATCTACAGGATGTAATGAATGCCATTAACCTGTTCCAGCACAAATAGAATAAGGAGACATAGACACAATCCTACAAGATATTTAATTGAGCCTTTGAGGTGTCTTCATTGTCCTAAAGCTGTAGCTGACATAGACCTCATTAGTTCATCAGGTCTTGGCTTTTGCTCCCTCCACAGAAATATGTGGGTAAAAAATTAGATATATAAAAATAAATTAGTCAGAAATATCTGCCTATTATTCAAGTTATGCAGCAGTTATATTTTGAAATGATATTGAGAAGTGGTGGAAGCATCTGGGGGAAAAAATACACTTTGTAGACAGATTTATATGTTTTACCAGTCTGGACACCAGCCTCAGCTGAGCAATCCAAAAGAGCTTCATTTGCAAAAGATCTGAGCTGCTCTTTGGCAGGTTGGGAGACTGTCACATCCCACTCAAATGAGGGAGACAAGTGACTTTTAGATTCGTAAATCCCCAACGGAGCGGACAATGGTGAAACAAGTCTCAAAGTCCAGACATTTATTAATTTTCCACAATATACTAATTGGATACACAATAATTGACTAAGTATATAATGAATTATGGCAAGTGATATGGTATGCCTTGCATTACCTAATGATAAGGAAAAAAGGGAAAAATCAAAAGGAGAGAGAGAGAGAGAGAGTGGTAGAAATAGAGATCACCAGTCTGGGTTCCTGGATCGGTCCTGCCAATGAGGGTTCAAGGATGCATCTGTCTTTCACTTCACTTCGCTTCGCTTCGCTTCGCTTCACTTCACTTCACTTCACTTCTTCTTTTTTCCTTCTTATTCACTCCTCGCCCCCCCTCAATTTATACACACTTTCCTTGGGTCCGTCCCCTAGGTCGACCCACCTATCTACATATCACATGTATGGGGAGGGGTAAGGTGCTTCATGGGATGATGTAATTATCATGATCTTGTTAATTTTCATTAGCATATGCAGGGATGTCAACTTCAATATGCATTTCACGGATAACGAAGCAAAGGTCATTCAACAGACAGATGGCCCTTGAAACTTTACAAGATGCGCCAGAGCAGAACCATCCTGTCTCCACGGGGCTCCCCCCTCCAGCTGCATCCTGTGTTATTCGGGCAGCCTTATCAGCTTTGACCTCCACACTATCCACCCCATGACTATAGCTTCGTTACTTGTGAGTGTTTGAGACATTCCTCGGCTCGGAGGGCCTCCACTCCCCCCATCCCTTATCTCTTTCTCAGGCTGTTTTTCTCAGTCCTTGTTTCTCACTGGCCTGTTTCTCTCAGGCCCTGTTTTGAGGAGTTACAAATTGTCTCTCACAGAGACACAAGGAAGGGAAGCACCAGAGAGGTTTACCTCATTAGAATGTTCAAGTGATTTGCAAGTAAATGACAGAAATACCTGGTTTTAATGCCATTGCATTACGGTGGCCAGTATGTGATGCTGTTTCATGGGAAGAACTGTTGGTCACTATGCAAGCCAGTGCTGTCAGATGTAAGGGTTCTGGTCTTACAGACTCTACTGCCCTTCTGGCTCCAGCATTTCTGCACAGAGGGGCACACATGCTTACTCTCCCCATCATCTTTCACGGTTTGTCCGCTGTCATTGTCTGTCCATGGTTTGTCAGAGTCTTAGCTGTAGGAATCTTTGGAGAAAATAACTAGCAACTGCACTTCAGAACCCAGAGCCAAATTTCAGCAAGTCTAATCCTGTAACCATCTCTCATCCAAGTATGTGTACTCAGTCAGTGGAACTGTTCTGTAAAGTGGGGGGAACCATCAATAAAAATATAACATTGAAAAGCATTCAGAAGGATCTCATCCTGTAATACAGATCTTTTCAGTCATCTGCTTTTCATAGTTCATTTGTCCTTTTGTATAAGCTTTCCTTTAAGCTTGGCAGAAATTGGAGAAGAATTTTCTAGGCACTGCATATAAAAGCAGAAAAAGTTGGAAGACTTTCATTCAACACAAATCTTTGTTTCATGTTGGCAACACTAAAGGGATAAGCATTTGTATTTTTAAAACCTTTCATGTTTAAAACAAGGGAAAAAGAAAGATTCTTCTACAAACAGAACACGTATATCAACCTTAGGGGGGAAAAAACCCACAATATTTCTGGAGTAGATAGAAAGATAAAGCCAGACAGATTCAGAAATGGAAAGAACTGACTCAGTCCACACCCCATGTAGATGCATTTTTTGTTTAGTATTGGGAGAAAGGCTTTCATTGCCATTCTTGCAAGAAAAGAATATTAGCAGAATTTTCATCTCTTTCAAGCAGCATCTTTCTTGCCAACAGCTCAAAGCATTCTATATAGTAGATAGTACTGGAAATAGATTGAAGTACAATGTGAGTGGTAAGTATTTAGGACCAGATCTCAACAGAATGTTGTACTTGTTATATGTTGAAGGAGAAAAAGCAGTTTTGTCTCAGGATTTGTCTCATACTCAGCTTAAAGATAAATTTTGCTATATCCAGTGGCATTCTGAAGGTTGTTTCATAAGTTCCTGCACCAGCAAAAAGCCCATCTGGAGACAGATCATTATGTTTTAGAAATATTGAAAGTCTAGGCAGAGGTTAAGTTGCAGCCAAAAATTTAACGAGTGAGCAGTTCATATGAATATAAATGAGCAGGACAGAGTAAAGCATTTTATAAGTTTTAGATTTTAAAACACAAACATATGCAGATATTTATTCATTTGCTAGCTTTGATAACTAATAATTGTAAAGATACACTTATAAATTAACCCCATTCAGCTTCCCCAGAAAGGAACTTCGGTTTCCATTATGGCCCTCGAGCAGTAATGGCAGTCAGAGCCAAGCAGCAGCTCCAAACCCATGTAAACAGATGAAAAAAGCATATAAAGTTATAATTTCTGTTGAGTTCTTTTTGTTATAGCTTTCTTAAGTAGTGTTAACCAGTACAGCGATCTTTTCCCATTAAGTAATATTGAAGATTGCAACTACTAGGAAAAAAAATCTGGTTTTTTTTTATTAGGCTTACAACCATACCCAGAGCTGCCATGATCCCTTCTTTGGGAACCGCTAACTTTGTGGTTATTGTATCCATCAACTTGAATCATTCCTTTATGGTGCAAGTATTTATTCATTTTGAATCAAAATAAATACAGCAGAAAAAATAATGATGAACTACATCCTTAAGGAATAATCTTGACATGCTGTGGACCATAGCTCTTTTACTACAGATAGGTTGATTATAATTAGAATTTTTTGAATTATTGAATTTGATCTCAGTTTAAATCAGCAAGCAAAAAACTTAATTCAAATAAAAGACTCTAATCATGTTTCATGTTTATAATTTTATTTGTCTTTCTAAAGAAAGCCTTATTGTTGTTTTCTGGTACCCCTTTAAGCCATTTTGATTTTCTTTGGATTGATTATACTGAATTTGGAATAATTTTTTTGCTGACCAAGAAAACCATCGTGTATGTACTTATGAGGTTAACAGGTATTTATTTACAGGTTTAATATATATATTTGATTATTTTTTTAAAAAGAGTGTTTACCAGAGTACTATTTTTCATTGTTGTAGACAACTCTCTTGAGAAAGACACTTGAATGAAAGTATTCATTTTCTGCAAATGTGCATATTTTAATGATTATGTAAATGTTAATTATATTAGATACAATATAGAAAGCATTTATCAGAACATGTTTTGCATTTAAAACTTATCAACTACAGGAAATCTTGTTTGTATTTGGTGAAATTAACAGATTCTTGATTTCAGGATTTTAGTATTTGTAGGTGCCAGGTTTTATTCCTCTTTTATTTAGAAGAGGTAAGCATGCATTCCTGCTGGTTTCAGTCACGAGTTACTCATTATTGAGCTGAACTAAACATAACATAGGAGAATAAGGAATATATTATCATTGCAGCTGTAGAAGGGGAAACAGTCATTAAAAAATCTGGTTTCAGTTGCTTAGCTAGTAACTTTCTGTAGTCTATGGTATCCTGCTGGTAAAATTAGCTGTAAAATACACGTTTCTTGAGGAAAGAAGATATTTAATACAAGTTGTTGAGTTCAATTTTTTTGGTGAGAAATATATTTCCAATAGAAATTCTGTTATTTTTTTATTAGCTTTAACTTACTGAGTCACACTACTCAGTAGCACAGGACTGTGAGGTGAGCAAAAGTGGGGGTAGCCATTCAAATGAAAAGGTTAGGCCATTTTAACTTTATCTTCACACATCATGTATAGAATAACAAAATAGATTAAAAATGAGGGTGGATTTATCCTTTACTTTAAAAATACATATTTTTGTGCCATTGCAACCAGTGAGTACTCAAAATGCTGAACAGTTTAAATGTCACAAGTTCAAAACACAGAAATAAGTACATGTAGGGAGTGGCGTTCGGAAGATCTCGCGATGTACGGAAGGAATAGCTGTAGCCCTCCCTTGTTACGAGGTAAGGTGATGGATAGGCTTGTAATGTTAAGGGCACACCCACGAAGGAGGTACTTGGTGAACATATATAGGTGAGATACACAGTTTAATAAACGGACATTTTGTATCCATCATATTGGTGTTTGTACTGATGTCCCCGTGAAGGTCTTAACCTCCTGCAGCATTAGTCTGCGATCTGAGCGCCACTGACATGTGGATTGGCAGGTTTAATGAGGCAGGCTAATTGCGGTGTTGCAGTGTTAGTCTCTGCGACCTGAGCGCCACTGACACGTGGAGAGGCAGGTTCAAAGAGACAGAGTTAACAGCAACAAATGGTGACCGCGACGTGATTTACGACATGATTTTGGGAAAAGATAAGCTGTGGCAGTCGGCGGTGCACAGCAGGAGGTGAGGAGCTCTACGCAGGACGAGAGACTCCGCGGCGCGCCATAGATGTCACAGTTAAGGTACTGAAAAGATGGGGTAAACAAAATAAGACTTCTGTGAAGTCGAGAACATTAAAAGCAATGCTACAAAGGTTGATAAGGCTCGGCGTTTTAGCAGAGCCGATAGACGGTATGAAGCCAGAGCTCTGGCCGCGAATAGAGACGGAGTTAGCAGAGCAGGCGAAGTTAGGAAAGCCGGAGCATTTAATGGCTTGGGGGCAGGCAAATGCAATGATGAAAGCTACCTGGAGGAGCACTCAGTGAGCTCCGACGATGGGGAGGGGGAAACCGAGGTGCATAGGGGAGAACTAGCAGAAAAATGGAAGGCAGACATGCAGCGTTGGGGGGCGGAGATGTGGGAGGCATTGGCCTGTCAACCTTGCACAGCCTGTGAGAAAGTGCTAGGCTTTGATGAAAAACAGGCCTTGAAAGAAAGATAAGAGGCTGTTGAGCTATGCCGAGGTGGCAGGGAAAAACAACAGACAGCTGCAACACTAAACTGTGGAAAAGTACTGAACCGCGAGAAGATGCTACCGCGAGAACAGCGCGTGATCAAGAGGGTGATTGGCCTGCAAGCGCAGAGTTGACGGCGGCGGCCCTGGGCCTTTCCAAGCCCCCCCCTCCAACGCCAGGAGCGGCAGTTTTTACAGAAGGTGCTGATGCTGGAATGCGACGTCCCTTGTCTGCCAAGACCACATAATCAATAAGCAATGGCTTTATATATTCTTAACAGTGTTTTGATGTTTGCAGCATTTATCATTTTATGTTGTGTGAGTAATAAGTGTAAGAGACCTCCTTGTGTGATTGTTTTGTGTGCATGAGACGCAGCCCAGCTGCAGCTGCGGAGTGTGGAGTTCTCTGACAGAGCACCTTAGTGCCCGCCTGCTGGGTCACTGGTGCTGCCTGTTTGTTTGGGCTGAGTGTTTGAAGTGTCATAGGTGAAATATCTCCTCTAGCAGGAGGCAGTAATTCTGTATTAATTGTTGTCTTGAATTTAGGTGCATACTCTGTGGGGAGAGTGCACCTTTGCACCATCTATCTAAGAAGGGTATTGTCATAAAAATTATCTACAACCTTACAGGGGTTGTTCGTTTTACCAGAGGTCAGACTTACTCAGCTTCTTTATTTTACTACAGCTGGGGTGACTCAGGATTTGGACCAGCACGTACCCCTCAAACATTTTGAGCTCAGACAGGGAGACAAAGTCGACCTCTGATAAAAAGTAACCTCACTAAAGCCGAAGAATCTGTTGAACTGACAGGCATTTTACATACTGGTGCGGATGTGACTGTAATATCTGTGAGCTTCGGTAACTCGAGTGCTTTTCAGGGTTGGTGGTCATGCTGTAACATTTCAAAGCAAAGATCTCATTCATGCAAGGAGCCCAGTAAACTGGGTAGCAAATATTTATGCATTTATATTGGAAACCCCTGCTACATCATGGGGTTGTGACTATATGGCTCAATGGGGAACTCAAATTGGATCAAATTTGTCTTAATTGCCACTGCAGCACAGGCCACCCTGAAACTAACCTGGAAAACAGAATCACCTGTGTGGGTGGGTCAGTGGCCCTCGCCAATGGAACAGTTGTGCCACCTTAATGATTTAATTCAGGAACAATTAAGTGCAGGACATCTCGTACCTACCACCAGTCCTTAGAACTCGCTGGTGTTAATTATTTGAAACAAAAGTGGTAAATGGTGACTTTTACATGATCTCCGACACATTAATGATGCCATGGAGGATATGGGTACATTACAGCCAGGCCTGCCCTCCCCAACAATGAGTCCCTGAAACTGGCATCTTGTAATAATTGATCTAAAGGATTGGTATTTACCATTCCCTTGCATCCAGATGATGCAGCTAAATTTACTTTTCTGTTCCCAGTATTAATGTTAGTGAACCTACAAGACGGTACCACTGTGTTGTTTTGCCACAAGGCATGAAAAATAGTCCCTCGATGTGTCAGTGGTTTGTTGCAAAGGCTTTGAGCCCTATTAGAATACAGGTCTCCCAGACTGTTTTATATATCATTATATGGATGACATCCTTATAGCAGCAGAAACACAGGAGATCATGGAAAAGCCTCTTGCTTTAACCAAAGACTCAGTATCTCAAATGGGGTGACAATTAGCACCTGAAAAGGTACAGAGATCATCACCATGGCAGTACCTGGAGTGGAGAATTTGTGAACAGACTAATGTCCCACAACAGGTTGAACTTAAAACTGATGTTAAGACTTTAAATGATTTACAGAAACTGTTACGAGCTATAAATTGGATACAGCTGTTGTTGGGCCTAACTAATGATGATCTGCATAGCTTGTTTGATATTTTGTGAGGAGATCCTTCGCTGACATCACCCAGAGTACTTACAGAGAAAGCAAAACAAGATCTCCACCAGGTAGCTAATGCCATCTCAGAAAGACAAGCATGGTGAGGTGTGCCTGGCCATCCGTATCAACTGATATTGTTTAATCTTTCAGGGCAGTCCTATGCTCTGCTGTTTCAATGGGATGAAACACTTAGTGACCCTCTTGTTATTATTGAATGGATTTTTTTTTTTTGTCACACCAAATGCACAAGATGGTCACTACTCATCCAGAAATGTTTGCCAAACTGATCATGAAAGGTGCCACCAATATTGTGTCACTTCTCGTCGCAGATACCAGATCAACAAGAAGTCCAGGGCAGGATTCAAGTCCTGGAAAGTGCTAACTGGGAAGGACCATATCCTTTAATAACCTGGGGAAGAGGTTATGCTTGTATTTTCACAGGTCACAGTCCCGGTGGTTACCAGCAAGCTGTGTGTGACCACACCCGAGGTGTGAGAGGCAGCTTTTGGTGGACACCCAGGAGCCGGCTGTGGATGCCCCTGTGCCAACAGTTCACGATCTCTTCAGCTGATCATTTAAGCAGAATGTATGGTTAATGCTTGCAACGGCAATAGGACAAAATATCTCTGTCCTTAATCACACTATGGTTGCCAACCTTTTTAAGAAAAAATGCTAACAGTAATTGTAACTCCTTGATGAAATATATAAACTTATTAGTTACCAGTAAAAGATATAGCTTAGATAAAATGTAGTTATTAATAAGGATGGAATGCTATAAGAATGTGTGTATTTAAGTTCCTTGTTTAGCAGTATCAAGAAGCAGGACCCCAAGTGTTTAACCTTATTAGAAACTCCCTTGGTTTTCCCCCTTGAGTGGTGGCCAGGCTCTGGGTAGAACCCAACAGGAGGATGAAATCAGATGTTTCCGCTCAAAGAAAATTGCCAGTTATTTTGGCCTGTTGATTTGGAGGCTGGACCTGCTTGCAGCGATGTTGGATGCCTCACCTACGGATGGACGCATCGCGTAGGATTTCCGGTTTGCGAGGAAGGGCACTCTAAATTCTCGCTGCATCCAGGGTTCCCCAGCAACTGCGGATCTGAATGTTAGTACCCCATTAAGTAAGTGTGTTATTCCGTATTTTCCTTATTGTTTATTTTTGTAGTATTTAGTCATATCCCTCAAAGTAGTGAAATTAGCCTACTCTTTTAACTAGTAACTGTAGCTGCTGTATTGTTTCTAGCCTTCTGTGGAACTATTTTGAATATGCTGCATTTTTTGAAGTTTCCCTAACCCTTAATTCACAAAGTCTTGAAATAAGTGTTTCAGGTGCTGCTGCAAAACCAAGAAAAGAGGATGTGGACTCAGACTAACAAATCTGTACAATGGTTAGAGGTCAAAGCAGTCCAAATGGCACTCCACCAAGAGGCAGAGAATCCTGTTAATATTGTTACAGACTCTTTATATGTTTATAAACTTGTACACAAAATGACAACAGTAGGATTTGTGCAGACGGAAGTGTCGACCTTGCTTTATGAAGCTCTACAACAGCGCATAGGGCAGGCCTTTATTACACATGTGAATAATCACCAATCCCTACCAGGTCCGATTGTAGAAGGCAATCATAAGGCTGACCAAGCGGCACGGAGTGTGTCATCATTGGACGCCGCAAAGAGTTTACATGCCTTTTTACACCTTGGAACAAAAGCCTTAGCAAAAACATGTCATATTTCTCTGTCACAAGCAAAAAACATAGTGGCACTTTGTCCCTACTGTCAAAAAGGCCAACTGTGGGAGGCAGGTGTCAATCCACGGGGTCTCTCTTCCAATCAGATATGGCAAACTGATGTAACAACATGTGAATTGTTAAAACCAAATAAGTATCTCATAGTAACCATTGACACCTTTAGCTCTACAATAAACAGCCAGACACATTATTGTTCATTGGGAAGGCGTTATCGCCTTGTTAGGGAAGCCACAAGAGATCAAAACAGATAACGGCCCTTGTTTTGTTGCTAGACGCACAAAAGAATGGTGTGCATTGTGGGACATCAAATTAGTACACGGCCTTCCTTATAACAGTCAAGGACAAGCGATAGTGGAACGTGCACATCGCACCCTGAAAGCAAAGCTCCAACAGCTTGGGGAGGGGGAAGGTCATAGAGGGAAAATACCCATAGACTGCCAACAGGCTCTTTTGTGACGTGCTTTGTATACCTTAAATCATTTTGTTCGAGGCGATGAGTCTACACCTCCCCTGTGGAAACATTTTATACCAGCCCAGGCGACGAAAAACTATCCTTTGGTCCAGATCAGGGAACCGGGCGCGATAGCTTGGGAGTCGGAGTGGTCACTGAGGGTGTTTGGGTGTGGGTACACAGCAGTGGAAAAGGACGGCCTAATCAAATGGATACCCGCACGGTGTGTAAAACCTGATCTAACATAAGATGGAGTTTTGTGTTACAGCGTTGGTGGTGGATCACCCTCCTTGGTTGCGTGTTGCCAACTCACGCAGGATATTGGAGAGAGCGGGCACGAGAACATCACAGCGAAGACCTCTGTTTTCCTCTGGATACAGGGGCAGAATCTTGCTATGTCTTCATCACAGTCACCTTTGTAAAACCAGAATGGTTTGGGTGGCTTGACAACATGTGGACTTAGATTACTAATTAGCTTAGTTGGGATTGGCTCATTTGGGGAATTATTGGAATATGTGGTGTGCTTCTTGCTACTTGTATCACCTTTACATGCATTAGTGCTGTAGTTTGTAGATTGTTTAAGAAGGTTAATGTTTTGTTCTTAGATCGACATATGGGTCTTGCTCATCACCACTTGGAACAGCACAATAATGACAATCAATCAGGAATAATGATGTTATAAAGCATGGGGAGGGGGAAATGTAGGGAGTGGCGTTCGGAAGATCTCGCGATGTACGGAAGGAATAGCTGTAGCCCTCCCTTGTTACGAGGTAAGGTGATGGATAGGCTTGTAATGTTAAGGGCACACCCACGAAGGAGGTACTTGGTGAACATATATAGGTGAGATACACAGTTTAATAAACGGACATTTTGTATCCATCATATTGGTGTTTGTACTGGTGTCCCCGTGAAGGTCTTAACCTCCTGCAGCATTAGTCTGCGATCTGAGCGCCACTGATATGTGGATTGGCAGGTTTAATGAGGCAGGCTAATTGCGGTGTTGCAGTGTTAGTCTCTGCGACCTGAGCGCCACTGACACGTGGAGAGGCAGGTTCAAAGAGGCAGAGCTAACAGCAACAAGTACAAAGTCAAAAGACTTCCAGATCAGGCAGAAAATTTGCCAGGAATGTCAGTGGTTGTAAATATCTTACTGTATTCAGTAATAAAAGAGAGAGATGAAACAGGAAAATTATGATGTTGTGGCTATTACAGAAACATGGTGGGATGTCTCCCATGACTGGAGTGCGCCTGTTGATGGCTACAAGCTCTTTAGGAGGAACAGACAAGGAAGGAGAGGTGGTGGGGTGGCGTTGTATGTTAGGGACTGTTATGATTGCCTTGGGCACAAGTGTAGTGAAGACAGGGTGGAGTGTCTTTGCGTTAGAATCAGGGGGAAGGCCAACAGGGCAGATGTTGTAGTAGGAGTCTACTATAGGCCACCCACACAGGACAGAGAGGTGGATGAAATATTCTATAGGCATTTAGGAGAAATCTCACGATTGTTTGCCCTTGTTCTTGTGGGAGACTTTAACTTCCCAGATATCTGCTGGAAAAACAACACAGCAGAGCGGGACCAGTCCCGGAGATTCCTGGAATGTGTGGGAGACAACTTCCTAACACATCTGGTGAGAGAACCAACCGGAGAAGGTGCCCTGCTGGATCTCTTCTTTGTGAACAGAGAAGGACTGATGGATGATGTGGCGGTTGGAGGACAACTAGGACACAGCGATCATGAAATAATAGAGTTCTCTATTCTTAGAGAGGCCAGGAGAGGGCTAAGCAGAACTGACATCCTGGTCTTCAAAAGGGCTGACTTTGTCTTGTTTAGGCACCTGCTTGAAAGGATCCCTTGGGAGATGATCCTGAAGGGTATAGGGGTCCAGGAAGGCTGGGCGCTCTTTAAGAAGGAAGTCTTAATGGCTCAGGAGCAGGCGGTCCCCAGGTGCTGTAAGAGAAGCCAGCGACAAAGAAGACCACCCTGGCTGAACAGGGAGCTTTGGCTGCAACTCAGGAAGAAAAGGAAAGTTTACAGCCTTTGGAAGAAGGGGCTAGCCACTCACAATGATTACAAAGAGGCTGTGAGGCTATGCAGGGCAGAAATCAGGAGGTCTAAAGCCCAGCTGGAAATTACTCTGGCTTCAGCAATCAAAGATAACAAGAAATGTTTCTATAAGTATGTCAGTAGCAAAAGAAAGACCAGGGAGAGTCTCCATCCTCTGCTAGATGCAGGAGGAAACATGGTAACAAGTGATGAGGAGAAGGCTGAGGTCCTTAATGCCTTCTTTGCCTCAGTCTTTGATAACAAGACTAGTTGTATTGAGGGAATCCAGCCTCCTCAGCCAGAAGACAGAGACTGGGAGAATGACCCCCCCTGCATTCCAGGAGGAGACAGTCAGTGACCTACTGCATCACATAGACACACACAAGTCTATGGGACCGGAGGGGATACACCCGATGGTGCTGAAGGAGCTGGCTGGGGTGCTCGCCAAGCCGCTTTCCATCATTTACCAGCAGTCCTGGCTGACCAGGGAGGTCATGACAGATTGGAAACTGGCCAATGTGACGCCCATCTATAAGAAGGGTCGGAAGGATGATCTGGGACATTACAGGCCTGGCAGCTTGACGTCGGTGCCCGGGAAGCTGATGGAGCAGCTCATCCTGAGTACCATCATACAACACATGCGGGACAACCAGATGATCAGGCCCAGTCAGCATGGGTTTATGAAAGGCAGGTCCTGCTTGACAAACCTGATCTCCTTCTACGACAGGGTCACCTACTTATTGGATGAGGGAAAGGCTGTGGATGTAGTTTACCTCGACTTCAGTAAGGCCTTTGACACCGTTTCCCACAGCATTCTCCTGGCAAAACTGGCTGCTTGAGGCTTGGATGATCGCACGCTTTGCTGGGTAAAAAACTGGCTGGATGGCCAGGCCCAAAGAGTTGTGGTGAACGGAGTTAAATCCAGTTGGCAGCCGGTCACGAGTGGTGTCCCCCAGGGCTCAGTTTTGGGGCCACTCCTGTTTAACATCTTTATTGATGATCTAGACGAGGGGATCGAATGCACCCTCAGTAAGTTTGCAGACGACACCAAGTTGGGTGGGAGTGTTGATCTGCTCAAGGGTAGGGACGCTCTGCAGAGAGACCTGGACAGGCTGGAGCGATGGGCCAAGGTCAACTGTAGGAGTTTCAATAAGGCCAAATGCCGGGTGCTGCACTTGGGCCACAACAACCCCCAGCAGCGCTACAGGCTTGGGGAGGAGTGGCTGGAGAGCTGCCAGTCAGAGAGGGACCTGGGGGTGTTGATTGACAGCCGGCTGAACATGAGCCAGCAGTGTGCTCAGATGGCCAAGAAGGCCAATGGCATCCTGGCTTGTATCAGAAATAGTGTGGCCAGCAGGGACAGGGAAGTGATCTTGCCCCTGTACTCGGCACTGGTGAGGCCGCACCTCAATTACTGTGTTCAGTTTTGGGCCCCTCACTACAAAAAGGACATTGAATTACTCGAGCGTGTCCAGAGAAGGGCAACGAAGCTGGTGCAGGGTCTGGAGCACATGTCGTACGAGGAGCGGCTGAGGGAACTGGGGTTGTTTAGTCTGGAAAAAAGGAGGCTGAGGGGAGACCTCATCGCCCTCTACAACTACCTGAAAGGAGGTTGCAGAGAGCTGGGGATGAGCCTCTTTAATCAAATAATAAGTGGTAGGACAAGAGGGAATGGCCTCAAGTTGCGCCAGGGAAGGTTTAGACTATGTATTAGGAAGCATTTCTTTACAGAACAGGTTGTTAGGCGTTGGAATGGGCTGCCCAGGGACGTGGTGGAGTCCCCATCCCTGGAGGTGTTTAAGATTAGAGTTGACATAGCGCTTAGGGATATGGTGTAGATGGGAACTGGCAGTGGTAGGTTAATGGTTGGACTAGATGATCTTGAAGGTCCCTTCCAACCTAGATGATTCTGTGATTCTGTGATTCTGTGAAAGATGCCCAGAAAGTAGCGTTGGCTCTCGAGTGTCCTGATGTTAGGTATAGGAGTTGCATAGCCTGCCGCAGCTGTTAAATAGAAAATACATGTTGGGTTGAGTGTACATGTAAAGCTGATCCAATTAGCTGGGTTTACTTGGGATTTTGTTTTACTTGTTTTTCTCTTATTTGTGAATGAAAGTAATGCTTATAAGAAGGTGGGACTAGAGATCCATTAAGAATGTGAAATACTTTGAAGCATTCCAGGCCATATTACAGTGTAGGTTAGCATGGAAACGGATTTCTGCATGGAAAGGAATTTCTTTCTGTCTGTCTTTCTATTGATTTTGGTGGGACTTTTTGGCTTTTGGGTGTTTTGGGTTTTTTTCTTGTCTTTACAATGTTTGAAAAAGAATTTCTCCAGGAGACTAATGTGAGTGTTAATAATCCCTATACAAGCAGTTTCATGAAACTATTGGTTTCCTACTGTGTAAACAGCATCAGCTCTTGTGGGGTGAACAGAAGCTGAGCTGGAACCAAAGTGGAACTCTGAATTCCTGCTTGTTTTGCTGATTAAGGATACCAATTAAACTCGGACACCAGAGTGAAAAGAGCAGGCGTATTTTACTAGTGATACCTAAATCATGTAACAGAGTAATACAGAAAACATGCAGTAAGAAAAGACAGAACAATGCACCTAAAGCAACAAATAGGAAAATAAAGGGTAATGCATCAAATCATTACTACCTGAGAGAGAGAATAGTGATTAAGAAAGATCCATCACCACTTGTATACGTTACCATCATCCAGATCCACAGTCGCTGGGGAGCCCCGGTTACAGCGAGGATTTGGAGAGCCTGTCCCTGCAAGTGGGAAATCCTACGTGATGAGTCCATCCGTAGGTGAGGCATCCAAAGTCGCTGTGAGAGGGTCCAGCCTTATATACTAGAGATCGACAAGCCCGAATAACTGGCACCTTTGTTTTGAGCGGAAAATTTCTGGTTTCATTCTCCTGTTGGATTCCACCCAAAGCTTGGCCAGGGCTCGGGGGGGGAGACCAAGGGAGTTTCTAACAAGGCCAAATACATGGGTTCTCAGCCTTGAACAAGGCTAAACAAGGGAAGTTAGATACATTCTCTCAGCATTTCGTCCTCACTACTGATTATATTCTGTCTAAGCTGCATCTTTCACTAGCGAGTTTACATATTTTACTAATGACTACATGCTAAGTTAGCAGCTTCAGCTCTGGGCCTGTTGTTCAGGCTTCAGTATTTCAACGCTTTAGCACTTTTTACATCAGCATAAGTGGGTTGTTATAACTTAGTACAATACCTACCAGCACAATGGTTATCAGTTATAAAATATACAGGATTCATCTATAGGCCAACTCTGGCTTGGGCCTGTTGTCCAAGCCTTAGCACTTCATTCGGTCCTTTGACCTATAGGTGAATCATGGCTCTCAAACCATCTCTATGGTTAGTGACATTAGTTTTCATCCATCAGTTGATGATGTCTCATGTCCCGATCCAATATCAGGGAGGGTCCTTGAATGATCCTACGAGTGAACTTAAGACACAAATGAGGTTAGATGCCATACAACCGTGTAAGCTCTATTTCCTGTAACAAGCAATAATAGCGATAGGACAGAGAGAAGAAGAAAAAGTCAGAATACCTAAGTGAGCAAATGGAAGAGATGCAGCAAGATCAGTTACCACCACCATGAATCCAGTGACATCCCATTGTCTCGGTCTCGGTGCAGGTGATAAGGTTGCTCCATGCTCCAAGCTCCACCAAGAGAGAGATGATGTCGAAATCCCGAAATCCCAGCTCCGAGCCCCGAGAGAGGAGTACGCAGTCCTTTTATTGTCCCAGTCCCCACAATTCCTCCAAAGAGTCTGCCCATTTCCACAGAGCTCATTGTCATATGTGCTGCCCTGTGTTCTTCCATGTGCACATGCCCAGGTGTTCACAGTGATCTCCACTTGGCTTGTGCGCAAGCACAGCTTGACAGGCACTGCCAAGGATGTCATTGTTCTGGCTTCAGGTGGATATGGTGGTTTCTTCGGGGACAGTTCATCTCCTTCAGAGCGTACTCCTCTGTGGCGACAGGATGTTGAGGCCAGGTAGTGGTAGTGATGCAGCAGCAATGTCGAGACAAGCACAGTCTAACACAGTCTTTTACACCATCCCGTGGCTCGACATCGCTGTCCTCGTGGTGGCACGAAGGATAGATATATAAAGAGAGAGAGAGAAAGGATAGAAATAGCATGCAACATGATCACTAATAACATTTTTGGCTAACATATAACTAATAACATTTTTAATGGATATATAAATTTTCCGTTAATAAACATGTAACTAATAATATCTTTAACAAATATGAATATCTTCAGTTAACAAGCATATATCTAACAAGATCTCTAACAAATATGTCATGCTCAAAATTAACTAAATCTACAAAACCAAAACATTCTATAAACCGATTTTAAGGTTGGGAGGAATTAGTAGAAGAACACAACGGCAATTTACATGGTGGACATTTATAAGGACAAGAAATAAGTATTAGAAGAGAAATTAAGATAGTAGATAACAAAGTTAAGGCTATATAGTAAATTGGAATCACCACTAATATGTGATCCATTATTTTTCCACGGTTCTGGCAATGTACCACTGAGTGTTTGCGGTCCTGGTTTCCTGAAGTTGGGGTCAGCATACGCAGAGGGAAAATTGGTTTCCACGCCCCCTTATCCCAAAGCACATGCGTCATCTGGGCCTAGAAACTTCTATCTCAGATTCAAACAAAGGTAAATTAGCAAAAACACTACAAATAACAAATAAACCAATATTAACACTAACAATGGTTAACAACATTTTAACCAAACATATAATAAAGGTAACAGTAACAATAACCATGTCAATTAATAATATTACAACTAAACATATTTAACCAAAATGTGTCTGAGGCTGGGCCTAAGGATGTGTTCCCGGTCCTTGGGAATTGGGGGAAGAAGGTGGTTGTCTGCATGAATAAGTACAATTACAAGACAGTTTACATGGACACTGACAAGACAAACACATAGATACCACAAGAGAAAATATAGCAAGAGCTAACAGAGCAACCTCCACAAAATTAAGTATCAAAAGGGGATAAATCCTGGTTGTTGTTGTCAATTGTGGAGCTGAAGATGGTGGCCTGGCTCACTGGAGCTGGGGTCTGCCTACGCAGCAGGAAAATGTATTTCCACGCCCCAGCCCAGAGTGCATGTATAGTTTAGGCCTTGGTATTTCCATCTCGCCTTCATGGGCTCAGTAATGACCTTTTAAAGCCCAGGCCCCATTAGCAAAGGGACCTTCCCCTGATTTGGTGTCTATTGTTTGCTCATAATACTGGCAACAGAATGACCTAAAACCACAAATTCACTTTCCTCCCATTCTTGGTTAACACTTAGGAAGCTGGAGCTTCCCCCGGAACCAAGGAAGAGGAGAATGGTCACCCAAAGCAATTTTCAAATGATAGACAATACATCCTAAAAACATTAATAAGACAACATCAACACTATACTGTAGCGGCCAAAATAACAAGTCAGAGTGTTCTCTTTTTTTTTCTGCAGGGCAGGGACCGTTTATTTTTCCAGTAGTACATACTTATGCTCTCGTTAAAGCTCTTACTTCATAATTAGCAAATGAGCAATTAGACAGCTATCAACCTTTTCTCCTATCAGCATAAGACCACTCTTAACACGTGCTGTGCAGACCAGTCACCTTCTCGTTCACGCGCTGTTCACGCAGCGGTAACTTCTCACAGTTCAGTACTTTTCCACAGTTCAGTGTTGTAGCTGTCTGTTGTTTTTCCCTGCCACCTTGGCACAACTCAGCAGTTTCTTATCTTTCTCCCAAGGCCTGTTTTTCATCAAAGCCTAGCTGCGTCTCAGGGACTGCGTAGAACTGACAGGCCAATGTCGACTTGCCTCTCTCCCACACTATACAAAAATTTAAATTTACATAAGGATCCCCCGTTGTGACTCAGGATATCTTTCTCCGGGGGGTTTTACTTGCAAGAAAAAGGAAAGAAAAGCTTCTCAGTTCATTTTGAGAACCAGAAGTGGGTTATAATTAGAAAGATGGGATAATCCACCTTGTATTAATTTTGTGCTCCTTTCCATGAGCATCTTTGGCTTTCCAGGTATACTTGTTTATTGGGGTATCCAATACCAATGGTACTGCTCCCACCATGGGGAGTTCGACTAAGACAGGTTGTCCTGGAAAAGGAGATGGATTTCTGGAGTGGTCAAGGCCATGTGGGGCTGGCATGATTGTTGGAGCCTTTGGACAGAATGCTGTGATCTTTGGGCATCCATTTAATGACACATTTAACTCCACTTCTCCTTTCTGCAGAGGCCATAAATCTAAAGCCTCTTGAATGGTTTCTTTAGCTAATTCAAAAGCAGCTTGCTGTTCATTTTCCCATTTAAATTCATATTTTTTCCTTGTCACCTTATATAAAGGGGTTAAAATTTATCCCAAATGGGGAATATGTTGCCTCCAGAAGCCGAATAGCCCAATAAATTTTTTTTTTTTTTTGTCTTGCGGTACATATGATCTTAATTTTAAATTTTAAGCTTTGTTGATGATGGTGAAGATATTCAGTTTAGTAATGTGATCCAATAGAGTGTCTGTTGTGTTGTACTCCGAGAATTTCTTTGGTTTTGATGTATGTTGTTGCATAATATGTAGTAACAGCAGATGTGATGCAGGTTCCAGAAGATGAAAGCTTTTGGAAATGGAGAGAACATTAAGATGACTTTGATAAGGGATGAAATAATGTACTACAGGTATAGATCTGATCTTCTTTTGTTCTGTTATATACTATTATAGACAAAATGGTTATAACAAAATCAAAATTACTGTGACAGGGAAGAGAGAGACCCACTTTAGCCTATGTCTTCCTTCAGCATACAAATTATTGTGCATGTTCATTTTCGAATAGATAGATGTTTTTATTTACAGAAATGGATGTTTATGCTTTTGTAGGACTGAAAATGTTTGGTCAACAATCAATTATTAAGATATTTAGAAAATTATCCAATTTCTTTTTGGTCTCAGTAATAGCCATAGATTTCTTTTTGGTCCCAGTAATAAAGAAATTTGAAAATCCAACTTACATTGTTTCATTCCAATGGTTCATTTTTTCTGAATACTTTAATTTTATTCAGAAATGTCCAAAAGCATTAAAGTGCAGAACAAAAATGAAAATAAGCAGGTACATTTATCCAACTTGTATGGCTACTTATTTCTGTAGCATATACATTCCTGCCTGTGAAAAAGCATTCTACTCCCTAAGGGGAGAAGAAGCTTGTGTTGCAAACAGACCTACAAAACAGTGCTTTGTTGTAATTGAATAGAAGTACTGATAAGCAAAGGTTATAGCTTAACATTTTCCAGAGGTGATTTCTGAGGTTATTACTCTCTCTATCTTATCCAGAAATGGGAAATTAAGGTGCAAAGTTCTGAATGTAAGATGCCCAGTAGCAAAGTGAAAAAACAGTGAATTCAGGGTCCCTACTTTTTTTTTTGATGTTTTAGTGCTACTTTAATAGTGAGCTATTTTTGAAGTTGCGTGCTCCAGATAACATACCTATACTGTCTACTGGAATGAGGCCAGTTGCATTTTTCAGTGCTTCTCTGTACCAAGCACTCCAGTCACTCTGCTCAGCTACCTATGACTGTGGCTTCTGCAAGAGTCTGGTTACTTCTTTTTCTATTTCTGTCCTTCTGTCCTTTACTTGGTAAATCTTTGGTTCCCAGGCAGAATAATCTCTCCCTTACTCCTTTGGAGGGTGGGGGGTGAGGAGGGATGGAGGACAGGATGGACGGGACAGGACAGGATGGGACAGGGGGAGTGTAGATAGAAGCCCAAGCCCCTCCTATCAGCTAATGATATCTCCTCATCATCATACCCACATCTGTCTTCTCAGCAGTTGGTTTCCATCTTCATCACCCTGACATATTTTATGGGACACTGGGCTGCACATCCTTGAAATGTGCCAGAGTTGTAGCCCTTGCCTCCCAGCTTTAGTCTAATTAATGATCCGTGTGCATGTGTGGTGTGCAAGGTTCTCAGCAGACTGAGGCAGGTCCCTGGTAGCTGGGGGAACCATACATTTTCTCTTTGAACCAGGTGAGGATTTGGCCCAGAATCTAGTTCAGGGAGCATTTGAACAGACAACAATGAATGTTTTCTTGGGTTTGTTGTTAAAATTGGAAAGGGGTATACAAGAGAGCAGCTGGTAGAAACTCCTGTTTTCTCAACTGTAAATTTAGACACAATAAACACATTCTTTGTTGTTTCTCTTGATGAAAAATTAACAGAGATTTTGAGTATTTCCCCCCTCTCTTCACTGTAGAGCTTGTCAAGCTGAAAGCACATGGATCTTGGCAACTGACTTTGAAAACAGGTTTGCACCTTTATGAGTAATATTTTTTTTCCAAGAATTGGTGTGGATATAAAGTTGGCTTTAATGTCTAAAGTCAACTTTGTGATCATCCTCTTTAAATTGTCATTTATTTAATTCTTATCTCTCCTCTTTTGCTGCTGTTTTCATTTAACAATGGGGAAAAAATACTTCTTTCTTTGGTCTAATCAGCCACTATCTACTTAGTTCCATTAGGGAATGAACAGAGCAGGGCTAAATTCAGCCACAAGCAAGCAGACAGCTGGGAGTAAAATGGACAAAACCCCCCTTGCCTACATTGCCTGTGCCAAAGCTCTGGAGAACCAGACTGGCTGCTGGTGCTTCTGAGGGGGTGGACAAGGTATAGCAGCTACTGTGAGAGCATGACAGAGGAGCCTTTGCAGCAGGAACAGTAAACTCAGCTTTTTCTGCAAAGGGGTTCCTTTGTCTTCCATTGAAGTTACTATCCTGCAGTGATCACCCCTTTTCTCAGTTTCCCTTGTCCAGGTTAAATCATAAAGCAATAAGTTCATCTTATGTAAGATAGTGTTGTTTTGTTTTGAAAGTTGTGATTCTTTGGAGGAATAAAATAAAATTTTAAAAAAACCCCAACAGACTGGAACACATCACGTACATAATTGCACACAGTTGTAGTGTTTTCCCCCCTCTTCTGTTCTCCTGCACAGTGGATAACATGACATATATAAGCCTCTTATACTGTGAGTCCCTCAGAGAACTGAATACTTGTAAATGTCAGTTCAGAGCCTGAATACAAGATCTGAGTAGGTCACTGCAACAAGGCAAAGTGACAGGAACTACATGGGCTTGTATCATGCACTGATGCTCATTATCATCACCAAAGCCAGTAGTGGGTTATATTTATAACTATCAGTCTTGGCTGCATTCCAAAAGGGAAGGAACTACAAAATATCCCTTTGCATTTTGAAATCCCTTGCCTGTTTTGAGTCACACAATCTCATTTAACTGCTCAGGTTGTACCTACCTATGGAAGGGAACGTTTCTCCTACAGTTAACATGCAGGACTTGAAGTGAGGTACCTACTGTCTCTCTTTAAATAACAGATCTGATGGTACAGTATTTTCCTGAAAAGAACTATCTAAGAGTAAAACAATCACAAAGCTGGTAAGAGCCCACAAATTTCAAACCACCTGTTCTGATGATAGAGGATGCCAATTAAACTCAGACACCAGAGTGAAAAGAGCAGGCATATTTTACTGTTATTAATTAAAGGATATAACCAAGTAATACAGAAAATAAGCAATAAGGAAAATACAGAATGCTACACTTAATTATTACTACATACAGTTAATTATAGAAAATAAGAACAAGCAAGGTAATGCACCTAATCATTACTACACAATGGGGAGAATAGTGATTAAGAAAGATCATCACCACTTGCATACGTTACCATCATCCATTACCATCATCCAGATCCGCAGTCGCTGGGGAGCCCCGGTTACAGCGAGGATTTGGAGAGCCTGTCCCAGCAAGTGGGAAATCCTACACAATGCGTCCATCCGTAGGTGAGGCTTCCAAAGTCGCAGCAAGAGGGTCCAGCCTTATATACCAAAAATCAGCAAGTCAGAATGACTTGCACTTTTCTTTGAGAGGAAACATCTGGTTTCATCCTCCTGTTGGATTCCACCCAAAGCCTGGCCAGGGCTCAGTGGGGAGAACCAAGGGAGTTTCTAACAAGGCCAAACACTTGAGTTCTCAGCCTTGAACAAGGCTAAACAAGGGAAGTTGGATACATTCTCACAGCATTTCATCCTCACTACTGATTACATTTTATCGAAGCTACATCTTTCACTAGTGAGCATACATATTTCATTAATGATCAAATACTAATTAATAAATGCTAATGGTAATACATATTTTACTAATTAGCAGATACTAATAATGGATAACATTTGGTTGTGAGGTTCATCTAGAGATCAACTTTGTTTCAGGGCCTATCATTCAGGCCCTGGCACTACACCGCCTGACAAAATGCTTGAGTCAGTTTTGCCATGTTTATCCTTAATTTGCTTGCTGTTCAATGTGCCTGACATCATATGCAATGGAATAAAGGACATTCCTGTCCCACTGGGCTTAGAAGAAGTTAAATACACTGAGCTACACTAGCTAGGAGTTAGTCTCTGAAGTACTGTGATTGAATAACTTACTATGATTATGGAACAGTTAAAAAAATGTATCATGAAGGCCTCCAGGATTTTTGTTTCTCATCGCTAAAAACATTTTCTCAGGAAATGATTTGAAGAGCAAAAAAATATCAACAAACTTTTGCTCATTGAGATGTTACATGAAATACAGGCAGATTCATGGTAGACTGCTCGGTAGCCAAGACCTGGCTATGCACCTATGGTTTACTTTTTGGAAATGGTTGCCTTTTTGGCAGTGGCTGTGGCTGAAACTAGAGGTGAGCATCAGGTATCTTGTTCTCTGTTGAAGGTGTTTATGCTTCATATGAAAACCTCATTTGTTTTCCCTGACAGCTTATCATGCAGCTGTGCCTTCCCTTTGCTCATGGGGTGCAGAAGGACAGCAATGCACAAGGAAATTGGACTATAGCAGTGAAGAATGAAAAGGGCGTAGGTAGTAGGGACTATGGCAGCAAATCTGAAAAGGTGAAACCTGAACTGTGAAAATTCATTTTGTGAAGTGTTTGGCAGCAAATGTAAAGTTTGGCTCTTCCCTTGCTTAAATTGACTAGTAAGATCCATTCAGTATTTGTATTTCTGCAGCACTCTCGTGCCAGCACCTTCTTTTTGCTTAGGTTGCATGTGGTGTGAAACCGAACAACTTTGCAGAATAAGTGGTTTGGCTCAGACGCTTCTGTATTGCAGTTTTTGATACTCAAGCCAGAGGAATACATCACCTGTAATCTGTGCAAGATCAAATGTGACCAAACTGAAAAGAGTTGAGGGTTGTGTCAGTGGGTGCAATGTTACACTAGTTTGATGCTAGTATGTGATGTATTTCTGGGAGATATTTTGTGAAGCATAAAGAATTTGGGTAGAATAAATGGAAAATGCAACATTATCACAATGTGGACTCCAGCTCTCAGTGAATTAGGTTTCTGACAAAATTATGTTAATTTTGTCTCAGGTTAAATTTAGGCTGTACATTACACACCATTACAAAGTTGCTGTTTGCAAATACTGTAATAGCAATGTCCAGTTAGTTATAGGCTGTATTTTTCCTGCTCTTAGAATAAGAAGTCATTATTGGCTTTTGTTGACAGCGGTTTTTATGCATATACATAAAGTGTTCCTTTTTAATATAATGTGAAAGGAGTGTGCTGTCATAGTTTAAGCTTAGCACTATGTATTGGGTCTGGCTGGAATGGAGTCAACTTTTCCCATAGCAGCCCTCATAGTGATGTGCTTCTTATTTGTAGATAGAAAGGTGTTGATAACATACCAGTGTGTTAGCTGCTGCTAAGCAGTGCTCCCACAGCATCAAGGCTGTCTCTCCAACCCCCCTGCCCCCAATGGCCAGTAGGCTGGGGGTGGGCAAGAGGATGGGAGAAGACAGAGCCATGACAGCTGACCCCAACTGACCAAAGGGATATTCCAGACCATATGATGTCATGCTCAGCAATAAAAGCTAATAGAAAGGAGGAGGAGGGGGGCATTCATTATTAAGGCATTTGTCTTCCAAAGGAACCTCTACATGTACTGAGACCCTACTTCCCAGGAAGTAGCTGGACATCGCCTGCTGATGGGAAGTAGAGAATAGGTCTTTTTGTTTCCTTTGCTTCTGCATGTGGCCTTTGCTTTTCTTTATTAAACTGCCTTTATCTCAACCCACAAGTTTTTTTCATCTTTTCTCCCCCTGTCCTGCTGAGGAGGGGAGTGGTATAGCACCTTGGTGGGCACTGGGTGGCCAGCCAAGGTCAACCCACCACAGTTCTTTTTGGTGCCCAACATGGGGATCAAGACAACGGCAGTTTTGAATTGAGTGTGCTATAGATATAGTCATTATTAAGTGGCAAGCTTCTGTGCAGGCCACAGAGTTTGCTGGCTGCACTACTTACCTCTTTATTTTGCTGAGCTTGGGAACATGTTAATACAAACAGTGGCTATGCACTTTGAGTTGGCATTGATTCCCTTAGTGTGCTGGAGGAGCTGTCCTGTGAATAGGATGAGGGAATACACCTGATTTTAATGATGGCATGTTTTGGTGGCTAAGAGATAGAGGTTTTCTAAAGGATCTGAAGGCATTTATTTATTTTTATAAATGAACCATCTAACTAGCTTGGAAGCAATTTATTCCCTAAGATCACATAATCTTACAGATAGCCCTGCTTAATGAAAGCCCGTGACATAAGTACTATTTGGTACCCAGAAGGTTCTAAACTTACTTCCAATATGCAGCTATTAGCTTTCTGCTATGAACTGATTTTCTGGCACTCTTTAGCAGGGGATCTTTCTTTCACTCTGCACAATGAACCAGTTACAAAGGTAATTTCAGCAATTATTAATTACAAACAGGCTTTCACAAACATTTCTTTTTTATTTTGAAAAATGAATCTAGTCAATAACTTGTGTACCAACTTTCAAGCAGGAGGAGAATCAGATGAAGTAATGATGGGCTTAGCTGGGCTAGTAAAATAGTAACAATCAAAACCGTACTTTACTTACATATGCCATTTTTTATAGCCTTTGTGTTAATCAGTTTTCAGAGAGATAAGTAAAGATCCCGACAGGAACTTAACCTTTATTGAGCTTTAATATAGCAAGTTTTAGCCTGACATACTTAGAAATTGTTGAGATTCAATAATCTCCCCAAAGCAAGAAATGTAGTGTTTTGTACAGTTCTTAATATCTCTATATATGTTTTTCCATACCAGGAAAAGATATAATTAATGCAAGTGTTGATTTTAAATTAGACTTTATTGCGGTTGCATGGGGACAAAGAAAGCTGCTAGAGCGTATCTTATCAGAATCACTATAGCAACAGCTCACCCCATCATTCTCTATCTTTTCCTCGGCCTATGATACTCTCTATTCAGTCACGAGATTATTAATGGCATTTATATTCAAAACCAGTCGTTTCAACTGTAAAAGCCCAGAAGTATTTTTAAGAGAGAGAACTCTTATGAGCTGTTTCCTTTACAGTCAATAGTTTGGGGAAAAGTTGGGCTTTTTATTGTTGTTGTTATTATTATTATGACAGGAGTTTTCCTTTTCTTTTTGTTAACTGCTGCTCTTCAAGCAAATATCATCTTTATGGTGAAAGTAGTATGGATTCTTTGTATATGAGAAGAAAATCTGCTTTTCCTGCCCATCTTTTCCAAAAGGAGTGGGAGAGGTGGAGGGTGATGGGTAATGAGACACTGTATTATCCTAGGAGGAGGAGAAAAATAGGAACACTATATTAAAGCGACGGTTTATTTGGTTTCTTTCATTGGGGATATATCTCTAAGCAACAAGAAGTGAAGAAAATCTCCCATGCTATCTATCTCACCATTCTCTCTTGATCATAAAGGAGTAAAGACAAAAATGGGGTTGCTTGTTTCATAGTTTGCATGGTTCACATTTGAAATAAAACAGCCGGTATGGACTAGCTGATGAATGATAGCAAGTTTCTCTGGCAATTGTATAGCTTTTAACAGTTCAGTAATTTGAGGAGCATTTGATATTTTATTTCCACTAGAAGTATAAACCCATGCAAGCTTCCATAACTGCCCAGTAGTGTGGTATACTCCAAATGCATATCGAGAATCAGTATCCTGACAAAGAGGAAGTCAGATAAGAACACCAGGAGGCCTGCATGGATGAACAAGGAACTCCTGGACAAGCTCAAACACAAAAAGGAGGCCTACAGAGGGTGGAAGCAAGGACAGGTATCCTGGGAGAGATACAGAGAAATTGTCCAAGCAGCCAGGGATCAGGATAGGAAGGCCAAAGCCCTGATGGAATTAAATCTGGCCAGGGACGTCAAGGGCAACAAGAAGAGCTTCTGTAGGTACATCGGTGATAAAAGGAAGACTAAGGAAAATGTAGGCCCTCTCCGGAAGGAAACAGGAGACCTGGTTACCCAGGACATGGAGAAAGCTGAGGTACTCAACAACTTTTTTGCCTCAGTCTTCACTGACAAGGGCTCCAGCCACACCACCCAAGTTGCAGAAGGAAAAGGTGGGAACTGGGAGAATGAAGAACCGCCCACTGTACAAGAAGATCATCTAAGGAACCTGAAGGTCCACAAGTCAGTGGGACCTGATGAGATGCATCCAAGGGTCCTGAGGGAACTGGCAGATGAAGTGGCTAAGCCACTATCCATCATATCCGAGAAGTCGTGGCAGTCCAGTAAAGTTCCCACTTGAAGAAGATCGCCAACAGGAACAGAGAACTTTTTTGACTGATGGACTGGTTTGATGGATGGAACCCTGGGTCATGGGTCACATCACTGGGATCCTCAGGACTCATGGGGTGGGGAAGATGGCTTGTAAATATTAGTATTGTGATATTATGCAAATTTTTGCTTTTAATAGTATGCCTTGCAGCAATTAGCTATATGCTCTCTCACCTTCTGTCTTCCTTTTCCCTATACCTTTTGGGATCACAACGGTCAAAGAAGAACTTGGAGTGTTTGAGTCACGGGGTGGGATGTTGTGAGAGACGAGAAACCAGGCCTGTGAGAAACTAAGAAAAACAGCCTGAGAAAGCAAAAGTTGAGGCTGATCAAAGAAATGCCTCAAACACTCGCAAGACAAAACTATGAGTCACAGGGTGCATTCTGTGGAGGTCGAAGCTGATAAGGCTGCCCCAATAACACAAGATGGGGCTGGAGGAGGGAGCCCTGTGAAGACAGGACGGCTCTGCTCTGGTGCACCTGGCCAAAACTTCAAGGGCCATCTGTCCGGTGAATGACCTTTGCTTCATTATCCACGAAATGCATATTAAAGTTAACACCCCTCAATATGCTAACGAGGGCTAACATGATCCTGCTAATTACATCATCCCATGAAACACCTTACCCCTCCCCGTACATGGGATACGTAGGTATGTGGGTCGACCTAGGGGATGGACCCAAGGAAAGTGGGTATAAATCAAAGGTGGGGGGAAGAAAGGGGGGGGCTTGGGAGAGTGAAGTGATGTGGCATCGCTGGAGAACAACGGACATGTTGTGAGCGATCCAGACCAAGGGGCCTCACTGTAACAGCAAGCTGCAGCTGTGTTCAAGGACATAAACAAGGCTGAGACGGCCTGAGAAACTACATTCCTGCCCAAGAGATAAAGATGTTGGAATGTCGAAAACAGGGGGTCTACCTGGGGGGAGAGCAGCGCGTGGACACCACACCGGGACCAATCATAGAGGGCAGAAGGGCACGTGAACAAGTAGCTTTAGCCTATTAGCAATAAGATAGCGGCGTGTGAAGCTTGAGATAGAGTATAAATTGCTGTGTAGCCTTTAATAAAGTGGCATCAACTTGATCACATTGGTCGTCTAAGTTGTGTCCGAGACTTCCGCGTCGGCAACTGGCGCCCGACCAGGGACCCGAGGGAGCCTCATCGAAGATACGCGGGACTCAAGCCCTGGGGAATCGGGACCCTCCCGTCGGTGCTCGCCCGAGCAAGAGAAGACGGCCCAGAGGGGGCAGTATCAGCCGTAGCAGGCGCTGCCCCGGCGCCTGGGAAGACGCGCGCGCAATCGTCGGGAATCTCGCCCTGATCAGGTGAGCGGCTGGGGAGGAGATGGGGTCCGCGCTGGGTAAAGAAGAAGCGGCAGTGGTTAAGCTCCTCCAACATATACTCTCTGAGAGAGGATTATCTTATCAGGGGAACCTGAGGAGGGTGCTGTTGTGGGCTCGGCAGCACGGACTAATCCCCTCAGTGAGCGCAGCCTTTGAAGCAGCTACTTGGGAAAAGATCGGCGCGGCACTGTGGAACAACATTAGTTCAGGTTCTAAAGACAGTGGGAAACTCTCCACCGTGTGGAGATTGGTCCTAGACACTCTGACAGAACTGAAAGCAGAACGGCAGACCCCCGCCTCCGCTTTCGCTGCCTGGTCAGCAGAGGCCGAACGCGCTGGCGCTCAGGATTCCGCCACTGCTGGGACGTTCGCGGGATCCCTGTTCCCCAAGGCGGCTCCTAAAAGGAGGGACGGGGACACTGCACGCGCAGCACCCGTGCGGCAGGGAAGGCAAGAGCAAAAATCAACAGGTTTACTACAGCTCGACTCCCCCCCCTCAAGCGTGAAAGATCAATCACCGGAGCGCAAGGACCCGCCCCGATCCCGCCGCCGCCGCCACCCGCCCGACCCCCCCCCCGCCACCGCCACCGCCACCGCCACCGCCGCTTCCTCCTTAGAGGACGGCGCCTACCCACAATCTCGTTATGATTTACAAGATCAGCACTTGCAAGAGCTAACGAGAAAATTAGAGCAACTTGAAATCCGAATGCAGCAAGCGGCTCAGCCCACCCCTACGGCACCGCCGCCTCCCCCTCTTCCTTTTAACCCCTTCCTCCGCGACACGGGGGGGGGGTGGGGTGGTCAGAGGGAAACGGTGGCTCTCGGGTCGCTGCCATCGTCGGCCCAAATGGGAGGGGGGGCACCGGGACGCGCGGGTGGTAATGGTAATCCGGCACATCGATGGCGGGGAGTTACTCGGGATGCTATAATAGAGGGGCAGTTTAACGAGCTGGGACCTGTGGTGTTCCCGGTAACAGTAACCCCACAGGGCAATGAGTGGGAGGCCTGAGACTGGAAAATGATTAAGGAGGCCAAATTAGCCGTAACACAATATGGGTTAAAATCACCATACACTAATTCAGTAATTCAGCATATTCTTACAGCACATTTATTAACTCCGTATGACGTGCGCATGATTGTACAAACCTTACTAACAGCTTCCCAACAATTGCAATTTCTCCAACGTTGGCAAGTGGCCTGCGAGGCTGCGGCAGCCACACCCCGTCAGCAAGGGGATCCTCTATATGGGGTGCAAGCTCAAATGCTGATGGGCGCAGGCCCTTTTGCTAGCCCCAACTGGCAAGTCGGATTTCAACCAGAAGCGTTACCGTTAACCCAAGGATTGGCCTTAAAAACGATGAAAAAGCGGCGCCAGCATTTACAGGAGTAAGACAGGGGCCCACAGAGCCCTATCCAAAATTTATTGCTAGACTACATGCCGCTATTGATGTTAATCCTGAGTTACATGATGACGCTTGGGGGGCTTGGGACTTTCTTAGTTTTATCATTAGCATTACTTATGATGGTGCTGATGGGAGGGCTGAGAGAGTCTTCAGTCTTACCCGCCTGCGGCCGAGCCCGGCACCGCGCTCTCGGCCCCCCCCCCCCCCCCCCCGCCACAAGCGGCAGTTTTTACAGAAGCTGCTGACACTGGGATGCAGCGCCCCTTGTCTGCCAACACCACATAATCAATAAGCAATGGCTTTATATATTCTTAACGCTGTTTTGATGTTTGTAGTATTTGTCATTTTATGTTGTGTGAGTAATAAGTGTAAGAGGCCTCTTTGTGTGACTGTTCTGCGGGTGTGAGACGCAGCCCAGCGGCAGCTGCGGAGTGTGGAGTTCTCTGACAGAGCGTCCTAGTGCCCACTGGGTCATCGGTGCTGCCTGTTTGTTCGGGCTCAGTGTTTGAAGTGTCATAGGTGAAATATCTCCTCTAGCAGGAGGCAGTAATTCTGTGCTAATTGTTGTCTTGAATTTAGGTGCACACTCTGTGGGGAGAGTGCACCCTTGTACCATCTGCCTGAGGGGGTATTGTCATAAAAATCATCTACAACCTTACAGGGGTTGTTCGTTTTACCAGGGGTCATAGACGCATGTTTAGTAACAAAAGGGTCAAAAATTGCTCAGCTTGTTTATTTTACTACAGCTGCCCCTAATAGTATGCCGAGAGGCTGGGGTGACTCAGGATTTGGACCAGCACGTACCCCTCAAACATTTTGAGCTCAGACAGGGAGACAAAGTCGACCTCTGATAAAATGTAACCTCACTAAAGCAGAAGAATCTGTTGAACTGACAGGCATTTTACATACTGGTGTGGATGTGACTGTAATATCTGTGAGCAGATTGGCCGTTAGCTCGGGTAACGCGAGTGCTTTTCGGGGTTGGTGGTCATGCTGTAATGTTTCAAACCAAATAACTCATTCAGGTAAGGGGCCCAGAAAACTGGGTAGCAAATATTCATCCATTTATATTGGAAACCCCTATTACATCATGGGGTCGTGACTGTATGGCTCGATGGGGAACTCAAATTGGATCAAATTTGACTTAAGGGCCACTGCAGCACAACCCACCCCTAAACCCACCCTGAAACTAACCTGGAAAACAGAATCACCTGTGTGGGTGGGTCAGTGGCACTTGCCAATGGAAAAGTTGTGCCACCTTACTGATTTAATTCATGAACAGTTAAGTGCAGGACATCTCGTACCTACCACCAGTCCTTGTTATTTTAAAGAAAAGTGGTAAATGGTGACTTTTACATGATCTCCAACACATTGATTCCCCTAAACTGGCATTTTCTAATAATTGATCTGAAAGATTGACTTTTTCTCCATTCCCTTGCATCCGGATGATGCATCTAAATTTCCTTTTTTTTGTTCCCAGTATTAATGTTAGTGAACCTACAACACGGTACCACTGGGTTGTTTTACCATAAGGCATAAAGAATAGTCCCACACTGCAGGTCCCCCAGGCTGTTATATATCATTATATGGATGACATCCTTATAGCAGCAGAAACACAGGAGATCATGGAAAAGCCTCTTGCTTTAACCAAAGACTCAGTATCTCAAATGGGGTGACAAATAGCACCTGAAAAGGTACAGAGATCATCACCGTGGCAGTACCTGGGGTGGAGAACTTGTGAACAGACCATTGTCCCCCAACACCTTAAACTTAAAACTGATGTTAAGACTTTAAATGATTTACAGAAACTGTTATGAACCATAAATTGGATATAGCTGTTGTTGGGCCTAACTAATGATGATCTCCATAGCTTGCTTTATATTCTGTGAAGAGATCCTTCCCTGACATCACCCAGAGTACTTACAGAGAAAGCAAAAACAAGATCTCCACCGTGCAGCTAATGCCATCTCAGAAACATGGTAAGCACGGCTTTCTCATGCATTTTTCCACCAAAATGCCAGGGCAATACAAAACCAGTTTTCTTTATCAAGGCGTCAGGCTGAAGACATCATTGCAACTTGCCCTGAATGCCAGAAGGACTCTCTCTCTTCAACAGCTAGTGGTGTCAACCCTTGGGGACTCACCTCCTCAGAATTATAGCAATCTGATATCGCTCCCTTTGCTGCATTTTGATCGTTAAAATAGGTGCCGTCAATATTGCATCACTTCTCATCACAGATACCAGATCAACAAGAAGTCCAGGGCAAGGTTCAAGTCCTGGGAAGTGCTAACTGGGGAGGACCATATCCTTTAATAACCTGGGGAAGAGGTTATGCTTGTGTCTCCACAGGTCACAGTCCTGGTGGTTACCGGCAAGGTGTGTGCAGTCACACCCGAGGCGTGAGAGGCAGCTTTTGGTGGACACTCAGGAGCCAGCAGTGGGTGCTGTGGGTGCCCCTGTGCCAACAGTTCGCCATCTCTTCAACTGATCATTTAAGCAGAATGTATGGGTAATGCTTGCTGCTGCAATAGGACAAAATACACTATCTCTGTCCTTAATCACACTACAGTTGCCAACTCTTTTAAGAGAAAATGCTAACAGTAATTGCAACTCCTTGATGAAATATATAGGCTTACTAGTCACTAGTGAAAGATGTAGCTTAGACAAAATGTAGTTATTAATAAGGATGAAATGCTATAAGAATGTGTGTATTCAACTTTCTTTGTTTAGCAATATTAAGAACTCAAGTGTTTAACCTTATTAGAAACTCCCTTGGTTTTCCCCCTTGAGTGGTGGCCAGGCTCTGGGTGGAACCCAACAGGAGGATGAAATCAGATGTTTCCGCTCAAAGAAAATTGCCAGTTATTTTGGCCTGCTGATTTAGATAAATGAGGCTGGACCTGCTTGCAGCGATGTTGGATGCCTCACCTACGGATGGACGCATCGCGTAGGATTTCCGGTTTGCGAGGAAGGGCACTCTAAATTCTCGCTGCATCCAGGGTTCCCCAGCAATTGCGGATCTGAATGTTAGTACCCCATTAAGTAAGTGTGCTATTCCGTATTTTCCTTACTGTTTATTTTTGTAGTATTTAGTCATATCCCCTAATTATGGGTACTGAAATTAGCCTACTCTTTTTTACCTAGTAACTGTAACCGCTGTATTGTTTCTAGCATTCTGTGAAACTATTTTAAGCATGCTGTGTTTTTTGAAGTTTGCCTAACCCTTAATTGATAAAGCCTTGAAATAAGTCTTGCAGGTGCAGCTGCAAAACAAAGAAAGGGGAGATGTGGGAGGCATTGGCCTGTCAGCCTTACACAGCCTCTGAGCAATAGCTAGGGTTTGATGAAGAACAGGCCTCGGAAGATAGATAAGAAACTGCTGAGCTGTGCCAAGGTGGCAGGGAAAACAGCGGACAGCTGCAACACTGAACTGTGGAAAAGCACTAAGCTGTGAGAAGTTACCATCGCGGTAGGGCAGAATGCGCCAGGGAATATGGGGAATTAGTTCAATTGACCCGTGAAACTGATAATGGACCAGCCTATACCTCTCAAAAATTCACCCTTTTTCGTCAACTCTGGGGTATACGTCACATCACAGCTATACCACATTCCCCCACGGGGCAAGCCATAGTGGAGAGAGCACATCAAATCTTTAAAAGTGCTTTTGCAAAAACAAAAAGGGGGAGAGGTCTTGGCTGCTGCAGAACCACTTGCAAAAGCGGTGTATGTGTTAAATTACTTACGGCTCACAGGTGATAGGGAGGAACCACCAGTAGTAATACACAGTATGGGTCTGAAATCTGATATAAGCTGGTGTGGAGATGGTGCTTTTGCTCAGTACAAAGATGTTGCTATAGGAGAGTGGAAAGGACCTGTGGAACTAACAATGACGGGTCGAGGCTATGCCTGCGTTATTACCGATACCGGCACTAGATGGGTTCTGAGTCGATGGGTGCGACCCTGGAAAAAGGAAGTTAAGAAAGATGAAACAGAAACCAGATGAGATATTAACTTGGAGCAGGGGTTATGTTTGTGTTTTCACAGATGCCGGCTCTCGCTGGGTTCCTGCTCGGTGTGTTCGGCCTCTATTGGAACCTGCCTCAAAGTGAAGGATGGGTGGTCTCACAACCAAGTACCACCGCAAGCCCTGAAAATCCATTCTCTACATGCTTGGGAGAAATACCTGTGGATACATGGCCGAACCCACTGCAGTTTTGGCTTAGCAAACAAACTAATGCTACTTCTTTGGCTTTAAGTGGTCTTTTAACTGATGCTGATAGTGTCAGACATGCTACGTTACAAAATAGAGCTGCGATTGACTTTTGCTTCTAGCGCAAGGACATGGTTGTGCTGAATTTGGAGGAATGTGTTGTATGAATCTATCCGATCATTCAGAATCTATCTTTAAAAGCATTCAGCAATTGAAGGATGGAGTCAAACGCTTAACAGAAGATGATGGCTTGGACTGGCTGACAAGGATGTTTAAAGGTTGGGGACTATCTGGTTGGTTGATAACATTAGTCAAAACTGTCGGAGTAGTCCTTTTGATTGTAGTGACTGTGCTCTCAACGTTGCCTTGCCTTATAGGCCTTCTGCAAAGGGCCCTGCAGAGGACTGTCAGTGCAATGTTTTTAGCACAGGACCACAGGGGGGTCTGGATCACTCAAAAACAAAAAGGGGGATTTGTGGCATCGCTGGAGAACAACGGACATGTTGTGAGCGATCCAGACCGAGGGGCCTCACTGTAACAGCAAACTGCAGCTGTGTTCAAGGACATAAACAAGGCCGAGACGGCCTGAGAAACTACATTCCTGCCCAAGAGATAAAGATGTTGGAATGTCGAAAACAGGGGGTCTACCTGGGGGGAGAGCAGCGCGTGGACACCACACCGGGACCAATCATAGAGGGCAGAAGGGCACGTGAACAAGTAGCTTTAGCCTATTAGCAATAAGATAGCGGCGCGTGAAGCTTGAGATAGAGTATAAATTGCTGTGTAGCCTTTAATAAAGTGGCATCAACTTGATCACATTGGTCGTCTAAGTTGTGTCCGAGACTTCTGCGTCGGCACAGTGAAGTGAAGAAGACGGATGCAAGTGAAAAAGACGGATGTCTCCTGTGCCTCCTGGAACCCTCGTCGGCAGGATCAGGGCAGAAACCCAGACCGGTGATCTGTATTTCCCCATTCCCTCTATCTCCCTCTTTTCCCTTTCCTATTAAGAAATGCAAGGCATATTGTATTGCTTGCCACAACTTGCTATATACTTAGCCAACTATCGTGTGTTCAGTTAGTACACTGTGGGTAGCTAATAAATGTTTAGACTTGGAGACTTGTTGTCCGCTCCATTGGGGATTTGCGAATCTGAGTCACTTTTCTCCTTCGTCTGAGCGGGATGTGACAAGTGTATCACAACTTGAGAGACCAAACAAATCTGAAAGGCCTTTTAAAATAAATAAATAAAGAAGGGAAGCAACTCAGCTTTTCTGCAGTGTGGGAGGGCACCAATAGAAGTCAGTCAAGCTTGCTGTGATAGTAGAGCACTCCATAAAACACTCTCAGCATTTGATAAATTTTTCCATTGTTCAGTTTCTTTAACACAGCATGAGTACTTCATCACTGCTGTAAATAATCAGCAATAGGGCCTTGTGCAGGAAATTAGTAAACTAAAATTGTATTCTCACCCCAACACACTGGCCAGTTTGTGAGCAAGAGACAGTGTGTGCTTGCTTGGCTAAAAATGTTCTGGTTGCCTTTTACTGAGGCTGTACACTCACTGTATCTCTTCCAAGGCATAATAATAATCGTTTTGCAAGTATGAAGTTTAATGAAAATCAAGTTTATGGAGTGGATCATTTGAACAATTTTCCAAAATAAGGGGTATTCTAGTACCATTTCACTGTGTTCTGTTAGATTCACAATGACCTTTATGTTTCAGGAACTCCTTATCTTACAGTTATTCCTCTTCTTGCTCCCTGTGGGGACAGATGTTCTCAGTTCAGTGGCTAGGAGGATCACGATATTGATTCTTTAGCCATCAACAGTAAAGTGTACCAACAGGCAGATCCCCTAATACTGTTATGGATGCTTCTTCTTGTCTTTTCTGAATGCATTATAAGAATTTGTGCTCCTCAGGTTTTTATTAGTTGTCAGAAAAATGAGTTTTGGCAGCAGACATCTGCAAGATAACCTCCTGGTCTTTCCATTAAACACACAGCAATTGCTAGAGGCTTCCTTTATTTAATTCACTCTGAATCCTCTGCTTTCTGTAGTTTTAGCTTCCTTCTGTCTTGTCATCTGTCCCTGAATATATTGCCTTGCTTAATTATATCCTGCTTTGTGTTTTGTGGAGAAAGAGAAGGAAGATGTTAATGCTTGTCAAAATGATCAACAATCTCCTCCTTTCCCCAATTCCCTTTCAAATAAAAATGTCTTCCACAACATTTGGTTAGTTTGTCTAGGTTAGCTGGAAAAACAGATATTCTGTTGGCTTCTCTTCTCAGCTAGTAGAACAGAGACAGAGCTCATCCCAGAATTTTATGGATCAGAATCAATTAATGATTGCAGTGTGCATGTTTACCCTTCACTTCCAATTCTCCTTCTACCATATCATGGATTAATGGAAGTTAGTGCTGAGGAGCCATGTACATGCACATGTATGTGGCAGGTGCATCCGCCCAATGAAAGCAGAGCTTCTTGGCTGCTGAAGTGCAGCAGCTCCTGGCTGCCTTTGTTCTCAGGGCTTCGCGGTAATTGGGGCCTTTGGTCAAAGGGAGCCGCTATTGACTACAGGTCAGATTCGGCCTGGGTATAAATGGAGTCCCCTGGGGGAGCCATTTTGAGCTCGTCCCCTGGAGCAGCACGCTGCGGTTGAGGACTCTCCCCTTGGGTTCGGGACGCTGCCCAAGGAAACTCCTCGAGGTGCCTTGGGTCAGGACACTGCCCTGAGCAGGTCCTCGAGGTTGAGAGCCCTCACTTGTCAGGTGAGTGATAGAGCGTTTTGGGTTGCCGTTAAACCCTAGAAAGTTGTTCTGTTCTCCTCTCACAGACATTCGAACCTGTAATTTACAGAGAGATAGTTAACTGTATTAATAATTAATTTTTTATTTTTGGTGGTTGGTTGCTCATTTGGGAGCCTCCGTAACAATGTATTGTATTCCTGTTGACATGGAGCCAGAGCAATTTTGGCACCAGTCCCCTCTCTTCATTCCCATGCAACTGTTTTGTTAGAATTATTAGAATTAACTAGAAAATTCTTTGTCTGAGAAACTGTTTGCTTTTTTTTGTATAGTACCTAGCACAATGGAAACCTGGTCCAAGAGTAAGGATCCTAATAGTTACATACAGTAATTATATCTGATAGATCCCTTGATTGTCCATAACACACACACACAAATCAGTCCCAGCCCTACAAAGCTAATGCAGAGATTTTTTTAAAGAGTTTTTATAATATGCCTCTGAATTAATGAGGAGATTTCATGTGCCACTTAAGAAACAGTATATTTAGACTTTGTATAGTTGTTTAGCTCCGCTTTTGGCACTGATATCTTCTGCATTCTGAAGGCTCTATAGGCAGCAGTACTTTTCCAGGCTTGGTCATCTGTGTAGCCTTCAGCCGTGGGATACAATATGTAGAGATTCACTGTGGAGGAAAGAGTTGGTGGCTATGTTAATCTGATAAAAGTTCTGGAAAGCATGCTTGCTCAGATGGAAGAGCCAACCCTGCTTCTGAATGGTGCTGCAGCTTGGCTTGAGGCTGCAAGTATCTGTACGTGAGCCCAGCTCAGTCATCGGTGTTTTCTACAGGAAGTGTCAGCCACTTCTGTGCAGGGGACTGAGCCCATTTTTCATGTATACAATTTGAATTGAGAAAGGTTGCATGCATCTCTTCACACTGGGGTGTGAAATTCAGCCCAGAATCAAGGCAGCAGTTCCTACCACTGGACTCTTAATTGCTTTTTGAGTCTTGACAAAGGTAAAGCTCCATATGTTTTTCATCACTTCTTTTCCAAATACAGAGCAAAGCATATATGGCTGAATAAGGATGAAACAAAAGAGACTGAACTTCAAGTATTAATTTTACAAATCAGTTGAACATTGGAATAGGTTGCTTAGGAACACTGCTGAAGCTATGGCACGAGGTGTATCAGAACAGATTAAAAAAATGTCTGTCAGGACCAACACAGCTGGTGCAGGGGGGAAGGGGAGCTCTCTCCAGCAGAGTTTCCCAGTGTATGAGGCATGCCTCACTAATGAAGCATTTCTAAATGCCAATGAAGCATGCAGCACTCCAGGGATGGCCTGTGCTAAGGCACAATAAATTCTTAAGTGGTTGAAGTGAGGCATGAGTTAGAGAGGTTAGGAGACACCAGATTACACAAGCGCCAAAGGTTCAGACCCAGCTGTATATTGATGTAATTCTGATACTTGTTGATGTCGTCAGTCATGGAGCAATATTGCTCTTTGAAGAGACAATACAATATTATACAATCAGAAAGACAAGGTTAAAAAGTACTACAGTGTTTATAGCGATCTCAGTTGGCCTTCATAAATATACCAAACTATTATTAGAGTGTATCAAAGTTTTGTTTCTTTTACTTGAAAGGACTAGCTAGCGCTCTTTGGAGAGCAATGATTGACTGCAAAGTCAAATATAGACAGATTTATATTTGAGATCATGAAAGGCAGGGTTTCTGAAACCCACAGTTTATTGATTACAGAATTTGTTTCTATGATAGCAGAGAGTCATATTGTCACCTGGACCATTTATTATCCTTTAGATTTCAGCATAGTCCAAATTGCTGGTACTTGAGAGACTGGACCATCCACAGCTGGATCTGACAGCTTAAAATATGGTGCACAAGACAAAGCCTTATACACATTAAAAAACAAGGTAAGTTTTTACAAGGAAAAGCCATGACTATATTTGATCAGCTTTTTGGACAAGTGTGGCTTACTTGGAATTCCTATTGCAGCCAGGTCTTTAGAATGTGGTTTTAAGTTCAGATATTTCTTTGTCAAAACAAAAATTAAAGTTGGACTTAAATTTCAGCTAAAGATTCTTACAGTTTTTATTTCCTCTTCTTTCCCAGAAAGCTTTTTGTTTTTAAACAGTGCTGGTGTCCAAAACATGCTAGATGCAGGTGAGACATAAAAACATGATAGGCAGCACCCCTCCTGGTCTAAAAGGCTCAGATAAAACATCAAAACAAATCCAGTACATCCAAAGTTAGAAGGCGTACATCACAGGAGCAATGCAAATAAGCTCCTTTTGTTGCTTGACTAACTGTCACATTGCAGCAGTGTGCAATGCCATGGTGTTAAGGTAATTTGCACCATCCAGGTGTCAGACTCAGGGAGTCACTTTAACACCACTCGAGACTTTAATTCTAGGACCTAAGTCCCTTCGCAGAGGGTGGTTCCAGTGAACCAACGGGCACCCCAATTGACTCCTCGACACACACTCACGCACTCACACGTTCATTCAGATGGTATTATACCCACAGTTCAGACCCTAGATTTCTCACAGCAGAGTCTCAGGCACCAGATTCCATAAAAAAAAAATAATTTAATTGAGTGGTACAGTAGTAGGAACAGCTCGAGCCGTGTGCCTTTGAAGAGGGAACCTGAACGAAGAAATCCCTGGGTAATTATACCCTTACAATCTATGCACTCACCCCTCACGCACTCTTCATGTGCCTTTCGTGTACCTGTGCTGGTTTTGGCTGGGATAGAGTTAATTTTCTCCACAGTAGCCTGTATGGGGCCATGTTTTGGATTTCTGCTGAAAAAAACATTGATAACACAGGGATGTTTTAGCTATTGCTGAGCAGTGCTTACACAGAGTCAAGGCCTTTTCTGCTCCTCATCCCACCCCACCAGCGAGGAGGCTGGGGGTGCACAAGAAGTTGGGAGGGGACACAGCCAGGACAGCTGACCCCAACTGACCAGAGGGATATCCCAGATCATATGACATCATGCTCAGCATATAAAAGCTGGGGGTAGAAGAAAGAAGCGGGAGGATGTTTGGAGTCCTGGTGTTTGTGTTCCCAAGTCACCATTATGTGTGATGGAGCCCTGCTTTCCTGGAGATGGCTGAACACCTGCCTGCCAATGGGAAGTGGTGAATTAATTCCTTGGTTTGCTTTACTTGTGTTTGCAGCTTTTGCTTTCCCTATTAAACTGTCTTTATCTCAACTCACGAGTTTTCTCACTTTTACCCTTCTAATTCTATCCCCCATCCCACCAGAGGGTAGTGAGTGAGTGGCTGTGTGGTACTTAGTTGCTGGCTGGGGTTAAACCATGACAGCACCTTTTGGTCCAATGATGATTTCTGGTCTGGGATCTTCTAATACATTATTGGATTCCTTCTCTGTCTCCAGGCAGGCCATTAACTGTTCTTATCTTGTCAAGTTGCAGCTTCTGCTGACAGTTGTAGCCTCCTTATCTTCTGCTTTGTGCTGGCTCTGGAGGGCCTCACCAAGCTGTGTGGTGCAGTTGACACACTGGAGGAAAGAGATGCCATCCAGAGGGACCTTGACAGGCTTCAGAGGTGGGCCTGTGCAAACCTCATGAAGTCCAACACAGCAAAGTGCAAGGTCCTGCACATGGGTCGGGGAAATCCCAAGCACAAATCCAGACTGGGCAATGAGTGGATTGAGAGCAGCCCTGCAGAGAGAGACTTGGGGGTATTGGTGGATGGAAAACTAACTATGAGCCAGCAATGTGCGCTTTCAGCCCAGAAAGACAACCATATTCTGCGCTGCATCAAGAGAAATGTAGCCAGCAGGTCAAGGGATGGGATTCTCCCCCTCTACTCTGCTCTTGTGAGACCCCACCTGGAGCACTGTGTCCAGCTCTGGAGCCCCCAACATAAGAAGGACATGGACCTGTTGGAGCGGGTCCAGAGGAGGGACACAAAAATGATCAGAGGGATGGAACACCTCTCCTATGAGGACAGGCTGAGAGAGTTGGGGTTGTTCAGTCTGGAGAAGAGAAGGCTCCAGGGAGACCTTATAGCAGCCTTCTAGTACTTAAAGGGGGCCTACAGGAACGATGGGGAGGGACTCTTTATCAGGAAGTGTAGTGATAGGATGAGGGGTAACAGTTTTAAACTGAAAGAGAGTAGATTTAGATTAGATACAAGGAAGAAATTCTTCCCTGTGAGGGTGGTGAGGCACTGGAATAGGTTGCCCAGGGAGGTTGTGGCTGCCCCCTCCCTGGAAGTGTTCAAGGCCAGGTTGTAGGGGGCTTTGAGCAACCTGGTCTAGTGGAAGGTGTCCCTGCCCATGGCAGGGGGGTTGGAATTAGACGATCTTTAAGGTCCCTTCCAACCCAAACCATTCTATGATTCTATGAGAGTTCACAACTTACGGCCTAAGGCTTCAGCAAATCTAGCTAATCCAGCTAAGTAAGTAATGTTAAACAAACAGTATACCAAATTGAACAACATTATGCTTTCACTCCTGCGTCCTAATGCTAAATGATTGACTCTGAATTATTAATTCTATATAAAACTTACTTATTTAATCTAAATGACTGGTATTTCTTAACAATGATTCTGATCTTTCTGATACCTGCAGCACTATACTTGGGAAGATTTGAACAGCAGATTTTCACACTGATTCTTTACTTCTTCTCTTCAGGTTCAGTATGGAATTTTCCCAGATAATTTTACATTCAGTATTTTGTTGGATTTTTTTATAAAGCAGAAGAAACATGAGGTAAGAAACTGTATACCAATTCTGCATCCTCAATTGTATGCTCTTAAATCTGCAGAGCCTTTCATTGAATTAAAAACTTTTAGCCATATTTTCTTTGAAGTCACCATAAAAACACACCTTCTTCTTCCTTCTTTAAACTACTTTTCTGCATGTTAATCATAAAATCATAGAATGGGTTGGGTTGGAAGGGACCTTTAAAGGTCATCTAGTCCAACCCCCCCCGGCAATGAGCAGGGATGTCTTCAACTAGATCAGGTTGCTCAGAGCTCCGTCCAACCTGACCTTGAATGCCCCCAGGGATGGGGCATCTACCACCTCTCTGAGAAACCTGTGCCAGTGTTTCACCATCCTCATCGTAAAAAATTTCTTCCTTATGTCCAATATAAATCTACCCTCTTTTAGTTTAAAACTATTACCCCTTGTCCTATCGCAACAGGCCCTACTAAAAAGTCTGTCTGTTTATATCTCATTTCTGTTTGGATCTTATTCATCGTATAATTTTGAAACACATGCAATTCACAAAGTTTCTACCATGATTAATCCCATTCCAAATGTAAGCCATCTTCTTTCCAATTTTTACCAAGTCCAGATTGCTAACGATATCTCAGGAGTTATTAATGTCAATTAGAGTGTTATAAGAATTTAAATTAATGTTGTTAAGGTTCTTCTTACCTATATTTTGCTATTCAAAAAGTTAGACTTTCTGTCTGTCACTGGAGAGAGCCAGTTATGCTGAATTGTCATGTTGAGGTGCCTGTCTTTCACTATTGACTGTTTAAGTGTTGAGATGAAGAATACTCTCATGTCTGATGACAAATATTTAAGGTTTTCATTTCATTGCAGGTTTTCTGGTACCATAAACTTGCAGTGAGCTTTTCTTTGCATAAACCTCTTGCAAAACAAACAACTGAAAGGGACAACAGAATTGCAGAAGGACTTGTCTGTAGCTTTTATCATGAAGGTTTTGCTAAATAGCAAATTAGTATATATAATCATTTTCTTTTGAGAGCCCCCCTATCTGTGAATTCTCCCTTATTCCATCCATATTTCTTTTCTCTGACAGGCTCAAGGGTTTTTTTTTAACAAACTGTCCTTCCTGACAGGGAGTGTCATTGGAACTCCATGTGGAGCTCCTTAAGAGCCTGTTTGGTGAATACAGTGAGTACTGTGGATGATCTGTGACATTTCTGCTCCATTGTACTCTCCTGCCACCTAAAGGGCAGTGATTTTAAGCCAGTCTTCTCTTTATAATCTAAACACAAGAAAAATAAGTCATTTTTAGATATTTTTTGAAAAATGCTAATGATTGAAGGGCTAAGCAAAGAAGAGCCAATTGAAGAGTGTTAAGATGAGTTTAGAAAGCTCCTTTGCTGTGGTCTCATGCTATTCAACTGTTGGGGAATTTTTTATGGTACCCCTCAAGGTGAATTAAAAAAACATTTGTGCTTCAATATAAAAGAAGATTTTAATGCACACTGCATTGGGCAGAGTCCTACTTCCATAAGCAGTTCTATAAGGAGTCTGCAGAGATGCATCATGAGCTGATGCCTTATATCCACTTGCACCAGCACCAATCCCATGAGCGGTTGCATGGGGCACCTCAGCCCAGCCAGTGGGCCATCCCCCGGCCCAGCTCTGCTGCCCAAAAGTGACCCCTGAGCTTGGGCCCCTGAGCGCTCCCATTCCAGGATGGCTACAAGACAATGCTTTGGCTCTTCCTTATCTCATCACCAAGGGAAACTTCACTCCCTTGCAGGGAGTCCTGCTGTCTCTGGCATCCCTGCTTCCAGCCAGTTTAACCCCTTCTGCAGTTGGGCCTTCTTGCGCTTCGTGCCAGATCATTCCTCGGTCACAAGCTACAAGCTACCACTGTTGAGCAGTTACAATTTGAATTTCCCCTTCACAACCCACTCTTCCTTCTCACAGTGTGTTAGAATAACCCAAGAGGGTAAAACACATTCTACACTACTAGTCATAAGAAATCTTTACATTTTTCCCATATTACTTCAAAACATACTAGAGCAGTAAAGTATTAGTGAACATCAGTAGGTACAAAAGGAAGGAGCTGTGTAATTTGCATTTGCTGATTATGTGTTGCTTTCCTCCATAGATGCTATGTCAGTTATAACAGAGATCATGCTGCAAGAAAGTTGTAATGAATTCTCAACACAGCTTCTTTCTCTCTGTTTTATACCAGTACCTGCCAACCAACTCTGTATATACTATAAGCTGACCACACTCAAAATGATACACAGAGCCTCCGTTTCTAATTGTCGTGGTGCAGGCAAATGAGCATTTGCTCTTGAATATATCTTATTTCCCCTAATTTTACCTAAAGAAAATAAATACTCCAGGTTTTTCATTATTTTTACAACTGCATAAGAAAGGGAAAAAAGCAACACATTATGAAAGCCAGCAAATAATTTGACACCCCTTTTAGTTGCTTTTTTCTCTGATGTGGTGAGCTGACACTGGCTGGATACCAGGTGCCCACCAAAGCTGCTCTATCACTCCCCTCATCAGCTGGACAGGGGAGAGAAAACATAACTAAAGGCCTGTGGGTTGAGATAAGGACAGGGAGAGATCACTCAGCAATTACTGTCATGGGCAAAACAGACTTGACGTGGGGAAATTAATTTAAATTACTGCCAATCAAATCAGAGTAGGATAATGAGAAAATAAACTCAAATCTTAAAAACACCTTCCCCTCACCCCTCACTTCTTCCCAGGCTCAATTTTATTCCCGGATTCTCTACGTCCTCCCTCCAAGTGGCGCAGGGGGACGGGGAAATGGAGGTTGTGATCAGTTCATCACACATTATCTCTGGCGTTCCTTCCTCCTCAGGGGGAGGACTTCTCACACTCTTCCCCTGCTCCAGCGTGGGCTCCTCACCACGGGGCCACAGGTCCTGCCAGGAGCCTGCTCCAGAGTGGGCTCTCCACAGGGTCACAGCTTCCTTCAGGGCACATCCACCTGCTCCGGTGTGGGGTCCTCCACAAGCTGCAGGTGGATATCTGCTCCACCATGGACCTCCATGGGCTGCAGGGGGACAGCCTGCCTCACCATTGTCTTCACCACGGGCTGCAGGGGAATCTCTGCTCTAGTGCGTGGAGAGTACCTCCTCCCCCTCCTTCCCTGACCTTGTTGTCTGCAGAGTTGTTTCTCTCACATATACTCACTCCTCTCTCCCACTGCAGTTGCGCAGGTTGTGTGTCCCCCCCTTCTTAAACATGTTATCCCAGAGGCACTACTAGTGTCACTGATGGGTTTGGCCTTGGTCAGCTGCGAATCCGTCTTGGAGCTGTCTGGCACTGGCTCTGTTGGACATGGGGGGAAGCTTCTAGCAGCTTCTCATAGAAGCCACCCCTGTAGCTCCCCCGCTACCAAAACCTTGCCAGGCAAACCCAATACATCTGAAAGGGAAAGTGTGTCAGGATTTTCAGATGTGATGTATGTCCATTGGAAGGTTATAAAATGACATTTCAGTTCAGTTCAAAGAGGGGTCTATCAGTTAACACAAAAAACTGTGTCACCTATTATATAGGATACTGTTAAGGTGAGCATTGCTCACCATTAGAGCTTGGTAATGGTGATGTTGCAAAACTATGTGAGAAACGCTCAGTTGCCAGTTATCAGCGGCTCAGACAGGATGCGGTGTGAAGCACTCTTTATTACGTTCTTGCAAGACCGGGCGCCCCCATCAAGTGGACGCGCCTACCAGCCATCATGCAATGGTTTATATCCCTTTCTCCCAACCGCCAGTTCCCTCCCCTGATTCCTCATTGGCTGAGTACTACAGGGTGTACAGACTTCCCGAACCGCCTACCGATACGCCCCTTCATGTATGTGTTCATACGTCGCATGTTCATGGAAATGAACCTTGGCTTTCTCCAGGGCGGAGAAGTTAATATGCATGAGCTCATCACGCAAGCCTACTAAGATGGAAAAGTTCGAAATTCAGGTTCCCCAAGTCTTTCGGTATCTGCATCCATCTAAAGCCAGTTCCAAGTACTGGGTCATCACAGTTGACAAAAAGACCACTTGCCTTCTAGCCCTAGGCCAGGGATTTCAATGGTTGTGAATTGCTCTTGTTGATTGCTTTGGTGAATCGCTCCTGCCCTTCCCATCAGGCTTATTATGCGAAAACAGCATTCTTTCCCTTACAACTATAAAGCATTTTCAGTAGGAAAATCCCCATTCCTTTTTCCCAAAGTGTGAGATAGGTCAGCCAGTGTTCTCTTGCAGACAGGCCCTTGGCCATAGTTTAGGGTTCAGCAGCCTGATGAAATGCTTTTTAACTTTGAGAACTGAATCTTGGGCAATCTGACTACGTTACTCCTTACTGTGTATAGCACTGGTGATAGAGAGTTTCCACTTTTCTGCTGCTGTAAACACTGATGAAAGCCTGACCGGTTTCAGCTCTCCCCAGAAAGTTTCCTCCCTGACGGCTGCAATCAATAAGTATAATTGCCACCTTCCACTGCAAAGGTATTAACATTAATTCCTTGCAGTTCCTCCACCTCTAGAAGCCAAATGGGCTAGCTCCCAAAAGAACCTAGACTGTTAAAAGCCCCGTTTTTCCAGTTGCATATGATTTTCCCATCATATTCAGCTGGAGTGCTAAATTCAGCAGGAAACAGCCCCATCCCCTTACATCCCTTTCCTAGGTGTCACGACCCGGACTGGAAGCCCAGAGAATCGCAACGGTTCTGTGATCCCCTCGGGTTAAATTAAGGTGAAACGACACCCCAGTCATCCCAGAAATGATCACCCCTTATCAGTTCTTGTTACCACTTCAATGGCGAAGGTACCATTAGTCACTACCAAGTCATTAGGCAAGGCAAGCATGGTGTCTGGCTTGCACAATAGGGTTTCCACTCAGTTTCCCCTGCAATCCAGGAGGAGATAGTCAGTGACCTACTACAGCACATAGACATACACAAGTCTATGGGATCGGACAGGATAGACCTGAGGGTGCTGAAGAAGCTGGCTGGGGTGCTCGCCAAGCCTCTTTCCATCATTTACCAGCAGTCCTGGCTGACCGGGGAGGTCCTGACAGATTGGAAATTGGCCAATGTGATGCCCATATATAAGAAGGGTCGGAGGGATGATCCAGGAAATTACAGGCCTGTCAGCTTGACATCGGTGCCCGGGAAACTGATGGAGCAGATCATCCTGAGTATCATCATACAACACATGCGGGACAACCAGATGATCAGGCCCAGTCAGCATGGGTTTATGAAAGGCAAGTCCTGCTTGACAAACCTGATCTCCTTCTATGACAGGGCAACCTGCTTATTGGATGAGGGAAAGGCTGTGGATGTTGTCTACCTTGACTTTAGTAAGGCCTTTGACACCATTTCCCACAGCATTCTCCTGGCGAAACTGGCTGCTCGTGGCTTGGGTTGGCATACGCTTTTCTGGGTGAAAAACTGGCTGGATGGCCGGGCCCAAAGAGTTGTGGTGAACGGAGTTAAATCCGGTTGGTGGCTGGTCATGAGTGGTGTCCCCCAGGGCTTGGTTTTGGGGCCACTCCTGTTTAACATCTTTGTTGATGATCTAGACGAGGGGATCGAGTGTGTGATAGACAGTAAACTGTTTGTTCATCAAATTCCATTGAAGATACTGGGAGCTCGTGACATGTTATTCCATAAACTATGTTGGCCTAAGCTTAATCTTAACTATTACACTGTGTAACGACTAACTGACTGTAAGTGCTTATCTAAGTTGAAATGCTGAAGCAAGGACTCCTACTAGGCAAAAGACTGAAAAGAGGGAGAAAGGGAAGAAGGACAAAGGGGAGAAAGACAAAGGGGAGAAGGAAAAAAAAAAAAAAAAAAAAAAAAAAAAAAAAAAAGGGGGTAGTGTCTATATTCTGTAAAATATAAACAAAGACTTTGTGAGCCACTCTCAGGAAAGTAGGAAATACGAGAAGCTGGTGACATAAGGAAGACCCGGATAGAGCGACCCCCTAGCTGCAAAGTGCGCAGACGCAGGATACACCTCTCAGAGAGACCCGATAACGGAAGGCGGAGGATATAAAAAAGACGGACCCTCGGGAAGTGGGTGCGCGCCGTTGGTGGAGCAGGGACTCCCCGGCCGCCCAGCGCTGTTTTGCTTATTGCCGCTTGCTAAAATAAATAATTGAAATTTAATTTGTCCTAACTTGCATCATTTTGGCAAGATAGTCTATAACAAAATTGGTGCCGTGACTCGGATAGAGGCAATCTGGTGGGAAGCCCCATACGGGGAGGCGCGCCCCGCTGAGTTCAGCGGCCCCGGCTGAGTGCTATCACATCACGCCCTCTACCGACGAACTCCAAAACTCGGCAACAAGCAAAAAAAAAATACCGGTAACCCCGTAATCTTTGTGCACGAAACCCCGGACGAAGACGCAGGGTTGCGTGAGTATAGACCGGTTACCGTTCGGTTGGGGTTGGGTTTCCCGGAGCGTGGTGTGTGAGACGCCCAGCAGGGCGAAGCGAGTGCGGACCCCTCGGTAGTGCAGCTCCCATATCCCGCGAGGGACTGGGTCACGAAAAGGGGAAAGCGAATTGTGTGAGTGTGTGAAGGCGCTCCGGAAGATGAGACAGAAGAAAAGCAAGCCTTCTGATCCCATGGGTGATTTGGGACCCGAGGTGAGGTACCCCCAAATACCACCAGATAGCCCTTTAGGCTTGATGTTAAACCATTGGGAAGATTACCCCTCTAGGCGGGGTAAGGACAAAGCAAAAATGATTTATTATTGTATGGAAGTTTGGGGAGGGAAACAAATCAGAGGCGATCATCTCTATTGGCCTGTTTTTGAGTCCTTTGAAGAATGGGTCTACCAAGCCCTAAACATTTATGTCAACTCAAGGGAACCCTTTAATTTAGAGGAGAGTGAATATGCACAGGTATGGATAGCATCAGATACCCGAATAAATCTATATCCTCTAAAAGAAAAAGTTAAGAAAAAGAAGATACGTGATGAGGACGAACCTCCCACCTCTCCTCCTCCTTACATACCTCCACCCCCACCTCCGGCGCCTTCACCTCCTCCGACTGCGCCGGAGGACCCAGAGAATTCAGACTCCCCACCTGAATCCCCGAAAGAACCGAGACGAATAACCCGTAGTCAAACTAGAATGGGGTGGGGTGATAGTGGCTTGTACCCCCTAAGGGAGGTTGCGATGGGGGGACCCCAGCCTGGCATGGGATATGTGACTGTCCCTCTTAATTCAGGGGACGTCAGAGAATTTAAAAAAGAGATGGGGAATCTATTGGAGGATCCCTTAGGTGTGGCGGAGCGGGTGGATCAGTTTTTAGGACCAAACATCTATACCTGGGATAAAATACAAGCCATAATGGCTATACTATTCACTGTTGAAGAAAGGGATATGATCAGGAGAGCAGGAATGAGAATTTGGGATCAACAGCATCAGCAAGGTCCGGCAGCAGATATAAAATGACCTCTAAATCGACCTAATTGGAATAATCAAAATGAAATCGATAGAGGTCATATGCAAGACCTGAGGACGATTGTAATCCAGGGTATAAGGGAATCAGTCCCTAGAGGACAAAATATAAACAAAGCCTTTAGTGAACATCAGAAAAAGGATGAAACTCCTACTGAGTGGTTAGAGAGACTGAGGAAAAATCTTCAGCTTTACTCAGGACTAGACCCTAATACCCCAGTGGGACAAGCATTGTTAAAGACACAATTTGTGGCAAAAGCATGGATAGATATTAAAAAGAAGCTAGAAAAAATAGAAGATTGGCAAGATCGAGGGTTGGATGAATTACTGAGAGAAGCACAGAAAGTCTATGTCCGAAGGGAGGACGAGACTCAAAAGAAACATACCAGAATGATGGTAGCTGCGATAAGGGAAGGACAGAGAGTGAACAGTACTGGGAGAAAACAAGAAGGTCAAAGAACAGACTATAGATCAAAGGAACCGGAGAGAGAGAGAGAAAAAGGGAGTATTGTCTGCTTTTATTACGGAAGAAAAGGTCACACAAAGAAGAGCTGCAGAAGGAGAATGATGGATGAGAGAATGTTTAAAGAAGATTAGGGGTGTCAGGGGCTCTATTTGCTGGGGACCCGAGAACGAACTGAGCCCTTGATAAAGTTAAAAGTAGGTCCTCAGCAACAGGAGGTAGAATTTTTAGTAGATTCAGGAGCGGAGAGATCTACTGTTCAATCATTGCCCCAAGGATGTAAGATTTCATCAGAAAAAGTACAAGTAGTTGGGGCGAAAGGAGAACCATTCGGAGTACCGGTAATTAAAGATGTACTCCTTGAAACAGATTCTAAAGTGGGGATGGGATCCTTATTGTTAGTACCTGAGGCAGATTATAACCTACTGGGGAGAGATCTAATGATTAAATTAGGAATTAGTTTGGAAGTAACAGAACACAAACTTGAAATCAAACTATGCCCCCTACGGGTTGAAGATGAAACTAAAATCAACCCTGAAGTGTGGTACACTCCGGATACGGTGGGAAAACTGAATGTTGAACCTTTTATGATAACCATCCGGGATCCTGAAATACCGGTGAGGATTAAGCAATATCCCATACCTCTGGAGAGAAAGCAAGGATTAAAACCAGAAATTCAGAGATTAATAAAGCAGGGATTATTGGAACCCTGCATGTCCCCTTTTAATACTCCCATTTTACCTGTCAAGAAGGCGGATGGGGGGTACAGATTAGTCCATGACCTAAGGGAAATTAACAAAAGGACTGTAACTAGATTCCCTGTAGTAACTAACCCACACACTCTCTTAAGTCAATTAGGCCCGAACGACCGGTGGTACAGTGTAATAGACTTGAAGGACGCTTTCTGGGCATGTCCCTTAAAAGAGGAGTGTAGAAACTATTTTGCTTTTGAGTGGGAGGACCCAGACACCCACAGGAAAACTCAACTCCGGTGGACAGTCCTACCCCAAGGTTTCACTGAATCCCCAAACCTGTTTGGGCAAGCTTTAGAACAAATTTTGCAGGATTACCAGATAGGAGATACCCTTACCCTAGTCCAGTATGTAGATGATCTTTTAATAGCAGGGGAGGATGAGGAAAGGGTTCGGGAAGAAAGCATCAAGTTGTTAAATTTCCTAAGCTTAAAGGGACTGAAAGTGTCAAAATCCAAATTGCAATTTGTTGAAAAGGAAATTAAATACCTAGGGCATCGATTAAGTCAAGGAACTAAGAAATTGGATCCAGAAAGGGTGAAAAGGATACTTTCCCTACCAAGTCCAAAAACTAAAAAACAAATCCGGCAGCTATTAGAGCTATTTGGATATTGTAAACAGTGGATCGAAGGGTATAGTGGAAAAGTAAAGTTTTTATACACCAAAATAACTAAAAATGGATTATTAAAATGGACTCAGGAAGATGATCAACGGTTAAAAGAACTAAAAACTGAATTAGTAAATGCTCCTGTTCTGAGCTTGCCCGACCTGAAAAAACCATTTTTCTTATTTGTCAACACAGAGGAAGGAACTGCATTTGGAGTATTAGCCCAGGAATGGGCAGGAAAAAAGAAACCAGTAGCATATATCTCAAAATTACTGGACCCCGTAAGTCGGGGATGGCCTACGTGCCTACAAGTTGTGGTGGCAGCTGCTTTGTTAGTTGAGGAAGCGCATAAAATAACTTTTGGTAGTGAATTAAGGGTACTATCACCTCATAATATTAGAGGTGTGTTACAGCAAAAAGCAGAAAAATGGATAACCGATGCTAGACTAGTAAAATATGAGACAATCCTCATTACGTCCCCCCACCTGACCCTTGAAACAACATCGTTACAAAATCCAACCCAATTTTTGTATGGAGAACCTAGTCAAGATCTTTTTCATGATTGCCTCCGTAACATCGAGGAGCAGACTAAGATAAGACCAGATTTGGAAGAGGAGGAATTAGGGAAAGGAGAAAAATTATTTGTAGATGGATCCTCTCGAGTGGTAGAAAGGAAAAGAAAATCAGGATATACCATAATTGATGGAAAAACTTTTAAGGTGATAGAATCAGGACCCTTGAGTCCCAGCTGGTCAGCACAGGCATGTGAATTATATGCAGTATTAAAAGCTTTACAATTACTAAATGGAAAAGTGGGAACTATATACACTGATTCTAGATATGCCTTCGGAATAGTACATACCTTTGGGAAAATATGGGAAGAAAGAGGTTTAATCAATTCTCGGGGGAAGAACCTAGTACATCAGGAGTTAATATCACAAATTTTGCAAGCTATACGAGGGCCCAGCGAAATTGCGGTAGTACACGTAAAAGGACACCAGAGGGGGCTAAATCCTTTAGTACGGGGGAATAACCTTACTGATCAAGAGGCAAAGAGAGCAGCACTATCAGCACTGGACTTGGATGATCCGATAGAGGACAGAAAGCAGTGTGTTAATTGTGGAGATAATTACCTCCCCTGTTATGGTTGCTGGAAAGAATACGGAGTAGACGGTATAGAATGTGTATGTGAAAGACCAGGGTTTAAGTGGTGCTTTTTCCATGGAAAATCCTATGAACTTTTAAGTTTTACTGTTCAAGAACAAGCAAAATTAAATCAAATGGGGATTAAACAGAAAGCTAATGGAAAATGGGAACTCCCGGACGGCCGAGAAGTTCTCCCAAAACCCATAGCTACCAAGATAATGCAGCAATTCCATAAAAACACTCATTGGGGAACTCAGGCATTAGTGGATCAATTTGCAACTAAATACATGTGCATTGGGATATATGATATAGCCAAACGAGTGATAGGAGAATGTCTCGTTTGTCAAAAAGTAAATAAACATCAAATAAGAAAACGAGTATATGGGGAGCGAGAATTGGCTCATAGACCTTTTACAAGAATACAAATAGACTTTACTGAATTACCAAAGGTGGGGAGATATAAATACCTATTAGTAATTATAGATCATTTAACTCAATTCGTAGAAGCCTTTCCCACAGCCCGAGCCACAGCTCACACAGTAACAAGGATATTACTTGAAGAAATCATACCTCGGTATAGAGCAATAGAAGCAATAGACTCAAATAGAGGTCCACACTTTATATCCAGAGTAGCCAAAGAGACTTTGGCTGCCCTGGGTACACAGTGGCAATACCATACTCCGTGGCACCCGCAGAGCTCAGGGAAAGTTGAACGTATGAACGGAGAAATAAAAAAACAACTTACCAAACTAATGTTAGAAACTAAAATGTCATGGGTAAAGTGTCTCCCTTTAGCCTTGTTAAATATCAGAACTCAGCCCCGAACTGATGTAGGCATTTCTCCCTTTGAAATGCTATATGGGATGCCCTATGATTTAGAAATACCACCGGATCACCCCCAACTTGAAGAATTAAAGATAAAGTCCTACCTGATACAGCTAATGGCAAGGAGAAAACAACTACAGGCTCGGGGGATGGTAGTACAAAGGCCTCCATTGGATGTGACCATGCATCAAATCCAACCAGGAGATAAAGTACTAATCAAATCATGGAAAGAATCTTCTTTGACCCCCCGTTGGGAAGGACCCTATGTTGCTCTTATCACTACAGAAACTGCTGTTCGGACTGCTGAGAAGGGGTGGACACACGCAAGCCGAGTAAAGGGACCTATACAGGATCCGGCCTGGAAAGTGACCAGCCCTCCTGGGGATCTACGAGTCACCCTTCGGAAAACCTGAAAGAACTCTCTACACATTGTGAGATAAGAACCTACGAAGGACTCGATGAGTGAGACCCTGATATTTTTGTCCAATTGAAACTTATATTTGTTTTCCTTTTATATGCATAAAGTGTAAAGTGTAATGTATGTAAAGAAGGCTGGGGGATTCATAATGCACATGGAATAAATCTTCGGTCTAGTTATAATCAGTGTTATTAACGAGAATAACGATTAACTAATCAAGCCCTAAAACTGGAGATTCTAAAACTTGGTAGAAAATATTTACTAAAGAGAGTGCACTCACTCTAATTGGCCTACTCAATAACACTCTCAGATCCTAAGGGTGATCTGTAGAAAGCACATCCCCTGGGTCCCCTGTCGTGAACCCGAGGTCAAAGATAAAAACTGGGAGACCTATGTGTCCCGGAGTAGAGGCAAACGTACCCCTGAAGAATACGACTGCTGCCGAGAAGATGGAACACTCTGCTGCTCTAAGCAACAGAGTAGGCAGAGGAGGCAGAGACGTATCAAAGTGGGGAAAACTTTACTGCCCTACTCTGAAGAAAAAAGGACCTCTGAGGGAGAAGGGCCAGACGAGAGTGTCAGACACCCCGATACAAAAGAGACTAAGAAAAAATATGCAAAACTATAGAATCCCGTCAGCCTTCTATTGGAGCTATTGGATAGTCTGGCTAGGTGTATTAGCTACAATGAATACACTACCAGGATGGGCTAGAATGACTAACCAATCCCACCAACCTTTTCAACATACCCTAACTAATCAAATTATATGGCCTTGGACAGATGCTTATTATGGACATACAGGAAGTATAGATGCAGATTTGTATGGAACAGAGTTAGCAACTGCCATACTAAGCAATAACCTAACACTCCAAACATATAAATGGGAGAATTCATCCCATACCTGGACAGCTAAAAAAGGAGATGAGATACAGATAGGCTGCAGAATATTCAATGTAAATGTGATAATAAGTCGACACCCTTTAATTCAAACCGTCCGTCAGCCCCCTTTTACTCAAATCGTTATCAGAAACAAAACGGAATCTAAAATAGCTCAAACCCGTTGTGAGTCGGAAACCTGTTGGTATGCATTTACTGCAACCCAACCGGTGTCCATAGTTTGTTTGGGAGGGACCAGGTCAGAAGATCAAGCTATATCTTTCCGATTTCCATTGAATATACAGGAGGAAACTACAACAATCACAACCCACACTCCCAAAGAGACTACTCAGACTACTCATACTGTTCCAACACAACCAACAGTCGTGCTTAGCCCAAGAATTTTTAAAATTGGACCATATGCAATTAGAAATACAGGTAAACAACAAATGCTGTTTAACCCGGCGTGGTCTCTCAAGCAAGTTGAATTGTTAATGCAAAATAATGTTTCAAATATTCAGCCAGCATGTTCACCTTTCCTAAAAACTTCTTACGAGGGATGGACAACCTGACTGCAAAAACAAACTCCTCACACAAAAAGAACGCAGAGAGACTTAACCGGTGCTTTGGGAACAGGATTGGGAGTTTTAAATAGTATTGATTCGGAGGTAATAATGAACAAATTGGCTACCTCAATTAGTGATTTAACTAATATACAAAGGCCTTTGCGATCTTCCTTATTGGCTTTGGGGGCTAACCAGTGGCTGTTGTCGAATATATTACCAAAAGGGGAAAAGGTAAATATAAAGAATCATGAATTGATTACAGACGCACTCAGTGTGCTCCAAAATAACCTCTCTTTAACTCTCAGCTGCATCCAGGCTCAAATATGGATGCAGTCGATAACTGCCTCAATTATAAGAGAAAGTGAAGAAGGTATTCTTCCTACTGAAATTCGAAGAATAATTTGGGACAGTGCTACTAATTTTGAAAAGAAACTCCAATCCTGGTGGAACCTGGTAAACTTTACCTATGACCCCATCACAAACACAGCTACTACCTTTATACTCACTATTTACAATACCACCATATACCAAATTTATCCTATCATTGCATTAGGGCTGAATCACAACGGAACCATACTCTATCCTTCTGAGCATAGAGTATGGGCCCGAAAGGTAAACGAAAAATGGCAAACTGTCAATCTAGAGTCCTGCATTGTACGGGAACAACAAGGATTCATTTGTGAAGACAATACAATTGAGACACAAGATATTTGTTTAGATACCGAACAAAATATTTGTCACTTTGAGGTCCATCCCAATGAAAATCCTAAAACAGTACTTATATATATTGGCGAAGGTTGTGTATGTTTGAGGACGGTTTGTGAATTCTTAACTGTAGACAAGATCATAATAAAGATAAAAAATTATTCAAATCTCTGTGTTTACAACTTCACAAAGGTAATCGGATGTGACTTTTCCTATTTAGCCCCGGTCACGTCTTACCAACTCCTGCAATCCAATTATACATTAATACATAATCTACAACCTACACCCATTGGAATGAACCTCACTTTGGTTAAGCAGTTACTTCAACACAAAGACTTAGTTAGAATTTTAGAGAAAGTTAGAGAAAACGGACAGAAAACTCTAATAACTGTTCATCACAATGTGGAAGAAATACACCGAGTCTTGGAAAGAGCAAAAAAGAATACAGAACATAACTGGTGGGACACCCTTTTTGGATGGTCACCTACTGCTACAGGCATCTTAAACAAGTTGTGTCACCCCATTGTGGTTCTCTTGATATTAATCTTAATCAGTTTGACTTTGTCAATAATATTATATGTCATAACTTAGAGAATGATGCAACGAGTAACATATCTGATGTCTGTCGCCCGTCCAATACTCATTAAAACCAAAAACAATCAATTAGATGATGACTTTAAATTGAAAAAAACTCTCCTGTTAAGTCAACAAGAATTGCAACGATTTGATAAACAAAATGATAAAAAGAAAAAGGGGGGATTGTGATAGACAGTAAACTGTTTGTTCATCAAATTCCATAGAAGATACTGGGAGCTCGTGACATGTTATTCCATAAATTATGTTGGCCTAAGCTTAATCTTAACTATTACACTGTGTAACGACTAACTGACTGTAAGTGCTTATCTAAGTTGAAATGCTGAAGCAAGGACTCCTACTAGGCAAAAGACTGAAAAGAGGGAGAAAGGGAAGAAGGACAAAGGGGAGAAAGACAAAGGGGAGAAGAAAAAAAAAAAAAAAAAAAAAAAAAAAAAAAGGGGGTAGTGTCTATATTCTGTAAAATATAAACAAAGACTTTGTGAGCCACTCTCAGGAAAGTAGGAAATACGAGAAGCTGGTGACATAAGGAAGACCCGGATAGAGCGACCCCCTAGCTGCAAAGTGCGCAGACGCAGGATACACCTCTCAGAGAGACCCGATAACGGAAGGCGGAGGATATAAAAAAGACGGACCCTCGGGAAGTGGGTGCGCGCCGTTGGTGGAGCAGGGACTCCCCGGCCGCCCAGCGCTGTTTTACTTATTGCCGCTTGCTAAAATAAATAATTGAAATTTAATTTGTCCTAACTTGCATCATTTTGGCAAGATAGTCTATAACAGAGTGCACCCTCAGTAAGTTTGCAGACGACACCAAGTTGGGTGGGAGTGTTGATCTGCTCGAGGGTAGGGAGGCTCTGCAGAGAGACCTGGACAGGCTGGAGCGATGGGCTGAGGCCAACTGTATGAGTTTCAATAAGACCACATGCAGAGTTCTGCACTTCAGCCACAACAACCCCCAGCAGCGCTACAGGCTTGGGGAGGAGTGGCTGGAGAGCTGCCAGTCAGAGAGGGACCTAGGGGTGTTGATTGACAGCCGGCTGAATATGAGCCAGCAGTGTGCCCAGGTGGCCAAGAAGGCCAATGGCATCCTGGCTTGTATCAGAAATAGCGTGGCCAGCAGGGACAGGGAAGGGATCTTGCCCCTGTACTTGGCACTGGTGAGGCCGCACCTTGATTACTGTGTTCAGTTTTGGGCCCCTCACTACAAAAAGGACATTGAATTACTCGAGCGTGTCCAGAGAAGGGCAACGAAGCTGGTGAAGGGTCTGGAGGACAGGTCTTACGAGGAGTGGCTGAGGGAACTGGGATTGTTTAGTCTGGAGAAGAGGAGGCTGAGGGGAGACCTCATCACCCTCTACAACTACCTGAAAGGAGGTTGCAGAGAGCTGGGGATGAGTCTCTTTAACGAAGTAACAAGCAATAGGACAAGAGGGAATGGCCTCAAGTTGTGCCAGGGAAGATTTAGACTGGATTTTAGGAAGCATTTCTTTACAGAATGGGTGGTTAGGCATTGGAATGGGCTGCCCAGGGAGGTGGTGGAGTCCCCATCCCTGGAGGTGTTTAAGAGTCGGGTTGACATAGCGCTTAAAGATTTGAGAAAGATCAGTGTTAGGTTAATGGTTGGACTAGATGATCTTCAAGGTCTTTTCCAACCTAGATGATTTGTGATTCTGTGATTCATGTCTCCCCCTTTGAGGCTTATCTAAGGAGTTTGTCAATGCAACTTCAAGGGAGTGGAGGGTGCATCCTTCAATACACTCCCGCTTCCTTGGGTGACATTCCTTAGACTAATCCAAAGGCCACAGCTTGTCCTTGAGGTTTTCTGTGTTGATGAATGTTTGAGGCATTACTTCCTTCAGTTCCTTACACTAGGTCAGGCACATACATTGCCTGGCTGTCAGGTGGTGGTATTTTTTGTTGGATAATATGCAAATTCATATAGCACCTGAATGGAGACACAAAAAAATGCCACACATTGAAAAGACATCACTGAATAATGCATTAAACCAGAATGTCAAATCCTTGTGTTTTTTAAGACTCAGTGTATATCAGGGAATTTTTCAGAAGGCTTCTTGTTTTCACCAGGGGTATTTGTTCCAGGTCATAAGGTAATAAACAAGACACTGAAGTACCCTGCAACAAAACCCATGTATTAGAGAGTCAGTCTTCTTCCAATTTATTGCCTTCTATATCTTCCTATTCCCCATTTTCTTAGCAATGGGAGTTGCTCAGCTCCTTTCACTTGCTGAGAAGAGACGTTTATCCTTGATGTCTGTGCTTCCCTGGTCTTGAAAAATGTGTTGTACTATCCCATAGCAAAACAAAATTCACACTACCCTTCTGGTTTTAATGTACTTAGTGATTGGGTCCCCTTCTTTAGCCATCACTGGTGGTCTGGCTCAGACAGGGGGTACTTCTCTCTAGCTGGAGAGAGAGCTGTACCCTTAATCCTAGAGCATTGCTAAATGGAAAGTATCTCACATGGTTATGATTTAATAGCAATTTAAGATTTATTTGTGGTGTGAGGTAGATCAAAGGTTAAATTTTATCAGCACTTAATGGTTGATCAATTTAAAGATTAACAAAGTGATTTAGTAAAATATGTTATGATTAAAATAGTGACTTGATTACAGATTCAAGAATGACAAGATTCATACTAACTTATTACAAGGTATTCTAAATGAAAATATATATGTGTAGATATGTATAAACACACAAAACATACACACACACACAGACAGCATGGAAATATTTGGATATCCAGTGAAATATATAGACATCCACACTTGTGAAGGCAAATGTGCATATTCAAGCCCATAGATAGGTAAAGAGGTGGATGGAAGAGGCTAGCCTATAGTTAAAATTTCCCTATTCTTGAGTTTGGAGCAAATACACACAATGAATTGGTATTTCTCATCAGGCAATAATTAAGATTCGAGAATAAGTCTGAATTCACCCTGGCCTTCAGTTGGCTTTGTGGGCAGACAATCTTCAAACTTTGGGAAGTCTGAGCCTGAGAGGAATCCCAGCTCAGGGGAGATGCTGGTCACAGCCCGCTGAGATCCAGGATAGCTCAAAGGGTCTCACTTAGAATAGCTGTTTATAGGGTCCGAGACGATTGACTTTCGTCAGGTACTTTTCCATTTCAGCCCTACTCGGTGTTTTGCTGATTAGGGATATCAATTAAACTCAGACACCAGAGTGAAAAGAGCAGGTGTATTTTACTAGAAATAACTAAATAATATAACAGAATAATACAGAAAACATACAGTAAGAAAAGACAGAACAGTGCACTTAAACAAATAGGAAAATACAGGGTAATGCATCAAATCATTACTACCTGAGAGAGAGAGAATAGTGATTAAGAAAGATCCATCACCACTTGCATACGTTACCATCATCCAGATCCGCAGTCGCTGGGGAGCCCCGGTTACAGCGAGGATTTGGAGAGCCTGTCCCGGCAAGTGGGAAATCCTACGCGGTGCGTCCACCCGTAGGTGAGGCTTCCAAAGTCGCTGTGAGTGGGTCCAGCCTTATATGCTAAAAGTCAGCAAGCCAGAATAGCTGGCACCTTTGTTTTGAGCGGAAATATCTGGTTTAAATCTCACATTAGATACCCCCAGAGCCTGGCCAGGGCTCAAGGAAGAAACTAAGGGAATTTCTCTGCTTATCTGATCGGATTATGCACAAGGTCCCACATCAGGCCTCGAGGACAAGCACCTGTCTCCATGACTCTGTTACTCTATTCATATACAAAGGAAGGGAAAGATACATTCATCACATCAGGTCTCGGAGACAGACACCTGCCTCCATGACTCTGTTGTTCTATTCACATACAAAGGAAGGGAAAGATACATTCAAGATAGCTCCATCCTCCATGCATATTTCATTAGGGATTACATACTGAGTTAACAGTTTCGGTGCAGGGCCTGTTGCTCAGGCTTCAGCACTTCCACCTTTTACACCAGAATAGGTGGTTTGTTATAACTTAGTATAATACCTATTAGCACAATGGTTATCAGTTATAAAATATACAGGATTCATCTATAGGGCAACTCTGGCTTGGGCCTATTGTCTAAGCCTTAGCACTTCACTCGGATGACAGAATATTCTGGCACCTTTTACCAGTTGTGCAAGCCCAAAACTTGCTAGATCTTGGAGTTCTGGTATCGCCCCCTTTGGGTGACAACCCAAGTGCAGATGTACTAGGCTGTCAGGAGGTACTGATAGTTCCTATTGTTCTTAAGCGGTAAGAGAGGAGGGCAGAAATCAAGTGGGCTAAGGGGGTGCCTTAACGCTCTGGTGCACTGCCTTTCTCAAGCCATTTGAGTTGGCATGTGGTCCATTCCCAAGCAACAGGGGAAGCAGGAGTTGGAAGCGTTAAGGGAGTGCCTTTATGATCTGGTTCCATACCTTTCCCTATTCATCTTGGGTTGGCATGTGACCTAAGGGGGGAAATTGCACTAAGCACCAAGCGACCCAAGGGTGGGGGGGGTTGCACCACCACAGTGGACATACAGGGGTCTTGGTGAGTTGCATGTTCTTTTCACAGTGCAGGTTTTGGAATCGGAGCAGCCACTAGCAGCATATTCTTCTCTCAGCATTTTCTTATTCTAGTGAATGACAGTGGAGCATGTATCTTAACACATACTTAAAAGAAAAGGCTGCTCTGGTACAGAAGCCACATAATTTTGTCTTCAGAAGCGTTAGCCTGAAGCAAGTGTTAAGACATACAGGACAGAGGCAGAGCTTGGCTAATGTAAATCAGTGTAGCCCTTTATTCTGAAGGAAACACACTGATTGACTTCCATGCAAAAAGATCTCAGCCACTCACATTTTATTGCCTTCTGGAAAGAGAGGTGTTCCTCAGTATAAGTATACTATTCCTCAGGATAGATATAGTGTAACTCTGAACACTACACATGCTTAATAATTCTTTACTTTATTACTATGACATCTTATGAAGGCCACGTGCTGTCTTCGGCTGCTGTCATTTTATGTTTGTGTTTGTCAAGTGTCGGGGTCACCATTAGCCAGGGTCCTTATTTCTCCGTGAGGGAACAGAAACGACGCAACACCAATGTGATGATCAGGTCGTCCATCTTTTTTTTTATTATTCCTTTTCTGGATACATTTATATTCTACTAAGTTCCGTACACGCACTCATCTATCTTCTAATAGGCTACAGGTCATCTACACGCACTGTTCACGCGCCTCTACAAGCATTTGCATTGGTTAATTGCAATTAGCACGTAAAGCCCAAAACTTGCCAAAACTCCCTTATCTCATACCCTGTTTTGCTCAGACTTGTGTGCTTTTGCTGACCACAGGTGTTTCTCACTTATCTGCTATCTTGTGTGTTTTTGCCAGCCTTATTTTGCTGGCCTTGTCTTCGTCCTTGCATTCTTCTGTCTGCACTAACTTTCTCCCAGCGCGGCCCAGACTCCTACAGTCAAGGATAACTTAGTTTACATTATTTGCAGTGGGAAGAAGAGAGAAATCTTGGAGCATCTCTAGTGCTTACAGGTCTAAAGCAAACAAGCACTGTGGGGTTTAGCTCCTAGCTATATGTCTATGCATGTAGAAGGAACAATTTCAGCATTGACTGAATCTGTTTTGTAAGGCTGGAGGTTAGTACTGATTTGAATGGTATGCCCTTTATCACACAGCTTCAGAACCTCCTTTTAGGACTCACTGCAGGTTTGGACTGGCAGCTGAAAGAAAGATGACATTCGTACAGAAGAGTAGGGTGGGTTTGTGTAAGGAACTGAAGGAAGTAATGCCTCAAACATTCATCAACACAGAAAACCTCAAGGACAAGCTGTGGCCTTTGGATTAGTCTAAGGAATGTCACCCAAGGAAGCGGGAGTGTATTGAAGGATGCACCCTCCACTCCCTTGAAGTTGCATTGACAAACTCCTTAGATAAGCCTCAAAGGGGGAGACATGGACTGAGTGGAAACTCTATTGTTCAAGCCAGACACCATGCTTGCCTTGCTAATGACTAATGGCATCTTCACCATTGAAGTGGTAACAAGAACTGATAAGAGGTGATCATTTCTGGGATGACTGATAAGATCTCTGGGAACAGAGCAAAAACCAAAGCTGGGAAAGGACCACCGACTCAACTGGAACCCATGCTCCACCTTTTTCCTCGTCTCTCATGGAAATGAGTTCATGGAATACCTGCCCCTCCTCGTCTAGTATGCTAATCAGCTAATAAGATAAACTTAAAAGGGCAACAGAAACTTTGCTGTGTGTGCACCCACCACCCAGGATTGCCAGACCTGAGACAACGCTGGATCCAGGGGTGGTGATCTGGATTTCTTTGACTCTCTTTCTCTCCTTTCTTTTTCTTTCCTTTCCTTTCTTTTCTTTCTTATAGATTTATAAGAGACCACATTGCTTATTATCCTTTTCCAAGATTAAATTGTTTTCTACCGCAAGTAAAACATTTTAACTGGTCGTTTGGTGTCGTTTCACCTTAATTTAACCCTTAATTTTAATTTAATTTAATGTAACAGAACTGTTGTGATTCTCTGGGCTTCCAGTCCGGGTCGTGACAGTTTGTTTGTGGACCAACAAATTTTCCAAAACCCAAAAGTACAGAGTTCCATAAATCAAGTTTAAGTTTATGGACAATAGATTCTTTTTCTGGTTAAAGTTTATGAGCTTCTTAAAATAATCCTTAAACTCCAAGAAGTTTGGAGACCAAAGCCTGAAAAACACTATGTTTAGAACATTTACTACTTGCTGTAAAATTAATGTTTCTGTTGTGAACAACAGATAGCAGTGCCTTTATCCTTCATCTGTTAAGGAGTCTTCACTGCTAATGGTATGCTATATTATTTGAAGAGCAGTTAGACAGAGTACATCCAGAATTGGAGGGAATAGGAATGGGGGATGGGGAAGAAAGGAGTAAGTAATTGTTGAATTTCCTCTAACCTTTAGAAGAATATAGTGCAGAGAGTTTTTGTCCTTCTCTGAAAAATTATTATTTACTTGAAAGTAATTAATAAATTTAGAATTTATCATTATGCAGTTGTTGCATTACTTCATTATATTTTATTCTAGAATTTATTCAGGGTAATAAAAAGTGGACTTGTTCTTAAAACATGGCCTCAAAACACAATGTGTAGTGGCAGAGTTAGTATGCTGATTCTGATTTGTCATGACTGTAAAACAAAAATCTCATTTCCAGTCAAAAAGTGGGATAAATGTGAAAATTAATTTGAAAGCAGGATTTTCCATAGAGCTGTAGCTTGTTATCCAGTAGAAATAGGGAATTTGCTGTCCAGTTGGCATTCAGTTCAGGGTGTTTTTAAATGTCATATAGATTGGATGAGTAGTGGCTGTATTTCAGAAATTAATTTCAGTGTTTGTGAGCAATAGTACTTGTTCCATGACATTGACATTCAGTAGATCAAAAGCTATTTACTGTTATGTCATGTATTCCACAGTCTTGCCAACAGTAATGGAACCGACCTCTGAAAGAGTGAAAGATGTCTACGAGCAGAAGGTGGCCTCAAGCACCTTAGCTATTTTAATTTAGCCATAGTCCATAAGCTTTCTCTGTGCACTTATTACCTTTCTTTTCCTAAACTGTTCTCTTCCATATAGAGTAAGGTGTGTTTCATAGTTTTGCGTTATTATAGCCAGAGTGCAAATTAGATTGAGAACTTGGGTACGATTCTTGTAAGCTACACTGAAGTGGTATTGTTACACTGACAATGACAAAATCAAGAGCTTAGAGTGACACTCATTGTAAATTAGTCCTCACCAACTGGAATGTGATGTACGTTTCCTCTATTATGTAGAACAGGAGTTTCATATTCTCTAGTATCACCGTCAGAAGAAAAGCCACATTGTCAATGGTGCTGTGCATCGCAGGTCCTGCTAAAGTCAGTGAAGACTTTGGTGCACAGAATGTCCTAAACTGAGAACCAAAATTTAATTTTGGCAGATCTCCCATATTTCCTCTCAGGAAGCTCCAGCAGAAATAGAGCTGTACGCTTAGCCAGAGCATTCAATAAACCTGCAGAAGTGACACCTGGAGGGGGCCCAGACCTGTCTCTAGAGAGGATGGAGTCTGCAGCCCCTAACTACCATGCCTGACTTCTCTCTGCTCCCTGCCCCTTGGCACTTAAATTTTTGGCTGCATAATGGCCCAGCTCCGGCCAAAGGAGAGCAGAGTTACCCTCACAGCCCAGGGTTCCAGTTAGGGCACTTCCTTAAGAAGCTAGAGATAGTGGTACAAATCCCTCAGGAGGGAGGAGGGAAATGAATCGGTCTCCCACTTCATGGCTGTTATATTTTACACTGAATTTGATGCTGTTAGTGTATATTCTGCTTCATACACAGGACTGGGTCCCCATTTGGACATAGGTATACTGAGTTTCCAGACCCTGCTCAGGCTTTAGGTCTGACAAGATCAGATTGGCCAGGATGGTGACATCAGGAGCACATACAGTAGCAGAACTTTAAATGTACAAAGCCTAACTTGTGCCAGCAGACCAAGTGGAAATGCAATTTGATCCTGCCCTCACTACTTATTAGAATCAATGATGGGTTGGCAAACTCAGTTAATTACTCAATTAAACAATGGCAGTAATTAATCCTGAGTAACTGTCCTAATTATTTCCCTAGCATCATCCACATTGTACTGTAATTATTATGGAAAATCTGGGGTGTAGATGAGAACAAGATTTAGGATTTGGCTGTTATGAGGTGATGCCAATAAAACAAATTTCTTCCTTTTCTTAAGTGGATAAAGAGCTCTCATATCAGAGGCTGGAACCGTAGATCTGCCCCTGCCTTTATAAAGTATGTGGAGTCACTTTAATCACTGTTGATAGAAGTCTTATCACTCCATCTCCATTTCCTGTCTACTTCCATATCTGCCACGGCAAATTAAAATAGTGCATTTTTGCCAATGAAATAATTTTTCCTCTGGAATATTAAAAAATTGCACTAACACAGTTTTAGGATTTTTTTTTTTCTCACCATTCAGCTATTATAACAGACAGGGTGAACTGGAGAACAAATAAATAATATAAGAAGGGATCTGGTGGTAAACTAGTAATATTGAATTCCTTGAAAGAACACTTGGACAGAATCTTTCCACCTACAAAGCACTATAGAGTGAAGTGGAGAGAGAGGGGTTTTAGGCTGTGCAGTAGTATTATTTTAAAACAAATAACAGAGCTATGCAGAACACCTAGAATTAGAATGATCAAAAAAAGCATGCCCTTCCATGACCCTCATGCTGTCCTGCTTGGGGTGTTCCTTTCACTGACATTCATGACCTTTAAAAAGGAAATAGATTAGCTTTCCTTCCTACTGTAGTCCCAGTGTCTTTATCACCTCTATGGAGGCCATAGAGATGGTCTGGTCTCTGCCCACCTCTTTGTTATCTTAAAGGGTAGCTGAGGGGTGCCTTCAGCCTTGGTTTTTCAAGCCAGCCTACTGACATGTTCCCACACCATTAGCAGTTAATGTATGGGAAAACAATTGCACCTTCTGAGTGTTGCAGGTGTAAAGCAACAGGTAAGTACCAGGTAAAATGTGTGCATGTGCTTGGAGAAGGGTGCAGGAAAAGAGGCTTATATGGGAGAGTTTTCATATAAAGTCTCCAAAACAGATTATTTTTTTAATGAATATCTAGTTTTACTTAAACATGGGGAGTATTGTTAGTCTTCATCAGGACCAATATTTTGCTTTTTGTGTTTATTTTGCTTTCAATTCTTTGTTCCACACAGTTCAAAACTCATAGCGAAACTGAAGGTTGCTGAAGTGGTAGGTATCATGTGTGATACAAGGAAATGATCACCTGCTTTGCGACTTATTTACTTATAGCAACTTATAATGATTTCTGAATATTGCTTAATAATCCTGCCTGCCCTGACTGTTCTGTGGAAGCTTACCAAGGACTACTGTGTTCATCAAAACAAAGCAGTTTTCTGTGGAAACTTACCAAGAATTACTATGTTCGGCAAAAATAAGAGACATGTCCTTGGAAAGCAGATGGGTTCTAACAAGTTTAGTCTTTGTAGTGGATAGATAGCCATATATGGGCGGTAGAAACTGATATACTGGTGCTTTTAGATAAGATAGAGGTGGTAAACCAGCGGGAACCACTCTTGTTCAAGAAATTGGCTAAGAGAATCTGCGCATGCTCCGAGGAAAAGTACAAGGTGAGAAAGACTGTGAGCCTTCCTCCCAAAGACCCCCGAAGACGCCCCCCAGGAGGCAATGCACAGGCGCAAAGATAACATAAACTGCTGGCACCAGCCTTTTGAACTAACCCAGCCTTACTCATGCATATGTATGTTTGTGTTATGTAATCCAATGAATATGTATATCCACACTCGATAAGTTTTTGGTAAAATGTGCTGGGGGTGTGCAAGCTTTGTGGAGAAATCCCCTTGCACCCCAGCGTTGGAGTAAACATACCTGCTTTATAACTCTCTCTGAGTTGTAGAGTCTGTTTCTGCGAATCATGTGTTCCAGTAAGACATGCTATATCCTATAAGAACTGAAAGAAGAGGATTTCATCCGGAAATTGACAGAAATAGGAAAAATGTATCTGCTACTAAACACTTCTCTTGCTGTCCAGTTCCTTAAAATTAATTACCAGATTGTTACTGATTGTTACTGATTTGTTATTAATTTGAGTTGATGATTTTTGGTGATTTTGATAAGGAATGATTAGGACTAATCAATTAAATGGAATCTCACAAAAATATCAGTTTTTATAAAAGATAGTGGTGTAATGTTTTAAGTAGTCATAGAGATGTTGTATTCATTTTAAAGTAACCATACAATCAGTTACGCTGCTAGACGAGGTACCATTGTTTGACTGTCTGGTGAGGATAATTTATTGCCCTCTAGACCAGGTGTTTTGAGAGTTGTATTGTGAAAGGGCCTCGAGGCATGTTAAAATTGCAATGTGAGCCAAAGTCCTTGAGTCAAGGACATTGGGAGGGGGGGGTGTCTTTCTTTTGAGTCAGTAGTCCGTGGTGGTCACAAAAGCAGCCCCCCGACTCATTTCAGGACTCGGCTGTGCGTGACCGGAAAGAGGTGGGAATAAGAAAATGAGTTACAGGAATTAGCATGTTTATGTATGAGAACTTGATTAATATGTATTACTGTATCTGTCCTGGTTTAGCCAGGATAGGGTTAAGTTTCCCCAGCAGTGGGGGGGAAGCTCTAGCCGGGTTATTCATATATCATGCTGACGTCACATCCTGGCACGAGAGCGGGAAGAATCGGTGATCGCGTGGGTTGGCGCAGCCGGTTCTCTCTCTGCTGTATCAGTATATACTTTGCTCTGTTCATTGTTATCACTGTTATTCTTATTGTTTGCTGTGTTGCTGTTGCTCTGTTGTATTAAACCTTTCCTTATCTCAGCCCCGGGGCTTTGTATTTCACTCCCTTTGTGGGGGAGGGGCAGCAGCTGGGTGGTCTCAGACCCCGGCAGGGGCTAAACCATCACATGCTACACGAGTTAGGTGTGTGTTGTTGGTGAGATGACTCCTCTGTGCACCCGGCCGTTAATAAAGGAGTGTCTGCTTATCTACATCAAATTGGTGTTAAGTTCTTTTATCCCGTTTTGGTGACAAGATGATGCTTTCCTAGTCATTTCAGATGAATACATTTGGTTTCAGCTGAAGTTTGAGCTTCTTACTTCTTGAAGTTTGACTTCTTACTGAAAAAGCTGCTTGGCTGAAAAGACTAATTAATCCCTATTAACCTCTATTAGTCATTTGCAATTAAGGTGTCTCAGTAGTGACTTAGTCATTTCCCTCTGAACAGAAGTTCAATAGGAAACACACCAAAAAAATTAGAGATGTCAGTGCTATTCCTAGGACACTACTGTGTTTATCCTGTTGATACCCAAATAAGAATAGAAAAAAATAAGAATCATGGGCAATGAGACAGAGTTAAAAATGGTTCTTAAGGCAAATTACTGGGGCATTGGGAGAAAACTACTTTTGATAGATCTGCACCATGATTAGGGAGCTCTGCTTTCCAGACCGCCACAGCATAAAATATGTCTTAAAGCATTCAAACCATGCTGAACTAAAATATGTGTTTATTGTTCAGAAAAAAAGATCACCTTGACATACATCTTGCAGTTGCATTCAAATGAGGGTTCATTTTTAAAAATAAATTTATTTTATTTTGTTTAAAGAGAAATGTGCTTAGTTCTTCAGTTCCAGCATAAAATGGTATTTTTTGACTGATCATATGAAGTGCCTGCAAGGAAGTAATTTAAGGTAACTTCCTTTCTGGCTTTGTCCTTCACCTGTGATGCCAAACTTGAATCTTCTCATTGACTGAATAGCAAGAAGCAAATGCTTTCCCTCTCTGATCCCCAAAATGCACCCTCTATATAGCACTTAATTATTCTGTTAACTTCTAAAAAGTTTTAAAAATAAGCATTAGTTTGTTGCAACAACTTAAGGAAATCTGAAATGTAAAACAAATTTTATATTGCTTCTGTGATTTTGATCACTTGGAAAACAAACTTCTATGTAAATCCACTAACAGGGAGAAATTCTTGAGATTGATTATTTTAAACTGAAACAGATTTAAAAGTGCTAGTTTTACAGAATTCAATAACTAGCATACAGAGTGGGAATGGCAGATCAGACTTAGCCAAATGTCAGCACAGCAGATACTGGAATAGAGACTAGAGCTACAAACAAATAAGAAATTACTTTTTGCGCGCCTGCGCGCCGTGCCCCCCCCCCCGAGAAGAAACTGAACATAGTTTGAAATCTGAAATTCTGACCATTTCTGAAACCACTCTAGTACTAATCCTTCACCATTAGTGATGCCAAAGGCTTGTTCTAGATACTAACTCAGTTTAGATTTTCATTGCAAGAAAAAGGAAACCAAAAAAACATCAAACCACTGTGACTCTACCCCATGTCTAAAAATGGCCAACCAGCAATATAAAATGAAGCTTTGTAACAAACACCTTACATATTAATATAACTTTTTCTCTCAATCCCCTCTCCCCCCAGTGAATAACTAACTAACTAAATCATTCAATTGAGAACTTTTTTCCTGGAAAAATGCCAAGTGCCACATACAAAAATTTAGAAGATTTGATAGAAATTATTGCTGTGTTTTGGGAGGAATGGCAGGTGAGACTGTGCTATGGGCAGGGGTACAATACCCAAGGATAAACTGTCATGTGAATTCTGTTCTGACTTACTGGCCTAACCACGTTCAGTGCCTTCCACTGGGTGCTTGTTCATAGATTTTTTTTTTTGCAACTAGTAGTGAACAAGCTAGTGAAAATCTTTGCTGCAGTCATTAGAGGGAATCCTGAGTCCTGACCATTTTCCTACAGAATTCAGTGACATCTGTTCAATCACATTTCCTTACCTGCGGCTTAGGGTGGGGTGTCCCTTTTTGTGGGATAGAAAAAAAGAAATTAATGTATTTGGGGTTAAAAGACTTTAATTAGTATTTTGATTTCTCTGTCAGAGAGAAGAGGAGATATGGAGGAGTCGGTCAGCACCATTTCTCTGATGCATGTGACTGCTTCCATAGTATCTTGACAAAATGCTACTTACAGACATATAAAATGGTTCTGGAAACCTTAGTGACTTCATATTGTGAGTGCAGTATTATGCTGAAAAACTGTTTGATATAACATTCATGCTGGTGTGATTCCTTGCTGTGGTGCTGCAGAAAAATTATTTTCCTGCACTGTTATAAAAGAATGGGTTTAGTTTCTGGTAAACCTATGAGCACCCTGTTGTCAACTTGCTCTTCCAGGAGGTTCTCTACAGTTTTCTGTAATTCCTATCACAGGACAATAGTTTTGGACTAATACAGGATGTGCTTCATGACTTCAGAAACCTGAACTAGAGAACCAACCCAGCGTGGGCTGGTGCCTACCAGATGGTTCAAACAAATTCTGTTGTTGCTTAGAAGCCGACTGAATCAATAAATAGAAGTCAGTCTAAATCAATAATACATTAATGTTTAGTATCTTCAAAAACAAAATCTGTACCTAAATGCTGCAACTGGCTCTTACCTACATGGTAAACGGAACTTCTGAAGTAATCAGATCAAAACTTCCAGGTGACTGCAATCAGACTAACACTGCAATTTGAGCAAAATACCACAAGTACAGAGCTTAAATATTTTTGAATGTTTAGGAGACTCCTCTACTTCTCACTTGAAGTAAAAAGTGTTTTTCCAGATGTTTGACACATAACTGTCAAAATAGCTGTCCAAATCATCTACTTAATTTGAATCAGTATTTAGTCATGTAAAACATAAACCCAGGTATCCCAAGCAAAATATGTGGCAAGTGGTTTTCATGGCAACATCTGGAATTTTCTTGCTATTAGCAGAGAATTCTTTGTGGGTTAAGTATCACCAAGTGAACCTGATAATTGGTACCAAACTAGACTGAGCTGCAACATTAAGCTATGGAGTTCAAGAAACAAGTTATTTCTACCTCCTTTGGCAGAACCCAGGTGCTTCTCTTAAAGTGAAGGGAATTTACAACTTACCCAGAAATCAAGCTGAATTTGAGGTAGATCACTCCTTCCTATGGAAAAACTTGCAGAACAGCACCAAATAGATGGAGAAGAAAATCCATTCTACTAGTTGGTTCAGCAAGGGGTGGGAGCAGAGGACTGTCCCAGGGCAGAAGCACAGCCCAGGTGCTCTGGTGGGAGTGGGAGTGGGAGTGGGAGCAGGAGTGGGAGAGGGGCATTTTGAGCTGCCTGCCAGCTCTCTGCAATGCCTGCCTGCCATTTGGAGCTGCTCTGTCCAGGCTCCAGGCATCCTGTAGAGGACCTTGCACTTCAGAGCGCCATGCATTGAAGAAATACTGGGTCAAAAGATGACCAAGGTCTCCTTCTGCAGAGAAATGATCACATGTCCTAATTCTTCCCCCCACCTCTACGTTCTGCTTTTATAAAAGCAGAGGGGTGGGAGGCTGATTTTTCTCTTCCAGTATTTGAAATATACTCTTATATTCAGTCACTCATTTTATGCACCACTTCTGATTGTTCTGATACGTTTATGCTCAACATGAAAAATAATGTAAATAATAAATAGGCAGACAACATTTGAGTCCATCCTATTACTGATGCTGGTCATCAACCTTGGTGTTGTTACATACTATGCAACATGAACTTCTTTTTCTTTTTTTTTTTTCAAGTGAGAACCTGGAACTGTCTTAACATGTCTTAAACGTCAATATACCTAGACTCTATACACGGATGAGTAGAGATAAACACATGTAATCATGGACACAATACCGTTTGAAGGAAAAAACCACACTAGTAATTTTTCTCCCACTACAGCACAGGTTGGTTGGTGCAGACTTCAGTAGTGGCAGATGATATATGAAATATATCAATTCGCATATGACACAGCTTCTCTCTTTATTTGAGCAATGGCCCAGTGAAGTTTGCTGAAACATTCACGATAAAGTTAGTGAGGCCCGTAACAAGATTCTGTTAGAAGCCCTATATGCAAAATTCACAGCAGATTATGTTAGGAATATTATCAGTCTCACTGGAAAACATTTTCTTGTCTGCATTGGTTAAACCACATGCTATGAGCACCAGTATCTAAAAGCAGTCTATAGATATCTATAGCATAAATGTACTGCTTGTCAATGCATATGGTTATTATCTTTTTATCAGTTAAATGTGTATCTGATAAATGCCTTTTCTTAATTAAAAAACATATATATTGCACTTCTAAATTGTTAATCATAAAAGCATTTTTACTTAACTTACCATTTATTGAAGCTGGAACAAGTCTTGCCTTAAGCTCTTTACCTGCTCTCATGTTCGTAATCAATCTTTCTCTCTCTCTCTCCCCTCCCCCCTGTGCAGAGATTGCAGTAAACTTAGAAAACTAGAAGGGACACTGTTTCAAATGACTTAAGAAAGAGAACAGGAACGATCATTTTGTTCTCTTTTTTCAGATGATTACGGTACCTTCAGAAAGAAGGAAGGAAGGGAGGGGAGAGGAAGTCAACAAATCTTTGCTTGCCTGCAAAAAATAAGGAAACAGCAGATAGCAATCTCATTTTCTCTCAAACAAAATGTTTGGAAAAATAAGTATAACCAAACCAAAAGGAATTCCTCGAGTATTATATATGCATTATTAGTTTCATAAAACCTATTTGTTATGTGCAACTACATTAATGCAATTGAATTTTCCATGTACTGACTGGACATCCATATCTTATGCAGAACAGTTAGTCATGAGCTTGTACAGATAGTGGACAAGGAGCATATACATGTATACACATATCTTGTTTCCACAGTGATATAGGTAAAAAAAAACCCCTTAAAATCCCTCTTGGGGGGGGGGGGGGGGGCGGCACTACAGGGGTGGCTTCTGTGAGAAGCTGCTAGAAGCTTCCCCTATGTCCGACAGCGCCAATACCAGCCAGCTCCAAGACAGACCCACCACTGGCCAAGGCTGAGCCCATCAGTGACAGTGGTAGTGCCTCTGGGATAACATATTTAAGAAGGGGAAGGGAAAAACTGCGCAACACCAGTAGCAGCTGGGAGAGAGGAATGAGAATATGTGAAAGAAACAACCCTGCAGACACCAAGGTCAGGGAAGAAGGAGGGGGAGGAGGTGCTCCAGGCGCCAGAGCAGATTCCCCTGCAGCCTGTGGTGAAGACCATGGTGAGGCAGGCTGTCGCCCTGCAGCCCATGGAGGTCCACAGTGGAGTAGATATTCACCCGTGGAGTAGATAGTAGCCTGTGGAGGACCCCACACCAGAGCAGGTGGATGTGCTCTGAAGGAAGCTGTGACCCTGTGGAGAGCCTGTGCTGAAGCAGGCTCCTGTCAGGACCTGTGGCCCGCTGGAGAGAGAGGAGACCACACTGGAGCAGGTTTGCTGGCAGGACTTGTGACCCCGTGGGGGACCCACACTGGAGCAGTCTGTTCCTGAAGGACTGCACCCCGTGGAAAGAACCCAAGCTGGAGCAGTTCATGAAGAACTGCAGCCCATGGGAAGGACCCACATTGGAGAAGTTCATGGAGGACTGTCATGGAGGCAGGGCCCCTCTAATCCTGCTCACCATCACTCACTTGATCTAAGAGTGACTCCTGCAAGAATGACTTCCTGGTCCCCTCAAGAGGGTCAAGCATAATGTTGGCCATTCTATTCTGTCTGGGGGATTTCCGACTGGACACTGGAGCTGCATCTCTCTTGGAAGACTCCCCTTTCATGGTGGTCTTCCCTTTCAGTTGCTGTACTCATGCAGCTAGGGCTGGAGTGGGCTGTCCATGCCTCCTCCTCATGTTTTCCCCATGGTCGTGGAGGAAGAACCACAGGGTGCCTCGTGGTGTGTATCTTCCACTGCCCTTCTCTTGGGTGGGGAAGCGCCTGCTTCTAATAGCTGAGACATCGGCCCGTGCAGGTGGAATGTAGGACATGTCCTCTTCCATTTTCTGGAGCCTCTGAGACAGTTCCTCTACAGCTGAAACCAAAGCATGTTGGGAGGAAGGGAGATTTCCCTCATATTGCCGGAGCTGGATAATCACTTCGTCCACTGTCTGAGTCTGGGTGTCTCGCCACCAGGACGCTACTGCTAATGCTTTGGAATGTGCCTCTGGTCCACTTTGCAGGAACTTCTGCCACATCGACTGTGTGTAAGGGGCCTGATCTGGATCCATTGGTGACCGCTCATCATTCAGATCACCATAGATCATGTCAAACACAGCCATTTCCCTGAGGTTCTGAATGCCTTTCTCCATGTCGGTCCACTTGCCTAACCGACATAGAGCATCATCCTTGTAGGGGTACCTCTCCCTCACAGCGAGCAGGAGTCGCCTCCAAAGGCTGAGGGTTTGAGCCTGTTTCCCTATTGCCTTGTCAATACCAGCCTGCTTGGCTAAAGATCCCAGCTGCTTGGCCTCTCTCCCCTCCAATTCCAAACCAGCAGCTCCACTATCCCAGCATCGGAGCAGCCAGGTGCAAATTTGCTCGCCTGGAAGGCGGCTGAAATCCTTCCGCATATCTCGCAACTCACTCAGGGATAGAGATCGGATGGTTACCTCCGGCTCTTCCTCCTGCTCTCGTGATGGGCCCAGTTCATCATCACCCTGTACACTGCGAGGGGGTTTTTTGGTATATTTGGTTTTCCGTATCGGGGCGACTGATATTGGTACTGCTTGTCCCTCTGGCCCAGCTGCTGTGCTGGTGGAGGCAACTGGTACTGGCACTGCCTGTCCCTCTGGCCCAGCTGCTGTGCTGGTGGAGGCAACTGGTGCTGGCACTGCTTGTCCCTCTGGCCCAGCTGCTGGGCTGGTGGAGGCCACTGGTACTGGCACTGCCTGTCCCCCTGGCCCAGCTGCTGTACCAGTAAGTTCACTCTCAGATCCTGCAGCCCTTTCTCCCCCTTGAGGGCAGTGATCAGTGTTAAAGATGACACGGTAGGCATGGGCAAGCCCCCAGCACATCGCAGCGAGTTGTGTCTCCCGGGGTTTGTCAGATTGGCAACACACCTTTTCCAAACACTCCACCAGTTTATCAGGACTCTGCACTTGTTCGGGAGTGAAATCCCAGAACGTTCGGGGTGACCACTGACTCAGGCACTTGCTCATCTTCTCCCACACACCTAGCCATTTATAACTATCTGCCCTCAGGGCAGGTTTCCGGGTGGTGCTATTGTTGGAGAAGTACCGCATGGCCCAAAACAAGATCTGGCAGACATTCAGAAAGCACAGTGCCGCAAGCACACTGGCCTGGATGCTCCAGGGATAGCTAAAATTCTCAAAAACCAAGAGGATCTCCCCTGGCTCACCCATAGAGGGGGTGAGACCCCTAACAAAAGCCCAGGCAGCACACAGATACTGGTTCTCCCCCACAAGCAGTGATACAAGCATATTATAAGCAGTCTGCAGCCAGTAGAGCAAAACAAGACCCTTGACACATTTTCCACCGATAACAAACACCAGCACTGGGAGCACACATTGGATATGAGGATTAATCCAGCCCCACCACGCAAGCAAGTTGGCCAGCATTGCAAATGTTTCTTATCAAACAATACAAATAAAACCAGAAAAAATTACACCTAACAGATTGCTCTAACACACCTTCTCCTTTTGTCCTTATCTCAGCCCCCTCGAGCCCCACGTTGGGCGCCAAAAGTTGTGGTGGTTTAGTCCCTGCCGGGGTCTGAGACCACGCGGCCGCTGCCCCTCCCCCACAAAAGGAGTGAAATACAAAGCCCCGGGGTTGAGATAAGGACAGGTTTAATACAACAGTGCAACAGCAACACATCAAACAACAACAACAATAACAGTAATAACAATGAACAGAGCAAGATATCTACCGATACAGCAGTGAGAGCAGAGCGATCTCAAAACACACGCACCGATTCTCCCGCGCTTGGGCGCCAGGACGTGAAGTCAGCATGGTATATGAATAACCCAGCTAGAGCTTCCCCCCACTGCTGGGGAAACTTAACCCTATCCTGGCTAAACCAGGACATTTAGTCTGGGAAAAAAAGGAAGCTGAGGGGACACCTTATCACTCTCTACAACTACCAGAAAGGAGGTTGTAGCAAAGTGGGTGTCAGTCTCTTATCCCAAGTAACAAGCGATAGTGATATAGTATACTTCACACCTGCTAGTAGCCATGGTTAATGATTATGCTAGTAACTATAGTTACCGCACATATGGAGAGCAGTAAGAAATTCATAAAGAATACGCTTTGATCTCCAAACCCTAGAAAATAGGTAGAACGTCCTGGACCATGAAGACAATGTCTGGGATTGTGTTGAGGATGAGTTATTTGACAACCTGGAAAAGTGACTATTGAATTACTTAACTTGGCAATGAAACTAACTTTTTGAGTGTCCTGAAAGTGAACTACCTTTATTATAATACCAAAAACCACACCCACAGGTCAAAAAGACCCCTGCCCAGGTTAAGACCCTTCCCCTGAGCATGCATAGTAGTAGAAGCATTAGGTAAACCGTATTATAATTGCATGTTAATCATTAATCAATCAGTATCTAATAGGCGTGTTATGGGAAAGTAATAGCCTCTGATTTTTGTGTTAAAAAAAGCATGAAAACCTGCTGTTGGTATGCTTGATTTGTGGAAAAGTCCACCAAGCACTCAGGCCCGAATAAATTACAATATCTCTCCTGAGTGTGTTAAGACTGGTTTATTGCATGTCGGGCATGAATCCGCTTTTCAGATAACAATAGGACAAGATTAAATGGCCTCAAGTTGCACCAGGGGAGGTTTAGATTGTGTATTAGGAAAAATTTCATCACTGTGAAGACTGAGTTAAAGCCAGGAGCCCAACCAGTAAGGTGAAAGCAATATTCTACAAAATTGGAAACAAGGAGAGGACTGGAACCCATAACAGAAAATTTTATGAAATATGGACTAGTAAGAGAGTGTCAATCTGAATATAATACTCCCATTCTCCCTGTAAAGAAACCTCACTCTAAGGAGTATCAGCTAGTTCAAGTCTTAAGGGCTATTAATCAAATTGTTCAAGATGTGCATCTGGTAGTAGCCAATCCATATACCTTATTGACTACCATAAGGGACACTGATCAATGGTTTACTGCGTTGGACTTAAAGGATGCTTTTTTTAGTATCCTGCTAGAAGAAGAAAGTCAGAAACTATTTGCATTTGAGTGGGAAAGCCCTACTACTGGTCGGAAAACACAATTATGTTGGACTGTTCTGCCACAGAGGTTTAAAAATAGCCTGACTATTTTGGGGAATCAACTGGCAAGAGAATTATAAACCTGGCAGAGAGAAAATGAAGGACATGTCAATTTATTCCAATGTGTAGATGACATTCTTTTAAGTTCCCAGACAAAAATGGACTGTGTGCAGTATATGATAGATCTTTTGAATTTTCTGGGATCGTCCGGATATTGAGTGTCACAGAAAAAGGCTCAAATAATGCAAACAACTGTTACTTATCTAGGTTTTACTATCACTCAAGGAGAACGAAGCCTGGGAGTAGAACAGAAGGAAGCAATTTGTCAAACACCCGAGCCAGCTTCTAAACAAGAATTAAGAGCATTCCTCAGAATGGCCGGATGGTGTCGCCTGTGGATAACTAATTTTCGACTGATAGCCAAACCTCTATATGAAGCTATAAAAGGACTTGGGAATCTCCTTGAATGGACTCCAGAACGTCAACAGTCATTCATTCAATTGAAGCATGCTTTAATGAAAGCCCCAGCTCTAGGACTAACCAATTTAGAAAAATCTTTCAAGCTGTTTGTTCATGAAAGACAACATATTGTGCTTGGAGTATTGACTCAAAAGACTGGATCCCGGAGGAGACCGGTAGGATATTTTTCCAAACAACTGGATCAAATAAGTAAAGGTTAGCCTTCTTGTTTACAGGCAGTCGCAGCTATAATAATGCTTATACAAGAAGCAAGAAAATTGACTTTGGGGCAGAAGTTAGTTGTTCAAGTACCACATGCAGTAACAACTGTACTGGAGCAAAAAGGGGGGCATTGGCTGTCTCCAAGCAGAATGATGAAATACCAGGCAATACTGTTAGAACAGGACGACATAGAGCTAAAGATAACCTCCGTACTAAACCCTGCCACATTGTTGCCTTTGCCAGGGGAAACAGAGCTGAAACATGACTGTTTGACAACAATTGAATGACTGTATTCTAGTAGAGCTAATTTGAAGGATATACCCCTGGAGCCAGTGGAAATTAATTTATTTGTGGACAGGAGTAGTTTTGTGGATCATGGAAAAAGAAAGGTGGGATATGCTGTGGTATCAGAAAATGAAACATTAGAAGCAGGTGCACTACCAGCTGGCACCTCTGCTCAAAAGACAGAATTAATAGCCTTAATGAGAGCTTTGGAAATTCTAGCAGGTAAAACTGTTAATATCTGGACTGATTCTAAATATGCATTTGGAGTGGTCCATGCACACGGGGCATTATGGAAAGAAAGAGGCCTTTTATCAGCACAAGGAACTCCTATAAAATATGAGAATCTGATAAGAAAATTACTGGAAGCTGTGAATTTACCAAAAGGAGTAGCAATCATGCACTGTAAGGACCACCATTTTGGAGATACTTTTGTAGCTGTGGGAAATCATAAAGCAGATATGGCTGCAAAACAAGCATCAGCAGCAGAAATACTCGGCTTGTGGCCTGAAAAGAATCAAAATTTGGGCCAGCCCCCACAGTACACAGAAAGAGATGAGCAACTGATTAAATTAACAAGTTCAGAAAAGAGCAAGGATGGTGTGTGGGTGACCGAAGACCAGCGTGTGATACTCCCCAAAAGTCTAATGAGAGAACTGTTGGAAAAATCACATAAAGAAACTCACTGGGGAATGGAAGCATTAGTGAACAACATGAAGAACTATGCTCTAGGCATAGGAATGACTGGTATAGCAAAGAGCATCATTAACAAGTGTGAAATATGTCAGAAAAACAATCTGCAAAATAAACCCAGACCTCCACTGTGGGAATTAAGAACTGGTAGTTAGCAAAATGTAAACTGACCTTGAGGTTAGAAGAATGATTGTGGATAACTGAGGCAACATTACAGAACACCGTGTTGCGAGCATCAGAAACAGCAGGTCGGAATACCACCAACCTGGTTTTTTGGCAGATCTCCCATATTTCCTCTCAGGAAGCTCCAGCAGAAATAGAGCTGTATGCTTAGCCAGAGCATGTGCTATAAGTTCTGTACAGTCTGGCCATGACACATGTGTGAGTAGACCCTAAAGGCCACAGAGGTGAGTCCAGACGCTGCAGGCTAAGGAGCCATTTGTCTGAGAGCTTCAGACATCCTGCTCAGAGCTGCTGTTACAACTACCAGACAACCAGAAAACCTGGCCACTTTTCCTCTTTACAAAACAAGGTCATAACAATTCTGTCAGAGCATCTTTGTAGAAGAATATTTTCTTTTTACCACAGAAGCCAAGACACTTACTGTCACTTCTAAAACAACAGAGCCAACCCATATGGATTCCGTTAAGACTCAAGTGTTGAAGTACTAATCCTAAATTATTGTTTTATCACAGGAAAAGTGGAGTTGAATAAAGGGCTAAGAGCTGTATATAATTTAATGTCACTGATATGGACACCTGGATACTTGAATAGAGCCTTGCAAGTGATGGAGAATGTGACTTCATTGTCAGGACACAGCAAAATCTGCAAAGAACCTGTAAATATTAAGACTATAACCCACTCAACAGAGGGAATTTCATACAAGCCAAACTCCAGTAAAACATGTGAATTCTGTGCCTTGCTAATCAGAAGGTAACAGACCTTTACCAGCAATACTTCAAAGGTCTCAGTTGATGATCCAGTGATGATGTCTACTGGCACATCCTTGGGAATGAGTGTCTACTTTTGCCACAAATCATTTAAGTATGTTCCTAAGCTTCCTAGCTCTGTGTCACAGCAAGCACATGGCTATGGGGATGAGAAGACACCTTTATTTCCCAAGCCTCTGAACTCGCTCGGAGACATGCTATTTAGCAGTAAGGATGAAATGTCACATCTTGTTCTTCTCCCAGCTAATTCCATGTATTCTGTGCCCTCTGAGGTGATACGTCCTGAGTGTACTGGTCCAAAGATGGTGCAGAGTGATTTCTAGAAGAGTTGTAGTGCCCTCAGTTGGGGAGGACAGATAGATTGATTCGGTCCGTTTTCAAGGTCAGCACTGACTAAGGGAGTTAGGGCTTAGGAGTGCTGTGGGGCTTCAGGCTGATCCTGGAACCAGTCAGCTTAGGTGGAGTAATTTAGGAAACCACCACCATGTGGGCTGGTGCACAGAAACAACACTGAGGTCTCGCCTCCCCTTCTTGGTACTCTTTCCCAAAGGACTCTCTTGTGATGGGAGTCTCCCATTTGCTAGCATCACTACTAGGTTTGCAGTCTCTGCATTTTCCTTAACATACAAAGGCTAGGAAATGCACTGCTCAGCAGGTTCTTCTACTGCTCCATACTCAGAAGCAGCTCTGTGTAATACTGGATAATGCAAGGAAGGAAGTGTCAGATCTGAAACTCCTACCATTTTGAGTAATCTCTTTAGGTGCATGGTTCTGGGAATTTCTTCCTTACTCCAAGTCTGAAGAACTCAGCCTAATATGTTTGTGATTTTTTTGTTCTGCTTACAAACCCTAGACAAATTAAGGAACTCCTCAGCTTGCTCTGGGTTACAGACAAACATCCTAGTGCTGAAACTAGGTTGCATCTGTCTATGGTACATCAAGTCTAAGGAAGGTCCCATCCTTCTGTGTACTGATACTGTAAACATAGTAATCTCTAGTAACACCTAGCAGTGCTTTCTTTGCAAAGACACTTTTTACTTTGTTCAGAGAACAACTTAAGCTGTATAGGTTAATCACATCTGTCATTTAAGAACTTATAAAATAAGGTTGTTGCTGATTATTCACTATTGCTGCAATTGTCTCTGTACAAATTCAATAGTAGAGTCTGACTTGCAGAAAACAGACTCTACAATTCGAAATAGAGTTATAAAGCAGGTATGTTTACTCCGGCCGGGGTGCAAGGGGATTTCTCCACAAAGCTTGCACGCCCACCGCACATTCTACTAAAAACTTATCGAGTGTGAATATACACATTCATTGGATTACATAACACAAACATACATATGCATGAGTAAGGCTGGGTTAGTTCTAGAGGCTGGTGTCAGCAGTTTATGTTCTCTTTGCACCTGCGCATTGCCTCCTGGGGAGCATCTTCGGGGGGCTTTGGGAGGAAGGCTCGTAGTCTTTCTCACCTTGTACTTTTCCCCGGAGCATGTGCAGATTCTCTTAGCCAATTTCTTGAATAACAAGAGTGTTTTTCAGCCAGTTTACTCATTCTATCTTATCTGAAAGTACCAGTGGAACTTCTACCGTCCATATATGGCTATCTTTATTCATTACCAAGACTAAACAGACTAAACTAGTTAGAGCACATCTGCTTTCCAAGGACAAGAAACATTTTTGCCGAACATAGTAATTTTTGGTAAGTTTCCACAGTAAACTGCTTTGTTTTGATGAACACAGTAGCAGTAGCCCTTGGTAAGCTTCCACAGAACAGTCAGGGCAAGCAGGATTATTAAGCAATATTCAGAAATCATTATAAGTTGCTATAAGTAAATAAATTGCAAAGCAGGTGATCATTTCCTTGTATCATGCGTAGGGAAGTTGTCTCACCAACAACACACACCTAACTCGTGTAGCATGCTGATTATATAGGATATAATGATGCATAGTAAACAGATTCTCATACATAATCATATCAATTCTCGTAGTTCATTTCTTTAATCCTGCCCCTTTCCAGTCATGCACACTTGAGTCCTGAAATGAGTCAGGGGGCTGCTTTTACGACCACCACAGACTACCGACTCAAAATAAAGACCCTCCAGTGTCCTTGTCTCAAGGACTTTGGCTCACATTACAATTTTAACATGCTTCAAGGCCCTTTAACAATGTATCCTTTAGAACATCCTGGTCTACAGGGCAATAAATCGTCCGTACCAAACAGCCTAACAATAGTACCTGGTCATGAATCTTATTCTTTGAATAGAAATCTGATTAATGATTATTACCAGCCTACGTGGCCTTAGCCTCGGACTTTACAAAGGACTTCGTAGCAGCATGACTGGTTGTATGGTTACTCTAAACTAAATACAATATTTCTATGGCTTCTTAAAACATTACACAACTATCTTTTTCCAACTATTATAAAAACGATACTCCTATAAAATTCCATTTAATTGATTAGGCCTAATCATTCCTTATTTAAATCAAAATCACCAAAAAATCGTTAAAGTCAGCTCAAATTAATAACAAATCAGTAACAACGGGAGACAGTCCTCCACAAACTTTCTCCGTAGTGAGTCCTCCCCACGAGATTCATTCTTCTTGAGATGCTCCAGCATAGGTCACCTCCACGTGTTGCAGTCCTCCCAGTGCCAAACTACAACAGCGGGAGTTTCTTCTTCCCACAGAGTCCCAGGGGTCCTCCACAGGCCGCAGGCAAATCTCTGCTCCTCAGGTGATCTCCATGGGTGGCAGGGAGGGTGGCCCTACCATCTCACCATGGGATACAGGGGGGCTCTCTGATCCAGCTCACCTCCCCTCCTTCCTCCTCCTTCCTTCCACTGACCTCGGTGTTCATACAGGTGTCCTTCTCGTAAGTCATCCTCAAAGTCCCCCCTCCCCTCTCAGGTTTCCCTTCTTAAATACGTTATCGCCGGGGCCCAGCCACCATCGCTAATTGGCTCAGCCTTGGCCAGACTTGGAGCTGGGGGAGCTTTCAAGAAGCTTCTCACAGGGGGCCACCACTGTAGCCCCCTGCCCTGCTACCAAAAAAACCCACCACTCAAACCCATCACACATTCTTATAGAGATCACTGAGAATACGTGATTGTGTAGTCCTCTGTGATGGACTTCATTGTCACGGATGTCCTTTACTTTCTTCAGGTTTCACTTTCTTGGGGATTGCCAAACTAAGAAGCTGGCCACAAACATTCATGTGACAGCTTCACCAGGTTATAAGACTTTGATATTCTGATTGAAGAAGACTGTGAGAGGCCCCTACTTCAGCAAGAAGAGCAGGAGATGTAAGGTCTTTGCTAATCCCACCTCAGGTCCCTTTGTCAGCAGCCTTTCCACCACGCAAGTACTCAGGAGGTACATAGTTGCCCCATCCAAGGCCAGGTAGAGTAATCTTGCTTCCCATGGTTCAGCCACTGTAGTACGTGACTTACTCTTACTGATATAGTATACTTCACATTTACTAGTAGCCATGGTTAATGATTATGCTAGAAGCTATAGTTACCATATCGGAACAATCGCAAGGTCTTGAAGCTTGGTCGAGCAAGAAGAACAAGCTTCAGTCTCCAAACCCTAGAAAATAGATAGAATGTCCTGGACCATCAAGAGAATGCCTGGGATTGTGTTAAGAATGAGTTATTTGACAACCTGGAAAAGTGACTATTCGATTACTTAACTTGGCAATGAAACTAACTTTTGAGTGTCCAGAAAGTGAACTACCTTCATTATAATGCTAAAAAGCACAACACAGGTCAAAAAGACCTCTGTCCAGGTTAAGACCCTTCCCCTGAGCATGTGTAGTAGTAGAAGCATTAGGTAAGCTGTATTATAATTGTATGTTAATTACTAACCAATCAGTATCTAATAGGCATGTTCTGGAACAGTACTAACTTGTGATTTTTGTGTATAAAAGGAGCATAAAAACCTGCTATTGGTGTGCTTGATTTGTGGAAAAGTCCACCGAGCACTCAGTCCTGAATAAATACAGTATCTCTCCTGAGCGTGTTAGGATTGTTTTTTTGTATGCCGGGCATGAATCCGCTTTTTGGGTAACAATGGGAAGTAGAGAATAAATCTTTTGTTTTCCTTTGCTTCCACGTGTGGCCTTTGCTTTTGCTGTATTAAACTGCCTTTATCTTAACCCACGAGGTTTTTTCCATCTTATTTTCTCCCCCTCGTCATCCTGCTGAGGAGGGGAGTGATAGAGCGGCTTGGTGGGAACCTGGTATACAGCCAAGGTCAACCCACCACACTGTCCTCTCAGTATCACCTTGAGAAAGAAACCAGTTCTGACACTTCCACCAGCTGGGCCAGCCCCACACCAGGGCCCCTCTTCCCTCCCCCTCATGCCCCAGCCAAGTATTTCTCCAGGGTCCAGTGGCCTCCATCTTGACAGGTTCTCCGCACCCCAGGTCTCCCCACCGTCTCACTTGATAGCAACCAGCTTCTGCCAAAACAGTGATTTCTCACCTATAAATTCTCCATTTCCCACAAGCCTACCTGCACCTTCTTGAGCTCACCAGCAATCTTCTTCATCAGCTTTACCTGCTTCCCCTTTGACCTCCCCCTTGATCCCCTTCATGTTTCTCCTGTACATCATATCACATTTATTTCTTCACCCTCTCCAAGGAGGTCGACCATGTCTTTTTGCCCCGCTGTCTCAGACAGCAATGTGCCCCCATCTCTGAAGACCACAGCCCAGGGCACCCAGCACTCAGGTGCCCCGAGGTTTCAGGTCCCTGGATGCAGCTCACTCTCGGGAGGTTGGAAACATGAATTAGCAACTGAAACTTGAGGGAGGGGGGGAAGGTACTCTTCGGTGCTCTCTCGTACCTGCTACCTTTGAGCCAGGTTAACAGTGAGACAGACAAATTGTGAGACGGGAATTCAGAGACCATCTGAGACCAGTGCTGTTCAGACACATGCTCAGCTTCCCAAGGGAGACATAGATGGTAGTCACTACAAATGCAGCAGCATGAAAAATCAACAATCAACTACCTCAGCTCAATTTACCTGCTTTTCTCCTTCCCAGTCCAGGAAAAGTAAGATAGACTTGACTGTTCGCACCTTTGCATGAATAATGTTGTACACACAACCTGTTTTTCAGCTGCTTGCTGGAGTACTCTTAAAAAGGAGTTTGAACAACATTCATAGCAACACCTAGGAGTTAAACTGGGCCCCAGATAGTCAAAAGTCCTTCTGTCTGGATGTCTGCAGCTTTGCATGCACTCCTGTGATAGCCATCACCTGCTATGATGCAGCCAGCTGCATTTAGAAGGGGGGCACAGAAGCCATACAGCAGCTTTTGATCTGCTGCTGCTTAAACGTGAGCTCTGATAATAAGAGAAGAATGTGGATGTGTATATGCATATGCATGCATATTAAAAAAAAGACTTGTGTGCTCTACAAACACAAAAAGCTTCTGAGTTCATCTAGTCCTGTGCCCTGGTATTCATTCAATGCAAGCTCACAACCCCATTAGTGCTTTCTCACTAGGACATTCTCAATCTTTTTGAAACGTTGCTGCACCTTGCTGCAACATTTCAGACAGCTGCCTAGACCTCTTTCTACATGTGGATGGGACTGTCAAAATATTTCCTGGGACAGACCAAAATTTTTCTTGGTAGTAACACTATCTTCTGGTTTTGGATAGCCTCTCCTAGAAATGTTACTTCACATCCTGTTTTCTTTCGTGACTACAGCTGTGATTTGGATTAAAGCTACTGCAGTTTCTCCCTTGTCAGTATATTTCTAAATCACAGGAGTGCATCCATCTTAGTGAAAGTTTTTTTTAATAAGTTCCCTAGTCATTATCCTGGTATCTGTATAGCTAAAGGCACAGGAAATATCCCAGTGCTAGAAGCAATACATTTGCATGCACAGTCACTGAGTTGTGTATGCAAACAAGGTGACTACCAGTCTAAATAATACCTTCCTGCACTAACACTTATAGTACAAGCATTTCCAGACTTGCACCTGCTTGGCGGTATTAACAGCTTCCCCGTGTTTCCCCAGGTGTGGGAGGGACTCTTCTCTCGACACTACTAGCCAAAAAAACCAAATCAGTACAAATGCAAAGCCTGTTTGGTATGTTGGCATGAATTTGGCTGCTGTTAGGAGAAATACCAGTACTTTAAGGGTTAATTTTAATTCAAAAAGCAGCTTCCCAATTCAAATCCATGGCAGACTCCAAATATGTTGCTGATTAGGTAAGCAAATGTGTAACTCTTCCTCCCACAAGTGTCACTGGCAGAACACTTCCAACAAAGCACTGAAGATAATTATCTATTATTCACAAGAAGAAGATTACATATTTATTGCTTTGCAGCTCAAATATATGTTGCCCAAAGACTTGCACAGATGGGCTGTATTTATGGTAACACTCAACCTTGTCAAAATTAGGTTATTAGATGCACTCAGGCCCAGTCAGATGCTGTGTTCTACACACAGCGCTGGTATCGAGTTCCTTCCCACAGCTTTGAGCACCTGCTCCCTGTCCTTGTGGCCTGTCCCAGCTGTGTCCCTGCCTGTCCTCTCTGGTCACCCTATAACTGTGGGACCGTGCCCATGACCTACCACAGCTGCAGATGAAGGTTGACTGATGTGAGGGGGTTTCTGACCTGAGCAGCCATTGCTGTGCCACTGAGACAGGCAGAAGACAGCCCAGGCACAGGTTATCAAGTGTCCTCTCTTCCCCCACCTCCTCAGAAAGCTGGAGTCATATTTACAAAAGATAGCTCCACCACTGACTTCAAGGGATGCAAGATCTGGTCCACTGAACAGCATCTGATTCTGCAAGTACTGTTGCTGGTTTTACTGGGGCTGTTTATGTAGAAACTACAACTGAACCTTGCAAAATGTATTTCTAGTGAATATTTGAGCACATTTGTGGAAAGTAAAGTTAAATTTAACTTCCATATAAATAATTATAGGAAATGTTAATATGAGGACAAGGCTCTTCCACTGTAGAAGAGAAGCTACTGACATAAGTTCCAATCTGAACCTGGGATATTGATGCTTTCAAAATAAAACCATTGAGAACAAAATATAGGCCAAGAATTTGTCACAAAACATTAATTCAGGAGTAACTTCAGATAGTAAATGTGATAGAAAACTGTGCAATCTACTCTGGGTCAATCTCCCCATAGAAATATATACACCTTTCAGTAATTACAAAGTTGTTACCAAACTCAGCTAGCAATTGCATAGTACTAACTCTGTTGATGCTCTTAAACCTTTCTGATAAACTCAAATCCACCTTTTTAAATTGCAGATGCCCCAGGCACAGAAATAGCATTAGAGCCCCACTGACAAGCATATTAGATTATCAGGACAAAATTCAGCTTTTAATGTATCTTGTTTATTACAAATCCTGACAATGAATAGGGAAAGAAACTTTCAAGCCTATTCTGCTCTAATATACATCATAACTACTGCTATAATTACATCATTGGAAACTGTAAACACTTGGTGGAAATACTGACTCGCACTCTGGGGGGGGGTTCATATTAAATATTTAAGTGGCTCAGTGGTTCAGTTTACCTTCAGCGCTTTAAGTTATGAAAGCAACACAGCTGGGCTGAGATAATATGAGGTTTGTAAAAGCTCAGTCAAAATGAGTTTCTGGACCTTAACAGGTATACAGGACATAACCTCAGTATACATAGAAATTGTTATGTATATTTAGCTTTGCTTGTATTAGGACATAAGTTCCATCTATTTCACTTATCTTTTCTCTGTAATTCACAAGCACAGGTGATGGGCCGAGCTGCAGTGTGATGTTTAAACCATGGCATATGCAATCATTTTGGCAGTGAAGCTGACAGCAGATGCAGTCACACTCAGCCCGTGCCTTGCCAGCTATTCATATCGGGGCTGGTAACACTGGAGTTGCTGAACTGCAGAGAAGCAGCTACATCAAGTGGTAACAATCCATGAGAATCAGCAAACAGAGCTATAAGGAACTGAAGGAATTAATGCCTCAAACATTCATCGACACAGAAAACCTCAAGGATAAATTGTGGCCTTTGTGATTAGTCTAAGGAATGAATTATCTGCCTAGGGAAGCACGGGGTGTATTGAAGGGTGCATGGCTCTGCTCCCTTGCAGTTGTATAAACAAATTCCGTAGATAAGCCTTGAAGGGAGGAGATGTAGAGTAAAACCATGTGTTCTGGTTAAGGCCTACACTTTAATTTACGACTATAGCCTTGAAGAAGAGCTGAAAGATTGACAAGAAAGATAAACAACCGACACCAGATGGAGCCAATGACTGGATAATTGCCCAAGAAACAAAAACTAAGGAAAAGGTAAAGGTGGTAGGGGGAGATTGTGACCACCAACTCAATTGGACAAAAGGGTTAATGTACCCCATTTCCCCCCAACACATGTGCAGAACCCTTTTCTTCGTCTCTCATGGAAATGAGTTCATGGAATACCTGCCTCTCTTTGTCTAGTATGCAAATCAGCTGATAAGATGAACTTGAAAGGCGACAGAAAACTTTTCTGTGTGTGCACCCACCACCCAAGATTACCGAACCTGAGACAACACTGGATTCAGGGGTGGTGATCCAGTTTCTTTGACTCTCTTTCTCTCCTTTCTTTTTCTTTTCTTTCCTTTCTTTTCTTTCTTATAGATTTATAAGAGACCACATTGCTTATTATCCTTTTCCAAGTTTAAATTGTTTTCTACCACAAGTAAAATATTTTAACCAGTCATTTGGTGTCATTTCATCTTAATTTAACCTGAGGGGATCACAGAATCGTTGCTACTCTCCAGGCTCTCAATCCAGGTTGTGACAAGAGCTCATGCAGACTACAGTACCTGCTCATTAAGTTCTTTACTCCTCCTCAATATTTAAGGGAATAAAAATAATTTCATTTCTAGTGGAAGCAATGCTGAGCACGCAGTCAAAAACCAGCAAATCCTCTGGTAAGTTGATGGCATTCAAGCTTTCCTCATGAGACACTCAGCCTCTGGTGGGTGTAGGCTGAATCTGACGAAAGCACACACAGAGAGGATGATGCTCTGGGGGCTTCATGCTCCCACTTGGACATTGAGCCACTGACTGCAACTCTTTGAGTGCGACCATCCAGCCAATTCCGGATCCATTGAGTGGTCGATCTGTCAAATCCATATGTCACCAATTTAGAGACAAGGATGTCGTGCAGGACAGTGTCAAAAGCTCTGCACAAGTCCATGTAGATGACATCAGTTGCTCTTCCCTTATCCACCAGCGCTGTAACCCCATCGTAGAAGGTCACCAAATTCGTCAGGCACAATTTTCCCTTAGTGAAGCCATCTTGGCTGTCACCAGTCTCCTCCTTATTTTCCATGTGCCCTAGCATAATCTCCAGGAGGATTTGCTCCATGTTCTTGCCGAGCACAGAGGTGAGACTGACTGGCCTGTACTTCCAGGGGTTTTCCTTTTCCCCTTTTTAAAAATGGGGGTTATGCTTCCCCTTTTCCAGTCAGTGGGAACTTCACCAGACTCCCACAACTTCTCAAATATGATGGATAGTGGATTAGCCACTTCATCTGCCGGTTCCCTCAGGACCCTTGGATGCATCTCATCAGGTCCCATTGACTTGTGCACGTTCAAGTTCCTCAGATGTTCTCAAACCTGATCCTCTCCTACAGTGGGTGGTTCTTCATTCTCCCAGGCCTTTGCCCTCTGCTACATGGATGGTGTGGCTGGAGCCCTTGTCAATGAAGACTGAGGCAAAAAAGTAATTGAGTACCTCAGTCATGGCTCAGGTAACCAGGGTAACCAGGTCTCCCATTTCCTTCTGGAGAGGGCCCATGTTTTCACTAGTCTTCCTTTTATCACCAATGTACCTACAGAAGCTTTTCTTGTTGCTCTTGACACCCCTGGCCAGATTTAATTCTCTCAGGGCTTTGGCCTTCCTAACCTGATCCCTGGCTGCTCGGACAATTTCTCTGTATCTCTCCCAGGATACCTGTCCTTGCTTCCACCCTCTGTAGGCCTCCTTTTTGTGTTTGAGCTTGTCCAGAAGCTCCTTGTTCATCCATGCAGGCCTCCCGGTGTTCTTACCTGACTTCCTCTTTGTCAGGATGAATCGCTCCTGAGCTTGGAGGAGGTGATCCTTGAATATCGACCAACTTTCTTGTGCCCCTGTCACGTCCTGCTCAGATGAGGGAGACAAGTGACTCAGATTCATAAATCCCCAATGGAGCGGACAATGGTGAGACAAGTCTCAAAGTCCAAACATTTATTAACTTCCCACAATGTACTAATTGGACACACGATAATTGGCTAAGTATATAATGAGCTGTGACAAGCAATACAGTATGCCTTGCATTGCTTAATGGTAGTGAAGGAAAAGGAGAAAAAGGAAAGGAGGGAGATGGAGGGAACAGAGGAATAGAGATCACCAGTCTGGGTTCCTGCATCAATCCCGCCAGCAAGGTTTCAAGGAGGCATCCCTCTTCTTCACTTCACTTCATTCTCCATGCCCCACCCCCGTTTCCTCCCCCTCGATTTATACCCACTTTCCTTGGGTCCATCCTCTAGGTCGACCCACATACCTACATATCCCATGTATGGGGAGGGGTAAGGTGTTTCATGGGATGATGTAATTAGCATGACCTTGTTAGTCTTCATTAGCACATCCAGGGGTGTTAACTTTAATATGCATTTCATGGATAATGAAGCAAAGGTCATTCACCGGACAGATGGCCCTTGAAATTTGGCCAGGTGCACCAGAGCAGAACCATCCTGTCTCCACAGAGCTCCCCCCTCCAGCTGCATCCTGTGTTATTCGGGCAGCCTTATCAGCTTTGACCTCCACACTATCCACCCCGTGACTATAGTTTCGTTGCTTGCAAGTGTTTGAGGCATTCCTTGGCTCGGAGGGCCTCCACTCCCCCTGCTAACTTTATCTCTTTCTCAGGCTGTTTTTCTCAGTCCTTGTTTCTCGCAGGCCTGTTTTTACAAGTCATCTCTCGCATCCCACCCTGTGGCTCAAACACTCCAAGTTCTTCTTTGCCCATTCTGATCTATATGTAGCAAATAGGTGCAGGGAAAAAGAAGACAGAAGGTGAGAGAGCATACATCTAACTGCTGCAAGGCATACCATTAAAAGCAAGAATCCGCATAATATTGTAAGACCGATATTTACAAGCCATCTTCCCCACCCTGTGAGTCCCAGGGATCCCAGTGATGTGACCCATGACCCAGGGTTCCACCCATCAAACCAATCCGTTGGTTGCATTGCTTGAAAAAGTTGTATGGTCCTGTTGGCGATCTCCTTCATCTTGGCATGGGTCTCCTCTATAGAGGTGGTGGCATTGTGGATGGTGGTGCAGCATTCTCCCTCAGTTAGACTCGGCATACCACACACTCCGTGTTCCTTCAGCAATGCTAGCTGATTCTGCAACGCCGTCTTAGATGCTTGTTGGGTCTGCACCTTTAATTCCCTAAAGGCATACCTTGTTCAGTTACTTAGTACATACAATTGCTAAGTTAAATTTTCCAAAACTATTTGAGGTTATACAATCACATTAGCAGGTAGCATGGCAGCTTCTAAGCCCAGGGCCAACAGCTGTTCCCAGGTATAGTAATCTGGATGTAGTACCCCACTGATTACGTGCCTGGCATCACTAGGGCCGTTAGGCCCTCTTCATTTTTGGTGTGAGGTAATGGTGTAATTAAATAAACTCTTGAAGGGCATCTTGTTGGAAAACTGATAGAACATCTTAATCCAGCCATACTATAAGGATTTAAGTGAGAATACAATTTAATATTCAGGTACAATTCATTAATGCTTGATTTGTGGAATCAGACCCCTCCAGCCAGTCTTTGATTACTTCATCTTGCTGTTGGTAGGTGTGGTGTTGTAAGGACCATATCCAGCTATATGAGCTAACACTGTAAATGGTTAGATCCCCAAACCTGTTTGGCATTTTCAAGCACCAGTGCGCAGTCATGGGTAACTCACAGGCTTTTCTAATTTTGGAGGCAATTCCCAATAAGGTAACTTAAGGCACAACTCTGGGTTAGCCTTCCAATAAGCGGACTCATTAAAAGTACCTGTAAAATTTCCTGTATATGGATACCATTGTTGACTGTAATTGATTGGCAATGATTTATTCCACACCCAGCAGGTATGATTCCACAATTTCTCCCATATGACATTTGATGGAGCCTGACAGAAGGTGTTCGGGCCTTGCCATATTCCTTTGACAGTGTTAATTTCTGTAGCCTCATCGATTCCCAAGACGTTTTGGAACACCTGGGTTAAATTTGCAGAACCAGTGCAGTGAGATTGACTGGGCTCATGGTGAATTTAAAGCCATCTCTGGCAGAGGTCGGTAATGTTATACATACGCCCTGATAAGTTCAGTTCCAAAAGTGCATGAATCCTCGTATTAGGTCCCAGCCTAGATTGGGGGAGTCCCCCCATGGTCCCTCCACTGCAAGGACAAATATTCAACACCAGGTCTCCCAAAACATCTCTCCCATATAGTAGTGTAAGCAAATTACAAATAATAACTAGCCGATAATGCATATAACCATTGAAAGCGCTAAGAGTAACATAGGTCCCCTGTCGTCTAGGATCAATGCCCTGTAAAACAAATATATATATAACAAAACAACGATGGTTAGAAAGAAGGGACAATCCACCTGGTATTGATGCGGTATTCTTTCCCATGGGCATCAGTAGCCACCCATGAACAAATATTGATGGGAGTTTTTAGGTTTAGGGGTACTTGCCCCACGGTGGGCAAGCCTACTAGAACAGGTTGTCCAGGATAATGGAGCGGGTTTGCAGGGTCTTTAGTCTCCTTTTTCCTGGCGAGTATGGACGGAGGCTTAGGACAGAACATGGTAATTCATGGGATTCATTAATTCCCCACCGGCTGTTTACCCTCATTACTGCGTCTGGCACTCGTTGTGGCCATCCTGGTTTGTGGGGTTTTAGGGCCCACTTTTGAAGCCTGTTGGTGCATTCCACAATCGCATTTGCTTGGGGATAGTATGGGATATGGAAAATCCACTGGATTCCTTCATCTCGAGCCCACTCCTGAACCACCCTGGCAGTAAAGTGACTACCATTGTCTGATTGGATCGATTTGGGCTTAGGCAAGCAGCTAAACCAACGTTTTAACCCCTTCACCATATTTTCTGCAGTTGCTCGAGATACAGCTTCTGCTTGGGTTAGGCTGAACACTATTTCCACTCCCACCAATACATAGCGTTTTCCCTTGGAGAGCCGGAAAGGACCAATATCATCCACCTGCCAGGCGTCCCATAGTCCCTTGTTGTCCCTTAGGTGTAGGGCTTGGTCCTTAAGAGCATTGTGTTCTCCCAGCCAAGTACGACAGAGACTACACGCTGAAATAACGGTATTGCACAGTTCCCTGATTACAGACCATCCTCTGCTTATTGCCTCTTTAAACAAATCTTTGCTTCCTGAATGATCCCGCTTTACATGCAGCCATTCCAGTAAGTGTTCCCATTTCTCCTCCTCATCCTCTGTAGCCATTCTCATCAAACGAGTCATTGAATCCACCTGGTTGTTTAGCAGGTGGGCAGGGTGATTTCCTGACTGGTGTGCAGCAACCCATCCTACTAAAAAGGACTTCCCTTTTGCAATGTTTAAGATTTCCTCCCACTTCTCACGCTGCCACACCGGTACCCGATTTACTTCCCAGTGGTTTTGTTCCCAAAATGTAAGCCATTCGGTACACGCTTTGAATATGGCATAGGAGTCTGTGTAAATAAATCCTGGTTCTGTAGTCTCAGCTTCTTTAACAATCACGCTCCATACCGCTGTTAACTCTCCCACCTGAGCACTTCCCTCACCCTCTGATATGATTCGGTCCCCTGAGTCAACATGCAGTGCTACCGCTCGGTATTTCCATACCTTTCCCTCACTTCTAGAGGACGCGTCGGTGAACCATACATTCTTTAGATGGGTTTCAAATGGGGGAGCAGGTTTTATGTATGAGGGAGGGGGTTCAGGAAGATCGGAGGGTGGATCTTATATTTTGAGCACTCTGGGTGCCCCCTCCTCTATCTGATACGTGTGACAGTGATGATCTAATTGTGCATACCACTTCCTCACCGTCTCTCGCTGTGCAACCCCCACAGGAAGGGGGGTTCTGGCCAGCACCGGTTTCAAGACCTTAAAGGGTCCTCATAGAATGATTGGTTGCTGCCGTATGATTTTTTCAGCTTCCTGCAAATCTAGGCTAAGCATGAAAAGACCCTTCTCTGTTTTGCTGATTAAGGATACCAATTAAACTTGGACACCAGAGTGAAAAGAGCAGGCGTATTTTACTGGGGATAACTAAATAATGTAACAGAGTAATACAGAAAACATGCAGTAAGAAAAGACAGAACAGTGCACTTAAAGCAAACAAATAAGAAAATACAGAGTAATGCATTAAATCATTACTACCTGAGAGAGAGAATAGTGATTAAGAAAGATACATCACCACTTGCATATGTTACCATCATCCAGATCCACAGTCGCTGGGGAGCCCTGGTTACAGGGAGGATTTGGAGAGCCTGTCCCGGCAAGTGGGAAATCCTCCGTGGTGCATCCACCCATAGGTGAGGCATCCAAAGTCACTGCAAGCAGGTTCAGCCGTACATACAAAAAATAAGCAAGCCAGAATAACTGGCACCTTTGTTTTGAGTGGAAAATATCTGGTTTCACTTTCCAGTTAGATTCCCCCAGAACCTGGCCAGAGCTCAAGGAGGAAGCCAAGGGAGTTTCCCTGCTTATCTAATTTGTTTATGTTCTTATTAGAACGAGGCCACACATCTGGTCCCAAGGCCGGACAACTGGCTTCATGGCCTTGTTAACTTGCCCCTACAGAAAGAAGAAGAAAGATACATTCAGGATAGACATGTTTTCACTACATTCAGCATCAGTAATGAGTACATGATATCTAAGCTACATCTTTCATTAAAGAGCATACATATTTCGCTAATGACTACATACTAAGTAAGCAGCTTTGGCTCGGGGCCTGTTGTTCAGGCTTCAATACTTCAACACTTTAGCACTTTTTACATCAGCATAGGTGGTTTGTTATAACCTAGTACAATACCTACTAGCACAATGGTTATCAGTTATAAAATATACAGGATTCATATATAGGTCAACTCTGGCTTGGGCCTGTTGTCCAAGCCTTAGCACTTCATTCTCCCAGATCAAGAAACGCTTTTCTGCGTCTTTGAAACTGCGTGAATGAAACCCTATAGGGCAGGTTGCACCCTCTGGACCACATTGCCCCATATGTATGGATAGTCCATGAATTGCAAAAACCCCCTCAATTTGGAGTGGATCTGTCGGGTGTATTGGCCCTAAGGCCTGATAAGGGGCGAGCTATGATGGAAAAATCAGGGATATGTTTCCTCCAAAATACCAGCAAGCCTAGGGCATGTTGCAGCTCCTTCTTATTTCCAGGCCTCTTTACCTCTTCCAGGGTAGTTAAAGTTTCAGGGGGAATGCACACTGTTCCTCCCCACCACCAAATACCCAGAAACTTTACCTCGGAGGATGGGACTTGTACCTTTTCGGCTGGAATTTGGAGCCCTAAATTTTCTAGGTGGGTGATTATCTCTGTCTGGGTCTGTCCCACTGCGGCAGCATCAGAGCCACCGATCAGTACATCGTCAATATATTGATATACCCTGACCCCTTCCCTAGGAGGGATTTGAGCAAGCTCCTGTGCTAGTGCATAATGAGCGATGGTCGGCGAATGACAATATCCCTGGGGGAGATGTGTAAAAGTAAATTGCACGCCTTCCCATGTAAAGGTAAAGCGATCTCTGTCTGCCTCCTGTATGGGGACCATAAAGAACATATCTTTCACATCAATAGTTGCTAAGATCTGGTGGGCTTCTTCCTGTATGGTTGCAATCAGTTCAGCTATGTTAGGTACGGCAGCTGTTAGAGGACCTGTATTGGCATTTAATCGCCGATATTCAATCGTCAGTCGCCACTTACCGTTAGGTTTATGGACTGACCACACCGGGGATTTATAGGGTGAGTGAGTTGGAATAATTATCCCTTGCTCCCGCAGCTCTGCTATTACCGGAGTGATCCCCTCCCTGGCCCATAATGGTAAGGCACAGGGTTTTACATTAACAATTTTAGAAGGAGGAAGCGCAGGCGCTTGCTGTAAAAGTCTTATAGAGGCAGTTGGGAACCCAAATTTCCATTCCCTTCCTTTCGAATCCACCCAGGCTTGTCCCTTCAATAGGTCAAGTCCCAGGATATTTGTGGGGAAATTTCCCAGGATCACCATAGCCTCTGTTGCAGTTTCATTCCCAGGTAACCAGCATTTCACCCGAGCAGTCAGCTGTGGCTTAGAGTCCCCGAAAACATCTGTAACCCAAATCTGCTTTTTGTCGGCAATTATGCCATTGCGCTTGGTGACATCAGCTTGGAGCGCTGAGATCTGAGCACCCGTATCTACTAGAAATGTAACTGGAGTTTTAAGGGGGCCAAGGGGAAAGGTAATCAACAAGTCTCCCTTACTATTTTCTGTGAGCCTCCTTAAGTGGACCCACCCACCATCCCCCAGCTCACTTACTGGTGATGGCGTGTCCGGTTTCCCGACCCGAAATCAATCAGGTCCTCTTCAGGGGCAGTTGGTGTTTGAGAGGCAATTACCACCATCTCGTTAGGTTTCAGTTCTGCCCCTCCCCTCTCCCAAAAGGTCTGCTCGGTTGGGGGGGGGCAGCTTTCTTTTGTCTTTCCAGGCTCGAATGAGCTTTTCTAAAACTATAGTCGGCATACCATCCATTAACTCTCAGGGAATCCCCTGTCCGATTTTGTCAGCCCACAAGAGTTTTTGCCCTTAAGACTTGCGGAGGGGGAGGAGATCGATTTTCCTGCTGTTCCACTCTACGTACTGAGGGCTTAGGTTTACCCGTTCCCCCGCTAAGGCCCATTCTCTGGCCGTAATTTATTAAGTCTTGATCTACGTCTCCCCAAGTCATGGGTCCTTCCCCTGCCCGTCTCCCCCGTTGTGGAGCTAATGCATCCCGGAAACGATCTTGTAGTTGTACTGCATATAATTTCAAAGAGTCAGGCAAGTCCCAAATCAGGGGAGTCATTTGATCGGGGGTAGCAATTAATAGCATTGGGGAAGGCTGCTGCGGAACTAAACGCCTGTCATGCATTAATTGGAGACAAGCAGCCTTCTGCAGACTTTAGGCCAAATGATTTATGGTTGGGGTCTCAATACATAGTGGATCCCCCCTTTCCAAGGGGTCCAGACCCCCAGCTCAATAAGCAGCTTGTTGAGTTAACAACCACGGCTCTCTCTAGTAGTCAGTAATTAAGAAAACCCCTGGCCCCCAGTACCCCTGGACCTCATCTTCTGATAACAAGATTCAGTCACCACCAGTCAAGTATACCCTCCACACATGTTCAGTCTCGGTTTCCTGAGCTCGTCTGGTATATTTCTCCTGAATTTTCGCAAGCTCAGTCACTGGATATGGTGTCGTTCGAATGGTGACCTGTGGAGCTCCTCCAGCCCGACCATTGGTGATCTCCATTTTAATTAACGGTCTTAAATTTGCCCCCTCATTTTTGGGGTAAAAGATTTCTTGACTTATCTCTAACTCCTTTGTTGGATACAAGGGTCTAGCTGCCGATTATGTCAGACTTGTAAATCCCAGTTCACTATCCAGAACAGAACCGAGATCTGTCCGGTTGCAGGTTTCATGTTCATTCTCCTCTAATTCGGACCATAAGATTTTTTCTCGGTCCAAGGCATCTGACAGAGCCGTGTGGAGTTGCTGAGTGGTGTTACGCTTAGTGGCTAATTGGCTTTGAAAAATTTCAATTTGCTCTTGCAAGAATTTAGCTTTATTTTCAGTAACATTACATTCCTTGGCCAATTGATTCTTGAGAGTTTTTACCAGTTTTTGAAAGGTTTTGATCATCTCCCCTTCTACTTCTCTGTTCCGGTGTTTATCTTTTTGGGCTGTGGTCAGTGCTGCCCCTAACACAGCGCAGACTATAGCTTTTCCTTTGCTTAGCCGTGACCCTTGTTCCTCCGCAAGGACAGTGATATAGCTTGCCACTGCTTCTGGATTACGCCAATTTTCATGGGCCCAGACCACTACTAGAGGAGTAGGACAAGCCTTATACTCCTTCAGTTTCTCAAAAATAGGGGAGCAGTCAAGCACTGACATTTCCCGGCCAGTCATGGCTTGCCACTGCTCGAACCTCTCCTGGTTTATAGCTGAGAGGTCACTTCATGGTTCTTCCTGTCCGAATTTATCAGCTAGAGAATTGGTACCTCTTAAGACTTTCCAACAACAAAGGGGATCCTGCCAACTACGCCAATTTTAGTGTCACGTCCCGCTCAGATGAGGGAGACAAGTGGCTCAGATTCGTAAATCCCCAACGGAGTGGACAACGGTGAGACAAGTCTCAAAGTACAAACATTTATTAACTTCCCACAATGTACTAACTGGACACATGATAATTGGCTAAGTATTTAACAAGTTGTGGCAAGCAATACAGTATGCCTTTGTGGTGGTTTGACATTGGCCAAATGCCAGGTACCCACCAAGTCGCTCTATCACTTCCCCCCCCTTCCCCTTTTTTTTCTCAAGAGGGCAAAAAGGGGAAAGAAAATAAGATAGGAAAAAACCCCAACCCTTGTGAGTTAAACAAAAGCAGTTTTAATATAAGCAAAGTGAAACAAAGTCCGTGCACGGAAGCAAAAAGAAAAACAGATTTATTCTCTACTTCCCATTAAGAGGCGATGTCGGGCCTTCTCAGGAAGCAGGGCTCCGATACAAGTAGTGGTTGCCTTGGAGGACCAAGGGTGACCCCGCCCCCTTCCTCCTTTTTCCCAGCTTTATACTGAGCAGACGTCATATGGTCTGGAATATCCCTTTGGTCAGTTCGGGTCAGCTGTCCTGGTTGTGTCCCCTCCCAAGATCTTGCCCACCCCGTCCCACTGTGGGGGGAAATGTCAGAAAGAGCCTTGGTGCTGTGTAAGCACTACTCAGCAGTAGCCACAACACCAGTGTGCTATCAACACCCTTCCAGCTCCCAACATTAAACACAGCACCATGAGGGCTGCTACAGGGGAAAACCAATTCTGGCTCAGCCAGACCCAGTACAGCCTTGCATTTCTTATTGGTAGTGAAGGAAAAGGAGAAAAAGGAAAGGAGGGAGATGGAGGGAACAGAGGAATAGAGATCACCGGTCTGGGTTCCTGCGTCGATCCTGCCAGTGATGGTTCAATGAGGCATCCGTCTTCTTCGCTTCACTTCACTCTCCGTGCCCCCCCGCCCCCGCCCCCCCCCCCCCTTTCCACCTCCTCGATTTATACCCACTTTCCTTGGGTCCATCCCCTAGGTCGACCCACATACCTACGTATCCCATGTATGGGGAGGGGTAAGGTGTTTCATGGGATGATGTAATTAGCATGACCTTGTTAGTCTTCGTTAGCACATCCAGGGGTGTTAACTTTAATATGCATTTCATGGATAATGAAGCAAAGGTCATTCACCGGACAGATGGCCCTTGAAATTTGGCCAGGTGCACCAGAGCAGAACCATCCTGTCTCCACAGAGCTCCCCCCTCCAGCTGCATCCTGTGTTATTCGGGCAGCCTTATCAGCTTTGACCTCCACACTATCCACCACATCACTATAATTTCGTCTTGCAAGTGTTTTAGGCATTCCTTAGCTTGGAGGGCCTCCACTCCCCCCGCTATCCTTTATCTCTTTCTCAGGCTGTTTTTCTCAGTTCATGTTTCTCGCAGACCTGTTTTTAGAAGTCGTCTCTCACAACCCTTCTTCCCTCCAGGGCTTTATCGCATGTTACTCTGACAAATAGATCGCTGAAGAGGCCAAATTCTGCTCTCCTGAAGTCCACGGTAGTGAGCTTGCTGTGCGCCCTCCTCGCCGTCTTAAGGATCTTGAACTCCACCATTTCATGGTCACTGCAGCCAAGGCTGCCCTTGAGCTTCACACTCCCCACCAGCACCTCCTCGTTGGTGAGAACAAGGTCCAGCATAGCACCTCTCCTCATTGGCTCCTTTATCCCTTGGAGAAGGAAGTTATCATCGACACATTCCAGGAACCTCCTGGATTGCTTATGCCCTGCTGTGTTGTCCCTCCAACAGATATCGGGGCGGTTGAAGTCCCCCATGAGGACCAGGGTTTCTGAACGTGGCTGCTCCTTTCTGTCTATAGAGGGCCTTATCTGCTCAGTCTTCCTGGTCAGGTGGCCTGTAGCAGATCCCCCACTGTAACGTCTCCTGTCCTTCCCCTCCCTTTAATCCTGACCCATAAGCTCTCGGTTGGCATCTCATCCATCCCCAAGCAGAGCTCTGTGCACTCTAGCTGGTGCGACAGCTAAAGTGCACCTCCCCTCCTCATCTCCCCTGCCTGTCCTTCCTAAAGAGCCTGTATCCTTCCATTCCAACATTCCAGTCATAGGAGCCATCCTACCACGTCTCCGTGATGCCAATAAGATCATAGCCCTGCAGGCGTGTGCACGTCTCTAGCTCCTCTTGTTTATTCCCCATGCTACGTGTGTTTGCATAGAGGCAGTTAAGTTGGGCCCCCGATGAAGCTGACTTACTGGCTGGAACTCCTTTGTGCTGCTCTTCCGGTGCTCTCCTGCTGACCCGTGACCCCTCTCCAGGCTCTGGGCATCTATTGCTGGCACTGGCACTAAACTGGTAGGAGTGGGATGGATTAAGGTTCCCCTCTCCCAGCAACTTTAGTTTAAAGCCCTCTTCACCAGCTTGGCAAGCCTATGGCCGAAGATGCTCTTCCCCTTCTCTGACAGATGGACCCCATCAGCCCTCAGTAGGCCAGGTTTCTCAAAGTGAGTTCCATGGTCTAAGTAGCCAAACCCCTGGCTGTGGCACCAGTCCCGTAACCAATTGCTGATTTGCCAGATTTGACTTGCCCTTTCAAACCCCTTCCCTTTGACTGGGAGGATGGATGAAAAAACTACCTGCGCTCCAGAGTCCTTTACCACTGCTCCCAGGGCTCTGTAGTCCTTCTTGATACTCCTCAGACTGCTCCTGGCTGTATCGTTGGTGCCCATGTGAAACGACAGCAGTGGATAATAGTCAGTGGACTGTACGAGGCTTGGCAGTCTCTGGGTGACATCCCTGATTCGAGGCCCCAGTAAGCAGCACACCTCTCTAGAGAGTGTCAGGTTGGCAGATGGGTGCCTCCGTACCTCTTGGAAGAGAGTCGCCTCTTACTATCACCCGTCACCTTTTCTTAGTTGCGCTGGTTGTTATATGGGGAGCAGATTGGGCTGCCTTACTCAGCTCCAGCGTTCCTCCTAATGTGACAGGCCTTTCCTCTTCAGTGTGCAGAGTAGTGAAGCAGTTCTGCAAGGGCACCTCAGGCTTTGGGAGAAGTCTCTTCCTCCTGCAGGTCCTTGCCATTGCAAGCTTCCATTCTTCTGCATTATTGGCCCCCTCCCTTCCGTGTGTGCCGATGGGGGAGTTTTTGGCTGTGTGTCCGTGGGCTGTGGGTCCACTGCAGACTGTGCGTGGAACCAGCTATCTAACTCCTTCTCAGCCTCCCTGATGCTACACAGCCTTCTCACCACCTCCTGCAGCTCAGCCACCTGATGCAGGAGGCCCTCCACCTGGGGACGCCTTTTGCAGGCAGGTCTGCTGCCTGTCCCTGCCCCAGGAGAAAGGTCTAGGCACTTCCTGCAGCCTCTCCCTTCAGCAGCTCTGTCTGGGTGGAGGCATCGGCCACCGCTGGGGTAGATGGTGCAGACCCCCCAGCCAGAGCTGCAGCCTTTGCTCTCAGATGAGTGCCCGCCATCCTGCCTTGAGGGTCAGGTAGGATGAGTGCCCTTGACCTGTGCAGATGGTCAGGTAGGATGAGCGCCCTTGGCCTGTGCAGATGGTCACAGAACGGTGCCCCACTGCTGGGTTATGTGGCCTTCAAGCCTCTCCACTCAGCCAGTGGAATGTCCCCCCTTCAAAGAGGTGTCCTCCCTGCACACCCTCCCAGGCAAACTGCTGCACCATGCCCTGTTTGCCCGTCCTGGTTGCAGCACTCTAGGGCTGCCTTTTGTGGGAGCAGGGGGTGGCCGCTGTTACTCCTGGCTCTGCCTGTGTCTCACCAGCTGCTCGCTCTCATGAGAGCTGCTGGCTCCTGGCAGGTCTCTGTGCTCCCCTGGGGTTCCCCTGGCTCAGGAAACACGCCCTGTATCCCACAATCCCCTGCTCTGCTGCGGAATGCACCTGCACCGGAGCTGATTGCCTCAGCGAGAAGTTATCTTCAACGTGCTTCAGGAATTTCCTGGACCTGTTTGTGTCTGCTGTATGATATTCCCAGTTGACATCTGGGAAGTTAGAAGACATCTGGGGATGGGAATGGGGGGGTGGGATAAGGAGCTTGGCTACCGTTGCTCCTGGTCCCACCCAGGTCTCCTCAGCCGCTGTGGCGCGAGCTGCGGGCTCCTGGCAGCTCTCTTGGCTCCCCCTGCGGTTTCCCCAGTTCAGGAAATCCCCCTGTGCGCCGTGCTAGAGTGCTTTGCTGCGGATCGTGCCAGCACCAGAGCTGCTCGCCTCGGCGATGTAGCTTTATTGGGTATCATCTCTAATACAACCGCTTGAACGTGTACTTACTGAAAATGAGGTGTTTTCTCATGCTGATCAGGGATACAGAAATGAGAACAACAAAAAGAAGCCACTTCATCGTACATCATGGTAATATTTTACACCACAAGAGATAAAAGTAATCTTCAGCATTTATTTTTCTGTTTCTAAATAAAGATTGGTTCTTATCTAGCGCTTAAATAGTCATTGATCTTTTGACAAAAAGCCCATATAGTAGGTAATCATGATTGAAGGAAAGGGAAAATTTACAAATATGTGCATACACAAAGACAAGAAATGTCAACACCACTTTACCACTTTTGTATTTTATTGCGGAACTGAGTTTGTTTCCTTTACATCAAATATCCTCAATGGAAGAGGGGACACTGCACACAAATATCATAAAAGCACTACATATTACTTTCGTTGGAAACTAATTTTCTACATTAGATATGACTGGATAGAAGTGATGCAGGATTATAAGACATACTACCATACACAGCTGCAGACTGACACAAACACTATTCAGAACAAGAGAGAGGAGGTGTGTGAGGTGCTTCTCAGACAGCAAAAAGACTGTTTCTTTCCATAGTTTGGAAGATGATGGCTGCAAATGCATGAAAGCATATTTCAGATTTCCTCTTTTACAGTTGTGATTACAGCCCAGTCTTGAGGAGGTATCTCTGCCATCTGGAGCTCCTAGCTAGTCTAGTGCAGAGAAGCTTTTTTTTTCTTCTTTTTTTTTCTTCTTTTTTTTTTTCCTCTCAATATTTTTACGCCATTGTTTTATTTAGTTATTTATTTTTCTAGATTTTTTGTAAAGTCACAACAGATTTCTTAAGTTTTAAATAGCAAACATTTTTAAAACAGGTGAATAATATAATTGCATTCTAAGAAATGCTTACACCTAGTTACTTTTAGTGTTTTGTTCAATTAAGTGAAAAGACGAAAGCTTACAGTTTCTTACAAGTGTAAACATTGTACTTTTTCCCTTTCTAATAAATCCAGACCAACAAAATTACTATTTCTCTCAGAACATCCTTACTGAGCAAGAACCTTTTGCAACAGATGAACAAAGAGAAGCATATGATGGAAATGTCCTAAATGCACAGTAAGTGCTCTTTGGAGCTGTCTTGCTTGTGGTGAGAGGGATTGAAAATTCAATTAACAAATTGATTAAATCTTAGTAAATGAGTACCAGAGCTCTCCTAAAATGCATAAGCTATTGTAGACAATTAAAAACACCCTTTCATATACACAGTTAGCTCCATTCACCACAGTATGTAAGATAATAATAAAAAAATCAGAAGTGAATTCTATGAAAGTTGGGGTGAAAAGCAGAGGTCAATGAAGTCAGGCCCACCACAAGACTTTAAAAAGGCATGCATGAGAGGCCCTGTCCAAGTTCAGGAGTGGGGTGTGATCTCTAAAATTAATTCTTCACTGAATTTTATGAAGCAGTACAGTAATAGCATAAAGATCATGACTGGAGATACTGTTATGGGTAATACCATCATTTCAATGGAGTGCCCTATTGAATCTTTATAATTAATTAGTAACAAACCATGCTCCTAGAAATCTATGCTGATCAACAGCACTCATCGTTAATGTACATGGTACATTTTGATGACTGTTACTAAACTAATTGTGTAGTATTATGATTAGCACAGTTAGATTAGCTCCATAGGCAGGAAAGACATTAAGAGCAAGAGGAGCTAATGGAGGAGTTCATTGCTGTGTTACAGGCATGATTACCATTTAAAAGGGAATGGATGGAACAGGCATTATAATACCTCAGAATAGCCAGACTGGGTTTTTAATACTCTTGTAGCGGCAAAAAATGAATGAACATTTTAAGATCCCCTGTAACTGCCTAATTATTTTTAAAGTAAAACATACGATTGAGCCATCACAAACTTACTTGGGGAGATTTAAGGCTTGATTCTAATTTCATTTACAGTAGGACCAAATGAATGTAACTTTCCTGACTGTAGTGAAATTGCTCCTGATTCACAAGAGTAGGTGGCATAAGTGAGATTAGTCTCAGGACCACTGCTGTACTTAGATTTTCTACCAAAGCAGAGGTACAAACCATTTCAGATATTGTCAGAAAATCTGTTCCCACCCACTCAAAAAGTTTGAAATCTGACTTATATAAGAAAGTAGACAATTCAGAATTGTAGAAATAGTACAACTATTCTGCCAAACATTTTGCCTATAACTTTGAAGACTGTATTACAAAAGCAATTTTAAGTGAATGATTATGAGTCCAGCAAACATGCTTGTTTTCACAATATAGTTCCATCTGCCTTTTCTGCCACAGTCATTCTGAGTTATTCTTAATGACTTAAAAGGTATAGCAATAAATAAAACAGCATTGCTAGAGATACCTAAAAAAAGGAAGACATTAAAAATAAATCAAAACCCCCAACAACTGACAAATAGTAATTCACAGCATTAAATAGGCCTCAGGAGCCCACATTTAAAGGGCCCCAAAGCAGTATAAAAAAAGCCCTCATAAAAATTAGGAGTGCAAACATATACCTATTAAACAAAAATATCCTAACAATGTAAAATTGAAATAAATTTTAAGTAAAGAAAATAAAATGAGGTCATAGTTCACTACATTGTGAAACTTAATACCAGCCATAATGGTGAATCATACAGACCGGTGCATATCTTCATTTTGGAGGCCTTTACACCTTCTTTAAATTCAGATTTGCAAACAGTGTAACAAGATTTTTTGATTGGGAGAAAACTGAGACTAAAAAATCTGAACTGTCTTAAATGACAGTACTGTTCTGCATGGTGTTCTGTTGCAAGCAGTCTAGAGAAGGAAAGGAAAGGGGAAAGGAAGAGAGAGAGGAAGGGGAAAGGAAAGGAAAGGAAAGGAAAGGAAAGGAAAGGAAAGGAAAGGAAAGGAAAGGAAAGGAAAGGAAAGGAAAGGAAAGGAAAGGAAAGGAAAGGAAAGGAAAGGAAAGGAAAGGAAAGGAAAGGAAAGGAAAGGAAAGGAAAGGAAAGGAAAGGAAAGGAAAGGAAAGGAAAGGAAAGGAAAGGAAAGGAAAGGAAAGGAAAGGAAAGGAAAGGAAAGGAAAGGAAAGGAAAGGAAAGGGGACTTATTTTAGCTTATTGCTTATTCTATCTTTTTTCACAATCTTGTGAGGATTAAGAATGTAGGTCACACCCTAGTAAATATTAGGCAATCAACATTTCAAATCCCATTTTCTGTCATCATCAATAGGTTAGTTTTACCACTAGGGTGCCCCTTCCCCCCAGCCACCAAAAAGGTATTGGCAGTTGATTATTTTCAATAAACCTTACCTCAATATCCATTCTCCCTAGAACCTTAAACATTATTAATTTATCTTACAAAACCACTAAAAAAATTGCCTTCACCTGAAAAATTTTTCTTTGCGTTTTCCTGCAAATGAAAACCTTTGTTAAAAATCAATTAAAACTTCATGCAGCACTAAAATAAAAAGGTTTCTGTACATTTGTTCCCATATTTACTCTTAAATGAAACAAATAAAATAAGGTAAGACAAAGGAAGGTTGAATACTGTACAGACTTGCAGGTAACCTTTTTCATCATCCTGAATGTTTCACTAAGTTTTGCAACTCTGATACTGGACACCACTTCAATCTTGCTTTCACAGTACAAAAGAAGCTTTCAAAAAAATGCTCATCTTGCCTTGTTGAGCTATCCTGGTGCATCAATGAATTGTTCACAGAACTAACATGCGTAATTCATAACACCAAGCTGTTTAACCAGTCAGATAGGTTTCTAGTACCACACATGCACACTCACACTTCTGTACTGGTGTAACTATGATCATACACGGATGTTTTAGAAATCTGATGTCTCAAGATTAACGAATAAGTGCATCAAGTTTCTTTGTACATTCAAGTCACTTTCTAAGGCAAATTGTCTACTGTATGTACTCCCAACTGCTTTGGTATTTTGCTTCAGTTAGTTGACAGTGGACATGGGTGTTTAAGCATGTGGACTGGTCAGTTCTGACTGGAGTGAGTAGATTTTTACTGGGAGCATGCCTTAGGCCAACAATTCTGCATGTTGAAAGAAAGGTTTTAGAATTCTGAATGAGGTTCAGACTACGTGCATATTTGGCCTATGATTGTTATGGTATGTCAGTATGCGGAGTTCAAATTAAAGTGAAAAACTGCTAATGAGTGTTTAGGTTGTACATCCCTTCCTAGCCACATTCTGCTGCTTCTTATTTCCAGTTAACTTAACTCTATAAAGTAAGGACCTCCTTTGTGACAGCTCAGATTGATAAAAACTTAAAACCTCCTTTTTATGTGAGTGCATAAACAAACTGCAGTAAGTGATACAGCTATTGCCATGAGACTACTGGAGATCTAATTATTTATTACTTTCTCCTCTTACCCCTCTCTCTCTTTCTCTCTGTGTTTCTTTAGAGGGCAGAAGTCAGTTGGGGTTGTGAGTACATGGTTTCCAAATGTTCAGCAGAGATGAAACTGGATCTGTATTTTCGCAGTAATTTGAATCCTACTACGGGAATGCTGTTATTTCCCTCAGCAATCAGCAAAGACTGAAAAATATTAGTGACTTGCATCACTGTGATACAGTATAACATTTTGCAGGTATACAGTTCAGCAGTTGAAATAGATGGGTTGAATTTTTAGAAAAGGTGTTTACGAACTGAAGAATTTCTGGAAACAAATCTTGTGGCGCGTGGTCTTGTTCTTACAGTTCAATCTTGCATGCGGGAAAAGATTCATCTTGCATAACAACAGTGCTGCTGCTTGCCAAAACCATGATGTTGAGGTCCTGCTGTTTCTCATGGGTCTCTTGGTACCATTCCCTCATCACTTCTGAGTCATGGGTTGGGATTAAGGTCACCTGCAAGAAAAAACAGAACTCCTGAGGAATGGACAACAGAAACAACTGATAAGAAAAATATCTTTGTAAGAAGTCCTGGTCAACAAGTATGATTCCCTTTTGGAAAGAGTGGACGGATAAAAGGAAATAAACAAATACGTAGATAAGATAAAATTACTGTAAAGAAGCACTTTATCAGAATAAAACCCTGGTTCTCTAAGGTGTTGAGATGCAACTTTCCAGAGAAGTAGCGGTCTGTAGTCTGCACTGACAGCTCTTCAGATTATGGCCAGATACTTTGTTTACTTATTTGTCATGTTGGAAAGGCACACGAAGTTTCTAAGTGTACGTGATTACCATATAAGCCATGAAACATTCACTTTTCTTTCCTACTTACAAACCACAAGATTTTCAAATTTGGATCATATCTGGTATAGTAACGAGACGAAATAGCCAAATGTCCCTATAAACCAGTTCCCAACTGTTTTATTCTCCAGACAGGTCAGAAGGGCCAGAAATGGGGGAGCAGATGAGTATGGTGCAGCTCTGTGCTTCACTTGGGTGTCCTCTCACATCACTGGTGAAACAAGGTGCCCAGGCTGGGAACTCCTGTCCCCAGCAGCCACCGCCCACTCCAGAGGCGCTCTGACTTCCTGTAGTTGCTTCCCAGAGAAGATTAAATTTCTAGGTAGAAATACGAGTGAAGAGCCTACCTGCATGTTACTCTCCCACTGGGCCTTGCCCTCCAGCAGGGAGTCCAGAACAGCCCTGCTTGGCTCCTCAGCTGCAGAATCGTTTCCGCTCACCACGTAGTAGGATGACCGCACCCTCTTGAAAAACTCAACATCAACGTTCTTGCTATTGCTGTGATTGGGAATGTACACCAGATCCAAATACACCGGAGGTCCTGGAGGCACTGCTGTAGATTTTGCTGATTTATTATTCCCAGGTCCTTTGGAAATCAAACAACAAAAGAATATATCTCAGTCTGGTTAAAAACATGCATTTATTAATTACCATTATAACCGCTGAGATTATATTCTTAAAATTGCTAGTGTTGGTTAAGCATTACATAGCTACGATTGTACTTCTGTGTCCCCTGAAACAATTATGGCATTACCCTCCTACATCTAATGATACGTTCCAGCTTTGTTGTATGCAAATTACAAGTGTACTGGGAGGAAAAAAATGGAATAAAAGTAACTAACTATTCCATACAATAAAAACTCACTACTACATAACCAACATTTGACTGAACCTTTCCCAGTAATATACTATTATCCAACAATTACTACACAGGGCTGTGATTACTGAATTACCATTCAATAAAAGGCAGTATTATTTTCCAATTTAAGAAGTACAGCTTTTTGAAAGTCTTTGGTATGCATGATTATAAAAGCTAGGGTCACACAGGGAGCCATGCAGAAAGTGGTCCTGAGATTTGGGGTATCAGCACATATGAAGACATAGTAGCTGTTGACATGCTCAGACTGTCTTACAGGTGCATCAGGAAGCTACTACATGTGAGCAGGAAATGGGGCAAAGAGGAACTTGGGAGAACAGAGAAACCTCCTAAAGCAATTACTTCAGGAAACTGAGAACAAGTGTTTGTTTGTCTGCTGGATCCTTATTTGCATACACAAACTAGCCACTTATCACAAAAAGTATAGGGAAGCATGTTTTTGCTGCTATACATAGTGTAGTATCTGTTCTAAGAAGAGGTTCAGTCAAAAGGAAGTTCAAAGTTTAAACACATTAAAAATACTATCAAAGCTGCTTTTGCTACACACTGGATCACGGTGTGAACTGACAATCAGGATTCAACCAGTAATTGTATCTAGATGATCACCATTTATGTTTTACTGGCCTTCTCATGATGTTACAGAGGATGAAGTTTGGTAAACTAAGTTATCTGAGCAATACGCTCAATCAGATACTCAATCAGATACTCAATCAGATTTAGGATCACATATTATAAAGCCAGGCAAGTCCAATACAATTGTCTAGTGTGACCTGCTGTTCATCATAGGGCGATATGCCAAATAAGCATCATAATATGATATTTCCTGAATTATAGTTTTTAACTATTGGTTATGATACAAAATCTTTTATCATCTTTCATCATAAAAAATCTGTGATACATCTTTCTGAACTGTGGATACTAACAATGGATAAAATATTAGACATTACATTTTACACTTAAATGTCATTATCAAATAGAGCCTTGTCTTCAGCTCTAGTGTATACCTGAAAAGTATGCTTTCAAGGAAGAAGAATCTAATATAAAGCTAAAGTGCTGGAGAAATGTACAGCATGAGGAACTGTACTGCTGCTTTGAAAAGCATCTGAGACATACAAATGATGCTGTAAGAAAGGAACAGAAGACCACTTAAAATGGGGAAGCTACAGATAGCTGAATGCTGGTTTGCTTGTACTAAATCCTAGACCTGCTCCTTGTAAAAAGCTTTCAATAGAACATCAGTCCTGACAACAGCAAAATCAAAATATCCCCAAAACACTCTAACAAGATCTGCCAGAAACAACATACTAGCACAATGCCTCCTTCAGTAATCTAATTCATATTTTATTACTACTTAGAATACACAACCGTCATTCAAAATTACATTAATTTTCTGTATGTTTAGTCATCATTGATGGCATAAGACTTTAACTGGATTATGTGATATACATGCTCAGCTCACTGAAAGTGCTCTTACTACTGTTATCATTTTTTTAAATACTCTTTTGAAAATTAATCTAGCAAAGTAATAAAAGCATCCAATGTCTGATAGTACCTTTGCCTTTCGCAATATTAATTTGCATTATTTCATGTTAAGAGCATTGTGCCTACATGATTTTTTCAATGAATGAAGTGGTTCACTTTACTACTGATTTCACTTCACCTACAAAGGTGGTACTTTTAATTTTATTAGTTGGTTAACAATTCAAACAGATAGTATTAAGTTCTTTATATTTGATGCACTCTAATTCTTTACATCTGAGCAAACTGACACATCAAGTTTCTCAGACTGCAAAAGTTAACTCAGTGAATTTCATTCATTTAGATGTGGCCTTAACACACAGATTTATATTTAAAACATGGACATTGGGGGTTTGCTACAAACCACATTCTCAACTGATATAAAGGCAACCTAACTTCACTGCAACAACTAAGAAAATCTTAACATTAGGGAACTCCTATCTGTCTTTACCTGTGGTTTCAGTCTTTGCTGACTTGGACGTTGTATTTGCTGCATTCTTGGTGTCCTTATCTTTCTCTTCCACTCGAGACTTTACTTCTGGATTAGAGATATTTTTGGTTGCCTTCTCCACAGACTCCTTCTTTTTTGGAGAAGCTGTTTTGGAAATTTTGTCTAAAGATTCTTTTACAGCTGGTTTTGGTGAAGCCCCTTGTTTTGATTTACCATCACTTTTTTTAACAGGAGAAGACAACTTGGTCTTAGTACCCTGCTTTTTTGTCTTTGTCTTTTCTTTGAGGTCCTTCTTCAAAGGTTTACCCAAATTCTGATCAGTGGGCAAAGTCTCTGGATCAACCATGGAGACATCAGGGTGCCTAGGGGAAGGGCTGTGATCCTGCATCGGGACAGGTGGTGGGTCAATTTGTTTATATGTAATTGTCTTGTCTGTCGGAATGGTTTCTGACTCATCTTCTGAGTCAATGTTAGCATCTGCAGTGATGGAAGGGCATTCCTCAGTCTCAGGGGGAACATCCGAATCAGTCTGAGATGGGGCAGACTCACTCATGGATGTGGGAGGGGTTTCGTCACACTGCCACCCTTGCTGCTTTCCCCCAGAAGATGGCTGGGCTCCCCCAGATTGAGTTAATGGCTTCTCTTGATCTTGAGACTGTTCCTCACTTGCAAACCACTCAAGGGGATTTGGGTTGATAAATGAGGGTGAAAGTTCAGTTTTAGGATGTTTATATTCGCAGGAGGACACAAGGCATAAGTCAACATCTTGACGGGATTCTGCTAATGACTTTCCTGGAGTAAAATGTGCCCTTGCTTCATAGGAATAGCTAGTAGCTTTGGATGACCTGGTGGTTTTCCCAGTTGTCTCAAATGAGTAATTTGTGGCTTCAGGTGAGCTGGTGGCTTTCCCTGTTGTCTCATAGGAGTAATCCATAGCATCAGTTGATCTGGTAGCTTTCCCAATTCTCTCATAGGAATAATCTGTGACTCCTAGTGACCGTATGATTTTCCCTGTCATCTCATAAGAATAATCCGTGACCTCAGGTGATATAGATTTTGCAACTGCCTCATAGGAATAGCTAATATCCTCTGGTGACCTAGTAGTTTTCTCTGTGGCCTTGTAAGAATAACTAAGTTCTTCTGGTGACCTGCTGCTTTTCTCTGAATCTTCTTTTTCTGGGCTGATTAAAAGTTCTGGACTGTGCTTTGTTAGGGGTTCCTGGTAACCAAATGCTTTGACAGAGGACACTTGCAGTGACAACAAAGATGTGTGACTAGCTGACACCACTTCTGTGACTGCAGGAGGTGAATCTGGAAAACTAGGAGAGCACAAAGGAGAAGAATCCCTTGGAGTTAATGGAGATAGGTCAGACTTTGGTGACAGCTTTTCTCCTAGGCTCTGCACCTTTTCTGAGGTAAAAGAAGAATGTAGTGACATATCTCTGGGTGGAACCGCACTTGAAAAAGTTTCTTCTGGCAGTGGTGAAGTTAACTGGGAAGGTGTATGAGCTGATGAAGTTGAGGATGAAGCTTCAATTTGAGAAACTGAAATAATTTCGGAAATATCCTTCTCCTGAGAGTAAGATGACTGATCCACAGGGGAAATCTTCTGTGCAAAAATAGGCTCCTGTATATCTGAAGGGCTATAATCTACTTCTGTCAGTCCATTTTCAGATATATGGTGTATACTAGTGCCTACAGTAGGATAGTCTGGAGATTGCCTGCTAAAGTCCATTACTAAAGACTGCTCAGGGGACTCCTGACCAAATTCTACTGACATAGTTGACTGCTCAGGAGATCTGTGATCGTGCACTGGGGTTCTTGATTTTGTGATTTTAGGTGAGAAATCTGGTGGAGAAATTGACATGGGCCTCGGGCACTCTTCCTTAGATGGAGACATGTCTGTTTCCTGAAACATTGTTGGTGTTTGTACAACTGACACTGAAAGGGAATCATCAACTTCAGTAGAGTGGGGAGATCCAACCTCAGCATGCAAAGAAGGAGATACATCATCAGTAGTTGGTTCTGGAAATGAAGTAGTAGCAACAGATGCTGTAGAGACAGAAACTACTCCTTCTATATGGGAACAGGTGTCTTCTGCTGCAACCTCATCAACTGGAGTTGCAGACTTGTCAGAAACAGTGCCTTCAGAAATTGACATTTTGGTATCTTCTTTTAAGAAACTGAACTGACTGATACCTATTTGAATAGGTGAGAGATCACCTGCTAACTTCCGCTCATCCAAGACCAGTGAAGACTGTGAGCTGCTGGGTTCTGTATCCTCCATTTTCCTTTCTAGGCTGAAGCCTTCCTTAATTACCATAAACTCCATGCTTTTTTCATCTTGTTTTTCTTGGAAAAAGCCCACAGAGATGGCTTCAGAAGCTGGGCTCATCCGAACAGGTGATTTTTCTTTTTCAGGTTTCCCCTCAGAAGGACTTGCATAATCTCTGGTGGAAGACTTTACATCAGCGCTCAAAAATGTGTCATAAGTGGTCTCCATACCTATCAGTGGTGGACTCCGTAGAGGTGAGAGAACCTTTTCAATAGGAGATTCTGAATCTGGCACAGGCTCATCCATAGGGCTTATTCTGGGTTTTGCAGACTCATCTTTGACTTCACTGAGTTCAAAGCTAACAGGAGCTTCTGTTGATTTTTCACTGGTTTCAGAGGGAAGCTGACTGGATTTTTCATCAGTGGGAGACTGATAATAAGGTGTGTGGCCAGCACTACCAGCAGCAGACTGTGGGGGAGATGCTACTTCTAACGTTTTATCTTCAGGGCTTGCACAGTGCTCTTCGGCAACTTCTTGATATACATCAGGCAATGTAGCAATGGGGAAAGGCTCAGCCGAGACCCTGATCTCATTGGGAGTGAGTGAAAAGTTCACACTACGTTCACTCAGTGGTGTTTTGGCAATGGGTGATGGAGGGGACAAACTCTCAGCTGGACTCTTGGCTGGACTATGTTTTCCACCATCTTCTGGATAGGGTTCTTTGATTTCTAATTTGGCAGTGCCTTGGTTTTCACTTCCTTTTTGCCAATATATATCTTGGAATGAAGATTTGCAGAATTTGTCTTCCTCTAATGAAGAAGGCGGTGAGATGGTAGAAGCTGAGGCGTTATAGTCTTTACCTTCTGTGGCCTCTGTTTTGGATCCTTCTGATAATCCATTAAAAGCATCCTGAAGCGGAGAAAGTTTAGATCTAGCAAATTCTTGAGAGTACAGTGATGTCTCATACTTGGTAATGTTCATATACTCTTGAGAAGGTGATTCACTTTCCTCATTGTTAATTTCATCACTCATGATATCCCGCGGCGTAGACATTTCATCCATTGGAGTTGGTTCACTGGATATTTCGATGGTAGACTGTGTATAACCTGAAGTAGCAGTGAATTCCTCAGGTTGATCTTCTCTATCTTCTTCATCAGAAACAGTGGCTTCACTTTCTGAACCACCAGGTAATGTTTCATCATGGATAGAAGAGGCCAGTTCAACTGCTGGAGACTGAGGTTCTGAGCATTTTGTTGGTATAATTATGAGTAGGCCATATTTATCTTCAACTTTACCAGCTTCTGCAGCTTTGTCTACCACAGCCATCACATAATCTTCTTCGGCTTCTATTTTTTCAGTCTCCTCTTCATCTCTGATGTCTTCTGCTTTGTCTTCCTCCTCTTCTCCAGTTTCTTCAGTTTCTGCCTTTTCTACTGCTTCTTCCCTGTCTTCCTCAGCCCATTCATCTGATGCCTCATCATCTGCCTTTTCAATATATTTTTCGGCTCTAATGTTAGCATCTGCTTCAGCCATTATTTCTTCTGAACTATCTTCCATTTTTCTTGCTTCCTCCATATATAGTTTTGTGGTGTTCAGTGGTGTCTTTACTTCTTCATCTTCACCTCGTTCTTCAGCTTCTTCTGTCTCTCCCTTTTCCTCATAATCTCCTGCTTCATATGATTCTTCCAAGCCAGTTCCCTCATCTTCAAACTTTTCATTGTCATCAACCCTGTGCTTTTCCACAGGTTCCAATTCTTCGGGTGTTTGTTCACACTCACCCTCAGCCTCTGTGGTAGTTATGCCTTCATCAGAGGACTCAGTAGGTCCTTCATGATCTAATTTTTCTTTTTGGACTTCAAAGGCCTCTTTTTGTTCTGTGCCAGTGAGTTTCAGTTCATCCTCTATAAGTGCATCTTGAGGGTTTTTTTCTTTTATTGTTTCTACTTCTTCAGCTTTTAATTCCTCAAAATCCTTTGTTAAATCCTCTGGTGAAGACATAAGGGATCTCTCCACTTCAAGTTCTTTTCCACTAGATGTGATTTCTGCAGCTGCTACAGTTGTGGCAGTGGCTCCAACTGCTACAAGGGCAGCTTGCACTCCACTGGATTCGATCTCCTTCGCAGTCTTAATTTTTCCTTTTTCCTTTGGCTTTCCAGCAGGTACTGCTTCTTTTTTAGCAGGTTCCTCCTTTTGTGGTTTAGGCTTTGCTGCTGGCTTTTTTACTTCAGCTGAAGGACCAGCTGTCTTCTTTGTTTCTTTAGGAACCTTTTTGATGTCCTTTTTGGCTTCTTTTTCTTCCTTCTTAATTTCCTTCTTGTCTTCTTTTTTACCTTCTTTTTTAAATTCCTTTGGTGGAGCTTCTTTCTTTACTTCCTTCTTAGTTTCCTTCTTCTCTTCCTTTTTCACGTCTTTTTTAACTTCTTGCTTGATCTCTTCTTTTTTGGGTTTTTCCTCTTTTTTGATGGGTATTTTCTCCTCTTTTTTAGAAACCTCTTTCTTTGTTTTTTCTTTTTCCTCTTTCTTTTCTTCAGGTTTTGCTCTTACTTCTTTTTTCACTGGCTTCTCCTTTGCCACTTTTGGTTTTACATCTGTAGCTTGTTTTTCAGTAGTTTCAGATTTTACTAATTGCTCTTCTTTACTTGTTACGTCTTTTTCTGCCACTATAGGTTTGGTCTCCATTTTTGCTGGTTTCTCTTTTTTAACAGGAACCTTTTCTTTGCTTTCCAATTTCTGAAGCTTTTCCAGTGCTGGACTAGGCTTTGCAGGCTCCAGTGTTTCTTCTTTAGATTCCTTTCTGACAGGCTTGCTTGGTGTCTTTGCAGCAGGCTTCAGACTCTCCTTGCTGTCTGTTCGTTGTTTCAACTTTGCTTGTTTCACAGCTGGACTAGCAATGTTCCCAGTTAGGTCTTTTTGTGTAACCACTGGTTGTTTAAGGAAATCTAAGTGTCTGAGTTTTTCTAGTCCTTCTAGAATATTATATTGGGTGCTGTTCCCAGGAAACAGAACTCGGATTATTTTTTCTGCAGGATTAGCTGGATGCCACACAACCAGGGATGAGACAGAGGTGAAATAGGATAATGGAATGTCTAGTTCTTGGCCATTTGGTAGCAGAAATTCAGCTTTATCTTTGCTAGTACCACTCCACTGTTGCATAAAATATTGCATCTCTTTGCTATTTTTGACAGGATTAAGCACATACATCTCAAGTTTGCCAACTCCCATTTTCTGAAATAAAATGATGGGGTCAATGGTATTTCCTACATTTCTGAAAAGAGGTTCTGGTTTCATAGACAATTTATTTAAATATTGGAGAGTAAAACAAGCTTCTTCTACACTTCTTTTTACTCTAAAGTTAGGATCCAGGTTCTTCAGGTTCTCAGGTACATTAAGGAATACAACTCCTAAATCAGGTGAGATCAGATTTTTCATCCAGTCACTGTTGGTAGTAGACCCTTGGGACTGTTCCTCTTCTAATTCAGCTATCTTTCACTGAAGCATGCTATTGATTCCTGGCAGATTATCATCTCCAATGTGAGTGAGTAGAATGGAATCTACCCTGTCCAAGTGCCGGATAAGTTTCCAAAAGCAAGATTTTCTTTGAGATCCTCCATTGATAAGCATGTTGAATCCATTCACTGCAAACAATGCAGAGTCCCCTCTTCCACCCGGGAAAATATAACAGCAGGGTTTGGAGAGTTTCAAGAAGCCTCCTGAAGTTGGAGGTTCCAAAATGTCAAAGGGTGATGGCATTTCTACTGATTCTGACAGATACTCTGTGAATTCAGAGAGTCCTTCCATTTCGGGCAATATGGAAGCTGAGTTGAGTTTAATGTTAATAAAATCTTGAAGATTGTGTCTGTCAAGATTGGAATTTTTCCAGTCTCCTTCCTCAGGGTGGAAAAGAGTTAAGCTGGCTTTGTTGGCAGGGTGTGTGGTGCTCAACAGTTCACCAATCTAGGATTGTAAAACAAAAATACAACAAGATGCATGTAAATTTGTTTTTTAATGACAATTAATGTCAGAACATATTTCCTGATCAGATAGATAAAACCTTTTCCATTTGCTTCTGCACTGTTGAGTACACATCCTAGAAGCTAAAGAAATATGTTAGCACATTTAGTTTACTACTGTATGTTTTTAAATACAAAGGAGCAGCTTATACGGAAAGGTGCCTTCCTCATTGCCCAAAGGAGGAAAGTACCCCAAGGTTCCCCCTTCCCTCCTCCATTCTATATAGGAGGATGGTACAAGCTTTTATATTTAGAGGGGATGAGGGCCATGAGGCTAACGATGCCAGAGCTGCCACTATCAGAGCTGCCACTATCTGCTGCCCCTGCCCATCCAGAAGAGCCATCCAAATATCTAAAGGAAACAGCACATCCTCTTAACAGGCAGAGAATAACTGCAGCCCAGAGGAGGCCAGCATCCTCCCAGGGCAGCTGCCTTCCTCACCCCCTCCTCATACAGGATGTATTCCACAACACCATCATTACTACAGTTCTTTCTGCAGGCTGACTCCTGACTCCCAGACTGCAGGACAGTTTTCCAGAACACTAAGACATTATTCATTGCAACAAAAATCCAAACAGTTGCAAGTTTTGTATTTGTGAGATTGTAAGATACATATATTTATATATGCTCTGCTGTGCTCATTTTGGCTAGGATGGTTACATTTCTTTATAGTAGCTAGTATGGGCCCATGTTTTGGATTTGTGCTGGAAGCAGTGTTGATAATACAGGAATGTTTTTCTTATTGCTGAGCACTGCTTACAGAGTCAAGGCCTTTTCTGCTCCTCACGCCACCCCAGCAGCAAGTGGGCTGGGGGTGCACAAGAAGTTTGGAGGGGACACAGGCAGGACTGACCTAAGAGATATCCCAGACCATATGACATCATACTCAACATATAAAGCTGGGGGAAGGAGGAGGAAGGGGGGACATTTAAAGTTATGGCGTTTGTCTTCTCACTATTACACATAATGGAGCCCTGCTTTCCTGGAGATGGCTAAACAACTGTCTGCCAATGGGAAGTGGTGAATGAATTCCTTGTTTTGCTTTGCTTGCGTGCGTGACTTTTGCTTTCCCAATTAAACTGTCTTTTTCTCACTTTTACTCTTCCAATTGTCTCTCCCCTCCCACTGTAGGGAAGTGAGGAAGTGGCTGTGTGAGGCTTAGTTGCCAGCTGAGGTTAAACCACAAAACATATATAAATATATCAATACATATTATTTCACTGATGATAACTTCCTTCTCCAAGTGATAGAGGAGCCAATGAGAAGTGCTATGCTGGACCTTGTTCTCACCAACAAGGAGGGGCTGGTGGGGAGTGTGAAGCTCAAGGGCAGCCTTGGCTGCAGTGATCATGAAATGGCGGAGTTCAAGATCCTTAAGATGGCAAAGAGGGTGCACAGCAAGCTCCCTACCGTGGACTTCAGGAGAGCAGACTTTGGCCTCTTCAGCGATCTATTTGGCAGAGTAACATGGGATAAAGCCCTGGAGGAAAGAGGGTCCCAGGAAAGTTGGTTGATATTCAAGGATCACCTCCTCCAAGCTCAGGAGCGATTCATCCTGACAAAGAGGAAGTCAGGTAAGAACACCAGGAGGCCTGCATGCATGAACAAGTAGCTCCTGGACAAGCTCAAACACAAAAAGGAATCCTACAGAGGGTGGAAGCAAGGACAGGCATCCTGGGAGGGATACAGAGAAATTGTCCAAGCAGCCAGGGATCAGGTTAGGAAGGCCAAAGCCCTGAGAGAATTAAATCTGGCCAGGGACGATCAATCAATCATAGAATCATTTAGGTTGGAAAAGACCTTTAAGATCATTGAGTCCAACCATTAACCTAACACTGCAAAGTCCACCACTAAACCATGTCCCTAAATGCCACATCTACACATCTTTTAAATATCTCCAGGGATCATGACTCAACCACTTCCTTGGGCAGCCTGTTCCAGTGCTTGACAACCCTTTCAGTGAAGAAAGTTGTCCTAATAGCCAATCTAAATCTCCCCTGGCACAACTTGAGGCCATTTCCTCTCATCCTATCACTTGTTACTTGGGAAAAGAAACCAACACCCACCTCACTACAACCTCCTTTCAGGTAGTTGCAAAGAGCAATAAGGTCTCCCTTCAGCCTCCTTTTTTCCAAGCTAAACAACCCCAGTTCCCTCAGCTGCTCCTCATAAGACTTGTTCTCTAGGCCCTTCACCAGCTTCACTGCTCTTCTTCGGACATGCTCCAGCACGTCAAGTGCAAAAAGAAAAGCTTCTGTAGGTACATCGGTGATAAAACGAAGACTAGTGAAAACGTGGGACCTCTCTGGAAGGAAATGGGAGACCTGGTTACCCGGGACATTGAGAAGGCTGAGGTATTCAATGACCTTTCTGCCTCAGGCTTCACCGGCAAGGGCTCCAGCCATACTACCCAAGTCTCAGAAGGCAAGGGCAGGGACTAGGAGAATGAAGAACTGCCCACTGTAGGAGAAGATCATCTAAGGAACCTGAAGGTGCACAAGTCCATGGGAAATGATTGAGATACATCCGCAGGTCCCGAGGGAACTGGCGGATGAAGTGGCTAATCCACTATCCATCATATTTGAGAAGTTGTGGCAGTCCAGTAAATTTCCCGTTGACTGAGAAAGGGGAAACATAATCCCCATTTTTAAAAAGGGAAATAAAGAGGACCCAGGGAATTGCAGGCCAGTCAGTCTTACCTCTGTGCCCAGTATGATCATGGAGCACTTCCTCCTGGAAACTATGCTAGGGCACATGGAAAATAAGGAGGTTATTGGTGACAGCCAACATGGCTTCACTAAGGGCAAATCATCCTTGACAAATTTGGTGGCCATCTACAATGGGGTTACAGCGTTGGTGGATGAGGGAAGAGCAACTGACGTCATCTACCTGGACTTGTGCAGAGCATTTGACACTGTCCTGCACGACATCCTTGTCTCCAAATTGGAGACACAGGGATTTAATGGACGGACCACTTGATGGATCAGGAATTGACTGGATGGGCGCACTCAAGGAGTTGCGGTCAGCAGCTCAATGTCCAAGTGGAGAGTGGTGATGAGTGGCATGCCTCAGGGGTCATTATTGGGACCAGTGCTGTTTAATATCTTTGTTGGGGACATAGACAGTGGGATTGAGCGCACCCTCAGCAAGTTTGCCGACGACACCAAGCTGTGTGATGCGGTCAACATGCTGGAGGGAAGAGATGCCATCCAGAGGGACCTAGACAGGCTTGAGAGGTTGGCCCATGCAGAACTCATGAAGTTCAACAAGTCTAAGTGCAAGGTCTTGCACATAGGTTGAGGCAATCCCAAGCACAAATACAGGTTGGGTGATGAGTGGCTTGAGAGCAGCCCTAAGGAGAAGGATTTGGGGGTACTGGTGGATGGAAAACTGACTATGAGCCAGCAATGTGCACTCACAGCCCAGAAAGCCAACCGTATCCTGGGCTGCATCAAGAGAAGTGTGGCTAGCAGGTTGAGGGAGGTGATTCTCCCCCCCTACTCTGCTATTGTGAGACCCCACCTAGAGTACTATGTCCACCTCTGGGGCCTCCAACATAAGGACAATGACCTGCTCAAGTGGGTCCAGAAGAGGCCATGAAGATGATCAGGGGGGCTGGAGCACCTCCCTTATGAGTACAGGCTGAGTTGGGGTTGTTCAGCCTGGAGAAGAGAAGGCTCCAGGGAGACCTTAGAGCGGCCTCCCAGTACTTAAAGGGGGCCTACAGGAAAGACAGTGATAGGACGAGGGGTAATGGTTTTAAACTGAAAGAGGGTAGATTTAGGAATAAATTCTTTACTGTGAGGGTGGCAAGGCACTGGCACAGGTTGCCCAGACAAGTTGTGGGTGCCCCGTCCCTGGAAGTGTTCAAGGCCAGGTTGGACGGGGCTTTGAGCAACCTGGTCTAGTGGAAGGTGTCCCTGCCCATGGTAGGAGGGTTGGAACTTTCAGGTCCTATTCAACCCAACCCATCCAATGATTCTATGATATTATGCAATATATGATATATTTATAATGCTTTTTATATATATATGTAGTTTTATAAATAAAAATATAAACTCAGGGCTAAAGGAAGAGCCAGAAAGAAGTGTTAAGGTTAAAAATGCTCTTGTCATTATTTTGGTTGCAAGCTCATGGACCACAAGTGAAAATCTAGAACTCCATTAATTTTGACAGTGTTTGATAACATGCCAGTACCAAAATCAGCTACTGAAATAATGGCACAAAATCCAAAAAGTTTTATGCCATAGTATGAAGAGCTATTTTTCTGTTCCAGTCTGAATTAAAAAACAATATTTGGTGGTTCCAGATTAGTACACAAAGAAACATGAAACAGTATGATGTATTTTATACCTCCTCCCAGTTCCACAGAGACTTTCATTTAACTTTTTTTTTTTTTAACAGGAAATTAGGTTAAATGTAGCCCATTTCTGTTCTATTTGTGGTTAATAAAGAGACCACCAAATTATGTAAACTTTAAAGAAGTAATTCAGACATAAAATGTCAGTACAAAATATGCCAACACAGTATCATGCAAAATACCACAGCTTTCTTGTTAGTTCAAGCTATAGGTTCAGTTTTCATAAAGATGATATAGATTAGGCTACAGCTGAATAATTTGAAAGTCTTGGACCACAAGCCGAATCAGCAGAAAAAATGGATATATAAAAAAATAATGATGTTTGATTGCAGTAGATCTCTGTGGGCCTCTGTGTGTGTATGTCTCGCTTCCTTTCTTTGTATTACATAATTTATTTTCAGGATTTACCAAAAATAAAATGCAACAAAGATACAGTGGCTGTTATCTAAACAAAAATAATCCAGCCAATACCTAAATAAAGCAGAAAATACATATTTTCTATCTTTCTTTGTTGGCCTTACTTTGTATTCAAACCATTTGTTAAGAGTATAAATAAATCTCACCACTGTGTCAGACATGGCTTTGTCTGAAAAAGAGCAAAGAAAAAAACAAAGCAAAACAAAATAAAAGGAGTAAAAGCAGAAAAGGATGAAAGATAAGAAAAATAAAAGAACCATTCCTGTTGTTTACCACAGAAATAAGAAAAGAAGGGCAGCACAGACCTCAGCTCTCAAACAGATTTAGGATCTCGAGCATACTACTTTATGCAGTGTCTCTCGTCAGGGTTGAAAACACATTATTAGGGAGAGACGAAAGTAGTAAAAGATTTCTTCCTCTGGAAGAATAAATCCAAGTCCGTTGCATGCATAAGGACATAACTTGAGTCTGGACCATTTCTCATATAGGGCAAATTTTCTGGTTAGATAAAAAATCATATGGCAATATACTGGGCTAATGAATATACTGGGACAAGGTTTGGGGTTAGTCCTATCCAGTTTATATTATACCATATTTGGATTGCTGTTTCATACTCGTAAATTCTGACTTTGATCCTAAAAGTTGGCACACATAATGCAGACACAGTTAAACCACTGGTAGCACAGGCCAATGAAATGTTGGAGAAAAATTATTCCAGACATAGATCATATCTGTTAGGAATAGCGAGATCAGGAGTGCTCTAGAAAAGGTTTTAACGGATTTGCATTTCAAATGGTGACACAAACGATATCGACAGTTCTATTGCTTATGATATTTGATAACACAGAGATGTAACTGCTCATTCTCCTCTGGATTCAAAGTCACTCTGAGAGCAAAGAAATGTATCTGAGAACCTGATCATCTTTTCAAGCACTGAGATACATCTGTCAAGGAATCCTCAAGTTTTAAAGGTGTTACAGCTGGTGAAGGCAAACAACAAGTTGGCTGCTCAGAGAAAACACAAGATTGTTCCATACCCTGGGCCACAAAGGTAAAAAAGAAAGGTTTTCCTCTGCTAGCTGTTGTTGCAGGGGCAGTGGAATGGGACATCTTCAAACTTCTGGCATGGGACAAGTTGAAAACAACTTTTAGGCATTGCCTGCAGGGAGTCCTGCAAGCTAGAGATGGATTTCTGAATACGACATCATAAGATTATCCCTCAAAGAGTATTTACTTATTTGCAAGCACATCCCATGACTATAGTTCAGGTTTGGTCCAGTGAAATAAAAATGAACAGAAACCAGAAATACCAACTTTACTACAATACTTATCAAACTGTACATGCTTATGGGTCAGGACAGCACAGGAATTCTTTCGTCTAATCACTAGTTAACAAACCACTAACCACTTTTTTCTAATCCTAGAATAGAATAGAATAGAATAGAATAGAATAGAATAGAATAGAATAGAATAGAATAGAATAGAATAGAATAGAATAGAATAGACTTTTTCAGTTGTAAGGGACCTACAACAATCATCTAGTCCAATTGCCTGACCACTTCAGGGCTGACCAAAAGTGAAAGCATATTACTAATGGGCATTGTCCAAATAACTCTTAAACACTAACAGGCTTGGGGCATTGACCACCTCTCTAGGAAGCCTGTTCCAGTGTTTGACCACCCTCTCGGTAAGGAAATGTTTCCTAATGTCCAGTCTGAACCTCCCCTGGTGCAGCTTTGAACCATTCCCACATGTCCTGTCACTGGATTCCAGGGAGAAGAGCTCAGCACCTCCCTCTCCACTTCCCCTCCTCAGGAAGCAATGAGGTTGCCCCTCAACTTCCTTTTCTCTAAACTAGACAAGCTCAAAGTCCTCAGCCGCTCCTCACAGGACATGCCTTCCAGTCCCATCACCAGCTTTGTTGCCCTCCTTTGGACACATTCAAGGACCTTCACATCCTTCTTCAACTGTGGGGCCCAGAACTGCACACCATACTCAAGGTGAGGCCGCACCAACCCTGAATACGGCAGGATCATCCCCTCTCTTGACCAGCTGGTTACACCATGTTTAATGCTCCCCAGGCTGCAGTTTGCCCTCTTGGCTGCCAGGGCACACTGCTGACTCATACTGAGCCTGCTGCCAACCAGCACCCCCAGATCCCTTTCTGCAGGGCTGCTCTCCAGACACTCCTCTCACAATCTATACTTGTGCCCAGCGTTACTCCATCCCAGATGCAGAATCCGGCATTTGGACTTGTTAAATTTCATCCCATTAATCATTGCCCAATGCTCCAAGCTATACAGATCCCTCTGCAAGGCCTCTTGTGCCTTGAGAGAGTCAATAGTACCTCCCAGTTTGGTATCATCAGCAAACTTGCTAGTGGTGCATTCAACTCCTGCATCCAGATCACTGATAAAAATATTGAACAGGACTGGCCCTAGAATTGAGATCCCTGAGGAACACTGCTGGTGACTGACCACCAGCCAGATGTAGCCCCATTCACTACAACCCTTTGAGCTCTGCCCTTCAGCCAGTTCTTCACCCAGCACACTGTGAACCTGCTCATCCCGCAGCTGGACAACTTGTCCAGAAGGATGCTGTGATGGACAGTATCAAAAGCCTTACTAAAATCCAAAAAAGCTACATCCACTGCCTTCCCTTCATCCACTAGGTGAGTGACCTTATCATAGAAGGAGATCAAATTAGTTAGATAGGACTTTCCCTTTGTGAACCCATGTTGACTATGCCTGATGATTGCATTGTTCTTTAAATGCCTTTCAATAACACCCAGTATGATCTCCTCCATAATTTTTCCAGGTATGGTGGTTAGACTAACAGGTCTGTAGTTTCCTGGGTCTTCCCTCATGCTCTTCTTGTAAATTGGAATACTGTTGGCTAACTTCCAGTAAGCAGGGACCTCCCCAGACTCCCAAGAGATTGAGAGGGGTCCTGCCATGACATCTGCTAGATGAATCACATCTAGCCATATGGACTTATGAACATTCAGTTGATACCACCAATCCTTTACAATTTCAGTGTCCACAGATGGGAAGTCACTGTTCCTGCACTCATGATTCTCTAACTCAGAGGACTGGGCAGCCCAAGGTCTATCAGTATTATTAAAGACTGAAATTTTTTCTAATCTTTTTTCCAATTTGTAGACCGCCTAAAAATTTCACATTTATGGGACCCTTTAAAAAATGTCACATACACAGACTGCAGTATGACAAATACGACCTTTGCTTTTGTGAAATCTTTTAGAAGCAGTGGGAGCCCAGGGTTTCAGAGATGATAAGCTGGAAGCAAACACTTTAAAACAGTCATGCTGGCTGGCTGGTGAGAATGCTGCCAGCAGCAGAGACAAGCCAAGTGAGCTTTACTCAGAGACCATGGGAGTACACCCTGCACGCCCACCACTGCAGCAATCCCTCAGCAGCTGTAACTCATAGCCAACCACCACTGCTGCGCTTTCCAGCCAACGGTTTGGCTTCCTAACTGTAATGATAGGATTTGCCCCTAGTTTTGCATGTAGTCATAAAACAATTATGTGTTGCTAAATAGCCAGTGATGCAAGGTCGGGTTTTCTATTTCACAGAAAAGTAACTGAACTGACAGTGATTTTTAGGTGTCACGTGCGTTTTAGAGATCAGGAATCCAGTTCTTTCCCCAACCCTACAACCAGATGTTGAACAAAGAGGCTTTGAGAAAAGGATCATAGAATCATAGAACGATTTGGGTTGGAAGGGACCTTTAAAGGTCATCTAGTCCAACCCTCCTGCAACAAGAAGGGACATCTTCAACTAGATCAGGTTGCTCAGAGCCCCGTCCAACCTGACCTTGAATGTTTCCAGGGATGGAGCATCTACCAACTCTCTGGGCAACCTGTTCCAGTGCTTCAACACCCTCATTGTAAAAGATTTCTTCCTTAAATCTAGTCTAAATCTACCCTATTTTAGTTTAAAACTATTACCCCTTGTCCTACCGCAACAGGCCCTGCTAAAAAGCCTATCCCCAAATGGATACAATAAAGTCACACTGGAGCTTGTGCAAGCTTTTCTTTTTCAGTGCTGAACTTTCAAATATCACTCCATTGAAATGCTCCTAATTAATTTTGGAAACTAAATACCTAGGGATGAAGCCATATAGTTTATTTAAATATATATTTTACACAGCAGCCAAGTTAAGTGTGACAGCTTGTTTACTATGGGTTCTTGCCCTATGGGAGCTTTCAGATGCAGTACATTAAGCAAGACAGCAAAATAACAAGTCATGAAAGAAACAGCATTAAAAATTGGTATACTTCATTCTTATATTTTTGGTATGTAAAAATCACAAGATTTACAGATTTCACTAGCAAAATTTTAAACACTACAGTAAAGAAGCCAAGCAGGTAGGTGGTGCAAAAAACTACAGCCATTCCAACAGATATAGCCTCTGTCTTATTTAATGTCACCTATTATTTAGCTGCCACCAGGCAAGAACCTGGTGTCAAATTCAATTTGACTGCTTTGTATGTGCACCTTAGATAAACAAGGTGTATATTTTAAACACAACACTATCTTCTTCCATTGTCAAAATGTTCCTTGTTTTCTGTTACTCCAAGTTACAATTAAAAAGCAATGCCTTTGTTAAGCAATTTACATCAAAACTAAAGTAAATTAAATAAATGTCTTGAAAGCCTACAATGAAGAGTAAAGAGCATCAGCATTACTTAGCTAATGCTCACTCTAACAACACAGAGGGCCATTTTTAGTCTTCTAAAAACCTGTGCCATCACATGACAATGTATGGAAGAAACTTTTCTGAACACACCTCTTGATCTGTGAAGATCTCAATGAAGTTCTGGAAGGAGAAGGTCCCTGACTGAAGAATGAGTTCTCCTGTGTTTTCAAAGCACTGTCCAGTTAGTACAAGGAGCTTGTGTCTTGCAGCATCTGTGATCATTAAGCGCACCTAAGGTGAAGGAGAGAAACACATCAATAATGGGAGTTACCATGTGTTTGTACATTCCTCTGAGAACATACAGTTTACCTCGTCTTATTTAAAACATATTTTGCACCAGAGTCTCCCAGGACTGTCGAAACATTTTCAAGTTATAGTGCTGTTTACAGAAGACAAGAAGAAAGGAGCAAAAGGGAAAAAAGGAGGCACAAGAAGTGATTAAAGAGAAAGTCTGATGAATAAACCAAACTAATGACATGGGAGAAAAAAGAGAAAGGAGCAGAAGAGAAGAAAATTCGAATAAAAAAATAATATTTTCAATGATCAAATACATTCCTTGTATAACTCTTGTTGAATTTTAACAGCACTGTATCAGGACAGCCTTGGCCAACTGTGTCCCACATGGTAATGAGGGACAACTACATGTGTCAGACTATTTTTGGAAGGCCGATCATCTTTTCCCAGTGTACAGCATTACTTGCCATTCAGTTGCAAAAATGTCGCTAAAAAGTAAGAGCCACAAATCACACATAAAAGTGGCATATTTAGACTGTCATTCTATTGAATCATCTACAAAGTCAAAGGATGCTTCTGTTTCACCATAATCATAGTCAAGCACTCAGATACAGTCACATCCACCATTTACATTTCATCCTCATTACTTTACTTAACCCTCACTAAAGCTAGTAATAGTTCCTATTTCCCCCCCAGGGGGAAGTTTACTTGCATGCTAAGAAAAATCCATATATTCAATATATTTCTGTTGGCTGAATTCAACGTAAATTGAAGAACAAAACTAAACAAAGCCTTTGTAAGATTCTATACTGTTGAGTAAACTTTTTGCAAATGTGGTGGCTGGCCACTAGGTGCTCATCAAGCCACTCTCTCACTCCCCGTCCTCAGCAGGATGGGGGGGAGAAAATAAGATTAAAAACTTATTGGTCAAGATACAGGCAGTTTAACAAAGAAAAGCAAAGGCTGTGTGTGGAAGCAAAGGAAAACAAGTCATCCAGAACTCTGAATACACCTAAGAACAACCATGCTGAACACAAGGTTAACATGTCCTTTTTGGAAGCCAAATTTGAAATTCTCACTAGAAAAAGAAGGTGAAACAATGAACAGTTTGAAGTTATTTACAATTTAAGTGTTTGTGGTGGGTTAACCTTGGCTGGTACCCACCAAGCTGCTCTATCGCTCCCCTCCTCAGCGGGACAGGGGGAGAAAATAAGATGAAAAACTCATCAGTCGAGATAAAGGCAGTTTAATAAAGAAAAGCAAAGGCCACATGCAGAAGCAAAGGAAACAAAAAGATTTCTTCTTTACTTCCCATCAGCAGTCAATGTCCAGCCACTTCCTGGAAAGTAGAGCCTCAGTATGCATAGCAGTTCCTTTGGAAGACAAATGCCTTAATAATGAATGCCCCCTCTCCTCCTCCTTTCTATTAGCTTTTATTGCTGAGCATGACATCATATGGTCTGGAATATCCCTTTAGTCAGTTTGGGTCAGCTGTCCTGGCTCTGTCCCCTCCCAACCTCTTGCCCACCCCCAGCCAACTGACCTTTGGGGGTGGGGTGTTGGAGAGACAGCCCTGATGCTGTGGGAGCACTGCTCAGCAGTAGCCAACACACTGGTGTGTTATCAACACTGTTCTAGCTACAACTACAAAGCACAGCACTACGAGGGCTGCTATGGGGAAAGTTAATTCCATCCCAGACAGACCAAATACAGCAAATATTTCAAAAGTCTTGTCCAACACTGAAAAATCAATTCAAATTAAGGTAAGGTATGAATTTCAAGTGCACTAATTCCTCATTTCAGAAAGAATTAAATTAAACCAGAATAGTGATTCCAGAATAAGGCTATCCATATATTAAACTAAATTAGCAGAGTCCATCTGGAACAACTCCACATGTAGATTTTGCATCCAAACTCCATCTCCATGGAGTAATCACCTCAGCTGTCCTAGCAAGCCACTCTTTCAAATTTTTATATTGATTTTTAAGCAATCAGTTGTTCTAAACAATTCCCACCCACTACAGGGAGGCTGAGCCAGGAAGGCTTGACATAAATCTCTGCTGAACAACTCATGTTTTCAGTACAAGTAGAAAAGAGACACTGAAAAGTATCTATCTGAAAGAAGATCCCAACTCTACCACATCTTCATTGCTATTTTATTAAATAAGTGGCCTTGACTTTGAGCAGCAGAAAGTTCCTTTAATTAAATGCAGGACTGATGCTGGTCTGTCACTAATTGCACTAAATGGTTATAAATTCAGCAATATCCTTGCTGGATCAAGTGTATTCATTTTTATTTCAGAAAAAAATATAGATAAGTGCAGCTGGCTGGCTGATGTGTGGCTGAAATCTTGTCTGGTCTAGTTGTATTAAAACCATAAAAGAACTGGCTTCCTCTTCTATGTTTTCTCTCTTTCTGGGCAGTCTACCAACTTATGTATAAACTCACCAGGTTTTCCAACAGCAAAATTATTTCCTGACTTGTGAATCACTGATATGCAACTGTCACATAATTCCCCTTCAATCTATTTTATTAATTGATGGTGAAATAGGTTCTACAGAGCTCGAAAACTATGACAGAAAAAAGAAGTAAATAAATGCTTGCAGATTACAGAGCATAATGTATGATACACATGAAAGAACTTTAAGAGACACATAAATTCTGTGTCTGGGTATAATCACGGCTTCCTGAGGGATTACCAGAATTTTGTCTGCTGATTTCAAGACCACTACAGAAATATTGCAAGGTGATGATTCTGTTCAGCTTTACCCTTGTTTGAAGTCCTAAATTGTTTGAAGAAAGTGAACAGCAAGACTTAGCTTCAGTCAAAACAGAGTTAAAGACGGAGTGTGAACTGAGACAGGAGCGTAAGCAGATCAGCAGTTTCCAAGACTTATGGTACAGACGCAGGAGTGTTAGAGCAATGGAGTGCGATGTTCTTAAGACGGAAGTAACTGCTCATGGGGTTTTCAGAAACTTGTTTTCTTTGGGCAACTGGGGCCTCTCTCCCTTTGGGCTTCTCTCTTTTGTGAGGTATTTGGCAGCTGACAGAACACGATAGGAGCTTTGGGCAGAATGATGCTCAGACTGCCACCAATACGACTATTACCAGCCAGATTAGCAGGAATTTGTTTTAATATCTTTTGCCTTTGTTTTTCCTGAGCTGATAGATTCAAGTTTCTCTTCCGGTGAAAGCCAGAGCTCCATGGTATATCATTGTCTCCCCAGATGCAACTTGGAAATCTCTTGATATGTAGAACTAAGTTTTCTATTTGCCATAATGGGCAAAGCATGCCTATTCCAACCTCCGATTTAATTCTTCTGCCTCTTTCTTATCATCTTGTTCTGGCTTTTGTCCAGTGAGAGTCTTGCTTAGCCAGACAAGGTAAATCTCAGTTTGTAACTTCTGGCTGTGACCAGTCTGGCAAGATGAAAGTGAAAAAAAGATTGCCTCTCACAGTCCAGCAGGAGGAAATTAACAGTAACCTAGCCAAACATCTTCCAGAGCCAAAGGAGTAGAGCCAGGGGTCAGAAGGCATTTAATCAGCCTCAGACCATGTTCTTCCATGGGGTCATCCATCAAAGGAATGACAAGCAACAGTGACAGAAGCAGCGTTTCCTTACTTTTGGCAGTTCCTTCAGCTCTTCCCCTCCCCCATCCTTTATAGCTTTTTACTCTGAAAGCCTGAGTGTATTGAAGACAACCCTAAGAGCTGCTACCCAGCTGACACCCTTGTTCCTTATCAAGTACCTCTAACACAATGTAAGAGATTTTCACACATAATTTTTTAGTGCATGAGATGTCATTAACTGAGGTTACCAACATTTTTAAACATTTAAAACTTCAGAAATTTCATTTGTTTTGGTGTGTTTCCTCCCGTTTGTGTTTAATATCACTTAAGGTTGGTAACAAAATAGATTTTTCACAAAGTACTGCAAGCAGAGCCACTTCATTTCCCAAAAGAACTTGTACTATGTCAGTGCTTCCCAGCACTGGCTAGCAATGTAATTATCCCTATTTTTTACAACCTTCAGTCTCACTAGCTAAATTTGTCAAATTTTGTCTTTGAGCTACATGTTCAGTTCTTTGATTCTACTCCAGTGAGTTCATGAGGAATCGACAGTCCTTCTGGGGCACTCTCCAGAGTCCATTGATCATGTCATGTGCTTTTTGAAGGACAGATCACATAGATCAATCTAGAGTCACCACCACATAGATGGTAATTCTTCTCGAAGACCTAAATTTATCTCAAGGCACCTGGTTTCTTTTCAGGCACTTTTTCATATATAAAATAGGCATCCAGAGCTACCAAACAATGGAGGAGCAGAAGAAAAGCAGATGCAGTTTCTCCACAGCTGCCTTCAGTTCATCTCACAAAGGGAATTTGGTGTGTTATGAGGAAATTAGTGCTGGGATACATGGTGTGTTTCTGTCCTATGCCTTTGATGTTTTATCAGGAGTCTGGGAAACCAGGAAGAAATGTTTTTTCTTTCCATCAACCAGGTGGCTGATGTTTTTGATGATATTTGCTCCTAACGTGTCCTTTCATCCACAGTTAGGAGCTGCTCTCAACCTGTCCACTTAATGGAGCTTTTATGACACATCCAGTGAAGTATTTCTGACTGACTTACCTCAGTACTAACTGCTTCATATGAAGGATTGATCAGGACTACAGTTTCTAAGACATCACTTCTGTGGTGAAGAATCTTCTGACCTGCAAGCACAGAGAGAAAAAAAAGACAAGACATTAAATTCAACCAGTATGGTTTAAATCAGTGCTTTCCCTGAGCTAGTTATACGTTCCACTGTGCAACAGCCTTCTGGTTACACAGGGCAGTGCACGCAGGCCACAGTAACTACTGTGCTGGCTCATGCCTTCAGAAATACCCATGGCATGTGGTCCTAGGGACCAGAAACACCACTCCAGAAAATTCAAGGTAATGAAAACAAATTGGCAACAGTGCTGGGTCCTGTCCCTTCCCCCTGGAAGGAGGAGTCCCTGTTACTCACCTTGGTCTTACTGAGCTGGTGTGGGTCAGGGATTGGAGTAACTGTCACCAGCTGAGCATCTGGCCCTGGATTTTCATGGACATATCTACACCACAGATACAGTTGAGATTACACAGTCCTGTAACATGCCTAGGTGGTTTTAAATGAGCCTTTCCAGGAACTATTGGTGGCTTAGCCACAGCAGGAGGAAAGTCAGCACGGGCTGCAAATTTCCCCTGCAAGAAGCAAAATGAATATCTGGGTTGTATGCCGGCGCTGCCTATCATGGCTAACAACCACAATTTGTGAGACAAGAAAAGAAGCCCAGGGATGTCCCCATTCCCCACCACCACCAGCAGCACCATCCTGCACAGCACAGATTTGCTCCCCGTCACACGCTGTGGGAGCTTTCTCAAGCCATGCAGCACCCCACGCAGACCACAGGTCCATGGCTGCACCAAACAAACCAGGTGAAAGCTGGGACCCACCCTGCCAAAATTCTCTGTTCAGCCTTCTACTAATATTGATTAACACTGTGACACTGTGAGAAATTCCCTATTGGGATGTTCAAACACTTGTCATGCTGCCCTGCTTCATCTTCCTCCTGCTTACAAAAACTATAGCAAGCAATGTTTGGCAACAAGAGTGAACAGACATACAAAATACAGCTAGCTCCTTAACGAATGTCTGGGAAATTTTGGAACAGCTTCACAGTCCATTGGCTTTCATACTTAGTAAATTAATCTGTTCTCTGTATTTAATAGTGTTCTGACTGGGAATGGATGCCAGAAAAACACAACAGGACTCCTGATTTTTTTTTTTCCTATCGTAATTAGCAAGTTCTTATCAGCGTCTCTTTCTGTAAGAACTGCAGTGAGATTAATTAGCAGCCATATTGTCATTCAGAAATCCAGACTGGTAATTAGTCCACAAACCAGAAGAGCTGTCCCTTCTGAGCAAACTGCAATATTAATCAATTAATATAATTAATTACGCTTAAAAGGAAGTATGAAGGGCACAGAACAAGTCACCTATTAGTCAACTTAGAAAAATTCCCCTGTAAAGAGATGAGGATGAGGACGAGAATCCCAATGGTGAAAAGAACTCTGAATTCCTGAAAACACAAGAGTGGCATGGAGGCAGTCTGGGAGGGCGGGTAGCCAGCTTTTCCCACACTGCCATGGCCTTGGTGCAGGCTCACTGCTGCCCCAGGCCCTTCCCCATGCAGCGGTCCCCAGGAAGCATAAGAGCTTTTAATCAAATGGTAGAAAGTGAAGGAGAAGGGAAAAAAGAATGTTCTCAGGTAAAATGAGAGTTGGAGTTGTAGTTTACTCTCTTGTGCATGAAAATGCCTAGAGACTTCTGGATAATAATCTAATTCATTTGAAGAAACCTAGCTTTCTTGACACGTATTCTTTTTGCTGTACTTACTTGAAAGAAGGAGACAGACTGTATATTATGAAAGGGGAGGAGGGCAAGTCTCCCTCTGCAGCATTCAGTTCCGGCATCACCCTTTGTAATTCAATTTAATAGCTCTGCTTCCTTGCCAAACAGGAATGCATATAAAAGACTACATTCAATAAAACATACAGATGGCTCTGTTACAACAGACTCCTTCAGAAGATGCCCTGTGATCTGATATTTTAATTATTCTGCAGGTTTCCCTCAAATGAAGACATTAGGCAGAGTTTATTACTAGGCACCAATTGCTGAAATCAGTCCTGACTCTATCAAAGTTCATCTTTTTTTATTAATGTGATGCCATTAGTATAGTGGGCTTCAGATCCTCGATATCCCAGACTCGAAAACCCCAGGGGTCGAAACTGAGTCTCCCCTGGTGCTCTCTGCCAGAGACTCCAGGTAGGGCCATTCTTCCCGGCCATGGTGTAAAGCACATTTTTAACATCTTGTCCTGTCCGAACGAGCCCAAGGGCTACTGCATGAACTATTTCCTGTTTAATTTGTTCAAAAGCCTGTCGTTGCTCAGGGCCCCATATACAATCATTCTTTTTCTGAATCACTTGATAGAGAGGGCTTACAGTCTGACTGTAATTTGGAATATGCATTCTCCAGAAACCCACAATGCCTAAGAAAGCTTGTGTTTCTTTTTTAATAGTTGTACTGGGTCTGGCTGAGCCGGAATTGGTTTTCCCCTGTAGCAGCCCTCATGGTGCTGTGTTTTATGTTGGGAGCTGGCAGGGTGTTGATAGCACACTGGTGTTGTGGCTACTGCTGAGTAGTGCTTACACAGCACCAAGGCTCTTTCCGACATTTCCCCCCCACAGTGGGACGGGGTGGGCAAGATCTTGGGAGGGGACACAACCAGGACAGCTGACCCGAACTGACCAAAGGGATATTCCAGACCATATGACGTCTGCTCAGTATAAAGCTGGGAGAAAGGAGGAAGGGGGTGGGGTCACCCCTGGTCCTCCGAGGCAACCACTACGCGTATTGGAGCCCTGCTTCCTGAGAAGGCCCGACATCGCCTGTTCATGGGAAGTAGAGAATAAATCTGTTTTTCTTTTTTTTCGCTTCCGTGCACGGACCTTTGCTTCGCTTTGCTTATATTAAAACTGCTTTTGTTTTACCCACAAGGGTTGGCTATCTTATATTCTTTCCCCTCTTTGCCCTGTTGAGAAAAAAGGGGGAAGTGGGGGGAAGTGATAGAGCGACTTGGTGGGTACCTGGCATTTAGCCAAGGTCAAACCACCACAATAGTTGATCAGGACATAGCTGTTATTTTATTAAGCACATCCATCAGAATCTGACTACATCCATCTTGCCATTTTATTCCTAAAAACTGAATCTCTTGTGCAGGTCCCTTGACCTTACCACGCTTTATGGCAAAACTGGCTCTCAGAAGGATTTGGACTATTTTCTCCACTTTCTCAAAAACTTCTTCTGCTGTACTACCCCATATGATGATATCATCAATGTACTGTAGGTGTTCCAAAGCTTTACCCTGTTCCAGTGCAGCATGGATCAGTCCATGGCAAATGGTGGGGCTGTTTTTCCACCCCTGGGGCAGTCGATTCCAGGTGTATTGGACACCCCTTCAGGTAAAAGCAAACTGTGCCCTACACTCTGCTGCCAGAGGGATGGAGAAAAAGGCATTGGCAATATCAATCGTGGCGTACCACTTGGCTGCCTTCGACTCTAGTTCGTATTGAAGCTCTACCATGTCCAGCATGGCAGCACTCAGCGGTGGCGTGACTTCATTCAGGCCACGATAGTCTACTGTTAATCTCCACTCTCCATTAGACTTTCGCACTGGCCATATGGGGCTGTTAAAGGGGGTGAGCATCTTGCTGATGACTCCTTGGCTCTCTAGTTGACGAATCAGTTTATGGATAGGAATTAGAGTCTCAATTGGTGTGATATTGCCGTCGGTGCACTGTTGTGGTGGCAATTGGCACCAGATGTTCTTCGACCCTCAGCAATCCCACAACAGAAGGATCCTCTGAGAGACCAGGTAACACAGACAGCTGTTTAATTCCTTCTGTTTCCAAAGCAGCTATACCAAAAGCCCACCGATGCCCTTTTGTGTCCTTAAAATACCCTCTCCTGAGATAATCTATACCAAGAATGAATGGAGCTTCTGGGCCAGTCACAATGGGGTGTTTTTCCCACTCATTCCCAGTTAGGCTCACCTCAGCCTCCAATACAGTCAACTGCTGAGACCTCCTCTGTCACTCCTGAAATACAAATGGTGTGGAGGTTTGAACTCAGCCGGCAGCCAGACGCCACATGGCCGGCCGTTCACCTCCCCCTCCCCCCTCTGGTAAGATAGGGGAGGAACAAAAGAAGAGAATTCATGGGTTGAGTAAAAAGAAAGAATTTACTAAATATAACAAGAGAACAACAGTAACAATAGTGAGTTCAAAAAGAAAACCAGTAAAATGCAAGTCGCTTACCGAACGCAGCAACCACCCCCCACAGCAACAATACCACCCGACGAGCAGACGGTGAGCGCGAGAGAGAGAGACCCCGAGAGCGAGCCCGCCCACCTGGGCATGACATCACATGGTATGAAATACTCCAATGAAAATTAACTACATCCTGGTCGAAACCAGGACAGTCTCCACCCCTTATTCCATACCATTGATGTTATGCTCAGGTTTCCAAATACATCTTAAGGAATCCCCCACACACACACACACTTTTTTTTTTCAGGTCTCACAGATATCATTCCCTTAGTCTATGGGCCATCCTTCCACAATGTTTGCTGAGTTCATTCGGTCCATAACTTCGGGTTCCATCTGTTATGACAGTCTATAAGGCTGAGGAGTGAGGCAGAGTTGGCTCAGTCGGTGGAGCAGGAGGCTTTGGATGTGGCACGGGGATGTTGCAAGGCACTAAATGCAATAACAGGGTTATTTGACAGTCCGGTTCATTGGCTATTCTCATCTAAAATCAAATCTCTCTGAGGCACACATCGGACCTCTCCATCCTTCTGCATCACCCACCAAGTGCACCCAGGTCCTTGGACAAAAGTAATCCCATGCATGGATTTACCTTTACCCAATGCAGGAGTAACCCAGATGGCCTTCCCCAACATATTCCTAATGAGCACTACAGGGGCTTTATCCCCATCCACGGTATGTAGGAGATTTGAATGAGCAGGGCCAGCTTGCTTGGCAGATCCTCTGGTATTGACTAACCAGGTGGCTTTTGCTAAATGCACGTCCCAGTGTTTGAAAGTTCCACCACCCATTGCTCTCAGTGTAGTTTTCAGCAATCCATTGTACTGCTCAGTTTTCCCAGAGGCTGGTGCATGGTAGGGAATGTGATATATCCACTCAATGCCATGTTCTGTGGCCCAGGTGTCTATGAGGTTGTTTCGGAAATGTGTCCCATTATCTGACTCAATTATTTTTGACGTGCCATGCCGCCATAAGACTTTCTCCTCAAGGCCTAAAATAGCGTTCCGGGCAGTGGCATGGGACACGGCATGAGTTTCCAACCAACCAGTGGCTACTTCTACCATTGTAAGCACATAGTGTTTGCCATGCCGAGTTTGTGGTAGCGTGATATAATCAATCTGCCAGGCCTCCCCATATTTATACTTTGACCATCGTCCTTCATACCAAATGGGCTTTAACTGTTTGGCTTGCTTGATCGTAGCACATGTCTCACATTCATGGATTACCTGTGCAATAACATCCATGGTTAAGTCCACCCCTCGGTCACGAGCCCATCTATATGTTGCATCTCTTTCCTGATGGCCTGAGGAGTCATGGGCCCAGCGAGCCATAAATTTTTCACCCTTATGTTGCCAGTCCAGATCTGCTTGAGACACCTTAATCTTGGCAGCCTGATCCGCCTGTTGGTTGTTCTGATGTTCTTCAGAGGCCCGACTCTTGGGTACATGAGCATCTACATGACGTACTTTCACAACCAGATTCTCTACCCGAGCAGCAATATCTTGCCATAATTCAGCAGCCCAGATGGGTGTGCCTCTGCGCTGCCAGTTGCTCTGTTTCCACTACTGTAACCACCCCCACAGCTCATTTGCCACCATCCATGAGTCAGTATAGAGGTAGAGCACTGGCCACTTTTCTCGCTCAGCAATATCCAAGGACAACTGGACGGCTTTCACCTCTGCGAACTGACTCGATTCACCTTCGCCTTCAGCAGCTTCAGAAACCTGTTGTGTGGGGCTCTATACAGCTGCTTTCCACCTTCAATGTTTCCCCACAATGTGACAGGACCCGTCGGTAAACAGGGCATATCACTTCTCATTATCTGGAAGTTTATTATATGGTGGGGCCTCTTCAGCACGTGCTACCTCTTCCTCTGGTGCCATTCCAAAATCTTTGCTTTCTGGCCAATTTGTGATCACTTCCAATATTCCTGGATGGCTGGGGCTCCCTATTCAAGCCCGTTGTGTGATTAACGCAACCCATTTACTCCACGTGGCATCAGTTGCATAGTGTGTAGAGGGGACACTCCCTTTGAACATCCAGCCCAGCACTGGCAATCTGGGAGCCAGGAGGAGCTGTGCTTCAGTCCTGATCACCTCTGAAGCAGCTTGAACCCCTTCATATGCTGCCAATATCTCCTTTTTGGTTGGAGTATAGCGGGCCTCGGATCCTCTGTATCCCTGACTCCAAAACTCCAGGGGTCAACCCCGAGTCTCCCCTGGTGCTCTCACCCAGAGGCTCCAGGTAGGGCCATTCTTCCCGGCCATGGTGTAGAGCACATTTTTAACATCTTGTCCTGTCTGAACTGGCCCAAGGGCTACTGCATGAACTATTTCCTGCATAATTTGCTCAAAAGCCTGTCGCTGCTCCGGGCCTGTGGTGGTGCAATTCTTACCCCTTCCTGCCCCTCCTTGTTGGGCTGCTTGGTGCTAGGTGCGATTCAACCCACATCCCCCCGAGCTATACACCAATCTGTGGAGATAAGGACTGATAACATTAACGAGCCTGGCTCCTGCCCTCCTGATTGCTCGGAAACAGTTATAACGGCCCATCATCTCCTAAGGGCCTGGCTCACCTGTGCCTGGGATGTGGTCAAATGGGAACAATAACAGAGTTGCACATTCATCAAATTCTTGTGTAACTGCTGGAAGGCACCAGAAGGTATTTGACAAACGTCAATTATCTTGGACCCTATAAACTGCGACCACCACCCTTTGAGCTCTCCTGGATCGCAGCGGGCCTGTGACCAGTATCTCCCCTGAGCTGGGACGCCTTTCAGGTACCAAACCCTTAAGGTGTCATCTGCTCCAGATGGAAGGCCAGGGCGAAGGCCACCTGCTCGAGTCTCAATTATCGCCCGTTGAGGAATGCCAAGGCATTGTGAGTATTTGCTCTAAACTCGAGAGGGAAATTTTCTTTGAGCTAGCTTCTCTTTCACCCGTTCTTTCTCTGTTTCGGGGGGTGGGGGGGTGGTACGTACCCTTGTTTCTGTGTGTGTTTGTCTGTTTTGTGTTCATTCTACTGAATCCAAACACCTTTGTTTCTGTGTGTTTGTCCGTTTTGTGATAGACAGTAAACTGTTTGTTCATCAAATTCCATTGAAGATACTGGGAGCTCGTGACATGTTATTCCATAAACTATGTAGGCCTAAGCTTAATCTTAACTATTACACTGTGTAACGACTAACTGACTGTAAGTGCTTATCTAAGTTGAAATGCTGAAGCAAGGACTCCTACTAGGCAAAAGACTGAAAAGAGGGAGAAAGGGAAGAAGGACAAAGGGGAGAAAGACAAAGGGGAGAAGAAGAAGAAAAAAAAGGGGGTAGTGTCTATATTCTGTAAGATATAAACAAAGACTTTGTGAGCCACTCTCAGGAAAGTAGGAAATACGAGAAGCTGGTGACGTGAGGAAGACCCGGATGGAGCGACCCCCTAGCTGCAAAGTGCGCAGACGCAGGATACACCTCTCAGAGAGACCCGATACCGGAAGGCGGAGGATATAAAAAAGACGGACCCTCGGGAAGTGAGTGCGCGCCGTTGGTGGAGCAGGGACTCCCCGGCCGCCCAGCGCTGTTTTGCTTATTGCCGCTTGCTAAAATAAATAATTGAAATTTAATTTGTCCTAACTTGCATCATTTTGGCAAGATAGTCTATAACAAAATTGGTGCCGTGACTCGGATAGAGGCAATCTGGTGGGAAGCCCCATACGGGGAGGCGCGCCCCGCTGAGTTCAGCGGCCCCGGCTGAGTGCTATCACATCACGCCCTCTACCGACGAACTCCAAAACTCGGCAACAAGCAAAAAAAATACCGGTAACCCCGTAATCTTTGTGCACGAAGCCCCGGACGAAGACGCAGGGTTGCGTGAGTATAGGCCGGTTACCGTTCGGTTGGGGTTGGGTTTCCCGGAGCGTGGTGTGTGAGACGCCCAGCAGGGCGAAGCGAGTGCGGACCCCTCGGTAGTGCAGTTCCCATATCCCGCGAGGGACTGGGTCACGAAAAGGGGGAAGCGAATTGTGTGAGTGTGTGAAGGCGCTCCGGAAGATGGGACAGAAGAAAAGCAAGCCTTCTGATCCCATGGGTGATTTGGGACCCGAGGTGAGGTACCCCCAAATACCACCAGATAGCCCTTTAGGCTTGATGTTAAACCATTGGGAAGATTACCCCTCTAGGCGGGGTAAGGACAAAGCAAAAATGATTTATTATTGTATGGAAGTTTGGGGAGGGAAACAAATCAGAGGCGACCATCTCTATTGGCCTGTTTTTGGGTCCTTTGAAGAATGGGTCTGCCAAGCCCTAAACATTTATGTCAACTCAAGGGAACCCTTTAATTTAGAGGAGAGTGAATATGCACAGGTATGGATAGCATCAGATACCCGAATAAATCTATATCCTCTAAAAGAAAAAGTTAAGAAAAAGAAGGTACGTGATGAGGACGAACCTCCCACCTCTCCTCCTCCTTACATACCTCCACCCCCACCGCCGGCGCCTTCACCTCCTCCGACTGCGCCGGAGGACCCAGAGAATTCAGACTCCCCACCTGAATCCCCGAAAGAACCGAGACGAATAACCCGTAGTCAAACTAGAATGGGGTGGGGTGATAGTGGCTTGTACCCCCTAAGGGAGGTTGCGATGGGAGGACCCCAGCCTGGCATGGGATATGTGACTGTCCCTCTTAATTCAGGGGACGTCAGAGAATTTAAAAAAGAGATGGGGAATCTATTGGAGGATCCCTTAGGTGTGGCGGAGCGGGTGGATCAGTTTTTAGGACCAAACATCTATACCTGGGATGAAATACAAGCCATAATGGCTATACTATTCACTGTTGAAGAAAGGGATATGATCAGGAGAGCAGGAATGAGAATTTGGGATCAACAGCATCAGCAAGGTCCGGCAGCAGATGTAAAATGGCCTCTAAATCGACCTAATTGGAATAATCAAAATGAAATCGATAGAGGTCATATGCAAGACCTGAGGACGATTGTAATCCAGGGTATAAGAGAATCAGTCCCTAGAGGACAAAATATAAACAAAGCCTTTAGTGAACATCAGAAAAAGGATGAAACTCCTACTGAGTGGTTAGAGAGACTGAGGAAAAATCTTCAGCTTTACTCAGGACTAGACCCTAATACCCCAGTGGGACAGGCATTGTTAAAGACACAATTTGTGGCAAAAGCATGGATAGATATTAGAAAGAAGCTAGAAAAAATAGAAGATTGGCAGGATCGGGGGTTGGATGAATTACTGAGAGAAGCACAGAAAGTCTATGTCCGAAGGGAGGACGAGACTCAAAAGAAACATACCAGAATGATGGTAGCTGCGATAAGGGAAGGACAGAGAGTGAACAGTGCTGGGAGAAAACAAGAAGGTCAAAGAACAGGCTATAGATCAAAGGAACCGGAGAGAGAGAGAGAAAAAGGGAGTATTGTCTGCTTTTATTGCGGAAGAAAAGGTCACACAAAGAAGAGCTGCAGAAGGAGAATGATGGATGAGAGAATGTTTAAAGAAGATTAGGGGTGTCAGGGGCTCTATTTGCTGGGGACCCGAGAACGAACTGAGCCCTTGATAAAGTTAAAAGTAGGTCCTCGGCAACAGGAGGTAGAATTTTTAGTAGATTCAGGAGCGGAGAGATCTACTGTTCAATCATTGCCCCAAGGATGTAAGATTTCATCAGAAAAAGTACAAGTAGTTGGGGCGAAAGGAGAACCATTCGGAGTACCGGTAATTAAAAATGTACTCCTTGAAACAGATTCTAAAGTGGGGGTGGGATCCTTATTGTTAGTACCTGAGGCAGATTATAACCTACTGGGGAGAGATCTAATGATTAAATTAGGAATTAGTTTGGAAGTAACAGAACACAAACTTGAAATCAAACTATGCCCCCTACGGGTTGAAGATGAAACTAAAATCAACCCTGAAGTGTGGTACACTCCGGATACGGTGGGAAAATTGAATGTTGAACCTTTTATGGTAACCATCCGGGATCCTGAAGTACCGGTGAGGATTAAGCAATATCCCATACCTCTGGAGGGAAGGCAAGGATTAAAACCAGAAATTCAGAGATTAATAAAGCAGGGATTATTGGAACCCTGCATGTCCCCTTTTAATACTCCCATTTTACCTGTCAAGAAGGCGGATGGGGGGTACAGATTAGTCCATGACCTAAGGGAAATTAACAAAAGGACTGTAACTAGATTCCCTGTAGTAGCTAACCCACACACTCTCTTAAGTCAATTAGGCCCGAACGACCGGTGGTACAGTGTAATAGACTTGAAGGACGCTTTCTGGGCATGTCCCTTAAAAGAGGAGTGTAGAAACTATTTTGCTTTTGAGTGGGAGGACCCAGACACCCACAGGAAAACTCAACTCCGGTGGACAGTCCTACCCCAAGGTTTCACTGAATCCCCAAACCTGTTTGGGCAAGCTTTAGAACAAATTTTGCAGGATTACCAGATAGGAGATACCCTTACCCTAGTCCAGTATGTAGATGATCTTTTAATAGCAGGGGAGGATGAGGAAAGGGTTCGGGAAGAAAGCATCAAGTTGTTAAATTTCCTGAGCTTAAAGGGACTGAAAGTGTCAAAATCCAAATTGCAATTTGTTGAAAAGGAAGTTAAATACCTAGGGCATCGATTAAGTCAAGGAACTAAGAAATTGGATCCAGAAAGGGTGAAAGGGATACTTTCCCTACCAAGTCCAAAAACTAAAAAACAAGTCCGGCAGCTATTAGGGCTATTTGGATATTGTAAGCAGTGGATCGAAGGGTATAGTGGAAAGGTAAAGTTTTTATACACCAAAATAACTAAAAATGGATTATTAAAATGGACTCAGGAAGATGATCAACGGTTAAAAGAACTAAAAACTGAATTAGTAAATGCTCCTGTTCTGAGCTTGCCCGACCTAAAAAGACCATTTTTCTTATTTGTCAACACAGAGGAAGGAACTGCATTTGGAGTATTAGCCCAGGAATGGGCAGGAAAAAAGAAACCAGTAGCATATATCTCAAAATTACTGGACCCCATAAGTCGGGGATGGCCTACGTGCCTACAAGTTGTGGTGGCAGCTGCTTTGTTAGTTGAGGAAGCGCATAAAATAACTTTTGGTAGTGAATTAAGGGTACTATCACCCCATAATATTAGGGGTGTGTTACAGCAAAAAGCAGAAAAATGGATAACCGATGCTAGACTAGTAAAATATGAGGCAATCCTCATTACGTCCCCCCACCTGACCCTTGAAACAACATCGTTACAAAATCCAGCCCAATTTTTGTATGGAGAACCTAGTCAAGATCTTTTTCATGATTGCCTCCGTAACATCGAGGAGCAGACTAAGATAAGACCAGATTTGGAAGAGGAGGAATTAGGGAAAGGAGAAAAATTATTTGTAGATGGATCCTCTCGAGTGGTAGAAGGGAAAAGAAAATCAGGGTATGCCATAATTGATGGAAAAACTTTTAAGGTGATAGAATCAGGACCCTTGAGTCCCAGCTGGTCAGCACAGGCATGTGAATTATATGCAGTATTAAAGGCTTTACAATTACTAAATGGAAAAGTGGGAACTATATACACCGATTCTAGATATGCCTTCGGAATAGTACATACCTTTGGGAAAATATGGGAAGAAAGAGGTTTAATCAATTCTCGGGGGAAGAGCCTAGTACATCAGGAGTTAATATCACAAATTTTGCAAGCTATACGAGGGCCCAGCGAAATTGCGGTAGTACACGTAAAAGGACACCAGAGGGGGCTAAATCCTTTAGTACGGGGGAATAACCTTGCTGATCAAGAGGCAAAGAGAGCAGCGCTATCAGCACTGGACTTGGATGATCCGATAGAGGACAGAAAGCGGTGTGTTAATTGTGGAGATAATTACCTCCCCTGTTATGGTTGCTGGAAAGAATACGGAGTAGACGGTATAGAATGTGTATGTGAAAGACCAGGGTTTAAGTGGTGCTTTTTCCATGGAAAATCCTATGAACTTTTAAGTTTTACTGTTCAAGAACAAGCAAAATTAAATCAAATGGGGATTAAACAGAAAGCTAATGGAAAATGGGAACTCCCGGATGGCCGAGAAGTTCTCCCAAAACCCATAGCTACCAAGATAATGCAGCAATTCCATAAAAACACTCATTGGGGAACTCAGGCATTAGTGGATCAATTTGCAACTAAATACATGTGCATTGGGATATATGATATAGCCAAACGAGTGATAGGAGAATGTCTCGTTTGTCAAAAAGTAAATAAACATCAAATAAGAAAACGAGTATATGGGGGGCGAGAATTGGCTCATAGACCTTTTGCAAGAATACAAATAGACTTTACTGAATTACCAAAGGTGGGGAGGTATAAATACCTATTAGTAATTATAGATCATTTAACTCAATTCGTAGAAGCCTTTCCCACAGCCCGAGCCACAGCTCACACAGTAACAAGGATATTACTTGAAGAAATTATACCTCGGTATGGAGCAATAGAAGCAATAGACTCAGATAGAGGTCCACACTTTGTATCCAGAGTAGCCAAAGAGACTTTGGCTGCCCTGGGTACACAGTGGCAATACCATACTCCATGGCACCCGCAGAGCTCAGGGAAAGTTGAACGTATGAACGGAGAAATAAAAAAACAACTTACCAAACTAATGTTAGAAACTAAAATGTCATGGGTAAAGTGTCTCCCTTTAGCCTTGTTAAATATCAGAACTCAGCCCCGAACTGATGTAGGCATTTCTCCCTTTGAAATGCTATATGGGATGCCTTATGATTTAGAAATGCCACCGGATCACCCCCAACTTGAAGAATTAAAGATAAAGTCCTACCTGATACAGCTAATGGCAAGGAGAAAACAACTACAGGCTCGGGGGATGGTAGTGCAAAGGCCTCCATTGGATGTGGCCATGCATCAAATCCAACCAGGAGATAAAGTACTAATCAAATCATGGAAAGAATCTTCTTTGACCCCCCGTTGGGAAGGACCCTATGTTGCTCTTATCACTACAGAAACTGCTGTTCGGACTGCTGAGAAGGGGTGGACACACGCAAGCCGAGTAAAGGGACCTATACAGGATCCGACCTGGAAAGTGACCAGCCCTCCTGGGGATCTACGAGTCACCCTTCGGAAAACCTGAAAGAACTCTCTACACATTGTGAGATAAGAACCTACGAAGGACTCGATGAGTGAGACCCTGATATTTTTGTCCAATTGAAACTTATATTTGTTTTCCTTTTATATGCATAAAGTGTAAAGTGTAATGTATGTAAAGAAGGCTGGGGGATTCATAATGCACATGGAATAAATCTTCGGTCTAGTTGTAATCAGTGTTATTAACGAGAACGGAGATTAACTAATCAGGCCCTAAAACTGGAGATTCTAAAACTTGGTAGAAAATATTTACTAAAGGGATAAATCCTGAAAGAGAGTGCACTCACTCTAATTGGCCTACTCAATAGCACTCTCAGATCCTAAGGGTGATCTGTGGAAAGCACATCCCCTGGGTCCCCTGTCGTGAACCCGAGGTCAAAGATAAAAACTGGGAGACCTATGTGTCCCGGAGTAGAGGCAAACGTACCCCTGAAGAATACGACTGCTGCCGAGAAGATGGAACACCCTGCTGCTCTAAGCAACAGAGTAGGCAGAGGAGGCAGAGACGTATCAAAGTGGGGAAAACTTTACTGCCCTACTCTGAAGAAAAAAGGACCTCTGAGGGAGAAGGGCCAGACGAGAGTGTCAGACACCCCGATACAAAAGAGACTAAGAAAAAATATGCAAATCTATAGAATCCCGTCAGCCTTCTATTGGAGCTATTGGATAGTCTGGCTAGGTGTATTAGCTACAATGAATACACTACCAGGATGGGCTAGAACGACTAACCAATCCCACCAACCTTTTGAACATACCCTAACTAATCAAATTATATGGCCTTGGACAGATGCTTATTATGGACATACAGGAAGTATGGATGCAGATTTGTATGGGACAGAGTTAGCAACTGCCATACTAAGCAATAACCTAACACTCCAAACATATAAATGGGAGAATTCATCCCATACCTGGACAGCTAAAAAAGGAGATGAGATACAGATAGGCTGCAGAGTATTCAATGTAAATGTGATAATAAGTCGGCACCCTTTAATTCAAACCGTCCGTCAGCCCCCTTTTACTCAAATCGTTATCAGAGACAAAACGGAATCGAAAATAGCTCAAACCCGTTGTGAGTCGGAAGCCTGTTGGTATGCATTTACTGCAACCCAACCGGTGTCCATAGTTTGTTTGGGAGGGACCAGGTCAGGAGATCAAGCTATATCTTTCCGATTTCCATTGAATATACAGGAGGAAACTACAACAACCACAACCCACGCTCCCAAAGAGACTACTCAGACTACTCATACTGTTCCAACACAACCAACAGTCGTGCTTAGCCCAAGAATTTTTAAAATTGGACCATATGCAATTAGAAATACAGGTAAACAACAAATGCTGTTTAACCCGGCGTGGTCTCTCAAACAAGTTGAATTGTTAATGCAAAATAATGTTTCAAATATTCAGCCAGCCTGTTCACCTTTCCTAAAGACTTCTTACGAGGGATGGACAACCTGGCTGCAAAAACAAACTCCTCACACAAAAAGAACGCAGAGAGACTTAACCGGTGCTTTGGGAACAGGATTGGGAGTTTTAAATAGTATTGATTCGGAGGTGATAATGAACAAATTGGCTACCTCAATTAGTGATTTAACTAATATACAAAGGCCTTTGCGATCTTCCTTATTGGCTTTGGGGGCTAACCAGTGGCTGTTGTCGAATATATTACCAAAAGGGAAAAAGGTAAATATAAAGGATCATGAATTGATTACAGATGCACTCAGTGTGCTCCAAAATAACCTCTCTTTAGCTCTCAGCTGCATCCAGGCTCAAATATGGATGCAGTCGATAGCTGCCTCAATTATAAGAGAAGGTGAAGAAGGTATTCTTCCTACTGAAATTCGGAGAATAATTTGGGACAGTGCTACTAATTTTGAAAAGAAACTCCAATCTGGTGGAACCTGGTAAACTTTACCTATGACCCCATCACAAACACAGCTACTACCTTTATACTCACTATTTACAATGCCACCATATACCAAATTTATCCTATCATTGCATTAGGGCTGAATCACAACGGGACCATACTCTATCCTTCTGAGCATAGAGTATGGGCCCGAAAGGTAAACGAAAAATGGCAAACTGTCAATCTAGAGTCCTGCATTGTACGGGAACAACAAGGATTCATTTGTGAAGGCAATGCAATTGAGGCACAAGATATTTGTTTAGATACCGAACAAAATATTTGTCACTTTGAGGTCCATCCCAATGAAAATCCTAAAACAGTACTTATATATATTGGCGAAGGTTGTGTATGTTTGAGGACGGTTTGTGAATTCTTAACCGTAGACAAGATCATAATAGAGACAAAAAATTATTCAAATCTCTGTGTTTGCAATTTCACAAAGGTAATCGGATGTGACTTTTCCTATTTAGCCCCGGTCACGTCTTACCAACTCCTGCAATCCAATTATACATTAATACATAATCTACAACCTACACCCATTGGAATGAATCTCACTTTGGTTAAGCAGTTACTTCAACACAAAGACTTAGTTAGAATTTTAGAGAAAGTTAGAGAAAACGGACAGAAAACTCTAATAACTGTTCATCACAATGTGGAAGAAATACACCGAGTCTTGGAAAGAGCAAAAAAGAATGCAGAACATAACTGGTGGGACACCCTTTTTGGATGGTCACCTACTGCTACAGGCATCTTGAACAAGTTGTGTCACCCCATTGTGGTTCTCTTGATATTAATCTTAATCAGTTTGACTTTGTCAATAATATTATATGTCATAACTTGGAGAATGATGCAACGGGTAACATATCTGATATCTGTCACCCGTCCAATACTCATTAAAGCCAAAAACAACCAATTAGATGATGACTTTAAATTGAAAAAAACTCTCCTGTTAAGTCAACAAGAATTGCAACGATTTGATGAACAAAATGATAAAAAGAAAAAGGGGGGATTGTGATAGACAGTAAACTGTTTGTTCATCAAATTCCATTGAAGATACTGGGAGCTCGTGACATGTTATTCCATAAACTATGTTGGCCTAAGCTTAATCTTAACTATTACACTGTGTAACGACTAACTGACTGTAAGTGCTTATCTAAGTTGAAATGCTGAAGCAAGGACTCCTACTAGGCAAAAGACTGAAAAGAGGGAGAAAGGGAAGAAGGACAAAGGGGAGAAAGACAAAGGGGAGAAGAAGAAGAAAAAAAAAGGGAGTAGTGTCTATATTCTGTAAGATATAAACAAAGACTTTGTGAGCCACTCTCAGGAAAGTAGGAAATACGAGAAGCTGGTGACGTGAGGAAGACCCGGATGGAGCGACCCCCTAGCTGCAAAGTGCGCAGACGCAGGATACACCTCTCAGAGAGACCCGATACCGGAAGGCGGAGGATATAAAAAAGACGGACCCTCGGGAAGTGAGTGCGCGCCCTTGGTGGAGCAGGGACTCCCCGGCCGCCCAGCGCTGTTTTGCTTATTGCCGCTTGCTAAAATAAATAATTGAAATTTAATTTGTCCTAACTTGCATCATTTTGGCAAGATAGTCTATAACACGTTTTGTGTATGCGCATCTATACATGTATAAATTAAGGTACCGTTAAGTAAGTTAGTGTGAATCTTGTCATTTTAGAATCTGTAAATAAGTTGCTTTTCTTTCTTTCAACATTTCTGAATTATTTTGTAATGATAAATTGCTGTTAGTAATTAATAAAACTAGATTTCCTGCTAAACCATCACTGTGTTAATACTTTCATCCGCGACAGGGCCCCATACAAAATCATTCTTTTTCTGAGTCACTTAATAGAGTGTTACTGATTTGTTATTGATTAGAATTAATTTTGTTTAGTTTTAATATGAATATAGAATTATAGGAGATATTTAGTAGGAATTATACGCTTACATTTATTCTGCATTTGCAGCAACCAATGCTACTACGAAATCCCCTGTACAGCCCTGTACCAAGGCTGAAGGAATTGGTCAAAATCAGCTAGTAGGAACATTTAGAACTTTAGATAACAGGCTTAAGATTCAAGATAATTTGGATATAGTGTTTACTTAGAAGGTATTTTATGACCTAAAGGAATGCATAGAAATGTCAGAATCCAGAATTAATGGGAACTGGGGAAAATCGACTGAAGCAACTTGTAAGTTCCTGCCAAGAAACAGTGAAACTAGGCAAAAGGTAATTCTGGCAGGGGGAGATCGCAACCACCGACTCATTGACCACCGACCCAAATTACACCCCAGACCCATTTCTAGATGTTTCTGGGTTCTACTGCGCAGAATCGGAAATAGGAGGAGAATATGTTAATGATTTCCAGGAAATAGTATGTTAATGCATGAATATTTAATGAATATGTATTAATAAGTTCTATATAAGATGTATGATTCTGGTGCTTGGTGTGCGTTGTTAGTGAGAGCACTCACTCGCGCACCCGGCCGTCAATAAAGAAGTGTCTACTTATCCACATCAAATTGGTGTTGATAAGTTCTTTATTCCGAGTTTTCGGTAACAGTTTCTGGCGACCCAGATGGGACCTCGCTGAGAGAGACCAGAGGAGTCGGGGACATGATCAGTTCCAGCTGGCAACAAGGATTTCTCGGGGATACCCATCGATCCCCGAACCATAAGGCTCTTCGCAACGTTCCCTGGATTTTGGTAAGACACTTCTCCTTTAAGTGTAATAGTGGAAGTCTGCCTGTCAGACGCGGCGAAAGCTGCACAGGGTTGGACTAAAGGATCCTAGTGGAAGTGGAAGCCTAGGTGTCTGCCTGTAAGACATAAGCGAAAGCTATTGCAGGGTTGGACAATAGTGTAATGTGGAGTAACGAAAACCTATATGCTATAGCGTTTACAGTATATACAGTGCAGTGCTGTTCTTCGGTGCCTGAGCCGTGCAGTACAAAGAGTGCTGTGCTATTGTTCGGTACCTGGGCCTAGCCGGAGCTGTTAGAGATAATTGCATAGCCACTGTCAAAAAAGTTGGATCGCAACTGTTGCCATAACATCGATGAAGAAATCATGAACCTTAGACGAACTTTGCTTCATTATAATACCAAAACACACCTCCTGGTTGAAGGTTACCCACCTCCAAGACTGACCACACCTCGGACACTCCCCCCTGTGCATGCGCGATGGCCTCGCTCGAGAAGGGTGGAAATATGATAATTGAATTCTGAGAAGGGCGGAGACCCCTGAGGCAGAGGTGGAGCAAGGTGTGTTACTAAGCATAAAAGATGACTTCTGGACAACAAAAATTGGAAGCTTCCCCACCAAGGACCACGACGATCGACGACGCAGCATCAGCTGGACCCGGGACCGTTAGGACATCGTGAGATCAGCGGTGGTAGCTATAACCTCTCTCCCTCCTTTCTCTAAACTTAACTTAAATTTTCTCCTTTCTTTCACCCATCTCTAACTATCGCGTGCCGCTTCACAGGCAACACAATAAAGTTTCACTGTTTGATTACTGCTATCCCCTTTGGTGTTGGTCACCTTAATTTTGCACTTTCGAGATCGTAGCAAACGAACCATCACGAGTCCACCGAGTGGACCGTGACAGGGATGGATTCTCTACTGCATCTGAGCTTTCCTAGGACTTTGGGTGGGCAGTATCCCCCCCCCAACACACACACAAAACTGGGAGCTGGGCCTGAGTCCAGCCTTATGTCAACAAAAAACCCAGGAAAGCAGTGCCTGGAGGTGTTATTCAGACTTTCAAACTTCCACTGCCCCCCCATGGTACACATTCAAGGACCCCATGATATCTCATGTATCAGGCACCAACAAGGCCCAATACTCTATTGTTGCCACTGGTGGAGCTTCAGCAGGGATCATGGAGAGGGATGAAAGGCTATTTGTCCAGCCTGGTTGCAGCTGTGGGATGAATGCAAGGGGTATGGGCAGGGGTCTGAGCAGCCGCTTGGGGTGTCCCATGCTCCCGGACATATGCGGGGCTAGGGTGCATGTGTGGGTGGCAACACAGAGCACATTTCCATACCTCTCCCTCCTCATTCTGTAGAACAAAGAACATGCCTGACTTCATGCATGTAGCCATTCAGAGGGTGGGGAAGAAAGGGATATCCTTGGAAGGCTGCAGAATAAAATGTGTCTAATACAGAAGATCAATGTGCAGTGGGAAAAAAGTGCATATAGGACGGCTGGTTTTCTTATCTTTAGAACCACACTGCAACTATTATAAGTTAGTATACTACATACAAGATACAGGCAAAATGAGCTCACTTCTGATTTTATTTTATTTTATTTGTAAATGAGATGGCTTCTGTGCTATAGAAGCCACTTTGAAGTTAATTGCTGGGGAATTTTTATGGCACCCCTCGAGGCAAATTAAACACCCATTTGTGCTTAAATATATATATATACACACATATATATAAAGAACACTACATTAGGCAGGATCCTACTGCCATAAGTGGTTCTACAAGGAGTCTGCAAAGATGCATCATGAGCTGATGCCTTATATCCACTTGCACCAGCACCAATCCCATGAGCGGTTGCATGGGGCACCTCAGCCCAGCCAGTGGGCCATCCCCCGGCCCAGCTCTGCTGCCCAAAAGTGACCCCTGAGCCGGCCCAGCTCTGCTGCCCAAAAGTGACCCCTGAGCTTGGGCCCCTGAGCGCTCCCATTCCAGGATGGCTACAAGACAATGCTTTGGCTCTTCCTTATCTCATCACCAAGGGAAACTTCACTCCCTTGCAGGGAGTCCTGCTGTCTCTGGCATCCCTGCTTCCAGCCAGTTTAACCCCTTCTGCAGTTGGGCCTTCTTGCGCTTCGTGCCAGATCATTCCTCGGTCACAAACTACCACTGGCTGAGCAGTTGCAATTTGAATTTCCCCTTCATAATCAAACTGTATATAAAAGGCTGGAACACATTTCATTTTAATATGCTATTCTATTCTCTATTTGCTGCAGCTTCACATACAGAAGGCAGGATGCTCATCTCATTTCTACTGGTATGAATTCAGAATAACTCCAGTATCTTTGATGTCAACACATGGCAATGAGAATTTGACAGAGCAGTGTACTCATTTATTTACCAGCTGTCACCTATTAACTGTTGATCGCATGCTGCTAAAATATTGTTTAACATTAAGAGCAACAGGAGCATCCTAGTCAATCCTATGGCCTTGGGCTCAGGTTTTGCACATGTGCAATGTCACGTCTGTGCAGCAGTACCTCTGACCTAACCTCTGCCTACATAGAACCACCCTGTGAGCTTCTCAGCGAGAGCTGTCTCTGCGTAGCATATCAGGCTGAGTTGCTCTACCCATATCAGGCCCATTGGCTCTGCCTGCTGTGGGTGATACAACTAGCATAAGACCAAAAGCTATGTACCCTTCAAACTGTTGGGGTTCTTTTTTGGGGGGTGGTGCATGCAGGTGAGATGTCACTGAGCAAAAAAAGGCTCCTTACCCAAGAAGAGATTTTAACATAGCAGACAGCTAAATGCATGTTATCTTGCTTGATGGTTCAAAAAGCCCTTCTTGTTCAGTAGCCTTCTTGGCTACTGACATAAAAGACAATAAAAAATGTTTCTCTAAATACATCAGCAACAAAAGGAGGGCTAAGGAGAATCTCCATCCTTTATTGGATGAAGGGGGAAACAGTCACAAAGGATGAGGAAAACGCTGAGGTACTTAATGCCCTTCTTTGCCTCAGTCTTTAATAGTAAGACCAGATGTTCTCGGGGCACCCAGCCCCCTGAGCTGGAAGACAGGGATGGGGAGCAGAATGAAGCCCCCATAATCCAAGGGAAAATGGTTAGTGACCTGCTACACCACTCAGACACACACAAGTCTATGGGGCCGGATGGGATCCACCCAAGGGTACTAAGGGAGCTGGCAGAAGCGCTCACCAAGCCACTTTCCATCATTTATCAGCAGTCTTGGCTAACCGGGGAGGTCCCAGTTGACTGGAGGTTAGCACATGTGACGCCCATCTACAAGAAGGGACGGAAAGAGGATCCAGGGAACTACAGGCCTGTCAGTCTGACCCCGGTGCCGGGGAAGGTTATGGAGCAGCTCATCCTGAGTGCCATCATGCAGCACGCACAGGACAACCAGGTGATCAGGCCCCGTCAGCATGGGTTTATGAAAGACACGTCCTGCTGGACTAACCTGATCTCCTTCTATGACAAGGAGACCCGCTTAGTGGATGAGGAAAAGGCTGTGGATGTTGTCTACCTGGACTTTAGTAAGGCCTTTGACACTGTTTCCCACAGCATTCTCCTGGAGAAGCTGGCTGCTCATGGCTTGGATGGGCGTACTCTTGGCTGGGTAAAAAAACTGGCTGGATGGCTGGGTCAAAAGAGTTGTGGTGAATGGAGTTAAATCCAGTTGGCAGCCGGTCACAAGTGGTGTTCCCCAGGGGTCAATATTGGGGCTGGTTCTGTTCAATATCTTTATCAGTGATCTGGATGAGGGGATATGAGAGACTGAAATGTCAAATGACTGTCTCAAAACTAGCTTGTGTCTGTGCAAACCTCAAGGACAAGCTGCTGCAGCCTTTGGATTAGTCTAAGGAATGTCACCCAAGGAAGCAGGAGTGTATTGAAGGATGCACCCCCCACTGGCTTGCAGTTGCATTTTCAAACTCCTTAGACAAGCCTCAAAGGGGCAGACATGGACTGAGTAGAAACCAAATGTTTATCACTGGCTCCATCGTGTAGCCATTTGTGGCTCTATTGTGTACGCCAGACACCATGCATGCATTGCTAATGAACTGATAAGAGGTGAGCATTTCTGCCCCAGAAGCCGGATGCAGCAAAAACCTGTGGGACTAGAGGAAAAAAAAACTGAAGTGGGTAGTAGATATTCTAATCGGCAAATACGATGAACTTAAAAAGGCAACAGAAAACTGCTCCGTGTGCACCCACCACCGAAGAACTGAAGACTGAGGACCAACGGGACGCTGCTGGATCCATGGTGGTGACTATTCTTGCGACTCTATTCTGCATGCTTGCTTGATTTCTGTCTTTTCCTTCCATTCTGTCCTATCGCTACCCCTCTTCACTTTTTAATAATAAAAACCTGCTTTGGCTGTACGGCATTTGACCTCGGTTGTGTCTTAATCTCGCTCTTGGGATCATATCGAAACCTCCCCTGACATTGGATTGGGACAGGGGATCAAGTGCCCCCTCAGTAAATTTGCAGATGACACCAAGTTGGGTGGGAGTGTTGATCTGCTTGAGGGTAGGAAGGCTCTACCGAGGGACCTGGACAGGCTGGATAAATGGGCCAAGGCCAGTTGCATGAGGTTCAACAAGGCTCAGTGCTGGGTCCTGCACTTGGGTCACAACACCCCTATGCAACTCTACAGGCTTGGGGAAGGGTGGCTGGAAAGCTGCCTGGTGGAAAAGGACCTGGGGGTGTTAGTGGACAGCTGCCTGAATATGAGCTGGCAGTGTGCCCAGGTGGCCAAGAAGGCCAATAGCATCCTGGCTTGTATGAGAAACAGTGTGGCCAGCAGGACTAGGGAAGTGATTGTCCCCCTGTACTCAGCACTGGTGAGGCTGCACTTCGAATACTGTGTTCACTTTTGGTCCCCTCACTACAAGAAAGACATTGAGGTGCTGGAGTGTGTCCAAAGAAGGGCAACGAAGCTGGTGAAGGGCCTAGAGAACAATTCCTATGAGGAGTGGCTGAGGGAGCTGAGGTTGTTTAGCCTGGAGAAAAGGAGGCTGAGGGGAGACCTTATTGCTCTCTACAACTACTGAAAAGGAGGTTGTAGAGAGGTGAGTGTCAGTCTCTTTTCCCAAGTAACAAGTGATAGGACAAGAGGAAATGGCCTCAAGTTGCGCCAGGGGAGGTTTAGATTGGATATTAAGAAAAATTTCTTCACTGAAAGGGTTGTCAAGCATTGGAACAGGCTGCCCGGGGAAGTGGTTGAGTCACCATCCCTGGAGGTTATTTAAAAGATGTGTAGACATGGCACTTCGGGACATGGTGTAGTAGTGGACTTGGCAGTGTTAGGTTTACAGTTGTACTCGATGATCTTAAAGGTCTTTTCCAACCAAATGATTCTATGATTCTATGATCAACCTCTTCCACAAACAATCTTCTCTTGTCTAGAAAGAAGGAAATTTCTTCTTTTACTGACAGAAAACATCTTGGACCCAGAAACTTATGTAAGGGAAAGAATGTTGTTTTTGCATAATAAGCCTGATGGGAAGGGCAGGAGCGATTCACCAAAGCAATCAACAAGAGCAATTCACAACCATTGAAATCCCTGGCCTAGGGCTAGAAGACAAGTGATCTTTTTGTCAACTGTGATGACCCAGTACTTGGAACTGGCTTTAGATGGATGCAGATACCGAAAGACTTGGGGAACCTGAATTTCGAACTTTTCCATCTTAGTAGGCTTGCGTGATGAGCTCATGCATATTAACTTCTCCGCCCTGGAGAAAGCCAAGGTTCATTTCCATGAACATGCGACGTATGAACACATACATGAAGGGGCGTATCGGTAGGCGGTTCGGGAAGTCTGTACACCCTGTAGTACTCAGCCAATGAGGAATCAGGGGAGGGAACTCGCGGTTGGGAGAAAGGGATATAAACCATTGCATGATGGCTGGTAGGCGCGTCCACCTGATGGGGGCGCCTGATCTTGCAAGAACGTAATAAAGAGTGCTTCACACCCGCTGATAATTGGCAACTGAGCGTTTCTCACAATTTGGGGGCTCGTCTGGGATCGAAGTCGTCACCTGGGAGTCTCCGCCATTGAGGGCGAGGAGGCGCGCCCTGTTGATTTCAACAGTCTCGTGAATCATCGACAGTGACTCCACGAGGACCGACTGAGATCCTGAGACTGATAATATAGACGGGCCTTGTGAACCACTGGGGGCAAAAGGATAAAAAAAAAGAGGAACCCCGGAAAGCGCTGTTAGACCAGGCAAACTCTGTGCACGGACCAAGGTAAGAAAATTGGACTGTTAAGTACTGCCTTGGTGGTCTGGGAGATTCTGGTGGGTGGGAGCGAGTGAGCCGTACGTCAGTACGGGCTGAGGGCGGAGTCCGCAGTGGCGGCTCTGCTGTGCCGCGAGGAAAACGACCAGAAGTCTCGGGGAAAAAAAATGGGGAACAAAAAGACTAAGCTTAGCGGGAATTCAGGGAAGGTCCCTGAAAACATTCCCCCGGACAGTCCGTTGGGGAGAATGTTGATATGATGGAGGAACGTTCCAAATACAAAGGGGAAGGACAAAAAGAAAATGACACATTATTGTGTTTTTCTGTGGACAAAGGAGCCCATTTTGGGACGTAAGGCTTTTTGGCCAAAATATGGGTCAACTGAGAACTGGTTATGTCAAGACTTAAACTTCTATGTGAGTTCAAAGACCCCTTTTTCACAAGAGGAGTCTGACTACACCTCCTGTTGGGTCCAACAAAGGACTGAGCACCTTTTTACCTTAAAGGTGGAACAGGAGGAATGGGAAGAAACTGGGGATGAAAAGCCTCCAGAAGCTATCGTTGTGGGAGACTGGGGCATTTTGAGAGAGAATGCCCAGAGTTAAAGTAATGCCAATCATGAACTTTGAAGACATAGAATAGAGGAGTCAGGGGTTCTTTAGCTATAGATCCCACCAAGAGCCCTTGATAAATTGGAGGATGTGACCCCAGGAGTGATACCGGGGCAAGCAAGACTTCTTTAAATTATATTCCCTTGGGGTTGGAGCTATCAGACCAATGGGCGTCGGTGGCCAGCATAAAAGGGGAAGAGTTTACGGCTTCTGTATTAAAAAAAAAAAAAACAAAAACAGGACAGTTGTGGGACAACTGTTATATGTCCCAAAGGCAGGCAGTAATCTGCTGGGCCAGGACTTGGTGATACGACTAGGATTACAAATCCACACTTATAAGGAATGTGTATGACTATTACTATGAATACTCTGACAGAGAAAGATGAAGTAGACATAAACCCCATCGTGTGGGTCAAAGAGGGTAATAGGGGAGGACTAAAAATCCCCCCCCTTAAAAATTACCTTATTGGATGGACATGACGTAGTACGACAGAAACAATATCCGATTTCAGCAGAGGGGCGGAAAGGTCTTCAACCAATAATTGAGGGGTTGCTTAAGGATGGACTGATGGAACCCTGTATGTCCCCTTTCAACACCCCCATTTTGCCAGTTCGAAAAATGGATGGTTCTTATCAATTAGTACAAGACTTAAGAAAAGTAAATGAAATAGTCAAAAAGAGATATCCTGCGGTACCAAACCTGTATACTCTGATGAGTAAAATACCACATGGACACAGATGGTTCAGTGTTATAGACTTAAAGGATGCTTTTTGGGCTTGCCCATTGGATCTGGAAAGTAGGGATTTACTTGCCTTTGAATGGGAAGACCCCCAGACAGGGCGCAAACAACAGTTGAGGTGGAGTGTTCTACCTCAAGGATTTACAGAATCCCCTAATTTATTTGGGCAGATATTAGAACAAACTCTGGAACAATTTAAGCCACCTGAAGGGGTCATGTTACTACAGTATGTGGATGACATTTTACTCTCAGGGGAGGAGCGGTCTGAGGTGAAAGTAGCCACTGATGGACTCCTTAATTTTCTGGGAAAACAAGGGTTAAGGGTCTCAAAGGCCAAATCCAATATATAGAAAATGAGGTTAAGTATTTGGGCCATTTAATTACAGAAGGGAGACGAAAAATAAATCCCGAAGGGATTCAAGGGATAATTACCCCTCCCTGGAACTAAGAAAGAATTAAGAAAGTTTTTGGGATTGACTGGGTATTGTCGCCTATGGATTGAGGCCTATGCACAGAAAACAAAGGGGTTGTATCTTAAACTCCTGGATGAGGAACCAAAACCTAGCGCTCCTTCCCCTCCACCAGCAGCCGAACCCGTAATCGAGAAAAGCAGAAACAATTAGAAAATAGTGGGGCAGAGGTTTGGGAAGGCGTTGGCGGCGGCGGGCGGCCCCTAGGACCGCGGCACGACCCCACGCCAGGACGCGGCCCCCCCGCAGTGCCGCAGGGAGGGGGCCTGGCCGCGGCTGCACCCCCGCGGGGGCTGCGCCGAGCGCTGCGGTCTGAGCGCGCTGCTGGAGGAGCCCGGCCGGGGAATAAAGCGGCCAGCGAGAAAAGGAGAAAAAAAAAAAAAAAATTGTTACAAATGTATTCGGGAGTAGACCCTGCATGCATCCCGGTGGGGGAGGCTTTATTAAAAACTTAATTCGTGACCAAATTATGGGGAGATATTAGAAAGAAGTTAGAAAAATTCGATGATTGGCAAGAGCGGGGTCTACAGGAATTGTTAAGAGAAGCGCAGGAGGTGCGTGTTAGAAGAGATGAAAATAGGTTTCAGAAACTAAAAGAAACACTGGCTGAGCCTCCAGTGTTAAGTTTGTCGGATGTTAAAAAGCCTTTTCAATTATTTATAACTACCTCAGATCAAACTGCTTATGGGGTTCTGCCCCAAGATTGGGCTGAAAGTAAGAGACCAATTGGATATTTTTCAAAATTATTAGATCCCTTAAGCAGGGGCTGGCCAACATACTTACAGTCTTTAGTGGCAGCAGCCTTACTGATTGAAGAGGCACAAAAGGTGACTTTTGGAGCGATTATCACAGTGTTTCCCCCTCATGATGTGCGTGGGGTACTGCAGCAAAAGGCTGAGAAATGGCTCACTGATAGTCGGCTATTGAAATATGAGACTATCTTAATGAGAGCACCAGAATTAGAACTGAGAGTAACCGGTGCTTAAAACCCTGCTCAATTTTTATATGGAGATCCTAGGGGTGAATTAAGTCACAACTGCATTGAAGTAATAGAATTACAAACAAAGATAAGACCTGATCTAGAACAAACTGAATTGAATTCAAAGGTTGTTTATATGTAATGAAACAAGAAGTAGATTATGGAAAAAAGATATATAACCCTCAGGCGTTAACCGAGATTCAAAAATTGGGGACCACTGTGGTGAATGGGAAGTGGATCCTTCTAGACAATAGGGATACAAGGAGAATTGCAGAGGACTCTGCAAACCAGACCAGAATTGAAACAAAGCTTTTGGGTGATAGGTACAGTGTAAAAGAGATTAATGAAAACCAGTTAAGTATTCGAGCCACAAACAATAAGAAGGATCTTGATAGCTGTTCAGTGCATACCATTAATGGCACATCATGGATAAAAAGCAGGCACTCTGATCTTCTACCTGGTGACACATAAAGTAATGATCAAAACTTGGAAGGAGGAAAGCTTATCTCCTAGATGGGAAGGACCATTCCTGGTATTATTGACTACGGAGACAGCTGTAAGAACTGCTGAAAGAGGATGGACTCATATTTCCAGGGTAAAAGGACCAGTTACAGGTGAACCCAATTAGAAGATCGAGTCAGCACCTGGAGATCTGAAGCTTCGAATACGATGGAGCTAAAATAAGACTGGACTTATTAAAACAGACCGAGTGACACCAATAGTAGTGAGGTCCTGAATTGTCTACATGAACCCAGTGTGTATGTCCATATGTTAAACAGTTGTAATATCTATGATTTTTGGTTTTAGACTGTTTTGCATAAAAACATAAATCAGTTGAACAAAGGAATTAGGAAAAAAAAAAAAGTAAAAGGGAGTGAGGGAAAAGCTGAGGATAAGTCCAAGTGAGGGCAAGGCCTCCATTTTTGCTGTTAAGAAGACACGAACCCGACCATTGGCAGCAACCCAATGGGTCCAGGGGTAAACAGAAAAATGTGCCATACCGGACCTCACTATGGTAGCTGGCTTTTTCTCCTCACTGTGTATGTTAGCCTCATAATGGCTAAAAAGGGTCAAAATGCTACCAACTCATATGACCCCTTTGAAAATAATGAGTTTGTTTTATTAACAAAGACTATAAGTAAAACCTTCAATTTCAGTCACTGCTGGGTTTGTGGGGGACCTTTGGGATTATCAAGCTGGCCGTGGGTCTCTATACCACCTCCCCATCACAGATAGCAAACGTGGAATGGTTGGAATGGCAATCTATGGTCCTGATTACCTGAAACACCGTGGGTAAAACAGCTTTTATTTTATCTGTTGTGTACATTTGCTGCCCTAATGTTTATACCATGTATGATTCCATGTTTTATTAAATTGATTCATTCCGTCATTCAAGGGATACAAATCTCTACAATACCAATGGATTCTGAATTGGCCAGAGGAGAAAAGGTACACCCACTAATGATGGTTAAAATAAAGAAAACGGAACACCCAAATCCCATACAACAAACCCTAGCACGTTTTGAAACCCAAACACAAATCAATTTAATAAAATGCGAGGGATTGTGAAGAATATGGTGGTGATTCGTGTTAAAAATATACTGACTTTAATGTGAGGAGCAGGTATTGTGAGAAACTATGGACTAAGGTATTGTTTATTAAGATTTATGTTAAGCTCAAGGTAAAGTTAGACGACAGAAACCACTCATGCAAACAACCACTGGACGCCGCCTGTGTGAGATAAGATAACTGTAATCGCTCACACAAACTGAACCAGATACTGCTCATGCAAGATAAACACCAGATTTCCAGGAAAGCGACAAGAAACAGGACAAGACAGCCCATATAAGGATATATGAGTGAAAGATCAACTATGAGACAAAGAGGGAAGACTTCTTACTTCAGCCTCAACAAATACCAGGAGGCAGGAAACGACCCCCCTAACAACAACTGAAGCACGCGCGGAGTACCTCCACTACCTCATGAGCACGGAAGTAAAGATGTATAAAAAGGGGACTATTTGAACTACTCAGCACGGCAGTTGGCGGAGCGCAGACTCCCCTGCCGTCCAGCGCTGTCTTTGCTCATATTCTACTTGCTATAATTAATAAAGAGTGAATTATAGTCCATTGTGGTCTCAATTTATAACAATTCCTGGTGCCGTGACTCGGATAAGGAACGGTGGGCTTCTGTCCTCCGGGGAGGCGCCCCGCGGCAATCCGCGGCCCCGCGACTGACAGCCTACCTCAACCTTACCGACGAACCTAAATTCTAGAATAGTGAGCAAAGGAGAAAACCGGTAAAATCCCATAAAAATTCTGTGCACGGGAGTCCGGACGAAGACGCAGGACGCGTAAGTATATTGCGAATTTGCTCGCAGGTTTGCCGTTCGGGCGGGACTGGGTTTCCTGGAATATAACGAATGAGAGGTTCGATATACTGAACCAAGCGAGTGTGGACTCTTAAGTACTGCGTTTCCCATCTCCCGCGAGGGATTGGGCCAGGAACAAGGGGAGTGAGTGAGTGTATGTTTGTGGATATTCCAGAAGATGGGGGCGAAGGGCAGCAAGCCTTCGACTCCCATGGGAAGGGTACACACTGTACCTAAAAATACCCCTTTGGCATATGTCTTAGACAATTGGAAGTATTTCCCTGGAACCCTAGGGAAAGATAAGCAGAAAATGATAGAATACTGTACTAAGATATGGGGAGGGAAGAAGATTTCTAAAAATACCTTTTGGCCAGTCTATGGGTCAGAAGAAGATTGGGTAAGACAGCAATTAAACCTCTGGGTCAATAATAAAAAACCCCTTAACCCGGAGGAGAGTCAGTATGCGGAAGTATGGATAAAAAGACCGGGAGCTAAACTTTACCCACTGAATGAAGTAAAAACTAAACAAAAGAAAAAGCAGGAAGAGTTAGACGAAACCCTTCTAACCCCCCCTCCTTACATTCCTCCTCCTGCTCCCGTAGCCCCTCCCGAGGTCCCCAGAGCTCCCACTCCCCCACCGGAGTCGGAACAAGGGTCTTCCCCTCCTCCTAGACGCATGACTAGAAGTCAAAAAGGGGCAGCTCAGATGTATCCTCTAAGGGAAATGCCCATGGGGGGACCTCAGCCTATGATTGGATATATTTCTGTACCCCTAAACTCGGCTGACCTACGAGATTTTAAAAGAACCGAGATGGGAAACTTGATTGAGGACCCACTTGGAGTGGCAGAAAGATTAGATCAATTTTTGGGACCAAACCTTTATACTTGGGATGAGATGCAATCTATCCTTGGTCAATTATTTACTACCGAGGAAAGAGATATGATTAGACGAGCAGGAATGAGACTGTGGGATGTTCAGCATGCCCAGGGACCCCAAGCAGATATCAAATGGCCACTCCAAAGACCTAACTGGGATAATCAGGATCCGGTGCATAGAACTCATATGCAAGATCTGAGAACTATAGTAATTCAGGGGATTAGAGAAGCAGTACCCCGTGGCCAGAATATCAATAAAGCATTTAATGAAATGCAAAAGAAAGATGAGAGCCCTACTGAGTGGCTGGAACGACTGAGGAAAGTCCTTCAACTGTACTCTGGGGTAAATCCAGACGACCCTTTAGGGCAAGCGCTCCTAAAAACTCAGTTTGTAGCAAAATCATGGGAAGATATCAGAAAAAAGATTGAAAAACTAGAAGACTGGCAAAATAGAGGGTTGGATGAATTATTGAGGGAAGCTCAGAAAGTCTACGTAAGGCGGGAAGAAGAGAGCAGCAAGCGACAAGTAAAAATGATGGTAGCAGCTGTCAGAGAGGATCGCAACGGGCGGACTGGTGAACACAGATCTGCTGGAATAAAACAAGGGAACGCAGTAGTAAAGAAGGAACAGAGATGTTGTTTTTACTGTGGAAAGAAGGGACACATAAAGAAGAATTGCAGAGAAAGGATCAGAGATGAGGAAATATTGAAAGCAGAATAGGAGAGTCAGGGGCTCTATATTTTAGGGGACCGGAGTCATCATGAGCCCTTGATAAAGTTAAAAATAGGTCCCCATAAACAAGAGTTCACCTTTTTAGTAGACACAGGGGCTGAGAAATCGACTATTAGGCAAATACCTGAGGGATGTAAAGCTTCCCCTGAAAAAGTACAAGTAATAGGGGCAAAAGGAGAACCCTTTAAAGTAAGCAAAATCAAAAATGTGATATTCGAAACTGAAAATAAATTTGGAATGGGTGAACTCTTGCTCGTCCCTGAAGCAGAATTTAATCTGTTGGGACGGGATTTAATTGTTGAACTACAATTAGAAATCAAAGTAGAAAATCAAGAGCTAACGGTGTCTGCTTATCCCTTGACCATGGATGATCAAAACCAAATCAACCCCGATGTCTGGTACTCTCCGGATACAATAAGTAAATTAAAAATCCCACCGATTAAAATTCAAATTTCCGAACCCCACATACCTGTAAGGGTAAAGCAATATCCTATATCCTTAGAAGGACGGAGGGGATTAAAACCAGAAATTGATCGATTGTTAACACAAGGAATCTTAGAACCTTGTATGTCACCCTTTAACACTCCTATTTTGCCTGTAAGGAAGCCAAATGGAAAATATCGGCTTGTACATGACTTAAGGGAAATAAACAAAAGAACTATCACCCGGTTCCCTGTAGTAGCAAATCCATACACACTGTTAAGCAAGCTAGGACCCCATAACTCCTGGTATAGTGTGGCTGATTTAAAAGATGCTTTTTGGGCCTGTCCATTGGCAGAAGAATGCCGTGATTATTTTGCCTTTGAATGGGAAGACATAGAGACAGGCCGAAGGCAGCAATTGAGATGGACCGTGCTCCCCCAAGGGTTCACTGAGTCCCCTAATCTGTTTGGACAGGCCCTGGAAGAACTCTTAAAAGAATACCAGGTACAAACGGGAAACGTGCTGTTACAGTATGTAGATGATCTGCTCATAGCAGGGAACAATAAGGAGGATGTAAGAAAAGAAAGCATTCGACTCCTAAACTTTCTTGCACAAAAGGGACTACGGGTATCACAAGAAAAGTTACAATTTGTGGAGGAAAAAGTGAAATATTTGGGACATTATTTGTTTAATGGCAAAAAAATATTGGACCCAGAGCGCATTAAAGGAATTCTAGAATTACCTATGCCTGTCACTAAGAGGCAAATTCGGCAGGCATTAGGGCTATTTGGGTATTGTAGACAATGGATAGAGAACTACAGCTTTAAAGTTAAATTTTTATACGAACAATTGTCTAAAGACAAAATACTCAAGTGGACCCCTCGGGATCAAGAGCAGTTTGCTAATCTCAAAAGGGAGCTAAGTCAAGCACCGGTTTTAAGCCTCCCAGATTTAAAGCGGCCATTCCACTTATTCGTTAACATACATGAAGGAACGGCATTCGGAGTATTAACTCAGGAATGGGCCGGACAAAAGAAGCCGGTGGCATACTTATCGAAGCTGTTGGATCCTGTGAGCAGGGGTTGGCCAAGTTGTTTACAAATCATTGTCGCTGCTGCCTTATTACTTGAGGAAACGAATCGCATTACCTTTAATGGAGAAGTTGTCTTATATGCACCTCATAACATCAGGGGAGTGTTACAACAAAAAGCGGAAAAATGGCTTACAGATAACCGACTATTGAAGTATGAAGGAATACTCATAGAATCCCCTAAACTTTCTTTAAAAACTATTGGAGCAGTTAACCCCGCTGAATTTTTGTACCCAGGAGAAGGTAATGAACTATTACACAATTGTTTTCAAACAATTGAACAACAGACACGCATTAGGCCAGACTTAGAAGAAGAAGAACTACAATGTGGGGAAGTATTATTTATAGATGGGTCATCACGAATAGTGGAAGGTAAACGATTGTCCGGATATGCCATCGTTAAGTTGGAAAAAGGAGAATTTAAGACAATAGAATCAGGCCCCCTGAGTGCCAGCTGGTCAGCTCAAGCCTGTGAGCTGTATGCATTGTGGAAAGCATTAGTGTCACTGAAGGGAAAGGATGGAACTATATATACAGACTCACGCTATGCGTTTGGAGTGGTACATACCTTTGGAAAAATATGGGAGGAAAGAGGATTTATTAACTCACAAGGAAAAGAATTGATACACCCGGAATTAATTCGGCGAGTTCTGGGGGCATTGAAAGTGCCGAATAAAATAGCAGTTGTACATATAAAGGGACACCAGCGAGGTACAAATTATCAAGCCAGGGGAAATAACGCAGCTGATATAGAAGCAAAACGAGTGTCAGGCAATTATAATACGATTTTGACTATACAACCAGTACCTGTTAGTAAAAATTTGAGTTTTGAGTCTGCAGAAAAGGAAAAACTAGAACAAATGGGAGCTAAGGAACGGGATAGTAAGTACATATTACCAGATGGGAGAGAAGTCTTGCCGAAGGGCATAGCACTCGAAATATTTTCAAAAATACACAGTAAAACCCACTGGGGAACCCAGGCGTTAGTTGATCATTTCAATCAACAGTTTGCCTGTATAGGCGTATATAATATAGTAAAGACAGTCACAGCAGCCTGCGAGACCTGTCAAAAGGTTAATCGAAACAACACGAGACAAAAACCTCTTGGAGGACGTTCCCCAGCATACAGACCTTTCTCACACATACAAGTGGATTTTACTGAACTACCCAGAGTAGGGCGTTACAAATATTTATTAGTAATGGTGGATCATTTAACACATTATGTTGAGGCTTTTCCTACCTCCAAGGCAACTGCTAACCAGGTTACTAAGGTATTACTTGAACACATTATACCTAGATATGGAGTACCTGATGTAATCGACTCAGACAGAGGAACACATTTTGTGTCAAAAATTGTTAGAGATCTAGCAGAAAACCTGGGAATTAAGTGGGAATACCATACGCCATGGCATCCACAAAGTTCGGGAAAAGTTGAAAGGATGAATGGAGAAATCAAAACTATTTTGACTAAATTAATGATAGAAACCAAACTATCATGGATCAAGTGCCTACCCATGGCACTATTAATACTCAGAACCAGACCCCGAGCAGATATAGGAATATCAGCGTTTGAGATGGTATATGGAATGTCCTATAGAATTGAAAGTCCACAAACAAATGTTTTAATTCGAGATCATGTAATTAATGAATATGTTTCACAATTAGCAGAGCATCGTAACAAACTTTGGGAACATGGGCTGATTGTGCAACGACCTCCATTGGACTTAAAAATTCACACTTTCAAACCGGGGGACTGGATATTAGTTAAAACATGGAAAGAAGAAACCCTAAAACCCAATTGGGAGGGACCTTATCTTGTTTTGCTTACAACAGAAACAACTGTCCGGACTGCTGAGCGTGGATGGACTCATGCCAGTCGCGTTAAAGGCCCAGTGACAAGACCCCACTGGAAAGTAATCAGTACTCCAGGTGACACCAAGATAACCCTGAAAAGATAAAGTAATGATAAAAACTTTGCTTGATCATTTTGTCGCATTACCTTTTGGTATAAAGTGTGTATTGTTGTTTATATTCGCAATAATTATTTCTCTCTTCGTATATTATATATGGAAGCATACAAAATGTACTAAAGGAAATTGTTAAACTCATGCAACCACACAATATTGAATATAGAAAATATGTTGATATAAACACTCTAGATATACGAATTAAGTATAATAATTTGAACCGCAATTGTTATCCGTTTGCTTGTTCCAAGTGTATGGTATGCCAGGATAAATGGTGGACTCACTGTGAATGTGGATACCCTTCAATAGGGGTTTGCACACAGTGTTGGAAAATCCAAAGAACTCTCACTGAGTGAAAATCAAAGCAATCAGAATCTAAACAAGAAATTATTTAAGAATCCCATGAGTGGTGGGAAATTTTTACCAAAGGAATAAACCCTCAATATTATTGTTACTATTCCAATGAACCAATCCCCTTTGTAACTGAAATCTTGGCTATAAAGTGTAAGAAGGGAAGTACCAACTGTGCCTTGCCTCATCCCATTAGTTAAAGCTGTAAAGTGGGGAGCCTATATAAACAGGCAGAAAGCCCAAAACAGCTGTTCTCCTGAAGAATTCCCTTGCTGCCGAGAAGATGGTACACCCCGTGGCTCGAAGCAACCGAGTCGACGGGCGAGGCAGAGGAGGAACAAACTGTGGAGAAAAGAATCAGAACAATGGGACACAAAAGCAACAATGGCCAAACTTCCCCAGGGATGATAAAAATATACTTAAATTGGCAAAATTGACAGACACCTTTTTTTCTGGTATACCGCTAGTTTTGTTACTGATAATAACCCAAGCAAATGGAAACCCCCATGAACCAATGCTCTGGAAACTATATAACTTACAGGAATCTAGACTAATACAAAATCAGACCTCTCCGGGAAATTGGAATTTTACTGTCCAATTAGTCTCAATGATTCCGGTCGATATCCAGAGAGGCTGGGAGGCGACGGAAGCCAACTCCAAAGCCTTCTATGTGTGTCCAGCTTCCAATCCTGGAAAGAGTTATTGCAACTATCCAGGCCATTTTTATTGCGGTTATTGGGGTTGCGAGACAATAGCCTCAGACTGGCCAACAAAAGGAGACAAATATATAAGTATCACTTGGGGACCTCCAGGTTGCATTCCACCACAACATGGATCTGACGGCTCCGGGGTCTGGGGATCTGTAAGGGGGGTGAAATCATCTCCATCAGAATGCGACAGAATAGAAATTGAAGTTAAACCACCAGAAGATGACACATGGTTAATTGGCCGTACCTGGGGAATTAGATATTGGGAACCTGGAGCAGATAGAGGAAGCTTTTTCAAAATAATAAAAGAAAGGATACCCCACGATCCTTTACCAGTAGGACCAAATCCGGTCCTGAATCCACCCACTTTCTCTAAAAAAAAGGTTGTCCCCGTGAACATTGCAACCCCTTCCCCAGACTCCTTCTTGAAAACAGCTAATGGTACCATGACTGAATTCTCCTTATCCAGGGATTTAAAGTTGTTAGAATCCAAAGACCCTTTATGGAATCTAATGCAAGCCTCTTATCGTACCCTTAATGAAAGCAAACCAAATTTAACTAAAGAATGCTGGTTATGTTATAATATTAGACCACCATATTTTGAGGCAATTGGAAAACCAGGAAGGATTCGATGGTCTAACGGTTCAAACCCACGAGAATGTCCATGGGATGGCCGGAGGAATCATACGCAAGGAATTACTATTCAATTAGTAACGGGTCAAGGAAAATGTATAGGTACAGTGCCCGAAAAGTATCAGCCTTTATGCAACCGAACAGTCACTAATACCAATATAGAGAAACACAAAAATCAAAAGGACAAATGGGCTATCCCGACACCAGGAGCTAAATGGGTTTGTTCAGACATCGGAATAACGCCTTGTCTATCTCTAAATGTGTTTGATCAATCTCAGTTTTGCGTGCAGGTAATTATTGTTCCTCGTCTAATCTATCACACCTCGGAAGAAATATTGCATCACTTTGAGGGAGACCGGAATAGACAAAAACGAGAACCAATTACAGCGGTAACCCTAGCTACACTACTGATAGCGGGTGGAGTTGGAGCAGGCACAGGTATAGCCTCTCTAGTACAAGGTCAGGAATTACAAGGTTTGCAAATGGCTGTAGATGAGGATTTAGCGAAAATAGAACAATCTATCCAAAATTTAGCCACTTCAGTAAAGTCTTTATCAGAAGTAGTACTACAAAATAGAAGAGGATTAGACCTATTATTTTTGAAGGAAGGAGGGTTATGTGTAGCTCTCAATGAAGAATGTTGTTCTTTTGCTGACCATACGGGAGTCGTCCAAGACACCATGTCCGAACTTCGGAAAAGGTTAGACCAACGTAGAAAGGATCGTGAAGCGGGCAGGTCATGGTATGAAAACTGGTTTAATGTTTCACCTTGGCTAACCACTTTGTTGTCGGCTTTAGCAGGACCGCTTATTATGTTGATCCTGGGACTTATATTTGGGCCTTGTATATTACGCTATATTTTTCATTTTATTAAAGAACGGTTTGACACAGCTAAATTGCTTATTTTAACCTCGAGAGTAGAATATGAAAGTGTATCTAATAATGAAGATGAAAATTATTGTGAATGTATTATGCCACGCGAAAATCATTATTGTGAGTGCTATAATAAATGTCAAAATTGTGAAAAAGAAATTGTTTACAAGAATGAAGATGAAAGTAGCACCTAATAAACAATAGGATAAAAAGAAAAAGGGGGGATTGTGAGAAACTATGGACTAAGGTATTGTTTATTAAGATTTATGTTAAGCTCAAGGTAAAGTTAGACGACAGAAACCACTCATGCAAACAACCACTGGACGCCGCCTGTGTGAGATAAGATAACTGTAATCGCTCACACAAACTGAACCAGATACTGCTCATGCAAGATAAACACCAGATTTCCAGGAAAGCGACAAGAAACAGGACAAGACAGCCCATATAAGGATATATGAGTGAAAGATCAACTATGAGACAAAGAGGGAAGACTTCTTACTTCAGCCTCAACAAATACCAGGAGGCAGGAAACGACCCCCCTAACAACAACTGAAGCATGCGCGGAGTACCTCCACTACCTCATGAGCAGGGAAGTAAAGATGTATAAAAAGGGGACTATTTGAACTACTCAGCACGGCAGTTGGCGGAACGCAGACTCCCCTGCCGTCCAGCGCTGTCTTTGCTCATATTCTACTTGCTATAATTAATAAAGAGTGAATTATAGTCCATTGTGGTCTCAATTTATAACAGGTATGCTGCTGGTATTTTGCCATGTACATAAGTTAAAGGAGATTTACTGTGGTTTTGTTTTTAAAATGGTTCGGAGTTCTTTTTCTGTAAACACAGACTCCTATGGACTGCTATTGCGCAATGGAAAAGTACTGGAGGGACCCCTGTCAGAAGCCCCTAGCAACACCAGAAAGCCCAGGAAAGTTCGAGAGACTCTACTGCGCACGTGCGGACTGGGGAAGAACAAGGATGTCAAGATACCACCTTTCTCCACTGTCTCCGTAGGATGCTACATAATCCCTTGCGTCCGAGGATTGGTCCAGCTCTCATTGAAACCGCCTTGTCAAAACAGATGCCTCTAGAACCACCCCCCCTATCTTGGCAAGATGCTGTTACTAGAGGAAGAGGGAGATGAAGATGCAAAAGATGACTTGTCATCAGAGAAAAGATGTAAAATCATGTTGTCAACACTCGAAAAATGTTCATAGAACAATACTCTGAGAATATGCGAAAAGCAACAAGAGTATAAATAAAAACAGGGGGGAATTGTAAGGGAAAGAATGCTGTTTTCGCATAATAAGCCTGATGGGAAGGGCAGGAGCGATTCACCAAAGCAATCAACAAGAGCAATTCACAACCATTGAAATCCCTGGCCTAGGGCTAGAAGACAAGTGGTCTTTTTGTCAACTGTGATGACCCAGTACTTGGAACTGGCTTTAGATGGATGCAGATACCGAAAGACTTGGGGAACCTGAATTTCGAACTTTTCCATCTTAGTAGGCTTGCGTGATGAGCTCATGCATATTAACTTCTCCGCCCTGGAGAAAGCCAAGGTTCATTTCCATGAACATGCGACGTATGAACACATACATGAAGGGGCGTATCGGTAGGCGGTTCGGGAAGTCTGTACACCCTGTAGTACTCAGCCAATGAGGAATCAGGGGAGGGAACTCGCGGTTGGGAGAAAGGGATATAAACCATTGCACGATGGCTGTTAGGCACGTCCACCTGATGGGGCGCCCGGTCTTGCAAGAACGTAATAAAGAGTGCTTCACACCGCATCCTGTCTGAGCCGCTGATAACTGGCAACTGAGCGTTTCTCACACTTATATAATACTGAGCAGAGCAGTCCATTTCCCAGTATAATTTCTTTGCAATAGTCTCAACTATGTGATATTTTAACTTTGCTCAGTTATGCAGAAAAGGAATCTCTCGTTCACATCCCAACTTGGTGTTAACTGTCAAATAGCCAAACACAATCTTATTTTGAAAAATACTACTTCTTTCTCAATACTTCTGTGGCTCATTTCGTCACATTCCAGTGTTTATGGAACAGCACCATATACCATAATTCACAGTAATGGTTAGAAGTGTAAGTGTTCTTTTGTTATATCAAGTGCCTGGTATATTCACATTACAAGCAAAACCATTTACCAGATGCTAAGTAAATTTGTGCATCAAAGGAAAAGTGCTTGGGACTTTTTCTGAGCTTATTTTTATGGAAAATAATCATCATATTTTTTTAATGACTTCTTACAACAAAGCATGATTGTGCCAATCTTCATTAAATAACAGAGTGTCTACCTCAAATCCAAGTGAACTCCATAGGAAAATTGCCACTGAGCTCAATGAGGACTGGAAAACATTCTAAAATTATAAATATCTGCTGTTGAAAACAAGACAGGAAATATCAGCATTATTCTTTTCCTTAATGGAATTTAAGCAAGCAGCTAAGATCCTTCCTGTATTTAAAAAAAATAAATCTGTTAAATGTACTTTATCTCTCTTCTAACGTTGTCATTGTTAAAACCTCTCTTTAACATCCTTCCAATTTACCTCCCTGTGGTGCAGTGCCCAGATGTACCATTCTGCCCTCACCATCAGTTGCCAGGGAAGGGAAGCTTCTTCAGAATTTTTCCTTTTCCCTGCAGCCCTCTGTGCAGATGCTTCCTTGCATGTCACCACAACTCTCACCTTCATATGGAAAATGGAGCACAGTAGCATCAGGGAAAAGCATATAAATGCAAAATGTGCAGCAAAAGGATAAATACTGAAATTAATATTTCAGAAAAAAAATAATTAGAAGTCTGCCTTTCTTTTTCCCAGACATCTCTACCTGAATACATTTTTAGTCTTTTACTCCCTCCCTTCAGGGAGAAATTTCTGAATTTTGATAATTTCAGAAAGTTTCTGTTAACATTTCCAAATTGTCACAGCCTACTTACTAATGGGCTTTCATCATTATGGCAGCTGAAGCCAAAGTCAAAGCTCCAGTTAAAATCCTCTGGGGGATATTTCTGGTCTTGGGATCATTACCACAGATGCAACTTAGTTTTAAGTTCATCTACCATCTCTGTTGAAAGTCAGACAGGACAATACAACCTATAGGGGCTTCACACATGGGGAATCCATTCTTTTCCTCAAGCAGATTTTCTTTGACATGTATTTATTACAAAATTAAAGTTTCTCAGTTCATATATAATTTCTACCCTTTCTCCTAGATCAATTCAGAGAATTTCATTGGCTTGGTAGCTCATGAATAATGAATGACAGATCCGTTCACAAGCACTAAGGGCTGTTGCAGCGAGCCTTGCACTGAACTTTGCAGTATATAAAATTATTTATGGTTGAATCTTCCTACAGTCTGGCAATCAGTAATTTTTCTTGGAAAAAAAACCCACAGTTTATAACCTATCCCTGGTACTTCTACTGTAACATCTATTAAGTACAATAAAAATCTCAGGTTGTTTGCCAAAGTATCCCCTTAAACATAATTTACTTAATGGTGCTTTATGAAAGGACTTTCTGGTTTGTGAAGTTCTTCTTTCACCAGTAACATCACAGCTTAATTGCTGTTTCCTGAACAAATCACACATTTATAATAGCTGTGTTACAGTGGAAAAGTTATATTTTTGAGGACTTGGGTTTACTTTTGTGTGCTTTAGAAACTTCTCATTCTGTCAAATGTATTCTTGCTATCAACTAATTTACCAGCTGTGGAATATCCTTGAGTCTATGCAATCACTGCAAAACCTAACAAGATGCTCCGTTTGTAAGCCTTTAATGAGAATTGGGTTTAAGCTTTTCCCCTGGTAACCATCCAGATTCCCAGCTCCATGGGAGAACTTGCCCAAAGCTTTTATTTTGCTTTATATATACTCATGAAGATAAACAGTGTTACTAATCAATTTCTGAACTTGAATTCACTGTCCTATTCTAGCAGCAAAAGCTTTCCTGGTCTGAAAGAGCAGAGCAATTATTCCACTCAAAGGCAAGAGATCTTGCTCTGCCAGGAGACAGACTCACTTGAAAGCCTCAAAACACCTTCATCATCTGATTCTTTACTGGATGTGTGCAATTCTCCACTGTGATGGTTTTATACAAATTACAAATGTAATATGAAATCAATTGCGTCTGCGTACAATGCAGGCAAGTGCTATTAATTAATTTTAGGTTTTATAAAGAAGAAAATGAGAAGGTGCATCTGCCAGCTAGATGTTTCAGCACAAAGCAAATGTTTCTGGAATTAAAACAAGCCATAAAGTAGTCCCTCCAGTCTTTGTCCTTAACTTTTCATACAATGTGCTTAAATACAATCAATTGGACTATAAGACTGAAAAAGTCAATGCTATCCTGCAATTAGAATATCAAAAACAAGTAGAAAGGGAAAAAAATGGCAAGTATCTTCAGGAAATACAAACCCGTATCCAAATATTATCTTGAAAAGTCAATATCCTTTAATACCTAAACTCTAAAATTTTAAAAATAAATTACCCTAATCAGTGGTGGAAACTGTAGTATCAAAAAGCAATGTATGAACAACAAATAGTGGTAGCTCATGTCCACTGATACACTATAAGAAAAAAATACCTGTCATCAGAAGTCAAAGGGCTCAGCAATCAGAAATCAATTAACCAGTACGTGTAAAGGCAAAAGCTGGCCAACTCTATGATAAAAGTGGGCAGACTCCAGAGGCCAATCAGGAGTCTAGCTTGGATTTTTTTTTTCTTTTCTGACCCTGTACACTCTCCCTGAACCAACTTCAGTATGAAAAAAGTGAGGAACAGATCTAGTTCTGAAAATACCTACTTTCATCTTCAAGTGTTTTGTGTTACCATTCCTCATATCCTTTCTTACTCCCAGTTTTCACCCTAGGGAAGAAGCAGATGCCCCTAGAAATAGTTCAGAGCCTCTGAGCTGAGGAGCAGAGGACTACTCTTGCTCATCCATAATGGGAGGATACTTTCTGCTTACACAGCCACAACAAGCTTTTACAGGAGGGCACAGAATTTGCACCTAGTGAAATAGTTTCCTCTTATGCATACAAGAACTGCTGTGGAGAACTGTGTCATCTGTAACTAAAATGTTCACCAAACTCCCAGGAAGTCCACTGCAATGCTCAGTACACATCAAAACTAGTTACCTTAAAATGAAAGAAACCAAAGGCTCACCCTGTCATGGAAAGGAAATACATTTGATTAAATATGAGCTCTGCCTCAGGTTCTGTGTCTTGCAGCTAAGTCTTCTTACCTATTCCTAAACCTCCATTGTTATTTAAGGAACCTCTAATCACCCTTTATGTCTCAAAAATACAAACCTCTGAAAATACTTGATGACACCCAGTTGTACAATAGTTGTAGTTGTACAATTTTGGTCTGGTCCTTTGTGAAATTGTTAGAAACCTTTAGCATATATTACATAAACTTTAAGGTCTATTCTTCCCTTTATGTGAATGCTTGACTCCTATTAATGCCAATGAGAGTTATGTGCATATAACAATGAAAAATTAAAATCTTTATTGTTTAAGAGGTGGTGATCAGCCCTGTGCTCCTTTAGGAAAAAACAAGGATATTGGAAGTACTATGGGGAGTTAATCTCTTTACATACTACTAATAGCATTTCTGGCAGTGTTTGATTCTTAAATCAACCATAGGTGACCACCTGTTGCCTTGTAACTGGAACGCTGCTTCCACAACACAGTCCACAGACCAGTCTCTGCTTAGGATATTAATCTGTAAACTGCTATGAATCTATTCCCCAACACTTTCTCCCCCACTGAGAACAACATCTGTTTTTATTTTCAGTTTCAATATTTGTAATTAACAATAGAGCATTTTTAATTCATTTTAAACTACACAGATACTTTTAATTTTTTTTTTTTTTTTTAAGAATCATGGATTCAAATACAAAAGTGTTTAGTTAGGAATTAATATATTGTGATGTTTTTCAGTGCAATCTTCATACAGGTTGGTCTTCTTGAGTTACCATATGATCAGCTTCACCTAGTACTTTCCTAAAGTAAAATTGCTGCAGGGCTGATTTTAAGTACTCTTCAAGACAGCAATCTGAGAAAATAAAGACATCTGTAAAAGAGAAATGAGTACACTGAAAACCATATGAGATATCTCTTCTGCCAGTCAGTATTGTCTTGTCTATAGAGGCTATCCGTACTATTCTTAAACATATATGGAGTTATTTTTAACTAGTGCATACCAATCAGCAGAGTCATGCTGACTTATAACAGCTAGTGACCTAGCCCATAAATCACGGTTTTACTGCAGATTTGAACAGAAAGGCCACCAATCACTAATCAACCATATTTAGGCACCGAGTAATTAAAGCAGATTTTATCATACAAATTTCATCACGTTGTGAAAAAAATTTACCATTGGCAACCCCCATTTCTCTATCTGAAACCTAGAAATTTACAAAATTTAAATTTAAGAGACTCGTTCACACTAGGCTAAGGATTAGAATTAATTCCTCTGGCTTTCATCCAGTTGCAATGCTTTAGGGTACAAGCAGGAAGAATGATGCTCACCAACGTTTTTAATAAATTTCATCTTTCTAATTACTTTTGGCAATTGACACCAAGTAGCCTCCAGCAATGGATTGCCAAGGTAAGACTTTAATTGGAGAGGAAGATGCACTTACAAATGTGTCAAAAATGAAATCTAGAGATGTGTTGATATGGACATAGAGAAATGAGGGCTCAAATTATAGTGCAAACACTGAAGAAAGAAATGTACAGTATTTTTATTTTGTATCATATAAAAATGTGTTGTATCCATATTCCATCTAGGGATTTCATAATGATTCACACTGATTATTTATCTAAATTGGTAGCTCTTGAGCAATATTGGGTAGATCCTAGAGATGTAAAGGTTCTGTTTAAATCAGGGGATGTAGAACAGCTTGGATTTTTAAAGGGAGCCAGTCCACATTCTCATTTATCAAGGTGGTCCCTCCATGTCTCTGGCTCCTCTCTCCAGCAGACTCCAGGCTTTCACATTATTTCTGTGCACTGATTGCCCCTGGAAACATGCTCCATGAGTCCTCAAGTCTGGAGGCTCTTAGCTGTAGCCCCAAGGGTCATACTGTTGAAATTATCTTGATGCTGCGTTTCCCCAGATAAAACAATGGGGGGATATGAGAGCCAGAAAACTTGGGAATTTTCTAAAAGAAGGTGATATGCAGAAAATCCAAATAACAGGGGGAAAAAAGAATCTCAGCTCTCACATAGATGAGAACAAGGAAGTGTGGTAAATTTAGTAGACAGAGTAAGGACAGTTTTATTGAAATTTTGTAAGTATAAATCATTTATCAATAACCAACATCTTAATTTTGATCTAGCTAGTCTCAAAAAATCCTCTAGGGTTTCCCAAAAAATGTTCTGCAGAATCTAGATCTGCAAAAATGGGAATTTTATAGCATTTGGCAAGACATCCTGAGGATATTCATAAGTGTGGTGGTTTAGCCCCTGCCGGGGTCTGAGACCACGCGGCCGCTGCCCCTCCCCCACAAAGGGAGAGAAATACAAAACCCCAAGACTGAAATAAGGAAAGGTTTAATACAACAGTGCAATAGCAACACAACCAACAACAACAATAACAATAACAGTAATAGCGATAGCAATGAACAGAGCAAAATAGCTACCAAATACAGCAGTGGGAAGCACAATGTACAAAACCACGAGTGCACCGTGCTCCCGCGCCAGGAAAAATGTGACCTGCCAGGATGTGACGTCCGCATGGTATCTGAATAACCCGGCTAGAGCTCCCCCCCACTGCTGGGGAAACTTAACCCTATCCTGGTTAAACCAGGACAATAAGCTTTAACAGTGTGCCCTTGCACAGGCACACACACAAAAGGAGGCCCATTCCATGATGTCTTGAAGAAAACTACTCAAAAAATCAAAAGAATAACATTTTCCCATTTCAGACACGATGGTGTAATGCTGTGTGTTATCTAAGAACAGATATCTACAGACTTGGAGCTGGGGGAGCTTTCAAGAAGCTTCTCACAGGGGGCCACCACTGTAGCCCCCTGCCCTGCTACCAAAAAAACCCACCACTCAAACCCATCACACATTCTTATAGAGATCACTGAGAATACGTGATTGTGTAGTCCTCTGTGATGGACTTCATTGTCACGGATGTCCTTTACTTTCTTCAGGTTTCACTTTCTTGGGGATTGCCAAACTAAGAAGCTGGCCACAAACATTCATGTGACAGCTTCACCAGGTTATAAGACTTTGATATTCTGATTGAAGAAGACTGTGAGAGGCCCCTACTTCAGCAAGAAGAGCAGGAGATGTAAGGTCTTTGCTAATCCCACCTCAGGTCCCTTTGTCAGCAGCCTTTCCACCACACAAGTACTCAGGAGGTACATAGTTGCCCCATCCAAGGCCAGGTAGAGTAATCTTGCTTCCCATGGTTCAGCCACTGTAGTACGTGACTTACTCTTACTGATATAGTATACTTCACATTTACTAGTAGCCATGGTTAATGATTATGCTAGAAGCTATAGTTACCATATCGGAACAATCGCAAGGTCTTGAAGCTTGGTCGAGCAAGAAGAACAAGCTTCAGTCTCCAAACCCTAGAAAATAGATAGAATGTCCTGGACCATCAAGAGAATGCCTGGGATTGTGTTAAGAATGAGTTATTTGACAACCTGGAAAAGTGACTATTCGATTACTTAACTTGGCAATGAAACTAACTTTTGAGTGTCCAGAAAGTGAACTACCTTCATTATAATGCTAAAAAGCACAACACAGGTCAAAAAGACCTCTGTCCAGGTTAAGACCCTTCCCCTGAGCATGTGTAGTAGTAGAAGCATTAGGTAAGCTGTATTATAATTGTATGTTAATTACTAACCAATCAGTATCTAATAGGCATGTTCTGGAAAAGCACTAACTTCTGATTTTTGTGTATAAAAGGAGCATGAAAACCTGCTGTTGGTGTGCTTGATTTGTGGAAAAGTCCACTGAGCACCCAGGCCTGAATAAATACAATATCTCTCCTGAGCGTGTTAAGATTGGTTTATTGCACACCAGTGTCATGACCCAGACTGGAAGCCCAGAGAATCGCAAAGGTTCTGTGATCCACTTGGGCTAAATTAAGGTGAAATGACACCAAACGACCGGTTAAAATGTTTTACTTGCAGTAGAAAACAATTTAAACTTGGAAAAGGATAATAATCAATGTGGTCTCTTATAAATCTATAAGAAAGAAAAAAAAGGAAAGAAAAAGAAAGGAGAGAAAGAGAGTCAAAGAAATCCGGATCACCACCCCCGGATCCAGCGTTGTCTCAGGACCAGTAATCTTGGGTGGTGGGTGCACACACAGCAAAGTTTCTGTCGCCTTTTAAGTTCATCTTATCAGCTGATTAGCATAGTAGACAAGGAGGGGCAGGTATTCTACAAACTCATTTCCATGAGAGACGAGGAAAAAGGTGGAGCATGGGTTCCAATTGAGTTGGTGGTCATACTTGCCCTGCCCACCTTTGGTTTTTCCTCTGTTCCCAGAGATTTTTGCTGACTTCATGCTTCTTATCGGTCATCCCAGAGGTGATCACCTCTTATCAGTTCTTGTTACCACTTCAATGTCAAAGGGACAAAGTCATTAGCAAGGCAAGCATGGAGTCTGGCTTGCACAACAGAGCCACAGAGTATTGGGCTTAGCGGTACTTGTGCTTGAGGGGAAACACCTGGTTTCACTCAGTCCACTTTCCCCCCTTTGAGGCTTATCTAAGGAGTTTACCAATGCAACTGCAAGGTAGTGGGGTATGCATCCTTCAGTACATTCCCGCATCCTTGGGTGACATTCCTTAGACTAATCCAGAGGCCACAGCTTGTCCTTGAGGTTTTCTGTGTCGGTGAATGTTTGAGGTATTACTTCTTAGCGATAGGACAAGAGGTAATGGCCTCAAGTTGCGCCAGGAAAGGTTTAGACTGGATATTAGGAAGCATTTCTTTACAAAATGGGTTGTTAGGCATTGGAATGGGCTGCCCAGGGAGGTGGTGGAGTCCCCATCCCTGGAGGTGTTTAAGAGTAGGGTTGACATAGTGCTTAGGGATATGATGTAGTTGAGAATGGTCAGTGTTAGGTTAATGGTTGGACTAGATGATCTTCAAGGTCTTTTCCAACATGATGATTCTGTGATTCTGTGATTCTTTCAGTTTCTTACAGCCAGGCACAAATTCACTTTTCAGATAACATTAATTCTGCCTATTTCTCCCTACTGCTGCCAGAAAATCACAACCCAAGGAGGAAGAGGCACTGAAACTGTAATTTTCATGCCAGAAAATACTTCGCAAGGTCACCTTTGCAAGAACACCTAATTATTTTCCATAAATCACTCTCTGCTTTGCTTTCCTGGCTTCTTTTCTGCATTGGATTATAAGCCAAAACATCTCGCTAATATTTTTTTTATCTTGCTTTTTCGTCTTGCTAAACATTTTTTTACTGAGAATAAATTAGGTCAGTGTCAATGTAGCTTCTGGTAGGTGCAGACACAGCTGAAGGTTGGTGCTTTCATGAAGCAGAAAGGGATTTGAGGATAAGACAACTGGGGCCTATTCTTGAAGATAATGTTACGGATTGTTACTGATTTGTTATTAATTTGAGTTGATGATTTTTGGAGATTTTGATAAGGAATGATTAGGACTAATCAATTAAGTGGAATCTCACAAAAATATCGGTTTTTGTAGAAGATAGTGGTGTAATGTTTTAAGTAGTCATAGAGATGCTGTTTAAAGTAACCATACAACCAGTTACGCTGCTAGACAAGGTACCATTGTTAGACTGTTTGGTAAGGATGATTTATAGCCCTGTAGACCAGGTGTTTTAAAAGCTGTATTGTGAAAGAGCCTCGAAGCATGTTAAAATTGCAATGTGAGCCAAAGTCCTTGAGTCAAGGACATTGAAGGATCTTTCTTTTAGGTCAGTAGTCCGTGGTGGTAGCAAAAGCAGCCCCCCGACTCATTTCATTGATATAGAAATACTGAGAAATTAAGCACATGACTAATAAGATGACTAACATTATTAGGCCTAAGAATTGTCTGTTATAAGCTAAAGAATGTTGAGCTCTGGAAACAAAGACACAGGCCCACGAAAACAGAGATAGAGGCCCCATACCAGAGGAGGTAAAACCATGGCAACAGAAGATAACGGGCATTTTATGACCCAAAAGAATGAGACCAGGCCCAAGGATGCGCAACAGACTTCAGATAAGGAGGATAACAGGCGATTTGACCAGAAGGGGACTGGTTTTGAGGTCTGGCGATGCTGACATTGGGGAAAAGGGGACGAGGATTGGCTGCAACTCAGGAAGAAAAGGAGAGTTTACAGCCTTTGGAAGAAGGGGCTAGCCACTCACAGTGATTACAAAGAGGCTGTGAGGCTATGCAGGGCAGAAATCAGGAGGTCTAAAGCCCAGCTGGAAATTACTCTGGCTTCAGCAATCAAGGACAACAAGAAATGTTTCTAGAAGTATGTCAGTAGCAAAAGAAAGACCAGGGAGAGTCTCCATCCCCTGCTAGATGCAGGAGGAAACATGGTAACAAGTGATGAGGGGAAGGCTGAGGTGCTTAATGCCTTCTTTGCCTCAGTCTTTAATAACAAGACTAGTTGTATTGAGGGAATCCAGCCTCCTCAGCCAGAAGACAGAGACTGGGAGAACGACCCCCCCTGCATTCCAGGAGGAGATAGTCAGTGACCTACTGCATCACACAGACACACACAAGTCTATGGGACCGGAGGGGATACACCCGATGGTGCTGAAGGAGCTGGCTGGGGTGCTCGCCAAGCCTCTTTCCATCATTTACCAGCAGTCCTGGCTGATCGGGGAGGTCCCAACAGATTGGAAATCGACCAATGTGACACCCATCTATAAGAAGGGTCGGAAGGATGATCCGGGAAATTACAGGCCTGTCAGCTTGACATTGGTGCCCGGGAAGCTGATGGAGCAGCTCATCCTGAGTACCATCACACAACACATGCGGGACAACCAGATGATCAGGCCCAGTCAGCATGGGTTTATGAAAGGCAGGTCCTGCTTGACAAACCTGATCTACTTCTACGACAGGGCGACCTGCTTATTGGATGAGGGAAAGGCTGTGGATGTTGTTTACCTTTACTTCAGTAAGGCCTTTGACACTGTCTCCCACAGCATTCTCCTGGCGAAACTGGCTGCTCATGTCCTGGATGAGTGCATGCTTCGCTGGGTAAAAAACTGGCTGGATGGCCAGGCCCAAAGAGTTGTGGTGAATGGAGTTAAATCCGGTTGGCGGCCGGTCACGAGTGGTGTCCCCCAGGGCTCAGTTTTGGGGCCACTCCTGTTTAACATCTTTATTGATGATCTAGACGAGGGGATCGAGTGCACCCTCAGTAAGTTTGCAGATGACACCAAGTTGGGTGGGAGTGTTGATCTGCTCGAGGGTAGGGAGGCTCTGCAGAGAGACCTGGACAGGCTGGAGCGATGGGCTAAGGCCAACTGGAGGAGTTTCAATAAGGCCAAATGCCGGGTGCTGCACTTGGGCCTCAACAACCCCCAGCAGCGCTACAGGCTTGGGGAGGAGTGGCTGGAGAGCTGCCAGTCAGAGAGGGACCTGGGGGTGTTGATTGATAGCTGGCTGAACATGAGCCAGCAGTGTGCCCAGGTGGCCAAGAAGGCCAATGGCATCCTGGCTTGTGTCAGAAATAGCGTGGCCAGCAGGGACGGGGAAGTGATCTTACCCCTGTACTCGGCACTGGTGAGGCCGCACCTCGATTACTGTGTTCAGTTTTGGGCCCCTCACTACAAAAAGGACATTGAATTACTCGAGCGTGTCCAAAGAAGGGAACGAAGCTGGTGCAGGGTCTGGAGCACATGTCTTACGAGGAGCGGCTGAGGGAACTGGGGTTGTTTAGTCTGGAGAAGAGGAGGCTGAGGGGAGACCTCATCGCCCTCTACAGCTACCTGAAAGGAGGTTGCAGAGAGCTGGGGATGAGTCTCTTTAACGAAGTAATAAGCGATAGGACAAGAGGTAATGGCCTCAAGTTGCGCCAGGGAAGGTTTAGACTGGATATTGGGAAGTATTTCTTTACAGAACGTGTTGTTAGGCTTTGGAATGGGCTGCCCAGGGATGTGGTGGAGTCCCCATCCCTGGAGGTGTTTAAGAGTCGGGTTGACATAGCACTGAGGGATATGGTGTAGTTGGGAACTGTCAGTGTTAGGTTAATGGTTGGACTAGATGATCTTCAAGGTCCTTTCCAACCTAGATGATTCTGCAATGCCAATGCTGATGCCTTTAACAGTGACTGTTTTAATTCCTTGAAGGACTTCCTCCCATCCTCAGTCCATGTTAAACAAGAATCAGCAGAAGCTTTCAATAATTCATACAATGGTCTTACCATCAGTCCAAAATTATCAATCCATAAACGGCACCAACCAGTCATTCCAAGGAATGTTCGCAGTTCCCGAAGGGTTCTGGGTTCCAGTAGTTGACAGATGGCTTCTTTCCTCTTGGCTGACAGCTGTCGGTGTCCTTTAAAAATTTCAAAACCCAAATACATTACAGTTTTTTGGGCAATTTTAGCTTTTTCCCGTGATACTCGGTAACCACTCATCCCTAAGAAATTCAGAAGGCTGGTTGTCAACTGCAAACATTCTTCCTTGGTGTCTCCTGCTAATAGAATATCATCTACATATTGAAGAACAATACCCTCTCGATTTTCCAATCGCCAAATTTCAAGTTCTTTAGCGAGCTGGTTTCCAAAAATCGTCGGGCTGTTCTTAAATCCTTGTGGAAGTACAGTCCAGGTATACTGAGTCTTTCTCCCTGTTTCTGGATTTTCCCATTCAAAGGCAAACAAATCTTGGCTTTCTGGGGCCACAGGAATGCAGAAAAAGGCATCTTTGAGATCTAATACAGTAAACCATCCTTGTTTATCTGTCAATGCGGTTAGCAAATATAGGGATTTGCTACAACTGCATGAATATCCTGTACTATTTGATTGATGGCTCTTAAGTCCTAAACCATCCTATAAGTCTTTCCATCTGATTTCTTTACTGGCAGAATGGGGGTATTATATTTAGATTTGCATTCTCTTAATAAACCATATTTTAAGAATTTTTGTATGAGAGGTAGCAATCCCAACCTAGCCTCAATTTTTAAGGGATACTGTTTCAATCTTACTAGTGTCGAATCTAATTTTAAATCTATTTTCACAGGTTCAGCCTTCCGGGATCTCCCCGGTACCTCTCCAGCCCAAACAAGAGGAATTACTGCTTCTTCTATTTCTTTTGGAATTTCTTCTTTATCCAATTTGTCCTCCTGTAACAAAAATATTGAAGCCAGGACATATTTAGATTCTGGTATTAATACTTCTACATCTCCATCCTTAAATTTAATTTGGGCTTCTAATTTTTCTAATAGATCTCGACCTATTAGAGGTTTTAGAGCTCCTGGTAGGTAAAGGAATTAATGAGTTACCCATTGTTTTCCAATTTTAAATTTTAGTGGTTTAAAAAATGGTCTCTGTTCTGCCTTTCCTGTTGCACCAACAATTTTTATCATATTAGATCCTAATTCATGCCTCTTTGTATTTAAAACCGAAAAAGTTGCCCCTGTATCTACCAAGCATTCCATCTCCTCGTTTCCCAGCTTGATTGTAACCAGAGGCTCTGGTGGGGAAGAGTGCTCCGGTCCCCTTCAGTACTCTAGGGCCACAATGGGTGCCACCTCCCTGTTTCCTGCTAAAACTGGACACTCTCTTTTCCAATGTCCATCCTTTTTACAGTAAGCACACTGATTTTGACCCACAGTTGGATTTGGCAGTCCTTGTCTTTTTCCTTTACCCCGCATTCCACCTCTTGTATTTCCTCTAAAAACAAAATTTCCTCTGTCTTTTTGAATATCCTCTAAAACCACCACTAACTTAGCATTAGTCCTATTTTTCTCCTCTTCCCTGTTTCAATATGCCATCTAAGCAACATCCAGCATTTTTCCTAAATCTCTAGATTAGAAACTGCTCCCTGCAGTTTCTGTAACTTCCACCTGATGTCGTCCGATGCTTGCCCCATAAATAAAGAGGCTAGCTGTCCCATTCCTTCTTCTGATTCAATATCTAAAGTAGTGTATTTCCTAGCTGCTTCTTTTAGCTGATTTAAAAAGTCAGTTGGAGATTCATCTCTATCTTATTTGATTTCGTATAACTTAGACCAATTAACAGCTTTTGGAGTAGCATTTCATATTCCGAATAGGACTAACTTCTGGTAACGCCCGATCATCTCCCTGTGATCTGGATTGTTAGGGTTCCAATTTGGATCAACCGAGGGGAAGTGTTGTTCCACTCGCCCCTGCAATGTGTCTGAGGCTATTTGAGCTTGCAAGTGCGTTCATAGCGCGCTCCGAATCATATCTCGCTCAGTGCTGTCAAACAATACTTGTAATATTGCTTCTATGTCCTGCCAGTCTGGGTTCTGAGTTTTAATCATCATTTCAAATGCACTTGCAACCTTTTCCGGATCATCCCTGTAACTTCCAGCAGCTATTTTCCAATTATTCAGATCAGCAATTGAAAACGGGATTTTTATAAAAACTGGACCATCATTCCCGACTGCTTGCCGTAAGGGGGCTTGCAAACCCGGTTTTTGTCTACTCCAAGTTCTTTCCAAAATGGGCATAGAACTCCCCACCTCCACTTCCACTACTCCCGATTCTTCACTATCTCCTTCATCTTCTTCCTGCACCACTTCATCTCTCCTGCCTGTTATTCACAATCCTGGCACAGTCAACAGCTCTAAATCTTCCTCTATTTCTTCCCGTGTCAATTTTAAACACTTCTGCCCTATACTACAAGCAGAGCAGCACCTCTTTAACACTGTCTTACCCTTTCAATCTTTTTCTAATGCCAAAACAAGAGGATCTGCCTGGGCAAGATTAATTCCACACTTTTTCTGCCATTCTGGATGTTGCCGCAGTGTGAAAAACATATCAGCATACATTACTTCATCCCATTTTCCTTACAGCCTCAGAAAAAGCATCAATTCCAACAGTGTATCATAATTCAAAGTCCCATTCACTGGCCACTTTTCCCCTTCGTCTAGCTTATATAAAGGCCACCACTGATTACAGTATTTTATCAAATCTTCCCTTTTAGGACACCCTCCAGGAGGGCCACCGATTTGTTTCCAATGTTGTAAAATACATCCTAAAGGTGATTTCTTTAATATTCCACTGGTGGAACTCCCAGCCCCCATTATATGTAAAGTATATAAAACAAAATAGCAACAAAAATATATGTGCACAAAATAGCAGCAGAAATATACTCGTAAAAGTACAATATTTACAGTAATTATTTATCAATCACTTCGTCCTTCTCCGGCTGTACCCCTCACGGGATAACAGAACCACGGATCCAGACTCTGCACTCACTTCATACTTAATCGTACGTCTCACACTCTCACACACACAGTTCACACAATCATACAGGTTGAGAACTCAAGGTAGTTGTTCCGCGGCAGCTGTTTGCTTTTGAGGCACACAGAGATATGTATTATACAAAGTTACCAAATACACCAGAGTATATGCTAGGGAGCCGTATCCCTCCTTTTCGTGGGTACTTTCCCACGTCTATCCTGCACAGCTATGCACCTGCTACTCACAAGTAGAAAACCAAAAATTTCCAATATCAGAAAAAAAGAATGCCTTTACTTACAATTTGGAGTTCTTACTTCTGGCCCTTCAGTCCAGGGATCAGGGTCCCTCTCCGAGAAATCCCCGGTGCCAGCTGAGGTTCCGTGATCCCAGGATCTGTCGAGCTTCAGAAGCAGAGTCCCATCTGGGTCACCAAAACTGATACTGAAAAGCCGGTCGAGGAAAAACTCTCTAAGACTCAAAGTCAGAGTGTTAGAAAGCAGGCATTCTTTATTGCAGCGCTGGGTGCATGGGGGATTTCTCCACCTATCGTGCACACCCAAACCCCTTAGGTTACATCTTAAATGCAGGTACCTTATACATATTCATAAGGTTACACAACACAAACATACATATGTACGACTAAGGTGTGGTTAGTTCAAAAGACATGTGTCAGCAGTTTTGAAACAGTTATGTCACTCTTGTGCCTGCGCATTGCCTCCTGGTGGTCGTCTTCGGGAGTCTTCAGGAGAAAGGCTGGTAGTCTTCCTTGTCACCTTTTCCCCAATTTTGACATTGCCAGGCCTCAAAACCAGTCCCCTTCTGGTCAAATCGCCTGTTATCCTCCTTATCTGAAGTCTGTTGCGCATCCTTGGGCCTGGTCTCATTCTTTTGGGTCATAAAATGCCCGTTATCTTCTGTTGCCATGGTTTTACCTCCTCTGGCCTTGGGGCCTCTATCTCTGTTTTCGTGGGCCTGCGTCTTTGTTTCCAGAGCTCAACATTCTTTAGCTTAAACAGACAATTCTTAGGCCTAATATTGTTAGTTATCTTATTAGTCATGTGCTTAATTTCTCAGTATTTCTATATCAGTGGTCATTCTGTATATGCATAATGCCGGAATATCCCTTCTAAGATGTTATTGCTCAGTAAACAGTGTTGAAAGGTTCCTGAATATTTCTGGAGAAATTGTGTGTGCATGTGTGCTTGTAGTGATTGATAACAGGTCTATTTTGTGGGGAAGTTTTAATTATTTTTTAAAGTCAGTTGAGATTTTTGACTGGCAATACTTGGTCTTAGACAACAGTCATTAAAAAGGAGGATGGAAGAACAAAATGGGGCTGAACTGAAGACTGCAGTTACAGAACAAGTATTATCTCTGGACCATTAAGACTGCATGATGTGTGTTGAATTTTCTGCTATTTTTTTGTCTTCTGTCAACCACATAGACTTGAAATGCTGGACATTTTCTCCTGCTGCTTAAGGTAGAGTATTGGAAATGGACTACAGCTGGAAGTGACATTCAGAGTGACCCTCTGCATACTGTTTACTGCCTTTTGCTGTCTCCTGCCAAGAAGAAATCCTTCATGAAAGTTGCTGTTAGATCCTATTACTTTATGCAGTTCCAAGTCTTTGTGTTGGGTTTGTGTGTGGCAGGGTTTTAGTAGTGGGGGAGGGGCTACAGACGTGGTTCCTTTGAGAAGCTTCTTGAAGCTCCCACAGCTCCAAGTCGGACCCACCTCTGGCCAAGACCAAGCCAATTAGCAACGGTGGTTGTGCCTCTGTGATAACATAGTTAAGGAGGGGAACTGGAGAGGAGGGGGAGGAGTGAGGGAAATAGCTCTGCAAATACTGTCAGCTGAAGAGGTGGAGGGGGGAGGTGTGCTGGAGCAGTGACTCCACTGCAGCCCGTGGTGAGAGGGCAGGCTGTCCCCCTGCAGAGGTCCCCGGTGGAGCAGGTGGCTGCTCCTGAAGAAGGCCAGGACTCTGAGGGCAGCCTGCACTGGAGCAGTCTGTTGCTGGGAGGATTGCAGTGCATGGGAGGGATCCACACTGGAGAAGTTCATGAAGAGCTGCAGCCTGTGGTAAGGACTCACATGGGAGAAGTTCATGGAAGACTGTCTCCCGTGGGAGGGACCCCATGCTGGAGCAGGGGAAGAGTGTGAGGAGTCCTCCCCCTGAGGAGGAAGGAGCAGCAGAGACAACGGGTGATGAACTGACCGCAACCCCCATCCCCTGTCGCTCTGTGCCGCTGGAGGGGAGGAGGTAGAGAAAATTGGGAGCAAAGCTGAGCCCAGGAAGAAGGGGGGGGGTAGGGGAAGGTGTTTTTAAGATGTGGTTATACTTCTCATTGTCCTACTCTGATTGGAAAATTAAGTGGTGGTGGTGTTTAAATTAAATTGATATTCTTTTTCTTCCCCTTAGGAGTTTGTCTTTTGACCATAATGGGTGAGCCATCCCTCTCTGTCCTGGTCTCGATCCCTGAGCCTTTTGTTTTATTTTCTCCACCCCATCCCTGAGGGGGAAGGAATGAGCAAGCAGCTGTGCGGTACTCAGTTGCCCTCTGGGCTTAAACCACCACAGTCTTTTAACTTCATTGGACTGGCTACTTTATTGTGTAGAAATTTTTAATGCTTTCATCTGAATTCTGGTACTTCAAAGCTGCAGTTGGTGGAGGGCCACAGCAATAGTAAGAATTTGTGAAAAAAATGCTCTGTGTGTGTGTGTACAGGATTGTGTGTACACGTGACTGTTCATACGTGTGTGCAAGCAATCAGCGCTCCCTATAGCACAAGACTGCTGAGAGGTGGTTTGGAACTTGCTCCCACAGGTTTTGGCAGAGACGTGGGCCTGCTCCATCACAGCCTGGCAAATGCCACCATCACAGAATCACAGAATCATCTAGGTTGGAAAGGACCTTGAAGATCATCTAGTCCAACCGTTAACCTAGCACTGACAGTTCCCAACTACACCATATCCCTCAGCACTAAGTCGACCCTACTCTTAAACACCTCCAGGGATGGTGTGGCAGGTGCATCCGCCCAGTGAAAGCAGAGCTCCTTGGCTGCTGAAGTGTGGCAGTTTCTGGCTGTCTTTGTTCTCAAGGTCTCGCGGTAGTTGGGACCTTTGGCCAATGGGAGCCGCTATTGACTACAGGTCAGATTCGGCCTGGGTATAAATGGAGTGCCCTAGGGGAGCCATCTTGAGCTCGTCCCCTGAAGCAGCACGTTGCGGTTGAGGACTCTCCCCTTGGGTCAGGACGCTGCCCAAGGAAACTCCTCGAGGTGCCTTGGGTCGGGACGCTGCCCTGAGCAGGTCCTCGAGGTTGAGAGCCCTCACTTATCAGGTGAGTGATAAATCGTTTTGGGTTGCCGTTAAATGTGGAATGGCTGGAAAATAACGGACATATTATGAGCGATCCAAACCGAGGGGCCTCACTGTAACAGCAAGCTGCAGCTGTGTTCAAGGACAAAAACAAGGCCGAGATGGCCTGAGAAACTACATTCCTTCCCAAGAGATAAAGATGTTGGAATGTCAAAAACAGGGGGTCTACCTGGGGGGAGAGCATCGCGTGGACACCACACAGGGACCAATCATAGGGGGCAGAAGGACACGTGAACAAGTAGCTTTAGCCTATTAGCAATAAGATAGTGGCGCGTGAAGCTTGAGATAGAGTATAAATTGCTGTGTAGCCTTTAATAAAGTGGCATCAACTTGATCACATTGGTCATCTAAGTTGTGTCCGAGACTTCCGTGTCGGCAACTGGCGCCCAAACAGGGACCCGAGGTAGCCTCATCGAATACACGGGACTCAAGCCCTGGGGAATCGGGACCCTCCCGTCGGTGCTCGCCCGAGCAAGAGAAGACGGCCCAGAGGGGGCAGTATCAGCCGTAGCAGGCGCTGCCCCGGCGCCTGGGAAGACGCGCGCGCAATCGTCGGGAATCTCGCCCTGATCAGGTGAGCGGCTGGGGAGGAGATGGGGTCCGCGCTGGGTAAAGAAGAAGGAGCAGTGTTTAAGCTCCTCCAACACATACTCTCTAAGAGAGGAGTTTCTTATGATGAGGGGAACCTGAGGAGGTTGCTGTTGTGGGCTCGGCAGCACGAACTAATTGCCTCAGAGACCGCAGCCTTCGAGTTAACTACTTGGGAAAAGATCGGCGCGGCACTGTGGGATGACATTAGTTCAGGTTCCAAAGACAGTAGGAAACTTTCCACCGTGTGGAGAGTGGTTCTAGACACTCTGAAAGAAATGAAAGCGGAACGGCAGACCCCCGCCTCCGCTTTCGCTGCCTGGTCAGCAGAGGCAGAAAGCGCTAGTGCCAAGGATTCCGCTACCGCTATGACGTTCGCAGGATCCTTGTTCCCTAAGGCGGCTCCTAAAAGGAGGGACGGGGACGCTGCACCCGTACGGCACGAGCAAAAATCAACCGATTTACTCCAGCTCGACTCCCCTCCCTCAAGCCCAAAAGATCAATCACCGGAGCGCACGGGCCGGCCCCGCTCTCGCCGGCCCCCGCCCGACCCCTCCGCCGCCGCCGCAGCCGCCGCCACTGCCACTGCTTCCTCTTTAGAGGAAGGCACCTACCCACCCCTGCCCCCGTCCTCGCCCCCGACACCTCGGTCGCTGCAAGAAGAATCTCATTATGGTTTACACGATCAGCACTTGCAAGAATTAACGAGAAAGTTAGAGCAACTTGAAATCCGAATGCAGCAAGCGGCTCAGCCCACCCCCACAGCACCGCCGCCTCTTCCTTTTAACCCCTTCCTCCGCGACACGGGGAGGGGCGTTGGTCAGAGGGAAACGGTGGCTCTCGGGTCGCTACCACCATCGGCCCAAATGGGAGGGGGGGCACTGGCTCAAAGGGGAGGGGGTCACTGGGACGCGCGAGTGGTAATAATAATCTGGCAAGCCGTTGGCGGGGAGTTATTCGGGATGCTATAATAGAGGGGCAGTTTAACGAACTTGGCCCAATGACGTTCCCGGTAATAGTGACCCCACAGGGCAATGATTGGGAAGCCTTAGATTGGAAAATGATTAAAGAAGCAAAAATAGCCGTAACACAATATGGGTTGAAATCACCATATACAAATTCGGTAATTCAGCATATCTTTACAGCACATTTATTGACTCCCTATGATGTGCGCATGATTGTACAAACCTTACTAACAGCTTCACAACAATTGCAGTTTTTCCAACGCTGGCAAGTGGCCTGCGACGCTGCCGCAGCCACACCCCGTCAGCAAGGAGACCCTCTATATGGGGTGCAAGCTCAGATGCTGATGGGGGCAGGTCCTTTTGCTAGCCCAGATTGGCAAGTGGGATTTCAAACAGAAGTGTTACGGTTAACCCGGGAATTGGCTCTAAAAACCATTCTAGCCGTACATGATGAAAAAGCGGCGCCAGCATTTACAGGAGTGAGACAGGGGCCCACGGAGCCCTACCCAAAATTCATCGACAGATTGCATGCCGCTATTAATAGCAATCCTGATTTAAGTGATGAAATGAAAGTTAAATTCCTTGATATGCTTGCTTATGACAATGCTAACGACAAAACTAAGAAAGCTTTAAGCCTTCTCCCACGACAATCTACTGCAGGTCAGCTGCTGGAGGCAGCAGAGCGAATGCTTGATCAGGAGAAAGCTGCCTTTATGGCTGCTGCGGTAGGAGCTGCAGTAACACCAATTGTCAGAGGCAAACACATCAAAGGCAAGCGAGATAAGAAGTGCTT